>NC_064615.1:414838533-415481715 GCF_023898315.1 Schistocerca nitens
ATCGGAGCGTGGAATGTCAGATCCCTTAATCGGGCAGGAAGGTTAGAAAATTTAAAAAGGGAAATGGATAGGTTAAGGTTAGATATAGTGGGAATTAGTGAAGTTCGGTGGCAGCAGGAACAAGACTTTTGGTCAGGTGATTGCAGGGTTATAAATACAAAATCAAATAGGGGTAATGCAGGAGTAGGTTTAATAATGAATAAAAAAATAGGAGTGCGGGTAAGCTACTACAAACAGCATAGTGAACGTATTATTGTGTCCAAGATAGACACAAAGCCCATGCCTACTACAGTAGTACAAGTTTATATGACAACTAGCTCTGCAGATGACGAAGAAATTGAAGAAAAGTATGATGAGATAAAAGAAATTTTTCAGGTAGTGAAGGAAGACGAAAATTTAATAGTCGTGGGTGACTGGAATTCAACAGTAGGAAAAGGGAGAGAAGGAAACATAGGAGAATATGGATTGGGGGGAAGAAATGAAAGAGGAAGCCGCCTTGTAGAATTTTGCACAGAGCATAACTTAATCATAGCTAACACTTGGTTCAAGAATCATAAAAGAAGGTTGTATAACTGGAAGAATCCTGGAGATACTAAAAGGTATCAGATAGATTATATAATGGTAAGACAGAGATTTAGGAACCAGATTTTAAATTGTAGGACATTTCCAGGGGCAGATGTGCACTCTGACCACAATCTATTGGTTATGAACTGTAGATTAAAACTGAAGAAACTGCAAAAAGCTGGGAATTTAAGGAGATGGGACCTGGATAAACTGAAAGAACCAGAGGTTGTACAGAGTTTCAGGGAGTGCATAAGGGAACAATTGACAGGAATGGGGGAAAGAAATACAATAGAAGAAGAATGGGTAGCTCTGAGGGATGAAGTAGTGAAGGCAGCAGACGATCAAGTAGGTAGAAAGACGAGGGCTAGTAGAAATCCTTGGGTAACAGAAGAAATATTGAATTTAATTGATGAAAAGAGAAAATATAAAAATGCAGTAAATGAAGCAGGCAAAAAGGAATACAAACGTCTCAAAAATGAGATCGACAGGAACTGCAAAATGGCTAAGCAGGGATGGCTAGAGGACAAATGTAAGGATGTAGAGGCTTATCTCACTAGGGGTAAGATAGGTACTGCCTACAGGAAAATTAAAGAGACCTTTGGAGGAAAGAGAACCACTTGTATGAATATCAAGAGCTCAGATGGAGACCCAGTTCTAAGCAAAGAAGGGAAAGCAGAAAGGTGGAAGGAGTATATAGAGGGTTTATACAAGGGCGATGTACTTGAGGACAATATTATGGAAATGGAAGAGGATGTAGATGAAGATGAAATGGGAGATACAATACTGCATGAAGAGTTTGACAGAGCACTGAAAGACCTGAGTCGAAACAAGGCCCTGGGAGTAGACAACATTCCATTAGAACTACTGACGGCCTTGGGAGAGCCAGTCCTGACCAAGCTCTACCATCTGGTGAGCAAGATGTACGAGACAGGCGAAATACCCTCAGACTTCAAGAAGAATATAATAATTCCAATCCCAAAGAAAGCAGGTGTTGACAGATGTGAAAATTACCGAACTATCAGTTTAATAAGTCACAGCTGCAAAATACTAACACGAATTCTTTACAGACGAATGGAAAAACTGGTAGAAGCAGACCTTGGGGAAGATCAGTTTGGATTCCGCAGAAATGTTGGAACACGCGAGGCAATACTGACCTTACGACTTATCTTAGAAGAAAGATTAAGGAAAGGCAAACCTACGTTTCTAGCATTTGTAGACTTAGAGAAAGCTTTTGACAATGTTGACTGGAATACTCTCTTTCAAATTCTAAAGGTGGCAGGGGTAAAATACAGGGAGCGAAAGGCTATTTACAATTTGTACAGAAACTAGATGGCAGTTATAAGAGTCGAGGGACATGAAAGGGAAGCAGTAGTTGGGAAGGGAGTGAGACAGGGTTGTAGCCTCTCCCCAATGTTATTCAATCTGTATATTCAGCAAGCAGTAAAGGAAACAAAAGAAAAATTTTGAGTAGGTATTAAAATCCAGGGAGAAGAAATAAAAACTTTGAGGTTCGCCGATGACATTGTAATTCTGTCAGAGACAGCAAAGGACTTGGAAGAGCAGTTGAATGGAATGGACAGTGTCTTGAAAGGAGGATATAAGATGAACATCAACAAAAGCAAAACAAGGATAATGGAATGTAGTCAAATTAAGTCGGGGGATGCTGAGGGAATTAGATTAGGAAATGAGACACTTAAAGTAGTAAAGGAGTTTTGCTATTTGGGGAGCAAAATAACTGATGATGGTCGAAGTAGAGAGGATAGAAAATGTAGACTGGTAATGGCAAGGAAAGCGTTTCTGGAGAAGAGGAATTTGTTAACATCGAGTATAGATTTAAGTGTCAGGAAGTCATTTCTGAAAGTATTTGTATGGAGTGTAGCCATGTATGGAAGTGAAACATGGAAGATAACTAGTTTGGACAAGAAGAGAATAGAAGCTTTCGAAATGTGGAGCTACAGAAGAAAGTTGAAGATTAAGGTGGGTAGATCACATAACTAATGAGGAGGTATTGAATAGAATTGGGGAGAAGAGGAGTTTGTGGCACAACTTGACAAGAAGAAGGGATCGGTTGGTAGGACATGTCCTGAGGCATCAAGGGATCACAAATTTAGCATTGGAGGGCAGCGTGGAGGGTAAAAATCATAGAGGGAGACCAAGAGATGAATACACTAAGCAGATTCAGAAGGATATAGGTTGTAGTAGGTACTGGGAGATGAAGGAGCTTGCACAGGATAGATTAGCGTGGAGAGCTGCATCTAACCAGTCTCAGGACTGAAGACCACAACAACAACAATACAGAGTGTGGATGGACAGGGGACTGTGCAAGAAGATTTGAGAAATCATCTGCAGCTAAAGTATCGTATGCTGGCAAAGAGAGGGAAGATACATTAACCTTATTGGCCCCTTCAACATGACTGACTGTCAGACAATACTGACACAGAGGAGAATGGAAAAACTGGGAGAAGCCAATCTCAGGCAACACCAGTTTGGATTATGGAGAAATGAAAAACACGCTACGCAATCTTAGATTATATGTTATGGTAAAGAAAATATACATTGATAACACTTGCAGACTTAGAGAAAGCTACTGACAATGTTAAGTGGAATACACTTTTTCGAAATTCTGAAGGTACAGAATACAAGGAAATAAAGTGGTAGATACGGGAGAACTAGGAGGATGGACAGGTAGAGAAAATAACTACAAAAGAGGTACAAAAGACAGCTACACAAATGGCAATTGGGAAATCACCAGGGCATCGAAATGTACCAACAGAATTAGTGAAGAATGGTCTAGGCATCCTGTATGCATATCTAAGTAAGTTATTTAATAAATGTATGTGGGATGGGGAGGAAATTCCAGCAGAGTTGAACTTCATGTATCTAAGCCCCACACATAAAAAAGGAAGCAAGAAAGTATGTAGCAATTTTAGTGGCATAAGAGTCACAAAAACAATTTGCAAGCTGTACAGGAAGATTTTAAAATCAAGAATGGAGAAGTCAGTAAATGAAGTGGAAGATCAACGTGGCTTTAGAAGAGGCAGGTCATGTGTAGATAACATATTTACCGTAATACAGCTCAGAGGAAGAGACTGGAAAGGAATCTAAGCAGTCATTTGGTTTCCATAGATCTTGAGAAAGCATATGACAGAGTTCCAATAAAGATATTGTTCGATGTGCTGTGATCAGAGGAACTGCCAAACTTTAAGAAGTATCATAAACCTTACAAGTCAGCAGAATTTGTCATTAAAGTAGGGAAAGAAATTTCTAGAGAGGCCTTCAGAATAAATAAAGCACTGAAGCAAGGATGTTGTCTGTCTCCCACCCTCTGCAAGATGTATCTGCACAAGGGACTGGATCCCTGGTGTAGAAAGTGCATGGGCATGGAGACTGAAGTAGGGATCCACTGTACGTACACTGTTTTCTACGCTCAAGAAAACATTGTCATAACAAATGATGAAGAGGAGGTATCTTACATGCTTAGGAAATTGTTGGAAGAGTATAGAAAGTGGAGCTTAAAAATTAATTTTGAGAATATGGAGAATTTCCCAACATAACCATGTAAGAAATGAGAAAATAACAGTAAGGACACAGACACATAGTATTACGGAAAAAACAGAAGAAAGACAGCTAGGATGGTTTGGACATGTCAAAAGAATGGATGAACACAGCCCAAGAGAGTACTGTCATGGCAACCTCCTGGAAAGGAAGAACAGGAAGATCATGGAAAGTATGGCTAGTGGTATCCAAGAAGCAATGGAGAGAAGAGGAATGGAAGAAGATGAGAAAGAAGGGCGAAATCAACGCATTAGGTAACAGAGATGTGGGATGCAGCTGAGGTGTAGCGCCTCGTATCATGCCTATTCAGATGATATATTACAGCGGTGACTGGACGTAGAGTGAGTCTCGTATAAGACAGGTGGCATCAGATGGCTCGAGTGTATGCAGTTTCTATGCAATATGATAGAGGTCACTATCTGACAGACACTGTTGGAGTTGCAGTCAAAATATTGTCAACTTTATTTCCAGTTTTGTGGGTTTCATTTTCTGATTGTTTGTTAATTACTATTATTACATTGTTTTGTTATGAGAGTGAAAGAATGTGTGAATGTGAAATACTGTTTTAAGTAAAGTTTTTATACTATACGCTGAAGTAACAGGTCACATGAGGAGTGTTTGAGAATGACGTGTGCTAGTCATTCATACCGGGGAGTTTATTATAAACTATTTCGTCAGTTTATGGTACTGAGGAAATGAGATGATGATTTTGGAAAAGTAGTTTTGTTAACAGAAAATTAATTTTATATTTGTGGGTTTTCAAACTTTTATGGCGATATACTGTTCTGATTGAGTGACAAATTTTGACTGGTTCTGTGTAAATGCGCAGGATTGAGTGGGTTTGAGGCTTCTTTCCAACTGGCTGTGATGTTTTCTGCCAATCAGAAATTAGTATATTTGCACGGTTCTTGGGGAACCACAAACTTCTTTTGTGTAGAGAGAGCCGAGTTGGGGCTTGGATCTGATGGTAATTAGACATTTTGATATGTGCTCCATTGAAAATTATTAATATTGTGATATTTGGGTACTAAAATGTTTGACATGTCCAGTAAAGTGCGGAAGAGAATTCGAGTTAATGCACAGGGTGAAACTCAGATTTTTTGGTGACGTTTAAAATATCTATATACCACATGGTGTGTTGCTTACTCACGAACTTGAACAATTTGTTCTGTGAGGCTGATATTAGCAACATTTGAGCAAGCAATTCTAAAAGAAACAATCTGTTTGTATACTTTCAGTGAAGGATTACCATAAACTGGCTATGGTTATGAATGAGGTGTGCTTGTGAACTTTTCAAGCTATGTACAATTTACAGTAAGGCTTGGTAGTGTATGTAACCTTACCATAATAGAGTGATTTTTGCGCAGACAAATACTTTCATTTAACTATTCCTTCCACCAACAAAACAATTTTAGTGTGCCTTGAGGTTACAATGACTGCTGCTGTTTTATCTACAGCTTTTTCCAGCTCAGGACTGAATGTTGGTGACTTCAAGGACGTGTGCCTGCAAGAAGGGATTCACCAGCAGGTGAGTGGAACTTTGTAATAAACGGCGACAGCTGCAGCCCCCCCCCCCCCCTCCTCCCCAACTAAGAAAGAAGGAAATTCAGAAGGTAGCAGGGATAAAGTACAGGGACCAAATGTTATTTACAACTTGTGCAGAAATCACTCGGCGGTTACAAGAGTCAAAGGGTATGGAAGGGAAGCAGTGGTTGAGAAGGCACTGAGACAAGGCTGTACCCTGTCCCCGTGTTATTCAATCTGTACATTCAATAAGCAATAAAGGAAACCAAAGAAAAATTTGGAAAATGAATTAAAGTTCAGAGAGAAGAAATAAAAGCTTTACGGTTTGCCAATGACGTTGTAATTCTGTCACGAGTCAGCTAAGGACTTGGAAGAGCAGTTGGACTGAATGGACAGCGTTTTGAAAGTAAGATATAAGATGAACACTAAAAAAAGCAAAACAAGGATAATGGAATGTAATTGAATTAAACAAGGTGATGCTGAGGGAATTAAGATTAAGAAATAAGACACTAAAAGTATTAGATGATTTTTGTTATTTGGGCAGCACAATAACTGATGTTGGCTAAAGTAGAGAAGATATAACATGCAGAGTGTCAATGGTAAGGAAAACATTTCTGAAGAAAAGAAATTCGTTAACCTCGAATTTAAATTTACATATTAGGAACTCTTTTCCGAAGATATTTATCAGGAGTGTAGCCTCCTACAGAAGTGAAACATGAATGATTAGCAGTTCAGACAAGAAGGGAATAGACGCTTTTGAAATGTGGTGATACAGATGAATGCTGACAATTAGATGGGTAGATCATGTAGTTAATGAGAAGGTACTGAATAAAATTGGGGAGTAAAGAAATTTTTGGAACAACTTGACTAACAGAGGGAATCAGTTGACAGGACACACTCTGAGACATCTACACATCAACAATTTAGTATTGGATGGAAGGTAGGTGTGTGTGTGGGGGGGGGGGGGGGGGGGGGGATTGTGAGAGAGGCCAAGAGAATACACTAAGCAGTTTCTAATGGATGTATGTTGCAGTAGTTATTCGGAGATCAAGAGGCTTGCACTAAAGACCACAATGATAACAGTGATAAGGTAGAGTACAGAGTAGCACAAATCAGTAGCAAAAATTGGCACTCCCATCTGTGTCCCACCCACAGAGGATATCCAATCTGAAGAGTAGAAGAGTACCACAATCTTTAAAATGTGCTCCTGGATACAAAGGATGAAATGTCTTTACTCTGAATTATAGTTCCATGTGCAACTCAAGCCCATTTATGTCTCTCTGTAGTATAGGAGCCATCGTCTTTTAATTTTTTCCTTATGGTTGAAAGTATTTCTTCCAGTTACCATTTCACAACCTGAAGTTTAGCAGGTTTTTGCATTCACTACCTCTTTGTCACAGATATGAATGATGGTGGAAATACTGGTGGTTTCATAGGCTAATATTATATTCAGTTTCATCATACAGTGTCATAATGACCTATGTTTACTGAATCTTTTTCTCCTTAATGAAATTTTTGTGGCCACCAGATTATACAACTTACTAAGTAGTTTACAGAGATTAGTTGCTACGGCTATGGTTGTCCACATTCAGTAACAGCTGTATCAAATTTACTATAGGTTGGTTTGTCTTGAAAGATGCGATGGTTATGTTTCATAATGGTGACATTTGAAACATCCTTCACATTTTTTACATGCTTATCTTCCATGGAAAAAGATGTTTGTTAGTATTGTAGTGGGTCTACATCACTTCCTTGTTTTAAAAATGCCACCAATACTTCTCAATAATACAGATATAGATCAATGAAATCTTTGTGAACAAGACACCATCTCTTTTCATTACAATAACAACATTCGGCAACACACACAAACCTCTGTTACTGTTCAAGCCCATTTCATGACAATAAAGACATTCTGTGATACAAATTCTCTGATACCATTCATGCTCATTTTTAGACTTAAAGGATAGGCCTACAGCAAGCATTTGATGGGCTGAGAGTGAATACTGCCCCACAGACTACTCTAAATGCTGAGAGTGAGCTCTGTAGGTGACCCATTAGTAGCTGGAAAAATGTAAGTTGATTAAAAGAGAAATCTACCCTATGTTTTGTATATCCTTATGCTGATGAAACAAGTGACACTTTCATTCTACAAAATGAAAATACTTCACTGCACAAAATTTGTCTCAATAAATATCTTCATGACAAAACAATTAAACGTATTTCATGGCTATTGCCCCACGGACCTCGCTGAGGTGGGGTGGCCTACCTGCCTCAATGATACAGATAAGCATAACTCTGAACTGACAGATGCCATCTGGTGTTATTAAGGCAGCTGTTTCTTGGTTAACTTTGTTAAACTCAATTTGCCAGTAGCCTGTCTCCATATCTACAGCTGAGAAATACTTTGCTCCTTTCAAGCACTCTAGTGTGTCATCAAAGTTCAGTAATGGGTACACATCTTTTTTCATGATTTTATTCCAACATCGGTAGTTGCCAGACAAAATGCTGTCTGCCATCCTTCTCAGAGTAAGATTTGTGCTTTTACCAGTGGGGGGAGGGGGGGGGGGGAATGTCTTAGGGGGTTAGTAGAATTATATATGTTACTAGCTTGGACCGTGGCGTTACGCATGGTTAAACAGCTATTTATAAATAGATGTTAATGCCAAAACTCACTATTCACGCGTATGCACTATCAGAAAAGCCATCCCTTGTTATATCTTTAAAAGTACATTATAGGTAAAGCTTATTTACAAAATCATCTACATACAGGTATGCGAGGGGAATTCAAAAAGTAGAGGCACATTTGCGAAAAGCTGTACTTATTCTGATGATAGAAAACTGAAACATGTTAATAGTAAGACTTATTAAAAACTTTCAGTGTTCGGCTCCACAAATTTAAATTATATGTAAAGTTTTACTCCAGTGCGTGGGAAATAAACATCCCAGGTTGGGATGCAAAAACTAAAACCAGAGGAGGGGATGGTCTGATGCAGAGGGGGGGAAATCCGCCCATCCCCCCCTGCAAATCGCACACTGATCCTTCTTCACAAGAACCACAGGAGTAAAATAAGGAAGGTTCCATGATGTCATCTTGCAGCATCTTCTCCACTTTCTCTCAGATTATTCATTGTTCAGCCATGTTAGTTGATAAATTATCCCCAGTGTTGACACGGTGCTTTATTGTGGCCTGCGTGGTTTGTTTTTTCTCCACTTTGGATTTGAAAGCATCTGAAAACTGACAAAGAATGGCTAACACTCACCAATGTTGTTTCTTAGTGAGGCCATATCCTACTGGCAGTTCAATAGTACCTTCCTCCACTGGGTTGTCTGTCGTGGTAGTCGAGCATAAGTCTTTGTCAATGCCACTGAGCTGCCCATCCAGAACTGTCTCAGCTGTTTCTATGCACATACTTTTAGAGGTGAGTGGTGGCTGCTCATGACAATTAGTGACCCAAAGTCCCCACTGACTGCCTCTGGCGCTTATGGTTGTCATTGGTATATAGATTACTTTTGTGAGCCTGAGTAGCTCTTAGCAATTGATGAAAGTTTCACATTCTAATTGAGCATCTCGAGTGATAACTGGAGCTTGTCCCATTGATGAAGGTGAGATAACGACTACTTGTGAAGCCTATCATAAACTACATCCAAGAAAGACATTATGGCAACATTCTAAAAAAAAAAAAAAAAAAAAAAATAATAATAATAATAATAATTCAAAAGTCTGCATTCTGTCATTAACCCGGAGTGAATGAGGTGAAAAATTGTTACACTACCTATGTGGTGGGTATGAGATACCCGAAACTCTGATAACCAATTTTTGATACTATAATCGTGTATGGGATATTAATAATGGTGTCTATTAAACAGATGAGTAAGTAAAATACTATGTTTAAGATATTAAACCTTTTTTTTGGGTGAAGTGTATATTTCTCAGAAAAAGTATAAGTTTCAGAAGTTTAATATTTTTTCATACAAAATTCAAACAAACCTAGTTTTTTTGATTAATTAATTGAGAATGGTTTCATGCACCTCTCCATGCTACTCTATCCTGTGCCAGCTTCTTCATCTCCTAGTACCTACTGCAACCTACATCCTTCTGAATCTGCTTAGTGTATTCATCTCTTGGTCTCCCTCTACGATTTTTACCCTCCACGCTGCCCTCCAATGCTAAATTTGTAATCCCTTGATGCCTCAAAACATGTCCTACCAACCGATCCCTTCTTCTAGTCAAGTTGTGCTACAAACTTCTCTTCTCCCCAATCCTATTCAATACCTCCTCATTAGTTACGTGATCTACCCACCTTATCTTCAGCATTCTTCTGTAGCACCACATTTCGAAAGCTTCTATTCTCTTCTTGTCCAAACTGGTTATCGTCCATGTTTCACTTCCATACATGGCTACACTCCATACAAATACTTTCAGAAACGACTTCCTGACACTTAAATCTATACTCGATGTTAACAAATTTCTCTTCTTCAGAAACGATTTCCTTGCCATTGCCAGTCTACATTTTATATCCTCTCTACTTCGACCATCATCAGTTATTTTACTCCCTAAATAGCAAAACTCCTTTACTACTTTAAGTGTCTCATTTCCTAATCTAATTCCCTCAGCATCACCCGATTTTATTTGACTACATTCCATTATCCTCGTTTTGCTTTTGTTGATGTTCATCTTATATCCTCCTTTCAAGACACTGTCCATTCCGTTCAACTGCTCTTCCAAGTCCTTTGCTGTCTCTGACAGAATTACAATGTCATCGGCGAACCTCAAAGTTTTTACTTCTTCTCCATGAATTTTAATACCTACTCCGAATTTTTCTTTTGTTTCCTTAACTGCTTGCTCAATATACAGATTGAATAACATCGGGGAGAGGCTACAACCCTGTCTCACTCCTTTCCCAACCACTGCTTCCCTTTCATGCCTGTGATTTCCCTAAATCGCTCCAGGCAAATGCCGGGATGGTTCCTTTGAAAGGGCACGGCCGACTTCCTTCCCCATCCTTCCCTAACCCTATGAGACCGATAACCTCGCTGTTTGGTCTCTTCCCCCAAACAACCAACCAACCTTTCATGCCCCTCGACTCTTATAACTGCCATCTGGTTTCTGTACAAATTGTAAATAGCCTTTCGCTCCCTGTATTTTACCCCTGCCACCTTCAGAATTTGAAAGAGAGTATTCCAGTTAACGTTGTCAAAAGATTTCTCTAAGTCTACAAATGCTAGAAACGTAGGTTTGCCTTTTCTTAATCTTTCTTCTAAGATAAGTCGTAAGGTTAGTATTGCCTCACGTGTTCCAACATTTCTACGGAATCCAAACTGATCTTCCCCGAGGTCCGCTTCTACCAGTTTTTCCATTCGTCTGTAAAGAATTCGCGTTAGTATTTTGCAGCTGTGACTTATTAAACTGATAGTTCGGTAATTTTCACATCTGTCAACACCTGCTTTCTTTGGGATTGGAATTATTATATTCTTCTTGAAGTCTGTGGGTATTTCGCCTGTCTCATACATCTTGCTCACCAGATGGTAGAGTTTTGTCATGACTGGCTCTCCCAAGGCCGTCAGTAGTTCTAATGGAATGTTGTCTACTCCCGGGGCCTTGTTTCGACTCAGGTCTTTCAGTGCTCTGTCAAACTCTTCACGCAGTATCGTATCTCCCATTTCATCTTCATCTACATCCTCTTCCATTTCCATAATACTGTCCTCAAGTACATCGCCCTTGTATAAACCCTCTATATACTCCTTCCACCTTTCTGCCTTCCCTTCTTTGCTTAGAACTGGGTTGCCATCTGAGCTCTTGATATTCATACAAGTGGTTCTCTTCTCTCCAAAGGTCTCTTTAACTTTCCTGTAGGCAGTATCTATCTTACCCCTAGTGAGACAAGCCTCTACATCCTTACATTTGTCCTCTAGCCATCCCTGCTTAGCCATTTTGCACTTTCTGTCGATCTCATTTTTGAGACGTTTGTATTCCCTTTTGCCTGCTTCATTTACTGCATTTTTATATTTTCTCCTTTCATCAATTAAATTCAATATTTCTTCTGTTACCCAAGGATTTCTATTAGCCCTCGTCTTTTTACCTACTTGATCCTCTGCTGCCTTCACTACTTCATCCCACAGAGCTACCCATTCTTCTTCTACTGTATTTCTTTCCCCCATTCCTGTCAATTGTTCCCTTATGCTCTCCCTGAAACTCTGTACAACCTCTGGTTCTTTCAGTTTATCCAGGTCCCATCTCCTTAAATTCCCACCTTTTTGCAGTTTCTTCAGTTTCAATCTGCAGTTCGTAACCAATAGATTGTGGTCAGAATCCACATCTGCCCCTGGAAATGTCTTACAATTTAAAACCTGGTTGCTAAATCTCTGTCTTACCATTATATAATCTATCTGATACCTATTAGTATCTCCAGGATTCTTCCAGGTATACAACCTTCTTTTATGATTCTTGAACCAAGTGTTAGCTATGATTAAGTTATGCTCTGTGCAAAATTCTACAAGGCGGCTTCCTCTTTCATTTCTTCCCCCAATCCATATTCACCTACTATGTTTCCTTCTCTCCCTTTTCCTACTGACGAATTCCAGTCACCCATGACTATTAAATTTTCGTCTCCCTTCACTACCTGAATAATTTCTTTTATCTCGTCATACATTTCATCAATTTCTTCATCATCTGCAGAGCTAGTTGGCATATAAACTTGTACTACTGTAGTAGGCATCGGCTTTGTGTCTATCTTGGCCACAATAATGTGTTCACTATGCTGTTTGTAGTAGCTAACCCGCACTCCTATTTTTTTATTCATTATTAAACCTACTCCTGCATTACCCCTATTTGATTTTGTATTTATAACCCTGCAATCACCTGACCAAAAGTCTTGTTCCTGCTGCCACCGAACTTCACTAATTCCCACTATATCTAACTTTAACCTATCCATTTCCCTTTTTAAATTTTCTAACCTACCTGCCCGATTAAGGGATCTGACATTCCACACTCCGATCCGTAGAATGCCAGTTTTCTTTCTCCTGATAACGACGTCCTCTTGAGTAGTCCCCGCCCGGAGATCCGAATTGGGGACTATTTTACCTCCGGAATATTTTACCCAAGAGGACGCCATCATCATTTATCCATACAGTAAAGCTGCATGTCCTCGGGAAAAATTACGGCTGTAGTTTATCCTTGCTTTCAGCCGTTGCAGTACCAGCACAGCAGGGCCGTTTTGGTTAATGTTACAAGGCCAGATCAGTCAATCATCCAGACTGTTGCCCCTGCAACTACTGAAAAGGCTGCTGCCCCTCTTCAGGAACCACATGTTTGTCTGGCCTCTCAACATATACCCCTCCGTTGTGGTTGCACCTACGGTACGGCCATCTGTATCGCTGAGGCACACAAGCCTCCCCACCAACGGCAAGGTCCATGGTTCATGGGGGAAGAACACATAATGATATTATCTTCTAATTATAAAACAGACAAAGAAAATAAAAAGTCTTACGAGATCAATTAGCTCAGCACCAACATTACACCTACAAATCAGCACATTCTCCGTAAATGGAAATTGCGTGTTCCATACATATTGGCTTCTCAGACTGCGAACAACGTACTGTTTTCGTGTCCTTTTCTTGGTTTTTTTTCCACCCCCAGTACAGTCGCCACACCTGACATGCCTACCAGTCTCTCTCTCTCTCTCTCTCTCTCTCTCTCTCTCTCTCTCTCTCTCTCTCTCTCTCTGGCGATGAAATTTCTCCCAGTTGATCAGTAATCCTCTTTCGAATTTCCCTTGGAAGACATATGCGTTCCCTTATCTGCTGGTGCGAAGACTGCCATTTATCAGATTCAAACCTAAATTAGGCATGAAATCTTGATGCTTCATGCTTGTTTTGTCACCTTCGTTATTTTCTCTGTAGACTTTGATGGCATTTATGGCAGTCATATTGAGTATACCATAAAAAATTGTCATAGGCCAACATTTGCTGTTGCAGATAACATCATAAGCAGCACTCAGTATATCTGTGACACTGACTCCGGCTTTACTTGCATTTCTGGTTTTCTTTTTATCACCTGTCGATTGGTCTGTTTTTATCATGGTGTGAAGTTGACATAACCAGCACAACTTTATTTTTTTTAGTTACGTAGGATACCAATGTAACGTCATTCTGGAATCCAAATCAAAAACTATATACTTCTGTTTCTTTTCTGAAAATCTCAGATACATTGGTCTTGTTTTTACAGACTGTGCCGACATAAGAAACTGAATGTTCTTTCAAAAGATGGATTCCTATTTGTTTTCGTTACTGGCTCCACTAAACAGTTTTACAATATCATATACTTTATTACTAAGGTGGTAAGGTCCTGGTGGTTGTTTCCCGAGTATACTTCCAGTTTGAGGACATAGAATGTCTTAGCATCTACAAGAGCCATATTCGACTGATTTGTTTGGCACGTATACACGAAAAGGAATCTCCCTCGGAAAGATAACAGTATCTCATCAATAGTAAGGTTCTCAGACAACATACAGTGTTGTTGAATATTTTCAATAAAATTATCAAAAATATATCTTCTGGCGGCCAAATTATCAGACTTTTTCCTTTCGGCCCTGGTGTTCTTATCATCGAATCTCAAACAATTTTGGAGAAACTAAAGCTTCTGAGTGACATTGTAGTCTGAAAGATTGCAGTTCCAGTACCATCCAAACGCCACAAACTATTCAAGTTTTGTCTATTTAAGTGTTTTAAGCCCACTATATACAGAAGTGTCATAAATGCCTTCAAATCCTTCAAAGTTGCACCGTTCATGTGGTACTGCCCTTTAATTTCTGGATTTTTCCCCTGGTATTCCTTATTTGATTATTTGTATGTGGAAGTGTAGTGTTCAACATACTGTTTGTTATAAAAAGACTCCAACATTCAGTCTCTGTTTTGGCATGTTTTGCAGCACCTTTTACACCTGGAGAATTGACAACAATATTCTCTGAACAAATACGAACACTTTGCCTAGGACAATCCTTCATCCATTTTGTATCATCTTTGGACGTATAAAAATTCGCACATACCTCAGATGACTTTGAGCCACTAACACAGATCTTCCAAATCATCCAAAATACCCTCTTGCTCCAAATCACTTCCTTCACTTCTTTGAGAAACTTTGACAATCTCTCTCTTCTTCACTCTCGGAGTCACAGGAACTAGCATTTGAACAGTTTTAGAAAACTACTTCTAGTATACTAGAATACTATAACTAACTATATATCTCATAAGCTTGCTGACAGCTCAGAAATGTAACACTGACTACAAGGTCGGACGTGACATACCCTAGCCACCTTTGCACCCATGTATCTCCCTCTGACGCTGGCGCAACAATAAACTCAACACTGCATCTTGACTCCCTCTCCCTTACCTTCAACTACTGTGACAGCAATATTTGTGTGGCAACAATGACACTCAATAATCAATGCTTCAAAACACCTCAGGTATGACGCACCCAACCACACTCATGCCAGGTTAATAGCTTTTCTCGTAACACAGGTTCCTGTCAGTTTGAGGTATTCCCCATTTGTTACATCCAGCACAATCACTTTCATATCACGGAACATAGTCTACTTTAATTGATAACAATAGGCATTTGACATTACACGAAAAGAAGCCTCTCTGTCGACTAGTCCCGGATAGATTGGCCATCAATGATGACTTCGATTACATCTGAGTAACTGTCAACACCTAAGGAATTTCTTAAGTGGTGGCCTCAGCCCCACAGATGGTTTCCTCAGTTTTCCTGAATTCGGTGGCTAGGTGAGTGGCTGGGACCTCTGTATGATGATATGAAATGTCTAGGGCATATTGGGGAACAACTTCATACATGGTACAGTGATGGACTTTCTCCCACAGATAGGCTATAACACAGAGCAATGAATTTTAACTTTGTGCCTTGCCCCAAGATGAAAGTATGTGGTTTTTACTAAATGCTGATTGCGAAAATGAAATCAGAAACATTCCACCACATATCCATTTCTCTGGAAAAGATATGCCACATATATCACTTTCGAGCGACTCGGTAACAATACAGGAGGAATATGTAGTTGATTAACACACAGACCATGCATCAAAAGTAATTGTTTGTATTACAAAACATAAAATAAAATGCAAATAGTACAAAAAAGCCGAATAAAAGCTTGAAATATTCTTAAAAGTTAGAAACTTTTCCTGGAAACTTTCCATTTGTGGGTGGATAGTAAAATTTCTTGTAGGAATGTCCAGCAGTAATCCGCCAAAAAGTGACTATCTTCCCTAATACATTGGTGAAATCACTTAGTATGTTCGTAACTCATACATTTAAGATTAGGTGAGAAGAAATTCAAATCGGAATGAAGGAAATGTAATTCAGAGACATGTTTTACCCCATAGTCTTGTAACAGTCAAGCATGTGTTCAATCAGTTCCCTGTAATTCTCAGACTTTACTTTTCCTAAGAAATTGCAGCATAAATTTTTAAAAGCAAGCTCAGCAGACTTCTCAATATGTCAGCAACTGTTCAAAAGTAATATCTTTCATATGACATGAATATGTAGTGTCTGTTCTTTCAGACATATCCGAAAGAACAGTCATCATGCATTCATATAACTGTTCACCTCTTTCAGTGTGGATGCACAACTGCGTCTGATCTCCTGGGGGATCTCAAAGTAGTGAGCAAGGACGACATGGTAAGGGACTGAGGATAGGTGGCGTTAAGTGAGAGTACAGGTTGGCCACAAGGCTTGCCGATATAGTCTGCCAGCTGCAGTAAACACTGTGTCCAGGAGGCACAGTAGTTAACGCAACTGCCTAGTGAGCAGGAGATCCCATGTTCGAATCCCTGTCCAGCAGACATTTTCACTCCCCACTGCTGATTCCGTGTAAAGTCCTGAAGCAGATGACATCAACAATCCCTTCCCTTCCCTTCCCTTTCCTCCCCCCCTTCCCCTTTCAATTTACATGTAATATCTTACATTGAGTCATGGAGATGAGGCCCAATGAAAATTCCTTCTTTACTTTTTGCCATACTAATCGCAGGAAATTCAGATAGTGAAAAATTGAAAACCCTCGTACCTTTTTCCACTGCTTTCACAAAATTCTTCATAAAGCCCCATTTAGGATGGAGTGTTGCTAACAGCACACTGTACTTCTCATCAAGTTGCTCATGCAGCACATTTTTTACACCAGGATTGAAAATTTCTCTCCAAGGCCACTCTCTGACTATATAATGGTCTTTCCTTACTCTACTGTCCCAGTCACACAAGAAACAATAATATTTTGTGTAAATCGTTTGCAATCCCAGAAGGTCCCAGAACTTTGAGATAACTACAGATTGGTCATTTGTGATTCAAATAGCTATTATACTTCAGGTGTAGCCTCATGTTCTCATAGAGTTCCTTTAATTGAATGGAATGGGAAACTGGTATTGATCGCTTCTCGTTTCCGTTGTGTAAAAGAACAGTTTTGAGACTACACTTTAAGAAATCTATAAATAAGCACCATTCTTCCGGATTGTGAATCATTCCAAATTTTGTAAGCAGTGTTTGCTTGTAACAGGTTCTTCTCTTGAAGACAAGACGCAAGTAAGTCTACTTTTGTCTTTGAAAGATTTAGATCTCCTACAAGATTTTCAATTCTGCCTCCAACAATGGCTGTAGTTGTAGCTGTGCTGCAAATGATGACATGTACTCAAGATCTTCACAAGCTGTTGGTTTGTCACTATCATTGTCTGTTTCATCTTATAGGTACATTCTGTTGGTGATTTTGAAACTGGAAGAGAATCAGAATGTGGAACGGGGCGAATTGCAGATCCTAAATTTGGATTAGAAAGTGAGTGTTTTGATTTAACTGAGATTCCTTTTACTTTTGTTAAATAAAAGTAGCAATCTGTAATGCGGTCTCTAGGTTCCATCCACAACTGTCGTAAAGTAAATGGCACAGGACAGGTGGGTGTGTTCCATGCAACCAGCCTCCTAAATATCTGCAGCAACATGAGCAACAGTTCTTTGGTGCCGAGCACTTACACTCATCTACCTTTGATTCAAAATACAACTCATATGCCTTTTTGACAATTGCTAAAATGGGATGCCTTTTGAGACTAAGTTGTAAACTCGTTCCACACATAACAAAATGATTTGGTAAATTAACACACTTTCTAGACATCGCTGAGTATAAGAAATGTGCCAACAAGCACAAACAATATTCTTCATGTTAGTGTATATAAACACATCAAGAGCAGATACTGTGTGATCTCATAGTGAGATAGTCGATGGTCGATAGTTGATCGACTGATGCACCTGCAACTTCCCTCTACCTTCCTCAAGTTGCTATCTCCACCTACCCTCTACTCCCACCACTACACAATAATATTCTTAAAATAACAGAATGTGATAAGCACCACAACAAAATAAAAAACACATCCAAGTGCAGATAAAATTGCATCTCCAGAAGAAAGTTAGGTGACAGCACACAATAGTTTTCACCGCTGTCATCGGGGCACTGAACTACATAACCACCACATATTTTTGTTTTACAGCAAATCTCATAGTCACACTGTGTAATCATCTGCAGCTGAGAGGTGTGAATAAGATAATTGTGACAGCTGGCATCTTGCAGCGTCATAGTCATCAAACACTACTCTTCCTTCTCTACAATAGCATACAAGGTGGTCGTGGTGCCCACAGTGCAAACATACCAGTTTATTGTCTTCCAACTGCCAAATGTCTGTTTTTCTATGAAGTATTATACTTGATGGAGTTGGCTTATCTGTGTCAGTCAGTCAGATGCTGAGCTGTTGTTTGACAACTGTGCCATAATTCTGAATTGACAAGAGTCCTTTCATCAAGATGTGTTCGATTGGTGCTAAAGATCAACACACCTCTTCCTCAACATCCTCTACTACCTCTTGAGGTATGGCACCAACAGTGCTATATCGTTTTTTTTACTACCTGGCATATGAAGCATCCGAGGTCATAGTAGCCTTCTGCAAGTCCCATAGGACCATCTTTGGGAGTCGGTCATACCCCTCTTATCTGACTTTTTCTGTGGCATTTCCTCAATGCACTGGCACCACATGATGAATTCCTCTGTCTTCATAACATCCTTTACCAGAAGAGCTTGGTACATGTCTTCTACAGCTCCTTTCATCAAGTGTGAGATTTTGTCGGCTTCTGCCATATTCGGATTCATAATGGGGCACAGGGGCAAAACATTCTGTTTGTAAGTCTGCATCTCTCAGGCTTTCTTGGCATGACTGACTGATAGTGTGCTTCTAGGTGTTCTGACAAGTTGTTGTTTGCAAACAAGCACACTATCAAGACTGTGTCATTTCCCCATGATGTTGGACCTTGTTCTTCAATTCAATCGTTTATCTGCTAAGTGGACTTACTGCTGATTGTCAACATTCCCCCCTAGGTCAACCTCTCATTTTGCCTGGACAAATGCTGGGCTGTGCTTTGGAAGCAAAGTACAAGTTTACCTAACATGCCACGTCATCCCACCTGTTATGTACGAGGGTGAGTCAAATGAAAACCTTAAATTTGTAATAACAAATTGAAATTTCGTGCCGTTATCCTGTAAGTCGGTAAACGTGCTACAAACAGCATGCAGAATGGCCTGGAGGTGGCATCTCAGTACAGATGCACGCATACTGTCACAGTATCAGTATAAAAATGGCCACCCCACTTGCAACTTGCACCAGGGAAGAACAGCATTCTGTTATTCGGTTTTTGCATAGTGAAGGAGTAAAACCTATTGAAATTCATCGACAAATGAAGGTTCAATATGGTGATGCACATTTGTCACAGCAGCAAGTCTACAAATGGAGTAGGAAGTTCACAAATGGTGTGACTTCAGTGGAAGATGCTCCTCGTCCAGGTCAGGCACAAAGAGTTGTGACTCGACAGAACATTGCAGCAGTTGAAGCTATAGTGAAGGAAAACCACTGAGTGACACTGAATGACTTTGCAGCATGTTTACAGATTAGTCATGGGTCAGCACACCACACTGTGCATGATGTGCTCCAGTTTCACAAAGTGTCTGCAAGATGGGTGCCACGGCATCTGACTCCTGAAATGAGAAAACGATGTGTTGATGGTTGTGAAGAACTTCTTCAGCGCTTTGAATGAGAAGGTGATGGCTTCCTTGCAAGATTTGTTAATGGGGACAAAACCTGGGTTCACTTCCACCAACCGGAAATGAAGAGAGCGAGCAAGGAATGGCGCCATTCCTCATCACCAAAACCAAAGAAGTTTCGAACGGAACCATCAGCAGGGAAGTTTATGCTGACTCTCTTTTGGGACAAAAAAGGGGCATTTTGGGGCATTACATGCCTAGAGGGACCACTGTCACCAGTGCATCATACACAGATCTCCTAAAAAATCATCTGTGGCCTGCAAATCAAACCAAAGTGACGTGGATTGTTGTCAGCAGGTGTCCTTTTGCAACATGACAATGCAAGGCCCCACACTGCCCGTACAACAGTTGCAACAATCACAGACCTGCATTTTGAGTGTCTTCCTCATCCACCATATTCCCCAGACCTTGCCCCAAGTGATTTCCATATGTTTGGACCACTCAAAGACACAATGAGAGGAAAGAAGTTCCGTTCTGATGAAGAGGTACACCATATGGTGCACAAGTGGTTGCGCAAACTACTAAAATAATTTTTTTCTAAAGGAATTTATGCACTTTGTAAGCGCTGGAGGACTTGCATTGAGCGTGGGGGAGGTTATGTTGAAAAGTGATACAGCTTTGTACCACTTCTGCACAATAAATAATATTTTAAAAAATATTGATGGTTTTCATTTGACTCACCCTCGTATTCGGTGACTTGGTCAAATCCTTTCAGCCATTACATCAAGTCCTCACCATCACCTCCTGGAAACACTGATGGATGCCTCATATGCAGCTGACTTACTGCTACTTTGGAATCCATAATTTTCCTGAATATAAGGATCTTTGGAATGATGTACTGCCTGTATTAAAGTTCTTGTCTGTGTAGGCAACAGCTTTTATGTTGCCTAGCTTGAGCCACAGTAATGTAGACCCATCAACATTACAAAGTAACAACAATTAAGTCCAAATCTGGAAGCACGGTCATCAACGAAATACAACACTTAGCACCAAAAACACATTTATTACAGACACCATCGTACAGCCACAACAGAACTGTTTCCTGGAAGGAATGTGCTGCTCTATATAAACACCGTATATTCCATAAAAGGCAAACACTACAAACATACAAAATTTCGAGAACCTTCCAGAAGCGATAAATACTAAATAACAAGCCTAAGGTGCACAGATTTGAACTGGTAAACTGCAGCATGCGAAGCAGCTACACTACCCGTTACTCTACTTTGCATGCAGCACAGCTCGTGGCAATATTTACATGCCCCTTTCACTGCCATCTGTCATTAATATTTTCATCTGAGAATATGCCACCACTGCTTTCTAAAAACAAATAGTTCTGAAGGGTGTAACACATTATTATAATGACTGCTGTGTCATTTGATCAGATTTTAAACTCCGAACCATCACTTTCTGAACCAACTGACACTCAAACTATTACCTTCACTGAAGGAAGAAAAATCATTTATTTTATGCATGGTGACTTAGTTAACTGTAACCATTTAGACTAGTACTTACAGCCATTACATCCCAGTTATCTCATGATCAGCACAAGAGCACCTTTCTTTTTTTTTTTTTTTTTTTAATTTGCAAAACTCAGTAAGTTCCTTTTATTTCCATAACTCAGTGATATGCTTTTATTGAAGTAAGTGCATGTTTGTAACTGAAGACAGACTGGTCACAGCCAGTTCCACAGAAACAAGGTGTGTACAAACAAAAGAGGAGAGAGTAAACAAAGCAAAAATCTTTGCTAAGTCCATGAAGAACAATTATATTTAGACTAAAAACAAAAATATTATTTTTTAGTGATATGTGTACTAATCATTTGTTAGATAACAGATTACACTCCAATTTACATAAGTTGTAATAATACAGAGTGAAAAGAAATTAATTACCTTGGAGACAAAAGATATATTCCTGCACCAATTCCATGGCAAGAGCAGGATGTTCTGCCACAAGCATATCTAGTATTTCGATCTGACTAGTTACAATCAGCTTGTGAATTATAGATAACCTTGGTTGCCCCAACATGTGGAAGAGTCTTCCAAACATCCACATATTGAACACTACAAAAATAAAATTAACTATATTCCACAGTAATATGTAGGTATTAAATGTTACATAAATCTACTTATATGCTGTGTCCTCTTTTAGCATTTTATCTTTTCTCCAATTTTGTTTCCCTTCCTTCTACAAGACAAAAAGCCTTCTCTGCAGAAGAACAACCCATCCACTACTCTGCTCACACTGAGCCATCCCTGGCATCAGAGAAACAGCACAGTCTGGCCCGTGAATGCAATGTCCATTACCATGAAAATACGTTGCCCTCCCCTGCTCTTTCTTCACCCAGAGTTCTTAAGAGAAAAAAAAAAAAGAGGATCATACATAGTCCATAAATCCTTATCTGACTCCTTAAACACCCAATACTACTAAAACAAATATACCTCTGCTGAAGAAGCAAACACTTTTATTGACTAACAAATATCTCGCAGCTCACATCATGGGCCATAACTTAAGATAATTTTGAGCACAAAGTGAGAACAATTTGGAGCACATGAAAAACAAAATTCCATCACCAATATTAATTATTGTTCATAGCATTTACATTCATTTCCTGTCTGTTCCCCAATCCAGTCCCATTTAGTCTCCCCCATGTTTACTTCTTTGCATTTTCATCTCCCTTTGTTTCTTTTTTCATTGTCACTGATCCAGTTGATAGACTCATATCATTCACCTACACATTATTTCTTAACCCAACCCTTTTAAACACATTTCACAGCACTCAAAGATAAAACTATACATGTACATAAGTATATTATACAGCAGCTTTGCTACAATAATTGTTCACTGTTCCAAGTGGAAATTACCATTTTCTAATCATATACATTATCAGGGTGTATACGTGGACAAGGAAAAAAAATTACCGGATTTTTCCCGGATATCCCGTTTAAAAAACATACTTTTTCCCGGGCAAAAATACACTTTTTCAATGCTAAGTGACATTCGGTTTTCTGTAGATTTTTCCTTTGGAACTGTAAAACTTATCACTCCTTTGAATGATTAACGTTTTATACACTAGCGTAGAACTTCCCCGGAAAAAAAAAAAAAAAAAATCAGGGGAGAGAAGTTTTGGAGCGACTATTGATGAAAAAAAAAAGGAGAGAAGTTTTTGAAAGACCTCTGATGTGCAGCAACATATACGCTGCATATTTTCGTATTACGAAAGTATAAATTCGAATAGCACCAAACACAGCACGTTAGTTTCCGGAGCGTTGAAATCGAGATTGCAATGTCCTTTTGTAAGCCAGTCATACCTCATGCCATGTGGTGTTGCCAGCCGATGACAGCAGATATTCAGAGCATAGGACACGTGATGTAGTCAGCCAATAGCAAGATCATTGTTACGTAGAGTGAATACACAAAGAGGAAAAGTTAATGGTTTACATGCATAGTATAGCTACAAGAAAAGCTAATCTTTCACATATAATATTGGTCTCAATGATTAATAGAACTACAAGAGAAGCTACACTTTCACGTGTAATATTGCTCTATTTTGTGTGTGTTATACTTTGTCACACAAATGTGCCAGTAAATTTAAAATAATATCATAAATGTCTGGTCTTCGGGGCTCGAAATTCTTCTACGTGGCTGGTCCTCAAAGTGTTCAGTTTTAAACGCTCTGCGATTTAAGAAATTTATCCCACTTCCTCACAGTTAACATAATTCATCTTGCGTAAAAAGAAATTTACTTTGAAAGTAACACTTTTCGAACCACCATTCACAATACTATCCCAAGACTACATAGATTCGATTTAGCAGTTGCCAGAGAGCGCCAGAAAACAGGCGCTATTGCGGGTGCGCAGCTGCAGTGGTGTAGGAAGCCCGCATGTTCGTATGTATAAAGCACTAAGAGACCGCCGGCCAAGTGGCCGAGCGGTTCTAGGCACTTCAGTCTGGAACCGCGAGACCGGTACAGTCACAGGTTCGAATCCTGCCTCGGGCATGGATGTGTGTGCTGTCCTTAGGTTAGTTAGGTTTAGGTAGTTCTAAGTTCTAGGGGACTGATGACCTCAGATGTCAAGTCCCATAGTGCACAGAGCCATTTGAACTAAGAGAGCTAACATTACGCCACAAAAGAAACAGGACATCAGAGGATACTCCAAGAGCATCGAAATTTCGTAAACCATACTAAAATGCATAATTCGGCTTGACGTGCACATTGGTTTTTTCGAGATTGACAGTGATATTAAGCTTTTCAGTGTGGTTTTTGGTATTTAAATTTTCTTGGAGTACCACTACTGTAGTACATCATATTTGGTTTTTTATTATGGCATAATGCCATACATGGCAGAAGATGAAAACATGCACTTGAAATTCAGGGAACAGTTGGAACTAGCCAAAACTGTGGAACGAAACACTTCGCTTCAAATAAATTGATTACCTCAGCGGAAAGATTAATAAAGCCAAATTTCTTTAGCAAACTGACAAAAATAACTTCATTGTTCTGCAAGGCAACAAATGCTTGGCGGCTAACAATTTGGAAATAAAATAAAATCAGAAAACTGAAACTAATAATATATTTTTGCCCTCCATAATTATGTGAATGTATTATAATTCAATTGATAGCTCCTGGCCACAGAAATCCGTTTGGTTTTCATTTGACGTGGGAGCTGTAAAGGAAGATGAAAAAGCGAAATCACTTAATGTAAACAGGAGTCAGGTGGAGACTAACTCCCTCCTCACTACAACTCAGAGAACTCTGCGTATGCATGAATCTGGCAGCTAGGGCGCGTGAGAAAAATTTTTCTCGTTAGCATCTGGCTGCTTGCTATTTACTGTCGATACAGCCAACAGCCACACTTCAAGTAGCGGGAAGCGGGAGAAGGTATTGCTCATATTCGAGTCAACTGGGCATGCGCAAGAGCCCGATGGCAACTGGTCAAACGAACCTAATGTAAACCGTTGTGACGTCGTGCTCATAGAAAGCAGGTTATTGCTACGAAGTATTACATAGTCTTCGCCCTAAGGCCTTTGACATACTTTTGCTGTTTGCAGACGCTTGTGCGTGCACAGTGTTTTGTTGTTGCAAATGGCACGTTTCCTTTGCCACTAAAGTTTTATTTTTTTTTTTCCTTTCGTTCACATTTTATTGCTACAGTATCATTCTCCAGTAGCAGGATACAGTAACATTCTTTGCTACAGAATCAATTTTTACCAGTCAAAATTACAAAAATTTAACTGAAAGCTAAAACAATGAAAAATTCCTGGAATTCCGAAAAATTCCCGGGTTTTTCCCGGTTTTCTCCCAGATGAAAAAATTTCCAGGTCTTTCCCGGATTTCCCGGGTCGTATACACCCTGATTATCATCAACAGTTTATTGATGTAAACTTAACTAGCAACTTTTGGAAATAACATGTACAATTTCAGTAACTGCTTCAGCACAACAACCCAGGCCATTATTTGATGTGTGCAGTTTGTAGGGTGAAAACTTTCAGCGTCATGTTTATACATCACATAGATGGAGTGCAAAATGTTGAAGAGTTCTATGAATGGTGCCACACCACTGTTGGTGTTAAAAATCCATATCTTTATTAATGAATGTTGCCATTTCTCCTTCTGAGTTCATGGAGAGCAGATCGGCATCACATATTACAGAGTTGTGTTCTTGCATGAATAAAAGTATGTGATAATATTCAGACTGGAATAATCAGAGATGAATAATGTTCATGTGTAATTTAAACACTCATATATCTGACTTCAATGTTTAAAATCTTTGTGATGAGATGACAATCTGTTGAAGAGGAACTGCTATATGACTAAGCCTGAAAAGAGGTTACTGATTAAAATAAATGAACACATACAACACGAAAAGCAACTACCAACATGTAGTTTCTCTTGCAATGTAATTAAAATGTGTGTCACAAGTTGACTTCCCTGGTGTAACAAATCAATGTCCCATAACTGAATCTGCACTAACCCTAACTTTTCCAATTCTCATCCACCTGAGTACTTTCCATTTATCTATCCCCCACCTCCTGCCACTCTGCTTGGTTTCATTCCCAAGATTGTTCTCATTCTCCTTTCTATATTCACTTTCCATCCTGTACTCACTCAGTTCAAGATGACCATTTTAGTTATCCATCTTTATGTATATTTTCCCTTCCTTACTTTGCTTTCCAACTAGAAATGCCTATTCTGTTATTTTTGTCTTTCTGCAAAACAAACGTGTTTCTTCCATACAGGACAATTCTTATATCAGTGTCTTCCTATAACCTGCATCTACATTCACATACCCAACATTTCTCTCCCACTGAGAACAACACTTCACTCGCTGCTTCCAATAGTCATAACCTTTGACAGAAGAACATCTGTTCTGACACTTGATGTTAATTGCTTGTGACAACTGATTAACATTTAAAAACTTTAGAGCAATATTTTTCTTTTGTGTCCTCTTTTACAGCATTCATTACAAAAATAGCATAGTGGTGTATCCCCTGCACAATTGCTTTCTTCCTAACTGGTTTCAACACACCCCAAATCTTACACAATGCTATTGTTTTATCAGCATAAATCAAATTTACAATGACATCTGAAATTTCAATATTGCTTGGACAATTCTGACAAGGAATAAAGCTGAATATTTAAACAAATATAACTAAATTTGCAGGCTCACCATCATAATTGCATTATGTATGCCAAAACTAAAATTTTCCATTTTCTATACTGATATCAATAAAATTTTACACAAAAAACATACACTATGATAAATTTATGTGACAGACTACACACCTGAACAGTTTTTAACCATAGCAGAATAGTGCTCCTTACAACATTTTTGATTAGGAACAAAATACTTCACAAGATTCTTTTTGTTGTCAAGCAGGTACTTCAAAAATGACTTTACATGAGCTTGATTTTTATCTAGGTTTTTATATATTGTTTTCACTGGTTCATTAATTGTCTTCCACGCACGATCATGTCGAAGGATAACACTTTCATTTGTGCAAACAGGACTGCAAGCAGAAGTCACAGACAGGTTATAGAGGAAAAGAAAGAAACACCACATGTATAATTTGAAGTAATTGATACAAACTCTCCAGAATTCCTACTGATTCTTCTTGTTATTACAGATTCATCATCATCAACATCAGCTGAGTCTCCATCCCATGTTTCACTGCAAACAAAAATTGTTTGTCAAAATATGAAATTAGCACAAAATCATAAACAGGAAATTTGATACAAAGCTGTGAAGTACACTGTGATAAATTCTGTACTGAATACCACTTAGAATGTTGAGAGAACAGGAAAATGAAGTTTCCGTTGAAAAGAAAACGGACATATATGTGAATAAACTGCCAATTAACGCAACGCGGAACATTATGAAACAAAATAAGTGTTTATATCAACACATACAATTATTTGTATGTATTGTTCACACTATATCTGACAGAGCTTTATTTTCATTAACATTCAATGCTTAAGTTAGGTATAAACCTACCTATCACTCATTAACTTTTGGAATCACAGAGATCAAATTCAGTGTGAAAACTGTCAATACAACTGTTACAGCACAATACATAGATGTTTAAAAACATGACTCAGACCTATTTCTGTCAGTTTTGGCTACTGCATTACTTGTCAAGTTAAATTAAGAGACAGAAACTTACATAGCATTTTCGGTGTTTTCTACACATACTTTAGTACTTGATTAACTGTTTGCTGCATATAGTCCAAAATGATTCGAGTTATGTCAGAAACTACCTCCCTCCCCCATGGTTGATGTCTTCCCTGGCAGCAAAAGCATCTTCCAGCAGGATAAATGTTTGTGTCACAGGGCTAGAATCAAGCCGCAGTAGCCTGAAGAGCATGATAGTTAACTCGTATTCATGTCTTGGCCACCAAATTTGCCTGATCTGAACCCAATGGAACACATAATGGATGCTACTGGACACTAGATCCAAGCCCCAAACGACCATCCTGTAATTACCAAGAGTGGTGTGACCTGTGCAAGGACATTTGGTGCCAAATACCTGTAAAAACCTATGAAGGACTTTTCAAATCCATTCAGTGCAGAACTATTGCCGTATTGCATTTCAAGGATGGAGCAACATGCTATTAAGCAGGCAATCATAAAGTGTTGGCTCATCTGTGTACATTAATGTATGATGGGTAGTATTTGTTACAATCTCAAACAACCTAGTTATACATAATAAGATATTACTCAATAAAAATGTAGCCTTATCCCATTGGCTCTAAAGAAGCGAGTGACTGCATGTGAGATCGCTCTCCAAGTTTTTATATATTTTTAGGTTTCAGATACATATTTTAACGGTTTTTGTGATAATATTTACTATATAAGTGACTTATTAGTAGTTTCTTCATTCACCTCTGCCTTTCTTGTGTTGTGACCTGATATTTGTGAGTGTTTCGTATCGAGCAACGTAACCTCTTACCTGTGTTTACATTCTGCGCTGACCAGTTGCAGCTGTAGCGGTGCATCGAAAGCTAAGTACTAATTAATTGTTTGTGTATAGTGGTTTATTTAGGAACTTTAGTAGTCTTCAACCAGAGTTTGTGTGTTTTCTGGTGAAATAATTTCAGAAGAACCTTTTGGGAACTGTTGTCAGCTTCGTTACTGTGTCATTAGACGTTTGATTCTCTTTCTGTATTAGTCTTTTGTTATATTCACATTTGTTGTTTATTAATACTGTTAATAATAGTAGTTACTTCCCTTGTAGAGTAAGTTTGTGATTATTGTAGTCAGGTTTTTAACATCATCTTATTCTAGTAGCGGAACTTAGAAAAAGTAAAATTTTTCCATGAGTGAGAAGTGTGGGCTTTGCCGTAGGTTCGTGAGTGGTGGATTGCGGTGTGAGACTTGTGCGAAGTATTTTCACTGGGGGGAATGCAGTGGGGAAGCCAGTGGGCATTCTGGTGAGATCCTCTCCTGGAACTGCAGGTTATGTAGCAAGAGTAAGTTAATAGAGGAGCAGGAGCATAAGATCTGCACCCTTCAGGGGCAGTTGAAAAACGCACAGGAGGAGCTAGATAGGATGAGGAGGGAGAAGGGGGTTGGGGAATGGGAGCTGGCTGTTGGCAAGAGATCTGCTAGGAGAAGAAGATTTTCGGATAGTTTTACTATTGGTGTTTACAATAGATATTATCAACTGTCAGAGTCTAGTGGAGAGGAATCTCTAGTAGCTATAGATGTAGGAAGTATGCAGCAGACCTCAGTAGCTACGGTGGCTAGCACAGTTGCAAAGTTGAAGAGGAAGAAGAAGGTTCTGCTGTTAGGTAGTTATCATGGCAGAGGTGTAGGCCAGCAGTTGCAGGAAGTGCTGGGGAGTGAGTACCAGTTCACCAGCATTGTGAAGCCTAATGTAGGATTGGCTCAGGTGACTGTTAACATAGGGGGGTTATGTAGGGATTTTACTAAAGAGGATCAGGTAGTGATTGTGGGTGGGGCTGGTAATAGTATTGATAGGGGTGGGGAGTATGACATAGATGGTGACCTGGAAAAGATAGCCACTCAGACTGGCAACACGAATGTGCATTTCGTGGAACTGTTTCAGCGTCACGATCGGCCTCATCTTAATACAGCTGTCAGGCGTAATAACATGATACTTGGGGGTGCGCTGATGACAGAAAGCATAGGTTACATTTCAGTGGTGTCAGTGGAGTCTATCAGCAGGACGGGTTTCACTAGACATGGCCTGCACCTCAACAGGTATGGGAAGGGGATGTTGGCAAAGCTTATAGGTGACAGCATAGTTGGGCAAATTCCTGCAGTAGTGGGTGTTAGAGCTGCACCTTTTTTAGATTGAAGTCAGCTGACAGGTATTCCTGCTTAAGGGAAGTCTCTCTAACAAAGGAACCATTTTTGACAAAGCTTAGGTATCCGAGTAATGAGGGAATTAGTAATTTCATCAAAATATACAAGGTATTAGAGATAAAGTTAGTGAACTGCTTATAGATGTTGACTCTGAAATTATTGGTATATCTGAACACTTCTTAAATAAGGAGATAATTCAGAGGCTTCCTTTACCAGGATACAGGTTGGCTGGCAGCTTTTCGAGGAGCTCTTTGCGGTGTGGGGGAATAGCCAAGTATGTGAAAAACGGCATCCCATTTGAGTCAATTGATGTTTCAAAGTACTGCACTGAAAAGGCGTTTGAATGTTGTGCAGATGTGGTTAAATTTAACGGAGCTAAACTTCTTACTGTTGTTATTTATAGATCCCCAGACTCCGATTCCACAACATTTTTGTTAAAGCTAGAGGAGGTTCATGGTTAACTTTATAGGAAATACAAAAAGTTAGTTATATGTGGTGACTTCAATATTAATTGTATAAGTGATTGTGCAAGGAAGAGGATGCTGGTAGACCACCTTAATTCATATAATCTTATGCAAACCGTATTCTTTCCAACGAGAGTGCAAGGGAACAGTAGAACAACCATAGACAACAATTTTGTTCATTCCTCATTACTAGAAGGGCATTCTGTTAGCAAAAAGGTGAATGGCCTTTCAGATCATGATGCACAAATTTTAATTCTACAAGATTTTTGTGCTGCAACACGTGTTAAATATAGTCATCAGCTGTTTAGGAAAGCTGATCCAGTTGCAGTAGAGACCTTTGTAAACCTTATCAAGGAACAAGAGTGGCAAGATGCTTATAGCGCTGATACAGTAGACGATAAATATAATGCTTTTCTCAAGACTTTTCTTGTGCTCTGTGAAAGTTGCTTTCCATTAGAACGTTCAAAACAGGGTACTAGCACAAACAGGCAGCCTGGGTGGCTGACTAGAGGGATAAGAATATCCTGTAGAACAAAGTGGCAATTATATCAAAACGTTAGAAACAGTCAAAATCTAAATGCAGCAGCCCATTACAAACAGTATTGTAAGGTGCTTAAAAATGTTATTAGGAAGGCAAAAAGTATGTGGTATGCAGATAGAATAGCTAAGTCTCAGGAAAAAATTAAGACCATATGGTCAGTCGTAAAGGAAGTGGCTGGTCTGCAGAGACAGGTCGAGGACATAGAATCAGTGTGTAGTGGGAATGTCCATGTTACTGATAAGTCACATATATGTACAGTATTTAATAATCACTTTCTGAATATAGCAGGTGAACTAAATAGAAACCTAGTCCCAACAGGGAACCATATAGCTCTCTTAGAAAAAAGTGTTCCGAGACTGTTACCTGAAATGCTCCTCCATGATACTGACAAGAGGGAGATTGAGTTAATAATTAAATCACTAAAGACCAAGAACTCTCATGGATATGACGGGGTATCTAGCAGAATACTGAAGTATTGTTCTATGTATGTTAGCCCAGTACTTAGCCATATCTGTAACTTTTCCTTTAGGAGTGGTCGGTTTCCTGACCGATTAAAGTACTTGGTAGTGCGGCCACTTTATAAAAAGGGAGACATTGATAATGTTGACAATTTTAGACCTATTTCTATGCCATTGGTGTTTGCTAAAGTTATCGAGAAGGTTGTATATACAAGGTTACTGGAGCATTTAAATTCACATAATTTGCTGTCAAATGTTCAGTTTGGTTTTAGAAATGGTTTAACAACTGAAAATGCTATATTCTCTTTTCTATGTGAGGTTTTGGACGGATTAAATAAAAGGTTGCGAACGCTAGGTGTTTTCTTTGATTTAACAAAGGCTTTTGACTGTGTTGACCACAAAATATTACTGCAGAAGTTGGACCATTATGGAGTACGGGGAGTAGCTTACAATTGGTTCGCCTCTTACTTTAAGAACAGAAAGCAGAAGGTAATTCTCCGCAATATTGAGAGTGGTAGTGATGTTCAGTCCCAATGGGGCACTGTTACGTGGGGCGTTCCCCAAGGGTCGGTGCTGGGGCCACTGCTGTTTCTTATTTATATAAATGATATGCTTCTAATATTACAGGTGATACAAAAATATTTCTGTATGCTGATGACACCAGCTTGATAGTGAAGGATCTTGTGCGTAATATTGAAACAGTATCAAATAATGTAGTTCATGAAATAAGTTCGTGGCTTGTGGAAAATAATGTGCTGCTAAATCACAGTAAGACTCAGTTTTTACAGTTTCTAATTCACAATTAAACAAGAACCGATATTTTGATCAGACAGAATGGGCATATTATAAGCGAGATGGAACAGTTCAAGTTCCTAGGCGTTCGGATAGATAGTAAGCTGTTGTGGAAAGCCCATGTCCAGGATCTTGTTCAGAAACTAAATGCTGCTTTATTCACCATTAGAACAGTATCTGAAATAAGTGACACTTCAACACGAAAAGTAGTCTACTTCGCATATTTTCATACGCTTATGTCGTATGGTATTATTTTTTGGGGTAATTCTTCAGATTCAAAAAGGGTATTTTTGGCTCAAAAACGGGCTGTTCAAGCTATATGTGGTGTAAGTTCGAGAACCTCTTGTCGACCCCTATTCAATATTCTGGGAATTCTGAAATTGCCCTCACAGTATATATTTTCTTTAATGTCGTTTGTTGTTAGCAATATTAGCCTATTCCCAAGAGTTAGCAGCTTTCACTCAGTTAATACTAGGCAGAAATCCAATCTGCATGTGGAATGCAATTCCTTGACTCTTGTGCAGAAAGGAGTGCAGTATTCTGCTGCATCCATTTTCAATAAGCTACCACAAGAACTCAAAAATCTTAGCGTAGCCCAAACTCTTTTAAGTCTAAACTGAAGAGTTTCCTCATGGCTCACTCCTTCTATTCTGTCGAGGAGCTCCTGGAAGAGCTAAAAAATTAAGCAAATTCCAGTGTTACATTGTTGATTTTCTTTATTTAAACTTACCACTTGTCACCTGAATATGTTTTTTTATATTTCATTTTATCTGTTTCTAATATTGTGTTATAATTTCATATATTGACTCGTTCCATGACCATGGAGACTTCTCCTTAATTTGGTCCCACGGAACAATAAATAAATAAATAAATAAAAAGAGTCACAACCATTTCTTAACGTCGAAAATAATTGTAAAGATGTTTGCATTGCAAAACAGAAATATGTTGTACCGTTTGATAACAAGTTTTATCAGTCACAACTGGAGTCTGCTATATCACACAAAATATTAATGAAAACGTAAACCACATGGCAGGTCTCAGTTTAGTAGTAGGAGAGTGGGAAACAGGTATTTGACTGGGATGTGTTGACATGTCATACGTGCTCGGAGATAGACCAGAACATGATCAATATTTAGTTTACTTCCACATTATCTTTTCAAATGTTATTTGTGATGATAAACTGATCAGCACTTTAGCCCCAAAGACTAGGTTAGCGTGGAAAAGTAACAGCTGTAAGTCAGCAAATCCAAAAAGCATTAAAGCATGAGAGTAATTGTAATTCTTGTTATAATGCATGTTCAAATACATTAGATTTTGGTACGGATTTATGTCTGTCTTTTGGATGACACCATGTGTCAAAACAGATGGTTCGTAACAGAAGGTTCCACATTTCACCTGACTGCAAAAGTAACTGATGAAAAACACAACTGTAAACTCCTTATTGGGCCATGACTCATGGGAAGTGCTAATGTGTGTGATGTTCACACTAGGGACTACAAGCAGATGTCAAGTGTAAGTGGAAGCCATAGTCTTCTTTGTCTGATATGAGACTATACCAGAAGCATTTAGAAACCTTAACTGACAGACAAAGCAAAAAACAAGTCAAACATCTCACAAAATATTTCTTGCAAGTTTCAAAGAATCAGTTTAAACAACTGAAATTACAAATACACCAATATTAAACCTATGTACAGAGTGAGTAGATAAAATTTGTATACATAAAGAGAGTGTTAGTAGATAGTTGTGTGTTCCATAGATCATATTCACAATAAATGTTATGATGCGGATCATGTCAACTGAACAGATGCATACATATATGAAAGAGACAGGGAAATGAGAAAAATATTTATATGACTATTACATTCTGGCCATTTACATGTTTTTTTCTGTGTAATTAACTAATTACTTCTATTTACGAAATCCTCTATCAAACAATGGACAATGCAGGATGGCGTAACAATAATATAATGAAAAGGATAGAATACTATTCACCAAATACAGGAGACGCTGAGTCACACTCAGGAATAGCAAATAGGTTGCTTTACATTTGAGCTTTCACTCAAAAGGCCTTTTTCTTTGCCTTTACAAATGTCTGCTTGTGTCTGTGTATGTGCGGATGGATGTGTGTGTGTGTGCGCGCGCGAGTGTATACCTGTCCTTTTTTCCCCCTAAGGTAAGTCTTTCCGCTCCCGGGATTGGAATGACTCCTTACCCTCTCCCTTAAAACCCACATCCTTTCGTCTATCCCTCTCCTTCCCTCTTTCCTGATGAAGCAACCGTTGGTTGCGAAAGCTTGAATTTTGTGTGTATGTTTGTGTTTGTCTGTGTGTCTATCGACATGCCAGCACTTTCGTTTGGTAAGTCACATCATCTTTGTTTTTAGATATATTTTTCCCTCGCGGAATGTTTCCCTCTGTTAAAGCAATTGGTAACAGAAGGTTCCACATTTCACCTGACTGCAAAAGTAACTGATGAAAAACACAACTGTTTCCCTATATATATATATATATATATATATATATATATATATATATATATATATATATATATATATATATATATATAAAGATGATGTGACTTACCAAATGAAAGTGCTGGCAGGTCGACAGACACACAAACAAACACAAACAAGCACAAACATACACACAAAATTCAAGCTTTCGCAACAAACTGTTGCCTCATCAGGAAAGAGGGAAGGAATGTTTCCATATATATATATATATATATATATATATATATATATATATATATAAGTGCAACTCATGACCACTGGTCCACTGGTATATGAGCCAAGAGGTTGGGAGCAGCGGTGGAGCAGGGATGGGCAAGGATACAAACTTCAATGGCAACTGCTTGCAGCACAGTAATCACAGATACAGCAGAGGAGTGGTGTGTGTTATTGACAAACACAGATATCCCTCCCTTGGCTCTTTCCTCGGACAGTCATCCTTGCGGTGGAGGGGATAGCCCTGTGGCACAGCAGTGCAATATGTTTAAAATACGTTTCTTGTAAACACAAGCAAACCCACTGATGTTCACTGCAGTATGGGAGCCATTTTATCGGTGAGATTTCTCTTTCACATTGTCTCTAGACTGGAGTGGGGATCCAGGAATAGTAGGAGGCTGTCTTATGGGCTTTATGGCTGTCCCACGCAAATTTTGTATTTCATTTTCTCCAAAGCAGAATCATTAGAACAGTCAGATGGAATGATACCTATGACCTGACAGTTTATAACCAGCCTTCGCCTGATGTTGACACTTCCCTTCAATTTATTTCTCAGAGGAGTCTTTGGAGGAATTGTCACAGCAGGGGAAGCAGCAGTGCTGACCTGCTTACTGGAGTCTGCTTGTTGAGTTGCCAGAATTTCTACAATGTTGGCAACTGTGGCCTATTTGGAAGTGCTGAGAGGCGGAGGGACAGGCGGCGGGGGTGGGGGTGGGGGACACATAGGCCTTGTGACAGCACACAGCACCCTTTAAAACAGGTAGCAGTGATGACACTAGCAACATCAATCTGGGTAGACGTTTCACCTTTCGGAATACAATTTTTAAGAGCTGAAGCGAAAGAAATAGTGAAAGCAGGAGGCTGCATGGCCTTATAGATCTTTTTGGCCTCATCATACGGGATATGCTTCATTGTTTTGAGCTCCTGTATCTTGTCTTTCTTTGAGTCAAATGCTGCAGTCTCTACTTATGATTATCCATACACTTCAGAAAAAATAAACAGAGACTCTTGCTGTGGCTACAGGAGTGTGCATTTGGGTGTCTCTGCGCTTGTGTATGAATGGGTGTACTATTGCTGTGAAAAGAGCTAGTGCTTGAAGCATCAATATGCTGTAGGTGAGTGGTTGCCTTTCCCCTATTTTGCATACTGCTCCATCCAAGAATTTCCATTACTGAAGTATGTAATGTTATTCCAGTCCAAAAGTAAAGTAGCCACTCAAGTTGTAACAATTATTGGCCTTTGTCAATTGTCCCAGTGTTGTCAAAAGTTACAAAGATTGCACTCAATAAGCAAGTTGTCTCAGTGCCACATTACAGACACAAAGGCGGCAGTTGGTCCCAGAACTTTTTTCTGTCACCTACTGCCTTTGGCAGACAGTGATTTGTTAAAATGAAATATAAGAATCTACACTGTCATACAGAGTCCACATTAAACTGTAGATTCTGCCTTTAGCTGGCTGGGTACATCCAGTTCAATGGTCAGAGGAAGGCGAGGCCATACAACCGCAATTAGTTCCATAACCAGCAGGGAACGTAAGCAACCTTCAACTTAAGGACAGCTTTACTATTTAATAACCAAATTGTAAAATACTTTGCAGAAAATAAGATCTTCAGCAGTAATAAGTTTGGTTTTAGATCAAGTTTGGGCATGGTTAAAGCTGTTTTGTTATTTCTTATACAGCATATGCAAGCAGTTGTTTAGAGCAGACTTTTTGACTTACCAAAAGCTTTTTGACACTATATGCCTTAAAATAATATTGAATAGCTACATTTTTATGGATTTAGAGACAATGCTATTGGTTTGATGGACTCTTATTTATTTAACAGAATGCAAATGACTGAATTTCAAGGCACAGAGTCTGAATAGTGCCCTTTGCAAGTAAATGTCCCTCAAGGTTCTGTACTGGACACAATCTTATCCATTATTTATAGGACTGACTTGTCACCTAATATAATGCTATCAGGTACATGCTGATAATTATTTGCAGACGGTCTTGCAGTCTAGACAACATCAAAAACAACAGAGATGCTTGCCTATGACACAGATCAAACCGCTGTTAATGTATAAATACAGAAAACGACAACCAGTCACTTTCTTGAAATATCCGGGACTGTTTGCAGTTTTCTTTATTTATATTCAGTCTTGGGTTCTAGAATATCTATAATGGAAAAGCTTAATCTTTTAGACTGTTAAAATTAAAATTTGTGTAATGCTAACTCCCTCTGTATCAACCAAGGTAAAGTACAGGACAAACGCACAGCAAAGGATTGTGACCTGCTAATGCAACAGGATGTAACTGCTGATACTTGCTTTGTGATAACAACCTATTCTGAACTATCTTGGGGTCATCATGATACACAAATTTAATGAAGGCTTATTAGCTCTACGCAAATTCCACCTCTGTATTAATTTTCCTGTTCTCAGAGTTGTTTTATTAGTTTTGCATGTTCTGAGGATCATGAAAGCGAGTTCTCTCTATGGTGTGGAACAAGCAAATTTTATTAATATACTACACTTTCTCAGTGAAAAATATGGTAAGATGTAGACCATTTACATGACCCCATACATTTAAAAAAATTAAAAAAGGCCTCAATGGAGCAGGAGGAGTTACCAAAGAGATAAGATTTCAGTTTGCATTTGAAGCTAATTTTGTTATCTAAGAAATACTTTACACCACTGGGTCAGTAGTCAAACACTTTTACGGATGAATAATGAATACCAGTATCTCACACCACTTTGTGCCACGATAAGGCCAAGGCCTCATAAACCATGGGCCTTGCTGTTGGTGGGAAGGCTTGTGTGCCTCATCAACACACATAGCTGTACTGTGGGTGTAACTACATTGGAGGAGTGTCTGTTGAGAGGCCAGACAAACATGTGGTTGCTAAAGAACGGCAGCAGCCTTTTCAGTAGGTGCTGGGACAACAGTCTGGTTGGTTGATTGATTGAATTGGCCTTGTAATATCAACCAAAACAGCATTGCAGTGCTGGTTCTGTGAACGGCTGAAAGCAAGGGAAAACTATAGCCTTAACGTTTCCCAAGGGCAAGCAACATTACTGTACGGTTAAATGATAATGTCCGAGAGCTAAATCTTGTGGTAGAATATAAACACAGTCTAGGGTTTTCCCGGTGGTTCTGCTATGTGTTGCACAAGATCCTGACTTCCCCGCCATTCTGTTGTTTACCTACGAGGGCACCTTCCATGAGTTTGGCCTTTACAACACTCGAAACATTCATTACTGAGCATGGGGAAATCCTTACGTCACGTACGTCCACAGACACCAGGAACGATTTAAACTCAACATTTGGGCATGCATTATAGGTGACAATCTGATTGGGCCGGTCTGTCTACCTCCTCGACTTACCGGGGCAAATTACCTTCAATTTTTGCAAGAAACTCTACCTGGCCTGCTGGAAGATGTTCCCCTGGATATACGGCTACACATGTGGTTGCAACATGGTGGGATGCCTGCACATAACAGTCATGCTGTGTGTGGGTATTTAAATGAACTCTTTAACAGCCGGGTAATTGGTAGAGGTGCTCATAGGACATGGCCCCCACAATCACCAGACCTCACGATACTGGACTTTTTCCTGTGGGAATTCTTCAAGGTTCTAGTTCACCCACCCAGACACGAACCACCTAGAAACGAAGAGAAATTAATGGATCGCATTCAACATGCCACCAATCACATCAGGGCAATGCCAGGATTTTTTGAAAGAGTTCGGCAACACCATTCGACGTTACCAAGCTTGTGTCACATTCGACTCAGTTCCGCACACTTGCTTGCTCCAAAGAGTGTGCGCTGTCGATCTATCCGATGACATTGCAGTTGGATAGAAAGTTTTCTAACAGATAAAGACAGCAGTATGTCGTCCTGAATGGGGTGATTTAAACAGAAATAAGCGTAACTTAAGGTGTGCCCCAGAGCAGCGTAATAGGTCCGCCGCTTTTTACGATTTACATAAATGATCTGGTTGATGGTATTGACAGCGGCATTAGACTGTTTCAATGAGATTTGTAATGCTCTCGCGATGGCTAAATGTACCAGTCACAAATTGACGTGCTAAACGGAAGGGGCTGCTCACTAAATTCCGAAATCCAATCTTCGCCGAGGATGAAGAGCATATATTATTACCACAAACTTTCAAATTGTGCATTGATCAACATGCAAAGATAAGGGACATTAGAGCTCGTACTGAGGCGTTCAGACATTCGTTTTTCCCTCGCACGATCCACGAATGGAACAGGGGAGGAATAAGACTTTGGTGCGAATTGTGCCCTCCACCACACACCCCTTGGTGGCTAACAGAGTATATATGAAGATGTATTTGGTTGCCAGTTTGAGCACCTGCTTTAAATAAAAATGTCCAGGCTACAAAAAAAGGCCCTTTTCAGGGCCAACATAATTTGTGACTTTCTGCATGCAAACTAACAGCTGTTGGCAGGTTTGTTCCCGGTACGTCTTATCATGAAACTACAATGGACATGACGGGACCCAACGGATTCGCCCCCAGGCCCCCAGAGTGGAAGGTTGGTGCACTACCACCGAGTGTGCGGGCCGCCTTGGATACATCGCGATCTCTACCGTAGGCAAAGTATTCGCTGTCATGCATTGTCCAGAGCACCCTGCAACAGGGGAATCCTGTGGCCAATCAGAGCATGTGGTGCCAAGTTTTCATAGTTTAAAAACTGTGTGTTGCCAACCTATACAACATTAGTCATTTTGGTTCCTACTGGCATCAGCTATCCAGGGTTAAATTTCGTGCCACAATTTTTCTCCACCCTGTATAATGGTAAGACAGATATTTAGGAACCAGGTTTTGAACTGTAGGATATTTCCAGGGACAGATGTGGACTCTGACAACAATTTCTTGGTTATGAACTATAGATTAAAACAGAAGAAACTGCAAAAAGGTAGGAATTTAACGAGATGGAATCTGGATAAACTGAATGAACCAGAGGTTGTACAGAGTTTCAGAGAGAGCATTAGGGAACGTTTGACAAGAACAGAGGAAAGGAATACAATAGAAGAAGAATGGGTAGCTTTGAGAGATGAAATAGTGAATGCAGAAGGCTTGTAGATATCCTTAGGTAACACAAGAGATATTGAATTTAATTGATGAAAGGAGAAAATGTAAAAATGCAATAAACGAAGCAGGCAAAAAAGAATATAAATGTCTCAACAATGAGATCGATAGGAAGTGCAAAATGGCTAAGCAAGAATGATTAGAGGACAAATATAAGGATGTAGAAGCATGTAACACTAGGTGTGAGACAGGTGCTGTCTACAGGAAGATTAAAGAGATGTTTGGAGAAAAGAGAACCATGAATATCAAAAGCTCAGATGGAAAACTAGTCCTAAACAAACAAGGGAAAGTTGAGAGATGGAAGGAGTATGCAGAGGTTCTATACAAGGGAGAGGTACCTGATGGCAATATTATGGAAATGGAAGAGGACAGAGACAAAGATGAGAAGGGAGGTATGATACTGCATGAAGAATATGAAAAAGCACTGAAAGACCTAAGTCGAAAAAAGGCCTTGGGAGAAGACAACATTCTGTTAGAACTACTGATAGCCTTGGAGAGCCCGCCCCAACAAAACTCTATCATCTGGTGAGCAAGATGTATGAGACAGGCGAAATACCCTTAGGCTTCAAGAAGAATATAATAATTCCAATTCCAAAGAAAGCGACTGTTGACAGGTGTGAAAATAACCGAACTATCAGTTTAATAAGTCCCGGCTGCAAAATACTAACACGAATGTTTTACAGACAAATGGAAAAACGTAGAAACCGACCTCAGGGAAGATCAGTGTGGAATCTGTAAAAATGTTGTAACATGCAAGGAAACACTGACCCATGGCTTCTCATAGAAGATAGGTTAAGGAAAGGCAAACCTACATTCATAGCATTTTTAGACTTAGGGAAATATTTTGACAATGTTGACCGGAATACTGTCTTTCAAATTCTGAAGGTGGCAAGGGTAAAATACAGGGAGTGAAAGGCTATTCACAATTTGTACAGAAACCGGATGGCAGTTATAAGAATCAAGGGGGCAGGAAAGGGAAGCAGTGGTTCAGAAGGGTGTATGTTATTCAATCTGTATATTGAGCAAGCAGTAAAGGATACAAAAGAAAAATTTGTAGTAGTAATCAAAATCCAGGGTGAAGAAATAAAAACCTTGAGGTTTGCCGATGACACTGTAATTCTGTCAGAGACAGCACAGGTCTTGGAAGAGCAGCTGAACGGAACGGACTGTGTCTTGAAAGGAGGATATAAGATAAACATCAACAAAAGCAAAACGAGGATAACGGAAGGTGATGTTGAGGGAATTAGATTAGAAAATGAGAGACTTAAAGTAAAGGTGAGTTTTGCTATTTGGGCAACAAAATAACTGATGAAGGTCAAAGTAGAGAGGATATAAAATGTAGACTGGCAATGACAAGGAAAGTGTTTCTGAAGAACAGAAATTTCTTACCATTGAGTGTAGATTTAAGTATCAGGAAGTCCTTTCTGAAAATATTTGTATGGAGTGTAGCCATGTAAAAATCATAAAGGGAGACCAAGCGATGAATACACTAAGCAGTTTCAGAAGGATTTAGGTTGCAGTAGTTGCTCACAGATGAAGAGGCTTGCACAGAATAGAGTAGCATGGAGAGCTGCATGAAACTAGTCTTTGTACTGAAGACCACAGCAAACAAGGCAAAGTGTAAATCATTTCTCTTTCTAGTGTTATATTTATGAATGTTAATGTTGTTTATGCACTATGACTTTTGACAACAAACTTGATGAGGGAATAAATGCATTTTGAAGTAGTTACCGGCTCTACAGTGGACATCACATAATTCTTATTACATACTTCTGTGCAATAAACATTTTTCCTCAATGATTATTTACCCAGAACATGGTGCCATAAAACATCAGTGAATGAAAATAGCAAAACTATGTAAAATGTTCAACTCCAAAATCTGACATTATCCATAGCTAAAAAGCTACAGAGATTTGACATTTAGGACGATCTGTAACATGTAATTTCCAGTTCAAGTACTTACGAATATAAATGCACAAAAGTTTAGAATATTTGATTTCATTTTTAGCTTTATACTCTTGCATTATTTTTAATGGTGTTGTTAGGTCTTATGCAGTACTGATTTGTTCTTACTGTATTTTATCTAAGTTCAGTGATAGTTCTCTTGCAGAAAGCCACTTATTAATTTTCAGAAAAAAAATTTACATTTTCAAGTGCTGAAGTTCATCCAAATGGTTTGATTATAACACCTGCAGTGTCAACAAAGAGGACAGTCCTGTTTTTGGATATATAATGGAAGCCCATTTCTATACAACAAGAACAAGGCCAGACCCATTTCATTACATACACTCCTTGAGTTACTTAACGTATAACTTCACACCATTTCAATAAGATAAGGTAAAAACTAGTTATCAGCACAATCAATGATACCACAATATTTGAGCCTCTCTAGAGTGCTGAACTGCACAATCAAATGCTTTTGACAAATCACAGAAAATCACAGTCGGCAATATTCTGTCATTCCAAATTTTGTTTATTCTGAACTGTAAATTGAAAAATGTCATGTTTTGTGGAGAGACTTTTGAAATCCACACTGAGACTGAATAAATATTAGGTTGGTGCATAAGCTTGTAGCACTTTTGTTATACATTTTGGTATTCTGGTTGCTATGGGATTATTTATCAGTTGTGATTTTTTTATTCATAGTTCACTGTTGCTATTTGAGTTTACATACTATCATTTTCCTATCCAGCGATTGTCAGTGGAGCTGTGGACACTAGAAAATTGGCAGAAAGGTGGAGAAATCAGAACATTTCCGACATACTCTTCTGTTTGAGTTCAAGACAGGGATGACAGCAGCGGAGGCAGCCAAAAACATTTGCACCATGTATGGAGATAACGCCACTGGATAGAACAAAGCAAGAAAGTGGTATTTTTCATTTTAAGGGGGATCATTTTGACATTAGTGACTCTCGCTGACCAGGAAGACCTTTGGGGATTGATGGAGAGCGTTTAAAGGCATTAATCCACAATGACCACTCGATGAACTGTGATGATTCCACCATCGTGCAACATTTGCATGCAATGGGGAAGGTTTAAAAATCAATTGTATGGGTACCATATGTTCTAGGCCACAATCACAAATCAGAGGGCGGCCTTTGTGAATCTCTGCTTTTTTGTCACTAATTGGCTCATGAACAGCACTGATCATTCCTATCCTGTATTGTTACTGGTGATGAGAAATGGTCTCTCTTTGCTAACACGAGGAAACAAAGGGAATGGCTGAGCCCAAACCAAGCAGCAACTTCCGCTACAAAGAACTGCGTGCAGCCACAAAAAATGATATCCACCTGGTGGAACAGTAACAGAGTGGTGTACTACCAATTGCTTCCCTGAGGTGTTACCATCACTGCTGACATTTACTGTAAACAACTGGGACTTGTAGCACATGCAATCCACGAACAATGACCAGGAAGACTGCGTGAAATGATGCTATTCCAGGATAACATCCGCCTGCCGCATTCTACTATACAGAGAAATAACACTATACAGGAGTTGGACTGGGAGATCATTCTGCACCCACTTTATTCACCTGACCTGTTGCCCTAAACTTTCTCATCTTCTCTGCTCTCTATCGAACGACCTTCAAGGATCCTCCTTTCCAGATGAAAATGCACTGCAAACATGGCTCAATGAGTTCTCTGCCTCAAAACCACACGATTTCTACAGTTGCAGAATCAAAAAGCTACCCCTGCATTAGCAGAGTGTTGTAAATAGCGAATGAGAATATATTGTGGATAAATAAAGTCTCTGTTATGCTTATCTGCCATGTTTCTTAAATTTACGGAAAAACACTGCGAAACTTATGCACCAGGCCAACACCTTAGTTTGAAACAGGTATGTACTGGTTCTTGCGTACGTAATTTTTTTCAGTATCTTTCAGGAGGAGGAAAGTAATATGATTGGTCAGAAGTTATAAATGTAGGTTCTACTACTTTTGTGGGACAGGGATGAACAACAACATATTCACTCTGTCTGGAAATAATTCCCATAACGATGTACTGCATATGTGACTGAATACAATGTATATAAGTGAGAGGCGTGATTTAGTACTTTATATCAAGTATTACCAACTCTATGAGAGTTTTGTAAGAGGCATTACATTGTGTAAGTCATATTCCTCAGATCCCATGGAGAGTGGTCTCTAGGATCTGGAAAGTATAATACTAGCTTTATTTCTTACAACAAACTTCTGTATTATGAAAATACTGTCCCTAGATGTTGAGTTTCCACAGAAAATGATTACGTAACTCATTACTGAGAGGAAATATGCAGAACTGGTTTATTCATTTGTAAATCACCTAGCAGCGCTTACCACACATACTAAAAACAAAGCTGAACTAATACACACCATTATGTATGTGTATATAGGGCATAACAACTTTTCAGCAATAAATTGAAAAGTATGGATGTAGGGAAGTTAGTACATAAAAACAAAGACAATTTTGTTGTTAGATATTTCTCATGCCACAGGTGCAGGTCACTTTTGCAGGATGAAATAGGACCAAAAGATCAAGCTACCAAATTTTTAAATCCAGTGCTGGTCTGGGTCCGATGACAGATGATTTAGGATTACTTTGTAATGCGACAACCAATATCATTTGAACCCTTCTTTCAAGAAAGTAAAATGGGGCATGAAACAGCTGCTTACACTGGGTGCACGGTCAAATACGGGTGTGGTTCACGTCGATTCTGTCAGTAGATGGGATTATACTAGGGATGGCCTTCACTTCAACAGGAAAGGAATGGATAAACTAGTTGGGCTAATAGCATAAACCTTACGGGGGGGGGGGGGGGCAGAATGCCAATTGTTACAAGTGCCAAAGCAGTAGCTCTTTTTAGAATAGATAGGACAGACAGAAATAATTTGTATTTGAGGTTAGGACTGAAATAAACCTTCCACTTGACATAGAATCTATACAACATAATTCTGATATACTGTACTTCACAAGTACAAACAGCTAATGGCTGAAAATTGTCAGTAATCTTCAGAAATTTTTTAATTCCACCAAATTGTTTCAGTCAGCATGAAGTGCCTGCTATCTTCAGTTTTCAAAATATCTGAGGGCTGAGAAGTAAAGTTAATTAACTTCTTCTTTGTACTGATGAATCAGAGTTGTCTAACCAAGTTGATATAATCCGTCTCCCTGAACACCATGTGACCACTGTTATAGATGTGTTAAACATTACGGGATTCAGGTTAATATCTCAATTTTGTAGAGCAGATATGGCAGAGTTGCCCCATTCGTCAGACACCGTCATAAATTTAATAGGCCTAACATATTGACATTAATAAATCTTGCTTAGAGCAGCATATGGAACTATGTGCAACTGAATAGAATTTCATAATAATTCTTTATTTAACAGTAAGCGTATACTGAATACTTGTGGGCAATTTTAATCTGTCCATAACCTATCTATAAGCTTCACTTCACAGTAAAAAAGCTAAGAAATAGTAGTCACCTGTTAATTTTCTTACATGCTCTTCTAGTAAGAATTTAAAGCAGTCTGTCAAATTATTATTCAACTTAATACCCACTGTAAACTTCTGAACTAGGAAAGCTAATTGCTTAAAACCTGCCACTGATAATATAATTACCTCCAAGTCAAAGCTGACATAAGGTACCAAATGAGTCAGTTCAGCTGTCAGAATAATATGCACAATGGCAACCAGACTTGATTGCAGCAGCAGCCTTTGAAAATGCTGTGACTCTGTCACTATTACTCATTTAGCAGTGTGTATTGCATAAAAGAGAATATGTCTACCAACAGTATGATATGTAGCACAAACACAACACCAGAAACAAACACAATCTAATACCATTCCATTGTATCTATACAAAACTACATTAATGTTTTAAACAGAAATTAATAAAACATTTTAATCTCATACATCATTACATCAAGAATATCTATTATAACTGAGTGGTTAGAAAGTGATGAATTTCTGACTGCTGGGTGTGATTCAAATATCTGCATTATTGTACACGTTGACTCTACCATATTAGTGATAACTAGTAGAATGTATTGTACATTTCAGATGACGGTAAAATCTTGAGTAATTGTTTAGCCTCTATCAACATGGTACTTGACGTTACTAATGGTTCAGAATATCCAGAAATGTTTACGATACCAAAAATTTATCCATTCACTTAAAGAATAAGCGGCCGTCTGAAACAACAGCTGATTCCTCTGACACTTTCTAGAAGTTAATAAGATGACACCAAAATATCAGGAAACAAATATGAGGCGAGAATCCTTGATGTCCCACTATAAAAGGAAATACAGCCTAATATCATTGTAAAATCATCTGCGAATAAATGAACGTTTATTAATAGAAAAACATACTTAACCACAGTAAAAAAAAAAAGATGTCACCCGGCTGTATCCCCGTAAATTATTTGAACACCGACACACTGTTCGAAAGTACAGTGAAATAATCGGGTACTTACACTGATGGACTTCTGATGCCTTGCACTTCCATTGCCTACCACTTGACACGACAACCTGTACAGCACTATTTACGTCATCTATTCAATTATTTACAGTATGATGAGTCAACATACACAAAGCATCAAACACAACATACACGATTACACAAGTAAGACTTAACAGTAGTGAATGAAAACAATCCGTATTTCAATCAACTTCCCGCTCTGGCCAAAGATCACGATCAGACAGATGCAACAAGTATCCATTCAATCCTTGCAGGTAGTAGGTTTCTCTCAAGCTCAGTGGCTCGTGACACAAAGCCGATCTATATTTCTGGTATTGTGTTTGTTCAGGTCAGAGTTTACATTTAGATTAAATGCTCGAGATAAAATAATTGGTTTAAAAATATACACTGATCAGCCAGAACATGATTACCGACCTACTATCGATATAAACCTATTCAGACTATATATATATATATATATATATATATATATATATATATATATATATATATATATATATATACGGACAGTGAACTTGCTATCCGCTTGTAGAATGGGGAAGGCAAAGCACAGATTGTGACAGCCTGGAGACTTAACGCGAGCATTTCGGGAACTGCACGACTTACTGGCTGTTCGGGGAGTGCTGTGGTGAGTGTCTTCAACACGTGGTAAAACCAAGTGCAGACGTCTTGGGGTTGGGCGGCCACTCCTCGGTACAAATGTCGGACATCGTAGGCTGGGCAGGCAGGTAAAATATGACACGTGGCAAACTGTGGCGGAACGAACATCGGAGTTTTAATGCTGGGCAGAGTGCGAGTGCGTCTGAACACAGTGCACCAAACAGTCCTAATGATGGGCCTCTGCAGCCGGTGACCAATGCATGTGTCAATGTTGACACCACTGCATTGACAATTAAGACTGAAAAGTGCGCATGGCCATCAGCACCATAACTTTGTTCACTGGCAGAGCGTTGCATGCTCTCATGAACCCCAACACCTTCTTCACCATGACGATGGGAACGCGTAAATTCGTCGTCCTCCAGGCGATGATCCATGTCCTGCTGGATGCAGACAAGCTGGCAGCAGCTCCATTATGCGCTGGGGAACATTCACTCGGGCATCCAGTGGTCCAGTGGAACTTGTGCAAGGCACAATGATAGCCAAGAAATATCGTACAATGGTTGCACGTGTACACCTGTTCATGACAATCGCTTTTCCCGACAGCAGAGGCATTTTTCATCAAGATAATGCGCTATATCACAACACCAGGATAGTGATGGAGTGGTTTGAGGAACACAGTGGCAAAATGTACTGGCTCCCTAACTAGATAGATCTGAACTTGATCAGACACATCTAGGATGTGATTAAACGTAGCGTCAGATCTCATTGCCTATTTCCAGGAATATATGGGAATTACGTGTCAATTGTATGCATATGCAGTGCCAACTCCCTTCAGCCACCTACCAGTGCCTTACTGCTTCAATGCCATGATGGGTTACTGCTGTTATCTATGCCAAAGGTGAACATACCGGGTGTTAGGTAGGTTGTCATAATGTTCTGGCTGATCAGTGTACATATCTCTAACAGTTAGTATCCCAACATTAGGGAATAGAGCACAGCATGAGCCTCTTGGATTTGTACCACAAATTATTCTTACAGCCTTCTGTAACTTCAAAAGTTTATGAAGATTTGCTTGTGTTGTAGCATCCCATATCTCTATACCATAGTTTATACTAGAATACATTGACATATGATAAGCAGATTGCAGTACAAAGGTATTATTTCAGTATTCGCTCTGCATATTTATTGCAAATATATTTTAAACCAGTCTGCTTGTCAGAGAGTGAACACATGTATCCCAGTATTGTTATTTCCAGGATTTCTATATGGTTTTCCTTGATGGCAATATCATTTCCAGAGTACAACTGAATTTCAAAATCTGGCTTGTGGGGTTAAAATCCATTACTGCTGTTATCTTGTGCTCACAATGAGGATGGATGGAGCACCAACATACAGAAGTGTCTTTGAATTTGGGGAGCAGTATTTAATATCATTTACATAAACCAACAAAATAAGGCATCCCAGTACAAAGCACTGGGAACACTGTATTACATATTAGTAATGTTAGATCTGTGTGTGCCATTCGTCATTCTTAACAGTGAAAATTGATTTTTGATAAAATTTTATTAGACCTTGCACTGTTATCAGCATAATCACCCAGCCATTTTTCCAGACTATTTACTATCTTTCTCTATAAGAAACTGATAGAGGTTAGCTGAAAAATATCTACTTGTAGATGGAGGTCTGTCTATATCCAAAATTATGTGTTTCCTTTCCCATCTACAGTTTATCACAGAAAGTTCAGTGACACTTTCAACACTTAAAAGAGCTTACATATTTGGGGCACTAATTATTACCCTCTTTTTGCAAATATTGAATCATTGCCATAAGGCTTGATCTCCCTGCTGAAAGACGAGCAGAGATTCTTTGCTAATGAGTTCATAATAAGATTCTTCTTTGGTATACCAGTGCTCAGTAATAACTGAAACATCTGGTTTATTAACAAATGCTATAATGTCCAAATCATTGTGCTTATTTCCTAGGCTTGTAACGTTTTGGTGGATAATCTTGAAACTGTACTTGGATTTGTTGATCATATCTGCAGGATTAACTTCAACATGTGTATTAATAAAGTTTGCAGGTTGCATTGTCATGAAATTTTTTCTTTCTTTGTTTGAAGCCATAAATATCCTCATTAAGCAAAGCAGATGTATTTGTCAGACTGACGAGAGGACACAAAAAGGCCACACATGTAAAAAGTAATAATAAAAGGAAAGATTGCAAAGAAGTTCCTGACAGCTGAATTTAAAACTCATTTGTTTTTGGAGATATTAGTTACTTATATCTTTCATCCAAAAACATAAGAAGGCTTTTAGTTCAGTGTATTCAAGGCATAATGCTGTTTCATTGAGCATGGCAACAACCAAGCCTGAGATAATAAAGTTCCGTGATACTATCTAAGAAGAAATTGATGCACTGGATGCAAAGTGTGCAATTGACGACAGTTTCATTTATAGGCCCCTAATTTTGAAATATGGGTAACATCATCCCAGCACTGCAACAAAAAGTGCATCATAACACATGACAGGTTCAATGTAATCTCTCCTCTCCCAAAAATTTGCACCTGCACATGTTGGGATCACAGAAAACTGCACCAAACATTTCAGAATAATACTACAGTTCATTTTCCATATATATGAGCGAAACCAGTTCTTCCCTGCCCAAGTTCATCTTATCCTTTAACTTTAGTGTGCTTTACAATAAAATTTGTATGGAGAGTTTTCTGAGTAAATTACCTATTCCATACCTACAGCTGATGCTTATGTAACCCAGTGTTCCATTCATATAGGTTTATTTGAGTGTCAATACAATTGTCAGGTTTGATTCTGGAAGGTTTATTGAAATATATTCCCATGTCAGTTTCTAAGTATCTGTTCTCAGCTGCAAAATATATTGTGCACTGTCAGTGCCATTTCACTGTAAACATTTTAGATCAAGCTGATGAATATACCAATAACACAGTTCCAGCATACCTCAAAAATTTAATTTTGGTTCCTTCAACCAAAGAGAACTTGGGACCAAGTGTTGCACTGCCCTCTTTTGTGTATTAACCCATTGGCGGGCACAAAGGTGCTGGTGGTCACAGCAGATAGCTCTGCGGTGGCTGACAGTGGTCTCGTGGTAATCAGTGTGGTAACAACCAGATATCAGCATTTTTACACTTCAATTTTACTGAGCAAAAATAATTTATGTCTGCTATTTCTAACCATTTCCAGACGATTTTTGGGTCTGTAGTATTTTGATTTCAATGTCTTACAAAACCAAACGATTAAATGACTACAAAGTTGTTCATGAATCCAGTTTTAGATACATATTTAACATAATGTACTTAACTGTGTAAAGGATAACCACTCAAACAGTAATTACAAATCTATATCTATCTTCATTTTTAGGCAAGATTATTTTAGATGCATATACTTCATGCTCAAGGTTCCTAAGGGCCTGCTAAACACATTGACTGCCACGCTGCTGCCACCAGCGACAGCAGAGCAGCACGCTTAATGCTGTAAGCCTGACCTGGTGGTGAAACATCTGCCACTTACTACGTCAGTAAAACTCTTAAATAAAGAAAAACTACAGCCAAGAAAACCAGCAAGATAGACTCTATGGAATACTATAATCTAAAAACATAAAATTGCAACTAAAAAGGCAATTTCCAATTATGTCTACCAAGCAAATTATGCTTTCAGTAAGTGAATTCTTTTACCACAACTGACCGGTAAACATGGATACTGGAAGACTGGTGAATATTTATACTTTACCCATGAAAAGCAGCAAAGCCATTAGAAACAGCTATGTGCATAGCCCAATTTATGTTGAAATTATCAATGGGTTATGTCAATTAAATTTTGTCAACTATAAGCAGCACAATAAAGGAACCAAAAGAAACAGACAGACACTGAATTAATTTCTTCATTAACAATGCTTGGATTTGCACATCACCATTGTGGTACCAAGCTTAATCCGCTACAAGTTTTTTTATATGGTGAGTTTCCCCAGTATGCCTATAAACCATGAAGCACACGAAAAGCTACTTCTCGCTGTCTTCTCTTCTTTGGACTTCCACTTCAGAAACTCTGAAACATCCATTACAAAAACAGGTTACACTTCTCACAAATCTGGATTCTATCACTGCAATTCGTAGGTATTTTACTGTAAAAAATACTTATTATGGTCACTGATATAGTTTTCAACATAAAAAGTTTTCATGTGTGCAGGAATATGTTACTAATAGCAAATATTTGAGCAGTACTAAAGTTAAAATACAGTTACTACACAATTTCTGACCATCAAAAAGTTACGATGATTGCAGCTTAAATACCAAAGCCAGTTCTTGTGACAATACGCCATTACGACAAACGAGCCACATAGATGCGCTGAAAGAAAATTTACAGTGTAACATTGCATCAGAATACTGCAGGCACAAAGAAACGAAATTCTATAGATTTACTTTTCTTCCACATGATGAAAATAATTAAACAAAGTTATTTACCACCCATTGTCTGGAATATAAACTTTCCTTTCTCCATTGGAACCATGTGCTTTAGCTGCATGTGTGTTCTCAAATCAGGCAAGACGTTGAACGAAAAACTACAGTTGTCCTGCGGGCACTTCAGTATTTGGATCTATACGCACACAGTGCAAGATACAAAGTGTTCCATACAGAAATGCTTTATCACATACAAAACACAAAATCCGCCATTACACATACACCCAAAACGCACAAGGACCAGTAAAGAACAGCTTGGTTTAAAGATAGCCATGGTTCGAAAACTACCAGTGACATTGGCTGGCATGAGAGACGACGTCATGATATGATATAACGTCATGATTCCTCAGGACCCGAAAGCCACGTCCCTCAAACAATTATTATTATTATTATTTCACTTTGAAATGGTTCTAGCACAGTCTAGACTGTAGTTCTAGTTGGTCAGAACGAATTGCCCACAGTTATGTACAATAATCCTCACAACAGTTATTCACTATATAACTATATATATTAGAGTCATTCCTAGTCAACACAAAATCAACAATCGAACCACATACGCGAGAGTTACTCATGTCATAGTGTACGCAGAATGGATGTCTTGTTGCACATTGAAAACAAAATTAGTTTACTCTCTCATACATTTAATTGTGCATTTAACACATGCCCTCAACAACGAATCACTGATTTCTACTTGTGGTTGTTTTTTCTATTAGCCCTACAACCACCAAGCAAAGGCAAAACTTGATTGTACATTGTTCTTTTTCCAAACAGTCATAACAAATGTCCTTCTGTGTTTATGGTCCTTTTTCTATTTGTCTTTCACCTTCTAAAGCACTATATTCTATGGTTAAAATTTTAAAAACTGCAAATGAAAAATAGAAATTTTATGCCCAGTGGAAACATTTTGTCCTGGATTGGTACTACATGCGTCCATAATTTTTTTGTCTTCCCTGTAATCACCAAGCATGGACCAAAATTGCCCATACATTTTACTTTAAGTAAATATTATTTGGCAACCTCGAATGTGACCTTTACAGTTAAGAGTCTAACTGTTGTGTTTCACTTTCATTGTTACTAACCATTATTATTAGCAGTAGAGCAAACGCCTTTCCTGTAAAGGAGAGGTTTTTCTAAAATAAGTTATAGAGACTTGAAGGGCGGAGTAATCCTTTCTGATGAATTATCAGAGTTCAGTGATTTTGAGTCAGATCACACAGAAGCACAACGAATTCAAATGAAGAAGCGGAAGACAATGAAGAAACCGTGCAGTTAATGGTCCAAACAAGTATGTTACAAGTTCTGGCAGAGTATATTTTACAGAACAGGGTGTATACGCGGACAAGGAAAAAAAATCCCAGATTTTTCCGGGATTTCCCGGATAAAAATACACTTTCTCCCGGGTTTCCGTGTTAAGTGACACTATATTTTCCCTTGGAACTGCAGAACTTATTAATCCTTTGAATGGTTATGGTTTTAGACAGGGGAGCAGAATTTTCCGGCACTTTATATAACGAAACTAGGGGGGAAAAAAACACCTTTTGGAAATAACTTTGATGTGCAGCAACATGTACGCTGCATATTTTTGTATTACGAAAGTTTACGCTGGAATTCTACCAAACACCGCATGTTACTTTCTGAATCATTGAAATCGACATTGCAATGCGCTTTTGTAATCGTCATAGCTCATGTCACGTGACCTCGTCAGCCGATGACAGCAGATATTCAGAGCATTGGACCAGCCGAAAGCAACATCAATGTTAAGTAGCACGAACACACGAACAGCGAAAGTTAATATTTTAAATTAATATACATAGTGTTGCTACAAGAAAATTAAAGCTTTCACATATAATATTGGTCTCTAAGGTTAATAAGCTGCAAGAGAAGCTAAGCTTTCGCATATAACGTTGATCTTTTTTGCACGTGTTATACATTAAGATATATCACACAAATGTGCCAGTGAAATGTTTAATACCGACATAAATCTCTGATCTTCTGGGCTCGAAATTCTTCTGAATGGCTTGTCATCAAAGAGTTGACTTTTAAATGAGAGTCAAACGCTCTGTGATTTAATAAATTCATGGTACGTTCTCGCACATACTTCAGCCGATGTAAAATGATATTTACTTTAAAAGTAACGCTTTTCAAACCATCATTCGCAATATTTTTCCGCGACCTGTAAGAAATAGGTTCGTTTCAGCAGTTGCTAGAGGGCGCAGATAACAAGCGACACGGCGCTTGCGTAGCTACCATGACGCAGGGAGCCCGTATGTACGTATGTGTAAAACATTGAAAGATCATACATTATGTCATAAAAAAACAAGACATCAAAGGATACCCCAAGAGCATCGGAATTTCGTGAACCGTACTAAAATATGCACATTTAAAGGAAATACTTAAAGTGCACATTCGTATGTCCAGATTCCCAATGAAGCAGACCTCGACCTGATATTAAGCCTTTCAGTGTGGTTTTCGGGATGTAAATTTTCTTGGAGAACCTGTACTGTATTACATCATGTTTAGTTCTTTATTATGGCATAATGCCATACGTGCTAGAAGATGAAAACGTGCACCTAAAATGCAGCAAACAGCTGAATCCAGCCAGTACTGTGGAATTAAACATTTCGTTTCAAATACATTGACTGCCTCTGTGGAAAAGGTTAATAAAAATCAAATTTCTTTGGCAAACTGACTAAAACTGCTTCATTGTTCTGCAAAGCGATTAATGCTTGACTGTCAGAAAAGTGGAAATAAAATAAAATCTTAAACTAATAACATATTTTAGCCTTCTGTAATTACGTGAATGTATTTTAATTCACTTGATAGCTCCCGGCCACAGATATCCGTTTTGTTTTCATTTGATGTGAGAGTAAACGAAGGGGAAACTGCAAAATCACTAAATGTAAACATGGGTCACATAGAGACTACCCACTATAACTCAAGACTGCTCTGTGCATCAGCCCCAGATCTACGATATTTGCTAACTGTGTCAATACTAAAAAAAATCGAACTTTCAAAAATATCTTCGTTTTGTAGCGCACATCTTTCTGAATAGTCTGAAACATAAAACATATGTGTTCGAGGAAATTTAAGACATGTTACTTGGTCTTAAGTGTGCCCAAGTGCAGTGCCACGACTCTTCATACAGCAGTCTTCTATCGTACGTCACCGTATTTCTCTCTGTGGAATTGAAACGTGTATATTTTGTAATGGATGCCATCAAACTATATTCAAGGACAGTGAAAACTGAAATGTCCTGCGGTGCCTCTCCAGCTCCCAGTCGGCCGGTCTGACAGCCTGACTGGTCCTTACTAGTGTAGTGATCTGGCCAAAAATTTTCTGTCAAAATTTCATTTTCTTGGATACATTGAAAATATAATACGTAATCTTTCTCACCTGTTATTACTGTTAGTCGTTTATTTCCATTCTAGTAGTCTGAATCTATGGATTTTGCTAGTATTTATAACAACGCTGATCATTCGCAAACCCATTCAACCACATAATCAGACAGCAATTGGCATTCATCCGTTCGGCTTTACACCGCTCAGCTAGTATAGCTCCGTCCCCTTTTGTCTATGTAAGTTTATTTCTAGATGCAACGAGGATTCTTCTGGGAGAGACATCATGTACACTATGCGCGCATTCAAAAATCAACTCATGATTCATTCAGAAATCAACTTAAAATGTGTTCAAAAATGTTCAAACACCAACAGGGATGCGTTTCAAAATCATATGAATAATCGATAGACCACCGTGCGCTGTATGCTAGGCTCTTTGTGAAGCAAGCTTTTTTCCCCAAATAATATGAATTTAGCGCCCCCTCTTCCCAGTAGCATCTAACTGCTTGCTGCGACTGCTTGGAGAGCCAACAGCCACATTCCTGTAGCAAGAAGTGTGATAATCTACTATTCAAACGAGACTCAACTGCGCATGTGCATGAACCATCTCATAACTGCTAAAACGAATCTAATGTAAACAGTTGTGACTTCATGCTCACTGGACACACTTTGCTGTTGGCAGACGACTGCATGAGCACTGTGTGTCGTTGTTGTATATGGCGCATTTCCTTCACAATTTAAGTTATTTTCGTTTTTTTCTCTCGTTTATGTTTCATCTTTGAAGTATTATTCTGCAGTAGCGTGATTTTGTTAGAATATCGGTTCTTACCAGTCAAAATTACAAAAATTAAACAGAAAACTAAAACAATGTCAAATTCCCGGAATTCTAAGAAATTCCAGGGTTTTTCCCGGTTTTCTTCGGAATGAAAACATTCCCGGATTTTTTCCCGGTTGTACCGGGTCGTATACACCCTGCAGAAGCTCCAAGGCATTGTAAAAGGGATTTCACCAACATACTCCATGAACATCAGGGATTAACTACTGCTGGGAAAGTAACAAATACATGTGAATCATTCAAGAAATTTTTCACTCCTGAAATAGTGTAGAAAATTGTTAGCCATACAAATGAAGGATCCGAAAAAAATACGTATCTCCTTATGGTCTCTGAAATGTATGCTTTGATGGGAATTTTTAATTCTAATGGAAATTTACCAGGACACCAATATTTCGTTACCTGATTTATGGTCAAATGTATTGGGAAGAGCCTTATATAGGGGAACTATGAGTAAGACAAGAGCATATCAGCTACTGAAAATTCTTTACTTTGATGATACTCACTAGGGTAGGAAGACATATAAGGGTCAGTTCACACTGGCTGTCACATCATGTCATGCCCCATCCTGCCAAAACATTCTACAATGCGTTACAAATGGTGGCATCCACATTGGCCATTCCATAATGCCATGTCACGTCATGGCACTGTCAAGGTTTCTTGGCAAGAAAGTTTTGACAGTTGATATTATCTGTCCATTGTTGATCACATGATTATTTGGACATGTGTCCGAAAAAGCTTAATTTCCATGTTAGAGCTCATTTTAGTTTTGTCAGTATGTACTGTACTTCCTCGATTCATCGCCAGTTGGCCCAATTGAAGGAAGGTAATGTTGACTTCGGTGCTTGTGTTGACATGCGACTCATTGCTCTACAGTACTAGCATCAAGCACATCAGTACGTAGCATCAACAGGTTAGTGTTCATCACGAACGTGGTTTTGCAGTCAGTGCAATGTTTACAAATGCGGAGTTGGCAGATGCCCATTTGAAGTATGGATTAGCACGGGGCAATAGCCGTGGTGCGGTACGTTTGTATCGAGACAGATTTCCAGAACGAAGGTGTCCCGACAGGAAGACGTTCGAAGCAATTGATCGGCGTCTTAGGGAGCACGGAACATTCCAGCCTATGACTCGCGACTGGGGAAGACCTAGAACGACGAGGATACCGGCAATGGACGAGGCAATTCTTCGTGCAGTTGACGATAAGCCTAATGTTAGCGTCAGAGAAGTTGCTGCTGTACAAGGTAACGTTGACCACGTCACTGTATGGAGAGTGCTAGGGGAGAACCAGTTGTTTCCGTACCATGTACAGTGTGTGCAGGCACTATCAGCAGCTGATTGGCCTCCACGGGTACACTTCTGCGAATGGTTCATCCAACAATGTGTCAATCCTCATTTTAGTGCAAATGTTCTCTTTATGGATGAGGCTTCATTTTAACGTGATCAAATTGTAAATTTTCACAATCAACATGTGTGGGCTGACGAGAATCCGCACGCAATTGTGCAGTCACATCATCAATGCAGATTTTCTGTGAACGTTTGGGCAGGCATTGTTGGTGATGTCTTGATTGGGCCCCATGTTCTTCTACCTACGCTCAATGGAGCACGTTATCATGATTTCATACGGGATACTCTACCTGTGCTGCTAGAACATGTGCCTTTACAAGTACGACACAACATGTGGTTCGTGCACGATGGAGCTCCTGCACATTTCAGTCGAAGTGTTCGTACGCTTCTCAACAACAGATTCGGTGACCGATGGATTGGTAGAGGCGGACCGATTCCATGGCCTCCACGCTCTCCTGACCTCAACCCTCTTGACATTCATTTATGGGGGCATTTGAAAGCTCTTGTCTACGCAACCCCGGTACCAAATGTAGAGACTCTTCGTGCTCGTATTGTGGACGGCTGTGATACAATACGCCATTCTCCAGGGCTGCATCAGTGCATCAGGGATTCCATGCGACGGAGGGTGGATGCATGTATCCTCGCTAATGGAGGACATTTTGAACATTTCCTGTAACTAAGTGTTTGAAGTCACGCTGGTACGTTCTGTTGCTGTGTGTTTCCATTCCATGATTAATGTGATTTGAAGACAAGTAATAAAATGAGCTCTAACATGGAAAGTAAGCGTTTCTGGACACATGTCCACATAACATATTTTCTTTCTTTGTGTGTGAGGAATGTTTCCTGAAAATTTGGCCATACCTTTTTGTAACACCCTGTATACGGCCATATGCAAATCTCCATATTTTATTTGGTTGTTGTTTTAGTGGTTAATATCAGTTGTGTTTTGTTATAAAATTGTTTAATTTCGTTATTTCTTTTGTTAAAATTTACAATAAATGACGAAAGATTAACTGAAGCATTGAGGCAGCAGTCTGAATTGTGTGACATGAGTGTACTAAATAACTTGCCCACTACTATATTTATGCAGTGGATTTTTATACATACTGGTACAATATTTATTATTTTACAATGAAATGCATACAATATTGCCGTAGCTTGAAGTGAAAATAATACTTTGTATAGAATCAGATTGATTAGTAGGTGGAATTTATTTGCATATTGTCAAACAATGGAAAATCCAGGTAAGAACATCAACAATGTAGGAAAAAACAGATTGCTGCTTCCCGTAAAGAAAGAAGACATATCAGATTGCAGACAGGCACAATTAAAAAATACTTACATACATTTTTTGGTCACACCCTTCATCAGTAAAAGAGAGACACACACCACACCATTCACACACACACAAGCAAGCACACCTCACGCACACACAATAGGCAACTCTAGCATCTCAGGCAGGAATGCCTGAGGCATTGTCAGGCATTTGTAGCGTTTTGTAAGGAAATGCCCTGAAACCTTCAGACATTGCAAGTTGTTTGCTAAAATATGTGCTTGTGGCATGCCTGTTTATTGTTAAGTAGCTCTGTGGGTTGTGTATGAAACAGTTTTTCAAGGCATCAGTGGTCAATATTGATGTGGTTTCACTAGCTAACACCATTACAACTATTACAAGTCAAATATAAGATGTAAAGAAAACCTATAAGTGTTGGAGGGGTAGGTATTGAGGGTGATAACACTATTGCACTGGACTAAACTAAACATAACCTTAAACAAACCAATTTTTCATGGGATGTGATGGCAGCTTTTTTTTTTTAGTAATTCTGGACACAATTTGATATAACAAATAAAAAAAACTTCAACTTTCTAAAATAGAAAATGAAGATTCCTCTTCCTCGGATTTCTTGTGCAATATAGTACGTGAAATTCCCTTTCTGCAATAAATGCCATTTTCGTACACATATGGACTCAAATACTCACATATAAAAGCTACTACACTGTGTATGTGTACTACACGTAAAAGCAGTTGAAAATCAGCTTGCAAAGATCGCGATTCCTGCAAAAAAAAGCTGCCGATAACCATGCGAGTTGAGATCACGTGACTTGAATTGACTTTACGTGCGGTGACATGAGGGACAGTGTAAATACACCTTGAAGCGATGGTGCCATGACATGATGGTGCCATGACAGACAGTGTGAATTAGTCTCACGTGACAAATTTCCGTCGCTGCATGAAATATTTGAAGAACTGAATGGAATATTCTCAAGGTACTTCAGAAGTGGACCTCACATTACAATTTATGAGATGCTACACCTTTACAGAGGACGATGTCCTTTTAAAGTTTTCCTCAAAGACAAAACCTGGAAAATACGGTATAGTGTTAGAATTCTTATAAAATTCTTATGAAAATGGAAGATTGTGCTGAAAAATACAGTAGACCTATCTGTGAACGAGGTCCACTCTAGATTGTGACGAAACTGGTGGAGCCACACAGTTTTAATCTGCCAGGAAGTTTCATATCAGCGCACACTCCGCTGCAGAGTGAAAATCTCATTCTGGAAACATCCCCAGGCTGTGGCTAAGCCATGTCTCCGCAGTATCCTTTCTTTCAGGATTGCTAGTTCTGCAAGGTTTGCAGGAGAGCTTCTGTAAAGTGTGGAAGGTAGGATGCGAGATACTGGCAGAAGTAAAGCTGTGAGGACCGGGCATGAGTCGTGCTTCGGTAGCTCAGATGGTAGAGCACTTGCCTGCGAAAGGCAAAGGTCTCGAGTTCGAGTCTCGGTCGGGCACACAGTTTTAATCTGCCAGGAAGTTTCATATCAGCGCACACTCCGCTGCAGAGTGAAAATCTCATTCTCTAAAAAAAAAATCTGTTGATGCTATCAACACAACATCGTAAAGTAGGAGCAGAAGTCGATACAGCAAAAAAGAAAACCCATACAAACCCATTCTATAACTGCACTAAAGGAAGAGTGGATATCATAGATCAAATGGCTAAGACATAGTCTAGAAAGAACGATATGAGAAGATGGTCACTGTCAGTATTCTACAGCCTACTTGATATCGCTACAGTGAACTCATACACATTGTTCAAGATGAATGCTTAAGTGGAAATTAAATGCCAGAACGCTCTATTCCCATGAATTAGGCTTTGAAATTTTAAACTATATGCAGAAGAGTGATCCAAGGACTTAAAAGGACTCCAGTTGCTTATTATTTGTGCAACTGGAGAGATCATTGGAAAGAAATTAGAGGTGACCAAAATGTTACATGTGCTTGAAGAATGCAATTACCCAGGAGACGGAGACAGCACCACGAAAGTTAACATTTGCAAGCTGTGATCTCTATCCGTGTAAGAGTCATTCAGAATCAACCACTTTCCGTGCACTAGGTAAAGATCATCTGAAAAATGACAGTATTTTATCCAAATGAAGAGTCTTTTTTGAAAGTTTTCAATCTACCACAACCCATATTTGTGCTAGTGTTTTTATTTCTGTTTTTGAAACTTTCAGTCGAGAAGAAAACTGTATTATTCAGTTATTAGATCAAAGAGTGCATAGAAACTTTGGACAGCCTATGTATTCAAGCACAGACTTAACGTTTCTAGTTTACACAAACTTTCATTCTCGAAGATTTGATCACTATTGCTTGTTATATTCACCCTGTGTGTTCAAAAAATTTAGTTTTCAGTTATGATGTCACTACTTCCTATTAAACTGGTTTCACATTGGAAGCACAATTACTTAAAATAAATACATATTACAAGATTGACAGCTTATTGTAACATCGGCAAAATTTGCCTCTGGTCGGTTCTCCGTGTAACCTAAAATACCTTGGCACTCCTAAGGTTAGGAGCGTAGATGTCAACTCTAATGGAGACGACAAGTTGATATGACAGAACTGCATGAGTCCTCATAATCTGGTATTCAAGACATCCTCACATCCAACACTGCCTGCACAGCAAGATGCCATTGCACTATTTCACATCATGGATTGGTTCCCAGCCCTCATGCTGTACATATGATACAGTGCCAAATGCTGAGTGCTGAGGTGGTCAGCAAAGGCAGCCGCACTGTCATTCGCTTGGTGAAGTGGTAACAGATGCTGGTGCAGCTGGGATGTTGCAACGATACGAGAACCTGCAGCTGTGTGTGATGCAGTAGCTGTCATTGTGGTTCCCTCAGGGCTGTACTAATAAGTACATCATCTGCTTACAGATGTGAAGATTTAGCAGTGTAATAGACGTTCTTATGTAACTGATATATGTGTGTGACTTGTTGACCTATTGGTCTGTTATCTGTCACATAATTTCACAGTAGGCATCAACTATCAAATCATCGTCTACAAGTTTCACAAGGATATTCTCTGGATGAAAGTATCTCATACCATGTTTGATGAAACTGGGTCATTGGAGTCCAAATCAGACATCTCCAATTTTAGGGGTAAATGATTGCAAGGGTCGTCGTCTGTTTCTTCTAGGTCCATGTAATGTGCAGCTGTCTGTCTGCACAGAATGCATGCTGGTTTTGAGGCGGCTTAATAAGACTATCACTGCTTTTCCATTGAACAAAATTTCGAATGTGTAACTGTCCCATTTTAAAACTTTATATGGGCCTGAGAAGAGTGACTGTAAAACTGGATGGATTGTATCATTCTGTAGCATTACAAATTCACAGTTACTCAGTGCCTGCATTGGTAGAAAAATCTCTGCTGGGACTGTGAGAGATTCTCCATACAAGATTTCTGCTAGTGATCCGCATAGGTCTTCCTTGAATGCCATATGAAAACATAGTAGTACCGTGCCAGGGTTCCGCTGTATTGGAAATTATGGCGGTTTAGCTGTATGGGCAGATGTTTTATTTGTTTCTGCCTATATTTATCCATTCATTTGCCTAAGTAGTTTGTGACAAAGATTAAAATGTGGTATACCCACAGCAATCACGTATGTGGAACTAGCAAGAAAAGATGAACATTAATTCTCTTCTGTTTGTAAAAACTCCTAACAGAAGTTCCATCAGTCCTGCACTGTCTGTCTTTTCCCATCCATGGTAGAGAGAGGACAGGGATTTCTGTTCTGTTCATTAATAATGTGAAATACTTTATTTCTTATAGTATGAAGTAAAGTTCACTTACTAGTTCCTTATTTCACCTGATCTATCTGTCTGTTTTTGCAGTACCAGTAATATTTTGGAGAAGAAAGAAATTTAACCAGAGCAAGCTGGAAGCCATAACATTGTCTTCAAAGAAGAAGAGGAGGAAAATGACTTCAAGGCTCAATAAACTGTCTTCTAATAATCGAATATTATATGTTACAGGTTTTTCATGTTTACGAAAGCTCATAAGCCTGACTGTCTGCAGCATGTTTCACTGTGCGTAAATTAGCTGAAACACACATTTCTATGCAAACTCACTATTGTTGCGCCTCTTGTGCGGCGCCAGAAAAATTTCAATCGTAATTTTTATTCTTAAAATAATGGCGACCGTTCCTGCGTGGTGCCAGACAGATTAGACAGGTACAATAATTATCTGATGCAAAAGAAGTTATGTAATATTCTATTATAGTAATTGTGTTTCTATTTACTTTGTTTCATGACTGAAATATTGGCGAGAGAAAACGAAGGTCAGACACCGCATGGTATGCATAAATTTCAAATTTTTACCAGAAGAATTATACCAACAACATTTAAGAAGATGATCAGTAAGGTAGGAAAGAACTCCAACTTACAGCTCGCATGACTGTGCTTGGTATCGCCTCGAGCGAAACTAGTATCAGTACCTTACACTGTCCAGTTACAACTCTTAAACTCTTTTTTTTAAGGAATAGAAATTTGGTTTACATTATTTTGATTTTTCGGGATGTGGATACAAAAATTGTAAACAGCAACAATAAGCTAAATGTAAGTGTAAATGTCATGTGACTAGGGCCTCCCTTCTGGGAGACTGTTCGCTGGGTGCAGGTCTTTCGATTTGACGCCATTTCAGCAACTTGTGGGTCGATGAGGATGAAATGATGATGATTAGGACAACACAACACCCAATCCCTGAGAGGAGAAAATCTCCGACCCAGCTGGGAATCGAAACCAGGCCCGTAGGATTGACATTCTGTTGCGCTGACCACTCAGCTACCAGGGACAGACAACAATAAGCTGCAATACTAGCATAAAATACATCATGTACTGATTGCGAAAATTCTCGCAATAAATTATAAGATTAAAATTCAATTTTGTTTCGTGTTTAACTTTAAAAAAGATTTGCAAAATGGAAAAAATACTGGCTAATGAAAAAAGAGTAGAGATACAAAATGTCGCCACAGTGGGTGGGACAACAAATGATAGTGACAACGAAAATATCGATCATATTAATGACAGCAGAGAATATTACAGGAATTCAAGTTATGCTGCTGACAATTATGTCTAACCTCATGACACTACCACACTCGCAGTATACCAGGCTAGTTCCCAAACCTCACTAAAAAGCATTTTCTCGCATGAAGCCAGTGAAAGGCGTGCTAGTGCAGAATCAGTAAATTTGAAATTCTCCATGTCACAAGATCTTGTTTCAAACGTGATGGAACAAGACATGGTAGGTACACAGAAAGATAATGTGTCATCAGTGCATTCAGGTCAGGACATGCATAAAGGCCTCACTGACCCAATGACCACTTATTTAATAATTTTTCTACACAACAAACTGAAAAACGTGATGAAAAAATTTCGTGATCCTAAAAATCAACAAAAGCAAACGTTTGATAGTTTTAAGAAAGACTTATCACAGAGGTTCAATAATTTAAGCCAAAATTTACGCACTGACCTTTCTAATGATATAACTTGTAACCTTGCAGATATGTGGAAGATACTAAAGATGGAAATGTTAACTGAGTTGTCTCAGGAGATAAACAACCTAGATCAAAAAGTGTCATCTAGAGATGAGGCACAACAGGAAACGGTAGGTAAACTGAAGACCATGAATGACATGCAGACTCATATGCAATAGGCTCATTCGGAAATTTGCAAAAATTTAGAAACTATTACCAGTAATGTTAGTGAGTTGCAAATAACGTGACAAAGAGATCAACACTCCATGCTGGATTATTGCCAGATTTATCCAAGATGGCGGTCACAGGTGTGACAATATTGCAGTGACGTCTTGGTGGGAAGTTCAAATCTTGGTGGGAAAAAAGTTAATTGAGCTACTTGCACTAGCCTAACCTCCCCACTCCCCTCCCATCCTCCCCTCCCCTCTGCTCCCCCACATGGAAATTGGTGGAAAAGGGATCAGGTTATGTTGGGCTGACAGATAGGACGGTTATAAGCATGTGTTGTTTATTTAAACAATTTGATTTGTCATAGACAGTAGCTACATCCAATGTGTTCACCATGAGGTCTGGAGTCCAACTAACCGAGTTCACAACACAGCCTCCAGAGGGCGCTGTCAGCCTTCCCCTCAACCGTCTCATGACGTAATACAAGATGGCGGCCTGGGAAAAATGGCTCGAAAAGACTCAGTGTATGTCTAGCTGCTGGACTGAGAGGACAGACGTAATTGTGTACTGTGTTCAATGGATGAGATGTCTGTGCTGGAGAAAAAGGAGTTTCACAGGTATGTTAGCTGTAACCATATTTGATGAAGATGAATATACTTCATGAAATAATGAAGATCCAGCAGGATGGGGTTAAGTTACACCTCACAACTCATGCTGATAAACGCATGTGATGTAACTATAGATCATTCGATAAAACTGCAGAAGAGGACAGGCAGGAGCTACAGGGCGGCCTCACCCACTAAGCAGAAATACCCACAGCCTTCTTCATTCCCACTCCCAGCACACAGATACCCTTCCTCACTGAATAATAACTGCTTTGGGAATTGTTAAATCTGGTGTTTAAGCAATGTGCAGAATCCTGTCATAAACATAACATGAAGATGTCACAGGAATAAATGTATGACTGCACAAACAGAGAGAGAGAGAGAGGGAGGGAGAGAGAGACAGTGAGAGCTTTGCAGATGACACGTGAATATTTAAATAAATACACGCTTTTTCAGAGGAATACCACCACTTCCGCATTTGAACACAGACTCGAAAAGAAAAGATTGCGAGATGCTTGTGAAACCATCCCTGAGACTCTTCGTGTGATTTTGCTGGTAGTAATCTCGTCTTTGAGTACAGGACGCTTCAAAGTTACTAAATCCAATTGAATATGCCTCTACATACACTTTCAAAAAGATCGTTGCACAGTAGTTTGCTTCAATTTTGTGATATATATATCGCCACACTTGAACACTGATTCTAAAAAAATGTCACAGCACACTTGTGAAACAATCCTAGAGACATTTTGCGCCCTTTTATGGGAAATACCCTTATCTTTGAGCATGGGCTTCTTCAGGACTTACAAAATCCAACTGAATATGTCTCTAAAAACGCTTTCAAAAGATATCACTGTACAGTAATTTGTGTCAACTTAGCGATGTACACCGCCACACTCGAACACAGACTCTAAGAAGGTCGCTGCACACTTGTGAAACCTCCCCGAGGCACTTCACATGCTTTTGTGCGAAATAGACCCCGAAACCGACATCAGCTGCAATATATTATTTTGAATGCCAAAACGACAACATTTGGAAGTCGGAATAAATATCTCTGTAACTCTAAACAAGACGCTGACCACTTTTAGAGTTTTATCTACTTGTTTGAAGGAACTGCCAGAGAGAGAGAAAAACTTATGGGTCCTACAGCTGCTGTGGTGTTTATCACTTTGCTGAAATGGCGAATGGGCTTATTTATATTTACTGGTGCTGGAGTCAGGGATGTTATTTTCCGCACTTCTCGAAGCACGCACTGGCGTCCCAGCACAGACGGGAAAATCAGAACATGTACGTAAACAGAATTCGAAGCACTGTTCTACAGACGAGAAAAATGGCTGAAATTTTCGGTATCTTACTGCTGCTGGTTTGGAGGTGCTCTAAAGCCACAATAGCCGATGAGGGACAGCATCTAGCCAGAGGTGGATGATTTGCTAGGACATGTCTGTGAACACTCGAACCAGTAAGATATCGCGTTACTCTAAGTCATCACAGAATTTTCCATGGATACATTGCCCCCAACTTGTTCGAACCAGACTGTAGAGGCTCCTATGCGCTTTACAAAGGATGTCTTATGAATGGGGCATTGTAATTGGCTCTTACTGAATTTACCCGTCAAACAACTGTTGTTGACGGTGTGGAAGCACTATTGGCCATTTTCTGCAGACAGTTTACGAGACTTTCAGCGGCAAAGCTATTTTGTACAGATCGAAAAAAAGATACAGCAGACATATTGCACTGACAGCTAAACCCTGCAAAAGTGGTCTACAGATCATGAAATATGGAAACTCATCAATGACACTTCCTCAATTACACTGCTCTACAACTGTCAAGGAAAGCTTGAAGTTTTTGGTGTGAAACCTACCAAACTGTTATTGCTGCCAAAAACAAAGAACTAGTGGTTGCTGGTGATTTCAATGCAGATTTCCTCAAAGACTCTCCTAGTAAGACGTTATCTGAGTTAGTAAGACTATCATTCAACATAATTCCCACTGTAAAGTTCCCCACTAGGATAGCCAATTGCTCACAAAGAGCCATTGATAATATCTTTATAGAAAATTCCAATGAACAAAATTATATTACACAACAAACAGTCAATGGGCTCTCAGACCATGACTTGCAGTTCCTTCTGTTAAATGGTAAAACTGAACAGGATATAAAATCTGTTAAATCTGAACTCAAGAGGGTAATCAATAAGCGAAGAATTGATTATTTTAGGACACTCCTCAGAGACATTCACTGGACTGATGTTTACAGTGCTCATGGCATGAATGAAAAATATGACACTTTTGCTAATAAAGTGCTTACCTTATTTGAACACTGTTTTCCCCCAAAACTAACCAAGGTTAGAGCAAAGTCTACAAAGATGCCATGGATTACTCAAGGAATAGGGGTATCTTGTAAAACAAAAAGAAAACTGTGTCTGTCAATCCGAAACAGTTCTGATGTTGATGCTATAGCACATTACAAGAAATACTGCAAAATATGAAAGATACAGATATCAAAGCAAATATATTACAAGGAAAAGATAGTCATATCAGACAACAAAATAAAGACACAAAGAGGGACAGATAATATTAAGAGTAAATAATACATTGGCGACAGATGTGTATTGTGTTGCAGAACATTTTAACAAACATTTTATAACTGTTACTGAAAAGACGGGATTGTCAGGTTCTGTAGATGCTGCTGTGGAATACCTCAGACCAGACATTTCAAGTAACTTCCATAATATGAATTTGACCCTCACTACCCCAGCAGAAATAATGTCCATCGTAAAATCTTTAAAATCAAAAACATCTAGTGGATATCATGAAATATCAACAAAGTTAATTGAAGAATGTGATTCTGAGTTAAGTAACATATTAAGCTATCTGTGTAACCAGTCGTTTATCAGTGGAATATTTCCTGAATGGTTGAAATATGCTGAAGTTAATCCACTGTTTAAGAAGGGAGATAAAGAAATATCATCAAATTTCAGTCCAATTTCACTTTTGACAGCATTTCCAAAAATTTTACAAAAAGTAATATACAATCGGCTTTAAAACCATCTTATGTCAAATAACATACTGTCAAAGTCACAGTTCGGATTTCAAACGGGTTCTGATATTGAGAAGGCAATCTACACTTACAGTGAAAATGTGCTTAATTCATTAGACAACTGGTATATTTTGTGATCTGTCAAAGGCGTTTGACTGTGTAAATCACAATATCCTTTTAAGTAAATTATAATATTATGGTGTAACAGGAAATGCTTCAAAATTGTTCAAATCTTGTATTTCTGGCAGGAAACAAAGGGTGTTATTAAGAAAGAGACATGTATTAAGCTATCAGGCATCGTCCAACTGGGAACTAATTACATGTGGGGTCCCACAAGGTTCCATCTTACGGCCCTTACTTTTTCTTGTGTATATCAATAACCTTTCCTCAGTAACATTACCAGATATCAAGTTTGTTTTGTTTGCTGATGATACAAACATTGCAATAAATAGCAAATCAGTGTAGTCTTAGGAAGAAATAAAATATTTGTGGAAATTAATCACTGGTTCCTAGCGAATTCTTTGTCACTAAACTTTGAAAAAAAAAAACAAAAAAAAAACACTACATGCAGTTCAGAACTCGTAAGGGGTGTCCCACGAGTATATGCCTAACATACAGTGACAAGCAGATAGAAGAAGTGGACAGTGTTAAATTCTTGGGATTACAGCTTGATAAAAAATTCAACTGGGAGGAGCACACCACAGAACTGCTGAAGTGTCTTAACAAATCTCTATTTCCAATACGAATTGTGTCAGACATATGGGTTATAAAAATGAAAAAGCTGGCATACTATTCCATAATGTCATATGCGATTATTTTTTGGGATAATTCATCAAGCCAAGCTAAAGTTTTCCGGGCACAAAAACGTGCAATAAGAGTTATATGTGGTGTGAACTCAAGAACATCCTGCAGAAGCCTGTTTAGGGAACTAGGCATACTAATTACTGCTTCCCAATATAGTTATTCATTAATGAAATTTGTCATTAAAAATATATTACTTTTTCAAACCAACAGCTCAATTCATGGCATCAATAATGAAATAAGAATAATCTTCACAGGAATTTAAAGTCACTTCCTCTTGTACAAAAAGGTGTGCGTTATCAGGAACACACATTTTCAATAACCTGCCAGCAGCCATAAAAAGCTAAACAACCAATGAAATTCAGATAAGCACAAGCCTGAAGTCTTTATTGGTGGCCAACTTCTGCTACTCCATTGATGAATTTCTCAGTAAAACCAACTGATATATATATATATATATATGTCATATAATTCCAATGCAGTAATTATAGATAAGTGTGTGTGTGTGTGTGTGTGTGTGTGTGTGTGTGTGTGTGTGTGTGTGTGTGTGTGTGTGTGTGTGTGTGTGTGTGTGCAATCTGACTTCTGCACCGTTTCAGTGCAGCAATGTGATCATTGTAAATAAGTATTATAGTAGTTCTATTACCTGTTTATTACATTATAAATAAAAAAACCTTTTTTTTATTTTAAATTCAGTGCATTAGTGTTTGTAAAATGATTCTTTCATATAGTGTTCATTAAAAAAAATGACGATCATCCCACTTGGGACCTGTGGAATGGTACATTATCTTATTTGTTTCCATTTTAAATATGTCATGGGGGACTGATGACCTGAGAAGTTAAGTCCCATAGTGCTCAGAGCCATTTTTTATTTGTCATGTATTATTGTTTTTCTGACATGTTCTACACCCTGGAGGACCTCCTCACTACGGATCAATTGGAATGAAAGTAAATCTAATCTAATCTAATCTAGTGTTTGACACATTTTCTTCTGCAGACGGCCAAATTGCGAGGCTTTCAGCAGCAAAACTGATCAAAAAACAAACGTACAGCAGACATATCGCACTGACAGCTAAACTCTGCAAAAGTGGTGTACAGGTCAAGAAATAAGAAAACTGTCACAAAAGATACTTCCTCAATTACACTGCTCGGCTAGTGTCGAGGAAAACTTGAATTTTTCGGTGCGAAATCGATCTCCAACGAGGCAATATCACCACACAATTCATATCCTGTACCATACAAAATCACCACTTCTGCATTCTGCATATAGCTATTAATCATCAGCCGCTCATACATACACCGCAAAGACAGAGATCCAAAAGAATATAAGCACATGCACATATAGTCGCAGAACTAGATATTTCCTGAGAGGCCGGTCGGTCACCCAGGGGGCCAACACTCGTGAGTCAACAGCCCACACACACTCGCTGTCCTGACACGCGATCAGACGGCCCTCAATTCGCGGTGAGCGCTCATCGAGCTGTTGTACAAAGGCTTGGCGATTCCCCCTGGCACAGAGACGTTACCTGCTTGCTTGCTGCCATGCTTTCTACGCCAATCTCCATACTCTGATATTACGAGAACACATGAAGTGTAATTTCACATGTCAAACACCACTGCTATGCATTTCATTTCACATTTCGCCACTGTAGTTTACTGTAGAGAAACTTCCAAGGAGAATGTATTTCACATGCTGGAAATATATTTCTTACAATGAAATATTAACAGCGTTGCATTACATATGACTAATAGGTCGAAAACAGCAATGATCTAACATTATAGCGTGTTTTATGTCCAGTAACCTTTTTATGTCCAGTAATCTTAGGAGTGCATTTCTTTATGTTTTCCCTTACCAGTACCTTCTTGGTACTGACCCCAGACACTAGAATGATACGTTAGAATTGATAGCACAGTTGATTTACGTAAACTGCGTCAAACTCCGTCCATCTAGAGCTCTATCATGCATAAAAACCGCATGTTTCTTCTTCTTAACCGCCTGGTATATCATCACAACGCTTTCACATCTAGAGCTCTATCATGCATAAAAACCGCATGTTTCTTCTTCTTAACCGCCTGGTATATCATCACAATGCTTTCACATCTACTATAAACCGATATGGGGTGCTAACGTCCCCGACATGCGCGCATCTGGAGAAACCTTTTACACTTGAATGGGTACCGTAAGATTGGTGCGGAACAGCAGTTACGGACTCGGCTCACTGTGCTCTTCATGAGACGTGGAATGTAACAGGCTGGTTCTGGTCAGTTGCAAATTTAATCTGTGGCAGTGTTACAGGGAGTGTTGGTCAGGGACAATGCAAGGATATCTTTCAACCTCTAACTTTATCCACAGAATGTGAGAATGTTCTGTGACACCCGTTTGTAAAGTGAAAGATGGGCTATCGTAATCGTAAATTACGCACTATGATCGAAGTGCTATAAATATGTAGAACGCTGTATGGTATACTTTGGTGTATATGTTCGAGAATTAACGTCCATTCATCTATCTACATGCACAATCGACTCTGTAAGCGCAGAACAGGGAATCAGTGATCATAAGGCCGTTGCAGCATCCCTGAATATGGAAGTAAATAGGAATATAAAAAAAGGGAGAAAGGTTTATATGTTTAGCAAGAGTAATAGGAGGCAGATTTCAGACTACCTAAAAGATCAAAACGAACATTTATGTTCCGACACTGACAATGTTGAGTGTTTATGGAAAAAGGTCAAGGCAATCGTAAAATGCGTTTTAGACAGGTACGTGCCGAGTAAAACTGTGAGGGACGGGAAAAACCCACCGTGGTTTAACAACAAAGTTAGGAAACTACTGCGACAGCAAAGAGTGCTTCACTGCAAATTTAAACGCAACCCAAACCTCTCAACAAACAGTAGCTAAACGATGTCAAAGTTAGCGTAAGGAGGGCTATGCGTGAAGCGTTCAGTGAATTCGACAGTAAAATTCTATGTACCGACCTGACAGAAACTCCTAGGACGGTCTGGTCCTACGTTAAATCAGTAAGTGGATCGAAACAGCATATCCAGACACTCTGGGATGATGATGGCATTGAAACAGAGGATGACACGCGTAAAGCTGAAATACTAAACACCTTTTTCCACAGCTGTTTCATAGAGGAAGACCGCACTGCAGTTCCTTCTCTAAATCCTCGCACGAACGAAAAAATGGCTAACATCTAAATAAGTGTCCAAGGATTAGAAAAGCAACTGAAATCACTCAATAAAAGAAAGTCCACTGGACATAACGGGATACCAATTCGATTCTACACAAAGTACGCGATCGAACTTGTCCCCTTCTAACAGCCGTGTACCGCAAGTCTCTAGAGGAACGGAAGGTTCCAAATGATTGAAAAAGAGCACAGTTAGTTCCAGTTTTCAAGAAGGGTCGTCGACCAGATGCGCAAAACTATAGGCCTATATCTCTGACATCGATCTGTTGTAGAATTATAGAACATGTTTTTTGTTCGCGTATCATTTCTCGAAACGCAGAATCTACTCTCTAGGAATCAACATGGATTCTGCAAACAGCGATCGTGTGAGACCCAACTCGCTTTATTTGTTCACGAGACCCAGAAAATATTAGATACAGGCTGCCAGGTAGATGCCATTTTCCTTGACTTCCGACTTGTAGATAGTGTCGGAAGTTCCATGCGGCTTTTCGCGGATGATGCTGAAGTATACAGAGAAGTTTCAGCATTAGAAAATTGCAGCGAAATGCAGGAAGATCTGCAGCGGATAGGCACTTGGTGCAGGGAGTGGCAACTGACCCTTAACATAGACAAATGTAATGTATTGCGAATACATAGAAAGAAGAATCCTTTATTGTATGATTATATGATAGCAGAATAAACACTGGTAGCAGTTACTTCTGTAAAATATCTGGGAGTATGTCTATGGAACGATTTGAAGTGGAATGATCATATAAAATTAACTGTTGGTAAGGAGGGTGCCAGGTTGAGATTCATTGGGAGAGTCCTTAGAAAATGTAGTCCAACAACAAAGGAGGTGGCTTACAAGACATTCGTTCGACCTATACATGAGTATTGCTCATCAGTGTGGAATCCGTACCAGGTCGGGTTGACAGAGGAAATAGAGAAGATCCAAAGAAGAGCGGCGCGTTTCGTCACAGTGTTATTCGGTAAGCGTGATAACGTTACGGAGATGTTTAGCAAACTCAAGTGGTAGACTCTGCAAGAGAGGCGCTCTGCATAGCGGTGTAGCTTGCTGTCCAGGTTTCGAGAGGGTGTGTTTCTGGATGAGGTATCGAACATATTGTTTTCCTTACTTATACATCGCGAGGAGATCACGAATATAAAATTAGAGAGATTCGAGCGCGCACAGAGGCTTCCCGGCAGTCGTTCTTCCTGCGAACCATACGCGATTGGAACAGGAAAGGGAGGTAATGTCAGTAGCACGTAAAGTGCCCTCCGCCACACACCGTTGGGTGGCTTGCGGATTATAAATATAGATGTAGATGTAGGATCTAGTATATGGTACTCGCAAAGTAGAGGGGGGATGGTTTTAGCTATGATATAGAAATTTGGAAGGATGCTGCCACGTCATTGGGCAGCATTGAAATTATGGTAAAATTTCTAAAACTGATCGCACTATCAACTTTGATGCTTATTACAGTACATCGACGTTGTCTTTGCCATCCCATCCATCCACTGGCATACTGTTGATTACCTCATAATGATTGACTGACATCACTTATTTGAGATGAAGGAAGAGTCTTGGTGGAGGGGCAACATCTTCTGGAGATGGTTAGCACCGAAATAGAGATCGCATACATGACTCCAATATGAGGAATCCATCCAAATGTAACACTGTGCCATCTGCTACCCCAAAATTGTGAAAGATGAGTTTAAATGTAGAGGTCACCTTCAGACAGCTGTTTGGAAAAGCTCCACAATGCAGCAAAACTCTTCAAGTTTCTGTAGCTGTGATTGTCTTTTATTTAAAACCATCCTGTGTGTATGTTGTGGGAGCGGCAGCAGCATAATTTACACCATGTTATGTCTAGTTCTCTGTGAGAACCAATGAATCGAAATATGTTAATGTCAGATGAGAACCTGACACAGACCTCGAAGTCGTGATGGAAAAAACAAAATGTATGGTGGTGTAGAAAGTTGTATCCTACTCAGCTTGGATGATTTAGGGCAGATGAAAACGCTATCAAGAAACAACACAGGGACCCTCTCTTGCGACTGATAGTCTGTGGGATATGGTCCTCCTACAGTATAGGCGATGAAACTTTACACTGTCTGTGCATGTGCAGGTGACTTCGATCACTGAGTCGATCAATACCTGTATATTTAATAGGATCGTGGAAACTGTAATAACTTATCAAGTTCTCTACCAGATAATGTTAGCTGAGTTTTTATAGTTCGTAGCTTTTTGTTCTCTGTTGGATGTTAGATGATAGAGAGAATGTTTGCGTGAGGATGTGGATGCACCCTGAGGAATGCAAATCTCCTTTGGACTGCAGTGCCTCTATGTAGTAGGTAGTTTAGAGACATATCACAATGCAGTAGCAAAATCTCATCGTTCTCCCAGTTCCCGTAACTGCTTGTACTGTGCAGAAAGTTTCGTTTTGTGCTGACCTTACTCATCGTACATGGCTGGCAGAGCTATGACAAAATGTTCCCATTTCCACCGAATAGTCAAAACATGGTCCCGTCGCATTAACTGAGCTCACCCTGTTTCTACACGGGTTGCAGAAGGTGGCAGATACAGCACTCTCCGACTTCTGCTCAGTTCCAAAATAAATTGGATGGATCACATGCACAAAGCTACAGGGAGAGCTGGGCAGAGACTGAGGACCAGTTCCAAGATGCTTAGGGGTTGCCGAAAAAAATATGTTGGAGCTTTAGCGTAGCAAATAGGTTCGAAAATGGTGACTCGTTTTGAGATGCTATGAATATGATTGACTAGTGCATGTAATCATTAGAAGACATCTCCACAGGATCTGATGCAAGTATGTGGTTGAATGGAATGATTTGATTCCAAAACGCAGACAGCATCTATCTGTCAGAAAGCACAACATTATAGATCTGAAAAACCAGTGTACCTTTTATATAACCTGAACCTAGTGGTGTACGTTTTATGTGATTCGTCGCATAGCATACCATTTACTGTACGTGATCATTCTCAATCAACCATCGCCTATAACCCAGTGTATGTATCACAGAACCTAGGACATGGCATCGAGTTAGAATGCATTACAAATACTGGAGAATACCTAGTGGCAGCATGAGGGAGTCGCAAATACCGCCTTAATACCACATTCATTAGACGAATCACTTTCTTGATTCGGTGATTTTATTACGAACTTACACCATTAGCAACGTGCATCCGCACTTTCAGTCTGTTAGTACATACCTCGCTATCACCGTCTATATTCAATATCTTGGGATTTGTGTGGAAGACCGCTTCATTCAGAAGCAACAGCATACTTCGACTTATAAAGCATGTACAGGTTTTAATATAGATATTGTTACCCATAGGTAGAACCAAGACCACTTGTGAGAGTAACATAGCCATTTGCAATCGTGTTTTCTTAATGGCTGATCGCTTGGAACATGATTAAATCTCTCTTTCTAAGACACACTGGTCCCACTCACAAGAAAAAAACAAATGAGACATATCCATCCATCGTGGATTTTTGCTCAATATTGTTTGCTATCATCAGTGCTCAGTTATCGGCAAAGTATTATTCTTAGTTGGGCATGCATGTTAGATTCGCTGTGATCAACAGCCTTATAAAGTATGTGCATGTTCTGACACGTGCAAAGAAATCTGTCATAAGGAAGATATGGATTTGACTTAGAAAACTGCGATAGCTGTAAGGGGGATTAACGATTTTTTTATGTGGAAAATTATGTCTAGTCATAACAAGGATATAGATATTTGTATTTACAGAGCTACAATCGTCAGGAGGGGGCATTCCCGATACTTCGCTCAGTGTCGAATGTTGTCAGATTGAGACTGCAATCGTACTATTTAATTGTAAGTACTGTGATAAAATATATGTCGCTGGTTTCCTAGGGCGATTCTGTCTGGGGTGCTGGAGCGTGAGTTGCGGTGTTGGCCTGTGGCTGGAACGATTGACATTTCTGGCTGGCTGGTGGGGGCCATCCAAACTGGACAGGCAGGAGTATAAGAATGTAGCCGATCTAACTGTATCGCCTTCTACAAGGCTGAATAGCGAACTACTACTCAGTATGTATTGGGCAGCCTTCATGATTTGTGTGTGTTTACCATGGAAATTTGAGAAGATTCATATAGCACGTGTTTGTGCTGGATAGTTATTTCCTCCCATGTAAACTGTCTGGTTGACTGCTTCTGCACTTTTTCTGCCTTTATTTGGCTGAGAGAACGCCGATTGTGGTGTGCATTGTATGTATCTAGATGGGGAAAGACAGGTAGAAGAGATGCTTGCTGGTTCCCTGGACATGAGATACACCTAAGTTGATTTTGTAAAGTAGAAGGATGATTTGGAGTCTGTTATATCATTGGCATCGTGGAACTACCAGTTTCCTCCATTTTTTCCGAGTTTTCACGTAAAGATCTTCACAGGCGAGATAAGTTTCTAGTTACTCACAAGGGAACCTCCCCATCGCACCCCCCTCAGATTTAGTTATAAGTTGGCATAGTGGATAGGCCTTGAAAAACGGAACACAGATCAATCGAGAAAACAGGAAGAAGTTGTGTGGAACTATGAAAAAATAAGCAAAATATACAAACTGAGTAGTCCATGCGCAAGATAGGCAACATCAAGGAGAGCGGGAGCTAAGGAGCGCCGTGGTCCCGTGGTTTGCGTAAGCAACTACGGAACGATAGGTCCTTAGTTCAAGTCCTCCGTCGAGTGAGAAATTTACTTTTTTATCTTCGCAAAGTTATGATCTGTCCGTTCGTTCATTGACGTCTCTATTCACTGTAATAAGTTTAGTGTCTGTGTTTTGCGACCGCACCACAAAACCGTGCGATTAGTAGACGAAAGGACGTGCCTCTCCAATGGGAACTGAAAACATTTGATCGCAAGGTCATAGGTCAACCGATTCCTCCACAGGAAAACACATCTGATATATTCTGTATGACACTGGTGACTGCATGTGCGTATCATGACAGGAATATGTTGTTGACCCACCTAACTTGTACACTTGGCGAATGGGTAGAAAGATTCTTCTACCTTGCCCGATTTAGGTTTTCTTGTGGATGTGATAATCACTCCCATAAAAGGGAAGAAAACATAACGGACGGAAAGATAATAATTGTCTGAAAATAAAAAATTAAACTTTTCACTCGAGGGAAGACTTGAACCAAGGACCTCTCGTTCCGCAGCTGCTCACGCTAACGACGGGACCACGGCGCTCCTTATCTCACACTGTCCTTGATGTTGCCTATCTTGCGCATGAACTACTCAGTTTGTATATTTTGCTTATTTTTTTCATAGTTCCACACAACTTCTTCCTGTTTTCTCGATTGATCTGTGTTCCGTTTTTCAAGGCCTATCCACTGTGCCAACTTATAACTAAATCTTAGGGGGGTGCGATGGGGAGGTTCCCTTGTCAGTGGTTTGCAGCACATTCGACATCGCTGCACCTCGCTAAAGTTTTGGGTTTCTAGAGAAATAATTTGCACTTTTTATCTTTGGAATTATACTGTGAAAGAGATACTGCTATGCAAGTGAGGCTGCTATGTGCTTGATATCGAGAACTATCATGTAAATGGCATGATATTCCGGAAATCCAAGTGAAAATCTTCTTGTAATCCCAGAGTATGGAGATGGGTGTAGAAAACATGACAGCAAACAAGCAGGTCGGGGCGGAAGCAGTAACATCTTCATACCAGGGGGAACCAGTCCAGCCTTTGTATAACATTTTAGAGGGTGCACACAATTCGCACGTGAGGGCAGCGTGTGTGCGGGGCCAGTTGACTTGTGACTGCTGGCTGCACTGGATGACCAACCGACCACGTGGAAAATATCTAGTGCTGCTAGTACATGTACAGAGCATGTGCTTTTTTGGGAGGGGGGGGGGGGGGGGGGGCGATCTGTCTGCCTTTGTGGTATATGTACAAGTGTCTGGAGGCCAAAAGCTATATGCAAGATGTACAAGTGATGATTTTGTATGGTCCAGGATACGAATTGTATTTACTACATCTATATGGTATGCGGTGACACAGCCCAGTTGGATACCGATTTCACGCTGAAAAATTCAAGCTTTCCTTGAGAGTAGCAGAGCAGTGTAATTGAGGAAGTGTCTTTGGCGACAGTTTCGACATTTCACGATCTGTAGACCACTTTTCCAGGGTGTAGCTATCAGTGCAATTTTCGATCTGTACAAAATAGTTATCTCGCTGAAAGTCACGTAAATAGTCTGTCTGCAGAAAATGGCGGATAGTGCTTCCACACCAGCACCAGTTTGGCGTGTGAATTCAGTAAGAACCAATCAGAATGCTCCATTCACAAGGTATCCTTTGTGTAGAGCATAGGAACCTCTACAGACTGGTTCAAACAAGAAGGGGCCAACATATCTATGGAAAATTCTGTGACATCTTAGAGTAACGCGATGTCGTCTTTGTCCAAGTGTTCACAGACTCGTCCAAGCAGACCATCCACCTATGGCGTGCTGGCCGTCATCGGCTATTGTGGCTTTAAAGCATCTCCAAACCAGTAGCAGAAAGACACCGAAAATTCATTGAATATTCCAGCCATTTTTCTCGTTTGTAGAACAGTGCTTCAAATTCTGTTTATGTACTTGTTCTGAGTTTCCCAGGAACTGATGACTCACCAACAGCTCCAGTTTATTTCAGAAGTCGGTCTAACCATACAAGTAATTTGCAAGCTTCACTTGCAGCCACATATTCTGCCTCCATTTAGGAAAGAGCAACACACTGTTCTAATTTACTTTCCCACACAACTGGCCTCCTATGGAACTTGAGCAGGATGCCACTTGTTGATCATCTAGTGCCTCTGTCCCCACCATGGTCAGCATCACTATAGGCTTCAATGCTACAGTTTTTATCCTTCATACACTTAATGCCATCTGTAATTGTTGATTTAAGATACCTAAATATTCGTTTGAGTAATGAAACGTGCGCATGTGTTGGTGGGTCTTGAACTCTTGAGGCTACATTAACAGCATATGATAAATCTGGTCTTGTGTTAAATACATCAAACTTCCAACCATTTCTCGATACAGTCCAGTATTATTAAAAGGAGGTGACTCACATGGTTCAATGGGTAAAGACAATGGTTTTGCATCCATCACATAATATTTCTCCAAAATCCTCTTCACATATGCAGATTGATGTATTTGAATACAGTTGTCAAACCTCTTGATTTGTAAAGCCAAGAAGTAATCAACTTTTTCGACACTGATTTGAAAACATTTCCCCAACTGTTCAATGAACTTAGTAGTGGCATCAGTAGAGCACATAGCCAATCCATCATCAACATAAAACAACAATACCAGGATTTCATCATAAAACATACATGGAACCGAATTGCTCTCCCATAAGTTACATTCAGTAAGGAACCCAACAGGACATTCATACCAGCATTTTGAGGCTTGCTTTAAAGCATATAGACTCTTCAGTAACTTACACACCCGTCCTGTACCATCATCAAATCCCTCTGGTTGACTCATGTAGATTTCTTCCTTCAAAATACTATTGAGAAATGCTGTCCTCACATCAAATTGCCTTATACACCAATCATGTTAAATTGCAACACTGAAAAGGCATCTCATTGTCTCAAATATTGCAAGAGGGCTAAACATGTCAATATAATCTGCTCCAAACCATTGAGTATATTGTCTTGCCACCGGTCGAGCCTTATATCGAACAACATCATTATTTGCATTTAATTTTGTAGCAAAGACCCATCGAGTTCTAATCCCATTGTTTGGTTTAATTTTGTAAACTAATTCCCATGTTCCATTTTTCTTTAGAGCATCCATCTCTTCCTCCATTGAATTCTTCCACTCTTCAGAATTCTCTGACTGCAATGCTTCTTTATAGCTTCTTGGTCTCTCACAAAGAAACATCATTTTTGGTTGATGAAATGAATCTTCACAGTAATAAGACAGTTTCTTCAGATTTTGCCGTTCACGTGAATTGTGGCTTCCTCTTTCCTCATTTCTTGCTTCCATGTTACTTCCAACTTCTCCCTCAGTGTCATATGACTGGTTGTTAACACTTTCATCGCTTGTAGCAACATCTTGGTTCATGCAAACCTCTTCAAAATCACCATCTTCATGCTCAGTCTCCAAAACATCTGCATTATTATCTATAGCTGATATTTCAACAACCCTTTTAGATTTTGAGTACCGATAAGAGGTTCTGTAATGGCTTGCAATTCAACTTTACATCTCTGCAAACACACACATACCTTTTTTCAATAAAAGAAACACAGTATCCACAATCATCATAACCAACCACATATCCTTTCGAAGATTTAGCAGCAAATTTCTTCCGTTTCTGTGTAGGAATCCAAGCATAGAATTCCGTTCCAAATATCACAAATTATCAAAACTACCTTCTTTCTTCAAAAATATTTCAATTGGAGTTTTACCTTTAATTTTTGTGGGACCCGTCCAATTCAAAGTGTATGTTGCAGCCAGAACAGCTTCACCCCACAATGCTTTTGGCAGGTGTTCAGCAGAGTAAAGCAAGAATGTGCCATCTCACTTGGGATTCCATTCAGCAATTCCATTCTGTTGAGGCGTATATGGTGCTGTGATTAAATGTTTCAGTCCAACTGAGCCAGAAAATTTTTGCACATCTTTATTATGGAACTCCTTGCCACCATCTGTTCATAATTCTTTCACAGTAACATCTGCCTGAGTGTTTATCATTTTAATCAACAGTGGCAGCTTTTCTTTAATTTCATCTTTGTGTTGCAAAAGGTATGTTACTCTAAAACTGGAAAATCATCCATAAAAACAGCAAAGTATCAATGACCCTGCAGATCATTTTCTTCCATCGGACCACAAACATCTGCACACACTAACTCTCCAGGTTTAGTGGGTTTCTGCACTCTTTCATCAAACGGCATCCGGTGATGTTTACCATAGACACACCCTGCACAAAAACTTATCAGTTGTTGCCTCTACACCATGATCCTTAAAAAACTGGTGCACATAGCGTTTATTTTGATGACCCATTTTTTCATGCCAGCTCTGTAAAGCGTCATCAGTTTCAGTAACAACACAAGACTTTTCTTGACAACCTTCACAACCAAACAATAAAGCTCATTTTCACACTAAGATGTGGCAATAGCTATTGCAATATTATATGAAGATAGTAACTGTTCTCCAAAGACCAGATACCATTGATGACTGTGCAGCTTCTCTAGAATAAATGATAATGAATTGAAACCTTCAGCTGCCGACAGCAGCAGTTATACTTCGACGAGGAGAGCTGAAAATGTGTGCCCCGACTGGGACTCGAACCCGGGCTCTCCTGCTTACATGGCACACGCTCTATGCATCTGAGCCACCGAGGACACATATGAATAGCGCAACTGCAGGGACTTATCCCTTGCACGCTTCCCATGAAACCCATATTCCCAACTGTCCAAATTTACATATGTGAAGTTCCTAATAAATGTTTTCCCACCATTTACGACACCAAAGATTTCGTCACACTCTAAAATAATTCTCATAATAATTCTCCAGCTTCCCCAGTTTTCTGGGCCAGTTAGTTTATCTAGTAGTTGTCTTTCGTCGGCCATTGACTCATCTTTGCACTTCTGCATCGTCGAGTAATTCGGCAGAACTATCGCACTTCATACAAACTTTATCAACCGCGCACGTCTGCTACCATGTTCACAAATCATCAAATGCCATTTTAGAAATGAATCATTTATTAAGCATCACACAGTATGACAATATGATACGAAACACCAACTGCACATTACAAAACATAGCCAGAGACCATCACAACTACCCAAAAATGAACCAAAGAATTTATGAGACATGTCACAAACAACCTTCAAAGAATATAAACGATACATATGTATACATATATATATAAAACAACACTGAAACATTAATACTTTCAGACATAATATTGTCCTCAAGTACCTGGCCCTTGTATAGACCCTCTGTATACTCCTCCCACCTTTCTGCTTTCCCTTCTGTGCTTAGAACTGGGTTTCCATCTGAGCTCTTGATATTCACACAAGTGGTTCTCTTTTCTCCAAAGGTCTCTTTAATTTTGCTGTAGGCAGTATCATCTTACTCCTAATGATATATGCCTCTACAGCCTTACATTTGTCTTCTAGCCATCCCTGCTTAGCCATTTTCCACTTCCTGTCAGTCTCTTTTGCATTCCTTTTCGCCTGCTTCATTGAGTGCATTTTTGTATTTTCTCCGTTCATCAATTAAATTAAAAATCTCTTGTGTTACCCAAGGATTTCTACTAGCCCTCATCGTTTACCTGCTTGATCCTCTGCTGTCTTCACTATTTCATCTCTCAAAGCTACCTATTCTTCATCTACTGTATTTCTTTCCCCCTTTCTTGTCAATCGTTCCCTAATGCTCTCTCTGAAACTCTCTACAACCTCTGGTTCTGTCAGTTTATCCGGTCCCAACTGCTTAAATTCCCACCTTTTTGCAATTTCTCCAGTTTTAATCTATAGTTCACAACCAATAGATTGTGGTCAGAGTCCACCTCTGCCCCTCAAAATGTCTTACAATTCAAAACCTGGTTCCTAAATCTCTGTGTTACCATTATATAATCTATCTGAAACCTTCCAGTATCTCCAGGCCTCTTCCATGTATACAACCTTCTTTCATGATTCTTGAACCAAGTGTTAACTATGATTAAGTAATGCTCTGTTCAAAATTCTACTAGGCGGCTTCCTCTTTCATTCCTTACCCCCAGTCCATATTCACCTACTACGTTTCCTTATCTCCCTTTTCCTACTACCGAATTCTAGTCACCCATGACTATTAAATTTTCGTCACCCTTCACTATCTGAATAATTTCTTTTATTTCATCATACATTTCTTCAATTTCTTCATCATCTGAAGAGCTAGTAGGCATATAAACTTGTACTACTGTGGTAGGCGTGGGCTTCGTATCTATCTTTGCCACAATAATGCGTTCACTATGCTGTTTGTAGTAGCTTACCCGCATTCCTATTTTCCTATTCATTATTAAACCTACTCCTGCATCACTCCTATTTGATTCAGTATTTATAAACCTGTAGTCACATGAACAGAAGTCTCGTTCCTCCTGCCACCGAACTTCACTAATTCCCACTATATCTAACTTTAACCTATCCATTTCCCTCTTTAAGTTTTCTAACCTACCTTCCTGATTAAGGGATCTGACATTCCACACTATGATCCATAGAACGTCAGTCTTATTTCTCCTGAAAATGTCATCCTACTGAGTAGTCCCCGCATGGAGATCCAAATGGGGGACTATTTTACCTCCAGAACATTTTATCCAAGGGGACGCCATCATCATTTAACCATACGGTAAAGCTGCATGCCCTCGGGAAAAATTACGGCTGTAGTTTCCCCTTGCTTTCAGCCGTTCGCAGTACCAGCATAGCAAGGCCATTTAGGTTAGTGTTTAGACATTAATTTCATAAAAATAGCACAAGAAAAAATCAAAAAGGAGATATAGAATTTAAAGGACAGAGCCAAAGCAGGAATGTTAGATAAGGGTACGACCCTCACACAGAAGGTCATGCAAGAGTATAAGACCTATGGCGAAGCAGTTGAACAGGTAGCAAAGGAAAGGGAAAGCGAATTGATTGCTAGGATTTGGCAAAGCTTAAAGGCAGTGAAAGAGAAGTTGTAGAGCGGTCTAATTAATGTTGCAGATGTCACAAGTAAGACGTCAATCAGGTGCAGTGGGGCAGGATAGATAATGGTAATACTTATCAATCATTTGCTACCAGCCCTTCACACAGAGAAGAAAGGAACTACAAAATGCAACAGTCACGCCAGTATCAACACCAGTTATGCAAACACAACCAGAGTATAATCATGTGCATCCAAACAATACCACATGGCAGCAACAGACATTACTGCATGTTTGTCTACTTTATTAGTGGACGAGGGTTTGCTCTATTGTAGGCAATTTCCGATTTTTTCAATGGAGGGTAAGAGAACGAAGCCCGTAGTGTCTATCAGAGCTTTCCGCAACATGTTATCCCACAACTTGACAAAAGCACAGAAGATCTGGTTCATTATGGGGTACAGAGGGCGATATTTTATTGTGGGCGACAGATATGGCTGAGAGATGCAATTTGAATGGGCTTTCATGGACGTATGTTTGTCCACAGCTGTCCAAAAAGGCTAGGTCGAGAGGTTTCCAGCCAAACACCATTCAGTAGTAAACATGGGATACTGAGAAAGCATCTCAAAAAATACTTAAACAAAACCAGATATCAGTCAAACCCAGTTCCCCACATGGACACAATGAAAATCCCGAAAAGTCTCCTAGGTACAGCTGATCACTACACCTAAAAATGATAGAGAGTATTTCTCATCTGAACGCAACTCGATTGACCTAATATAAGAAGATGGGCCATCGCAACCACAGGACATTACTATGCAGTATTCACCTCTGCAAAATAGTCAACGGCAGAATGGTGGCAGTGGTGACATGGTTGCCCCCATATGCCCCATGCAACAACAATAATATAAGATATAATTACAGTAACTAAGGAAATGAAAAGTACAAACGAAATGTACAAAATTACAATAGACCAGCTTATACAGAACAGAAGAACTGTGATCAGCAGGTTCACGATGCACCCTCAACAAGTGGCAATAACCAATACAGGAATTGCCAGAACCAACAGCAAATAGACCATCTGGCAGTCCGCCACCTGACAGTTACAAACAATGGAATAACAATTATATATCCAGGGGGTCAAGGTCAAGGAGAATTAAATTCCAGGGCAATGCAGGACACAACTGGAGAGGTCAAACCTAGAAAGAACAGATAATTGAAGTTACTCACAATGAAGATGCTAACTACCGATCGATCAGGAAAACTTGAAGTGGTTGCGATAAGCCTCCATTTGCAGAGCAATAAAAGGGGTGGGGCATGCAGTTTATTCCAAATTACTTTTTCAGATTGACCAACGATTAGCTACGAAAGAAGAACTGTGTCAGGAAGATATAAGCAACTTAGACGAGGATAATGAGGAGTCAGTGGAAGTTGTAATTAGTGCCTGGATATGTGATCTAGATGTACCTGTGGTACTTGTCATGGGTGCAACAATAAATGTAATATCACAAAGTCTGTTTAAAGCGCTGCAGCGATGTTATGCACCAACATTTCCTGTGCAATGTGGAGCAAGTCAAAAGGAGTTTAACGTCAGGCATTAGTACCGATAACGATCAGCAATTTTTCCTTAAAGTTTATTTTTCTGTTAGTGGAAAAACTTGTTGTAACCTGTCTTATTGGAGTGGATACCCTTAGACAGTACAAAGTATGAATTAACATACAGCAAGGAAAATGTTACTTTACGATCAACGAAACGAGGTTATCAGTAAATTTAATATAAACCAACACAACTGAAAATATACTCAAACTCAGTACTGAAATCAGAGTACAATTTTCATATCCAAACTAACTGTTTCTTGATATATAAAAGGGTGAGCAGCTGTCTGAAGAAGACATGAACCCAGAGACAGTCCCAACCAAAGTAAGTGAATCTACATGTTTATCAGAGGATCAGAAGGAGGAATTACGAAAATTAAAATTTCGCTATGCATAAGAATTGAGAAGGCTCCCCAGGGTAATATAAAGAATTATGAGTATAAAATGGACTTTTGCCCGCACAATACATTCTGCTTTTCTTCAAACCCAATTCCTTGGACAAAAAGAGAAGCTGTAGGGTAGGAGCCAGAGGGTAGGGAAGGTGGTTTGGGGATTTCATAGGGATGAACTAAGAGGTTACGAAGGTTAGGTGGACGGTGGAAAGACACTCTTGGTGGAGTGGGGAGGATTTCATGAAGGATGGATCTCATTTCAGGGCAGGATTTGAGGAAGTTGTATCCCTCCTGGACAGCCACATTCAGAGTCTGATCCAGTCCCGGAAAGTATCCTGTCACAAGTGGGGCACTTTTGTGGTTCTTCTGTGGGAGGTTCTGGGTATGAGGAGATGAGGAAGTGGCTCTGGTTATTTGCTTCTGTACTAGGTCGGGAGGGTAGTTGCGGGATGCAAAAGCTGTTTTCAGGTTGTTGGTGTAATGGTTCAGGGATTCCGGACTGGAGCAGATTCGTTTGCCACGAAGACCTAGGCTGTAGGGAAGGGACCGTTTGATGTGGAATAGGTGGTAGCTGTCATAATGGAGGTACTGTTGCTTGTTGGTGGGTTTGATGTGGACGGACGTGTGAAGCTGGCCATTGGACAGGTGGAGGTCAACGTCAAGGAAAGTGGCATGGGATTTAGAGTAGGACCAGGTGAATCTGATGGAACCAAAGGAGTTGAGGTTGGAGAGGAAATTCTGGAGTTCTTCTTCACTGTTAGTCCAGATCATGAAGATGTCATCAATAAATCTGTACCAAACTTTGGGTTGGCAGGGCTGGGTAACCAAGAAGGCTTCCTCTAGGCGACCCATGAATAGGTTGGCGTACGAGGGGGCCATCCTGGTACCCATGGCTGTTCCCTTTAATTGTTGGTATGTCTGGCCTTCGAAAGTGAAGAAGTTGTGGGTCAGGATGAAGCTGGCTAAGGTAATGAGGAAAGAGGTTTTTGGTAGGGTGGCAGGTGATCGGCGTGAAAGGAAGTGCTCCATCGCAGCGAGGCCCTGGACGTGCGGAATATTTGTGTATAAGGAAGTGGCATCAATGGTTACAAGGATGGTTTCCGGGGGTAACAGACTGGGTAAGGATTCCAGGCGTTCGAGAAAGTGGTTGGTGTCTTTGATGAAGGATGGGAGACTGCATGTAATGGGTTGAAGGTGTTGATCTACGTAGGCAGAGATACGTTATGTGGGGGCTTGGTAACCAGCTACAATGGGACGGCTGGGATGATTGGGTTTGTGAATTTTAGGAAGAAGGTAGAAGGTAGGGGTGCGGAGTGTTGGTGGGGTCAGGAGGTTGATGGAGTCAGGTGAAAGGTTTTGTAGGGGGCCTAAGGTTCTGAGGATTCCTTGAAGCTCCGCCTGGACATCAGGAATGGGATTACCTTGGAAAACTTAGTATGTAGTGTTGTCTGAAAGCTGACGCAGTCCCTCAGCCACATACTCCCGATGATCAAGTACCACGGTCGTGGAACCCTTGTCCGCCGGAAGAATGACGATGGATCGGTCAGCCTTCAGATCACGGATAGCCTGGGCTTCAGCAGTGGTGATGTTGGGAGTTGGATTAAGGATTTTTAAGAAGGATTGAGAGGCAAGGCTGGAAGTCAGAAATTCCTGGAAAGTTTGGAGAGGGTGATTTTGAGGAAGAGGAGGTGGGTCCTGCTGTGACAGAGGACGGAACTGTTCCAGGCAGGGTTCAATCTGGATAGTGTCTTGGGGAGTTGGATCATTAGGAGTAGGATTAGGATCATTTTTCTTCATGGCAAAGTGATATTTCCAGCAGAGAGTACGGGTGTAGGACAGTAAATCTTTGACAAGGGCTGTTTGGTTGAATCTGGGAGTGGGGCTGAAGGTGAGGCCTTTGGATAGGACAGAGGTTTCGGATTGGGAGAGAGGTTTGGCGGAAAGGTTAACTACTGAATTAGGGTGTTGTGGTTCCAGATTGTGTTGATTGGAATTTTGAGGTTTTGGGGGGAGTGGAGCTGGAAGTGGGAGATTGAGTAAATGGGAGAGACTGGGTCTGTGTGCAATGAGAGGAGGTTGAGGTTTGCTGGAAAGGTTGTGAAGGGTGAGTGAGTTGCCTTTCCGGAGGTGGGAAACCAGGAGATTGGATAGTTTTTTGAGGTGGAGGGTGGCATGCTGCTCTAATAATTAAGTATTGCGTACAATCCGACTTCTGTGCAGATTCAGTGCAATAATGCAATCACTGTAAATAAGTGTTGTAAAATGGTTTTTCTATTTGATGATGTGTGGCTACAACAGCCTGAGAATAATTATATGCTCCTTAGTGTATTGGACATGTTTTGTGGCAAGTTTGCTATTGCCTTGTAAATGAAAGTATGCTTACGAAATTTTTTTGAGTTATTCCACATCCATGAGGACCTTTTCATTTAAGATCTGTGGAAAGTACATTAGAATCTTCACTCTTCCCTGCAAATATTTAATCTTTTTTCACTTTTTGATTAAAAGAGGTAACCACTCATCGAAAAGCAGAAGTTTTGAGTTGTCTATTGCCACACACAAGAAGCATTAAGTATTTTTTATTCAAGTGAAGTGAGACCAAGTAAGAAGGATTTTCTTAATTATGACTTACACTGGTGTACTGGAAGTCTACTGCCTGCATCTACAATTGAAATGTAAGAGAAGAAGTCTGATAGCCTAAAAATTCGTACAAGTGCAGAACATTTCTAACAGCGGAGTTGTATTAGCCTTTTATATGTTTTTCATATGTATATTATTTTAGTTATTTATTTTTCTTTATTTTACAACACAGTCTTCAGTGATTTAATTATTGACTCAGTCTCCCCCTTGTCTGTATCACAGAGGAGTATTTCAGACATCAATCATGGAAAAGCGTTTGCCAAGAAACTTATATGATTCCCTGTAGAAACTAAATTTTGCCACCAATGCTCAGAAAATGATTGTTAAATACTATACATATATTTGATTTATCAGTAACAGAAATACAGGGTGATTCAAAAAGAATACCACAACTTTAGGAATTTAAAACTCTGCAACGACAAAAGGCAGAGCTAAGCACTATCTGTCGGCGAATTAAGGGAGCTATAAAGTTTCATTTAGTTGTACATTTGTTCGCTTGAGGCGCTGTTGACTAGGCGTCAGCGTCAGTTGATGCTAAGATGGCGGCCGCTCAACAGAAAGCTTTTTGTGTTATTGAGTACGGCAGAAGTGAATCGACGACAGTTCAGCGTGCATTTCGAACGAAGTATGGTGTTAAACCTCCTGATAGGTGGTGTGTTAAACGTTGGTATAAACAGTTTACAGAGAATGGGTGTTTGTGCAAAGGGAAAAGTTCTGGACGGCCGAGAATGAGTGATGAAAATGTAGCACGCATCCAGCGAGCATTTGTTCGCAGCCCAGGAAAATCGACTCGCAGAGCTAGCAGAGAGCTGCAAATTCCACAATCAACTGTATGGAGAGTCCTACGAAAAAGGTTAGTTATGAAACCTTATCGTCTGAAATTGGTTCAAGCACTGTCTGCAGCTGATAAGATTAAAAGAATCGATTTCTGTGATTTTATCCTTGCTCAAATGGAAACAGATGAATCTTTCGTTTCAAAGATTGTGTTTAGTGATGAAGCAACTTTCCACACTAACAGGAAAGTCAACCGTCAAAATGTCTGTATATGGGGCACTGAGAATCCGCGGGAAACAACTCAGTATGAACGTGACTCGCCTAAGGTGAACGTTTCCTGTGCCATTTCAGCCAATAAAGTTTTTGGGCCCTTTTTCTTCGAAGGTGCTACTGTAACTGGACTACAGTATCTGGAGATGATAGAGAATTGGCTGTTCCCTCAGCTCGAACAAGAAGCACAACAATTCATATTTCAGCACTTATCTGTCCGTAACTACCTGAACGTCAACCACCCGAGGCGATGGATCGGCCGCCAGGCAGCCCGTGACAGAGCACTTCATCACTGGCCTCCAAGAAGCCCTGATCTTACCCCCTGCAATTTTTTCTTATGGGGGTATGTTAAGGCTATGGTGTTTCGGCCAACTCTCCCAGCCACCATTGATGATTTGAAACGAGAAATAACAGCAGCTATCCAAACTGTTATGCCTGATATGCTACAGAGAGTGTGGAACGAGTTGGAGTATCGGGTTGATATTGCTCGAGTGTCTGGAGGAGGCCATATTGAACATCTCTGAACTTGTTTTTGAGTGAAAAAAAAACCTTTTTAAATACTCTTTGTAATGATGTATAACAGAAGGTTATATTATGTTTCTTTCATTAAATACACATTTTTAAAGTTGTGGTATTCTTTTTGAATCACCTTGTATTTTTACTATGAACTGACTTTATATCGTCGATCTTGTGCTGCTGACCAGACACTTCTTTCACAACTGACCATAAGGTTTTAATTTTATCCTGTGAATTGACTATTCTATTTTCTTACCACATACTCTCCACATAATAACATTTTGAAGCACCTTACAATACTGTTTGTAATGGTCTACTGTCGATTGATTGTGACTACTTCTAACATTTTGATATAATTCCCACTTTGTTCTACACAATATCCTTATCCCACTAGTCAGCCACCCGGGCTGCCTATTACTGCTAGTACCCCATTTAGAACATTCTAACGGAAACCAGCTCTCAAAGAGCATGAGAAATGTGTTACGGAAAGTGTTATATTTATCATCTATGTTATCGGCACTATAAACATCCTGCCACTCTTGTTCCTTGGCAAGGTTTAAAAAACTCTCTATTGCTGTTGCATTAACTTTCCTATATAGTCTGTAATTATATGTGGCATTTGTTTGAGTACAAAAGTCTTTTAGTGTTAAAATTTGTGCATCATGTTCTGAAAGGCCATTCACTCTTTTACTAACAGAATGCCCATCTAGTAATGAAGAATGAATAAAAATATTGTCTATGGCTGTGCTTCTGTTCCCCTACACCCTAGTTGGAAAAATCACAGTCTGCATCGGATCATATGAATTTAGGAGATCTACCAACATCCTCTTCCTTGCACCACCGTATACAAAATTTATATTGAAGTCACCACATCTAACAAATTTCTGGTACTTCCTGCAAAGTGAATCAAGAACCCTCTCTAGCTTGAGCAGAAATGCTCTGAAGTCAGTGTTAGGAGACCAATAAACAACAACAATTAGAAGTTTAGTTTCACTAAATTCAACTGCGCCTGCTGTAATGTAATTAACTGTCGGAGATAAAGTTTATCTCATGCGAAAAGTACGATGCCCACAGTAAAGAGTTAAGGTAACTTCATTATGTTGCCAAAAAATGAGTTTAATTTATTTAATTATGATTATTTTCTTTTATGATAAATAATGGATTCGTTTGAGATGCTTAATGTTGTATATTTATATGTATTTATTTATATGTATCTTTGGAGTTTATTGAGGTCAGTAGACCAAAGAATCTGGAATGCAGGAATGTCTGCAACTTCCAGGCACATGTTGGCTTGCCCACCACTTCTTTGTCTGTATTGGAGGGAGACAGACGTGTTTATGTGACAAGTGCAGCATAATGCGTTTAGAGTATCAATGTTCATAGTGAAAATGGTGTAGTTACTAACAAAAAGTACGAATAAATGTAATTTTTAGCTGAAAGTATTTCAGATCCGGTAGTGTTTATTTCAAACAAGAAGAAAACCCAGGCCATGCTTGTTGGAATGATTATTTTGCAGACAAAACTTCGAGAACCCCTAGACAAACGAGATCTGTAGTGTGTAATCTTTCAGCAGCTACTAATAAATAAGTCTTGCTGAAATTGTGCTGGAACTACTCGTATTAGTCTCATTCAAAAACATGTGGTGACAGTGTGGTTCTACCACAATATACCACGTAAGATTCCACAATTTTTCAGTTATCTAATAAACGAGATAGGTAACAACCAGTACAATATGGTGGCGTTGTCCGGGATTATTGGAAACATTACCGAAATAAATTACCACCGAGATTGCGAAGAAAACGACAGAATTCGTACATCCTGGATGAAAATGTTCAAGGAAGTCGTATGCTGATAGCTTCAAGACAACGGAATGCAGTTACTGGAGCAAGAATAATGGCGCAAGAAGTCAAGAAAGAAGAAAAAATTGTAAAGTGTTGTGGAACAAAAAAGCAATATTCATATAAGTGTAGTGTTTCAGTGTTGTGAATTCCATCACGCACCAATCAACAAAGAAGACATTATAAGATAAGAAAATCAGTAAACTGTAAGATAATTTAGTATCCTTTAGAAAAGATCAATTTATTGTATTTTGTTTATTCCTGTGTAAAAAGATGACTGTTGTAAAAGAGGAAATTATTGATGACGGTGTCGCCAACGCTAGTACCGATGTAAATTTATCATACGAAAGTGGATGCAACAGTAATAGTCTGGATCCTGTAGACAAAGTTGAAACTCATACAGAATGACAGGATGAAGTTAGACATGTTATCAACAATAACGAATTATATGGAGGGAAAATTTAAGGCAATTGATGACACTAACAGACAAAACAGGCAGTGGTTAGGAAATATTAAAGACAGACTCGATGCTAATGAGATTCGTTTGGAACAAATGGAGCAAAACAACACTGCTCAGTTAGACCAGAATTTTAAGCTCATCAGTGATAGATTTGATAAACAGAATATGAAAAGAAAAATGATGATCACTTTCAAAAAGTAGAAGCAAAAATTTCCAGTTTGAGTCGTAATATGGTTAAGATCACGGGTAAGGTCAATTATGTTGGGAGAAAAGTTGAAAATGTAGATGCAAAAGTAAAAAATCTGAAAACTGAAGTTAGTACAGGGAGAGAGAAAATCCGTAATGCGTTTAAAGTTGTGCATTTAGATATCAAACATGTAGAAGAAACAGTATCTGATCGTATTTCTATTGTAGACGATAAAATTGTTCAAGTAGAAAGCAAATTTGAACAAAAGATAGGAATTATTACTGAAAAAATAGATGTAAATAACCAGATAAGCAAAAAGTAAGTCAAGAGTTTAGAAAGTAGTATTAATGACATCACTAAGAAACTTGAAAGTGTTAGTAGCAATATGGCCACCAATAGTTTGCCGAACAATATTGGCACTTTGTGGTGAAACATTCCAATAAAAAACTTTTCAGATGAGAGCAGTATGCAACCGGTAGCTTTCCTGCAGCATTGCAAAGATAACTTTTTTCCAAATTTGAACGATAATTTGAAAATTAAATTTGTGAAAGATTTCTAGAAGATGATCATGGTCATAGACTAATCATTATTGTATGGAGGGAATGGCTTTTTCAGAGTTTGAGGAGAGGTTCTTAAGTAAATTCTGGTCAGAGACAGAACAAGCAAGAATAAAAAGCGAATTCTTGAATGGACCTGTTTATAAACATGTGTTTGGTAACATGAAGCAATTTTGCAGAAATCAGTTAAGAAAACTCACTCACCTAAGCAACCTTTTGATGAAATCACTCAACTTATGGTCCAGATGACACAATAGATCAGTTTTTGAAATATGTTGACAAACGAGACAGAATTATTGAGAAAACAGGTAAACCACGACACCATAGTCAAAACCATTTTCAAAAGACAGGGCATACAAATTGGGGAAACATACAACACGATAAAAAGGAACCACACAATTTTGGAAGTAGTGATTCTCATCAGAGAAATCACCAGTAGAACTTCAAGGGATCACAAGGACACAATTTCCATTACAAGGGTCAATATGGAAATAATCATAATCAATTTGGTAACAGACACTTTGGAAATAAACCAAAGGAGTGGAATAGCCATAATGGTATGGGGGAACTGAACAGGAATTAAAAAACTGAATAGGGCTCCATTGGCGGTCCGCAAGGTAGGAGCTACTTATACACAAATGGAAAGGGCCAACCCAGACTGTCAAACCAAACAGAAAGATACCAGTGACATAATGAGTAATTATTTTAAAGAGAAGTGTTATCCCATTAATGTAGTATCTGTTACAAATAATATAGGTCATACAAATAAACCAGAAACAAAAGGTAAGTTATTTAAAGATACTGATTGCTTAGAAAACTGTGAAGAATTAAACTTAGATTCATTCTATGAGTGGGCTGAGAGGGACACATTGCTGGAAACAGTGGTTCAAATGATCAAAGTGTATTAGGAATTAGAGAACTTATGGAAGAGTCTGGTGGGCTAGGAATGAAAAGAGCACCTAGTAAAGATGATTTAAATGTGTATCTGCATACTGAAGGTAAGGGTGCAGAGGATCGAGAGGATAATTTTTGTGATGTTGATTGGGAAGAAAAGGAGATTGAGGATCGTAGTGAAGAAAGATGTTTTATTGGTGTAAGTGAGGAGTTGGAAGCTTTAGGGATTACTAATGTAAAATAGGATAGTAATGAAATTAGTGAGGTACACATGAACACAGTTCACAATTTGAATGATAAGGATGCCAGAATGTGAGTCAATGAGTTGTTTGATCTTGATACATGTAAGAAAAACGAGAAGGAATTGACAGCAAGTAATCTTAACAGTATTAGGGGAGTAGATGATGAAATGTCAGACAGTGAGCAATTTTTGTTTAACTTATGGGTTAACAGTAATGCTATTAAGGATGATGAAAATTTCAGAAAGGTAACACTTGATATATGTGAAACTTTGTATCCAGAATGGTGGCATAGGATTAAATATGTTAAGAGATAAATATAAAGGAGAGACACACAACAGCACAAATGAATGTAGTTGGATTAATGAAATATTCAGGAATAGTAATCAGGCCAAAGAAAATGCAATTAGGGTAATAACAGCATATAACTCTGGTAGTAATGATACAGGTAAGGACACTGGAAAGGGATATGGATTCAGTGAAATTGAAGATGACTTATTACATGAGAATATTAACAAAAATTTGACTTTGATGTAAGCAGTCCGTTTATTGATGTACAGATAGGATCATGGAAAGGAAAGTGTTTAGTGGACACAGGAAGTCAAGTATCTGGGATATCAGAATCATTAAGTAAAAAACTGAAAACTAATAAGGATTATGTTGAGTTACCTGTAGTAGGAATTAAAATAATAAGTGCTACTGGGAAGCACAGTAAATCAATAAGGAGTCAGGCTTTTATTACTTTTGAAATTGAAGGAGTATTATGGTCACATGGGTGGCTTGTCATCCCTGATCTCACAGAGGATTTTATCCTAGGCATGTCTTGGATAACAAAAGTATGTGCAGCATTTGATTGGGCTGGACAGAAATTAATGATGAGTCTACCAAGTGGTGAAGTCATCACTACGAAACTTCTTACATCAAATATGTTGTGTATGAATAAGACTGTGAACAGTATTGAATTTAATTTACAAAAGAAGGTAAGTATATTGAAAGCTGTGTCACAGATGAGATAGAGTTTGAAAAGTTGGTAAATGAAAAAGTAGCCGAAGCTAGAGAACTAACTGAGAACCAAAAACAAGATTTGAAATTATTTTTGTGGGAATATAGTGATGTATTTAGCAATATACCAGGTAAAGTAATTGGATACCAGTGTACTTTACAGTTGAAGCCACATGAACCTTTCTTTACAAAACCATACAGTATTCCAGTCTTGAAAAGGGTAGCAGTGGAGAAAGAAGTACAAAAGATGGAAGTGTGTGAAATCATTGAGAGGAGTATAAGCCCTTATAATAATCCCTTAGTCATTGTAAATAAACCTAATGGGCAAGTCAGATTAGTACTAGATTCCAGACAGTTAAACAAATGTTTATACAGAGAGACTGACCACCCAGATAACATTGCTGAGTTGTTATACAAATTTAAAAATATCCAAATTATGTCAAGCCTTGACCTAACTTCAGGTTTTCATCAAGTACCTCTTGCAATTAGTTCTAGAAAGTACACTGCTTTCTTATACAATGGGAGATGTTACCAGTATTGTGTAGTGCCTTTCGGATTAAACTCATCAGTCGCCGAATTTATAAGGGCACTAGACTATGTACATGGCCAAGAAGTTGTGTCAGAATTCACAATTTATGTAGACGATATATTAGTGTCAAATCAAAGTTGGGAGGATCATTTGAAGTTATTGAAAAAGGTGTGTGAGAAACTCAGAAGAGGGGGAATGACATTAAAACTGGAAAAATGTAGGTTTGGTGTGTCAGAACTCAAATTTTTAGGTCATGTCATTACTGAGGAAGGGATAAGTGCAGATCCTGAGAAAATAAAATCTATCATAAACTTTCCATCTCCTAGAAACCGAAAACAATTAAAATCTTTCTATGGACTCTGTGGATTCTATCGAAAATATATAAATGGACAATGCCTTAATGTAACATGTTTAAGCAACTTAGAAAAAATGCTACATGGAATTGGTCTGAAGAGTGTCAGAAAGCATTCGATAAAATTAAGAATGAACTTTGTAAGAACAGTCTTTTACACAGACCAGATTTTAGTTTGCCATTTTGTCTTCACACTGACAGTAGTGATTATGGTCTAGGAGCAGAACTATTTCAGGAGAAAGTTGTGAATGGAAAAAATCTTCATTGTACTATTGCATTTGCCAGCAGAATGTTACTTAAACATGAGAGAACGAACACAGTCACAAAAAAAGAATTACTCCAGTACACTGGGCATTTAAAAAATTTAAAACATACCTGTTAGGACACAAGATAAAAGTGTATTCAGACCACAAAGCTTTAAGTTACTTGCAGGAGTGTAGACTGTATCATAGTAGATTAACCAGGTGTGATATCCATGTACAACCCATCTTCAAACCCAGCAGAAAGGTACATGAGAGAAATAGGGAGACTTTGCAGGACATACTGTCATCATAAGCACCCTAGTTGGTCTGACCATGTAAACAACTTTGAGGACATCATGAATAGCTTGCAGCATAGCTCTACTGGGTTTTCACCATATGAAATTATGTTTCATCTCAGACCAGCAAATCTTATTTATGAATTAATAGACTTTCCACAGTGTAGCTTAATATCAACGAAAGAACGTGAAGAGATAGAAAAAAAAAACCATGAAGAAACTAGGTGAAGCTAGGAAAAACAGACATGATAGGAAAATAAAGGCTACCACATTCAGAGTAGGTGACCATGTCTTAGTGAAATCCCATGAACGATTGAAGTTACTAACAGCAGAACTCAAGAAGTTCTTTGATATTTACGTTGGACCATTTGAGATTATTGAGAACCCCCACCCAAATGCATACCGATTAGTATATCCGAAGTCGAGAAAGCTGTTTGGTCTTAGGAATGTTGTTTCTTTGAAGCCACATATTGAGAAAAGAGCAAATTGAGCCTAGAAACATGCCTTTATCTGGAAAGAATTTTACTGGAAGGAAAAAAAAAATCAAAATGCTGTGAGATAGTCACAGGAACAAATTGCAGTCACCATACTACGCCATGTAACATATCTCATGCAAAATGATGTTGTATCAAGACTGATTGTCACTTAATTCTATTATAAGATTAGATTTCATCATTCCTACGTGCTTGTTTAAGTAGTTGTACAGTATTTAATGACTTGCAAAATATATAAACTTGATAAATGAGGGATTTTATTTTACTGATGATGCTAGGACACAAGACATGTCACCCACCCCCACAGTTTGAGAATAGCAAATCTCATAAATTTTGAAATCTTGTTCTTTCACTTAAATAAACCATAATGCTTATAAAAAGATGTTCTATAGTTAATAGACTATACTTTCTTGTAGATGCAAGTGTGCTTTTGTTTTGCATCATGCTCACCATGATAACTGTTTTTATTCAGCTGTGTTGATAACACAACACAGATACTTTATGTTGGCTTATTTTGCCTCTTAATTTTGATATCACATAATCTACAAGGCTCATGAGAGAATAGTGTAGTTGAATTGAAATACTTTTGCAACCTCACTGATGATATAGGAGTCAGTACTATGTTTGTTCTAATATGAGAAAATGTTTTAACTTTAGTATTATTTTATAGTAAATTTCTGGGTAACAGACCGATATGTGTGTTTATGTAATTTATGTCGTGAGACAAAGGAGGAAGTCAACAGTTGATGAAAGAATAAACAGTTTACTACAGTTGTGATAAAAAGTTGTATACAAGCCAAGACAATGATGCAATTTCTGTATCGGACTGACAAGTGGACCAGGCTACACTTGTAAGTCCTAGTGGGCTATTGTAATGTAATTAACTGTTGGAGATGAAGTTTACCTCATGCGAAAAGTACGATGCCCACCGTAAAGAGTTAAGGTAACTTCATTATGTTGCCAGAAAATGTGTTTAATTTATTTAATTATGAATATTTTCTTTTATCATAAATGATGGATTTGTTTGAGATGTTTAATGTTGTATATTTATATGTATTTATTTATATGTATCTTTGGAGTTTATTGAGGTCAGTAGACCAAAGAATCTGGAATGTCTGCAACTTCCGGGCACCATGTTGGCTTGCCCGCCACTTCTTTGTCTGTATTGGAGAGAGATGGACGTGTTTATGTGACAAGTGCAGCATAATGCGTTTAGAGTATCAATGTTCATAGTGAAAATGGTGTAGTTACTAACAAAAAGTACGAATAAATATAATTTTTAGCTGAAAGTATTTCAGATCCGGTAGTGTTTATTTCAAACAAGAAGAAAACCCAGGCCATGCTTGTTGGAATGATTATTTTGCAGACAAAACTTCGAGAACCCCTAGACAAACGAGATCTGTAGTGTGTAATCTTTCAGCAGCTACTAATAAATAAGTCTTGCTGAAATTGTGCTGGAACTACTCGTATTATTCTCATTCAAAAACACGTGGTGACAGTGTGGTCCTACCACAATATACCATGTAAGATTCCACAATTTTTCAGTTATCTAATAAACGAGATAGGTAACAACCAGTACACTGCACAACATTCAAATATCTGTTCAGTGCAGTGCCATGACACGTATATGGACTCAAATGGAATACTGTTTTTTACGTTCATAGGCACTCCCCCACTCCGCAAGGAACTCTTTGAAAAACAGCCAGCTAATCTGTATCCTCGCAAAGGAAGCCTCTGAATTGTCAAATTATTTAAGTGGTGCTCCGACATACCAATAATATCAGAGTCAACATCTATAAGCAGTTCACTAATTTTACCTCTAATACCTCTTATATTTTGATGAAATATGCTAATTCCTTCTCTACTTGGAAACATGACATCCTCTGAAGGTGAGCCCTTAGTTAGAGGGACTTCCTTTAAGCAGGTATACTTGTCAGCTAACTTCAATCTAAAAAAGGTGCAGCTCTAACACCAACTACTACAGGAATTTTTCCACGAGTGATCCCACCACCACACACTACACTGTCACCTACAAGATTTGCCGGCCTCTCCTTCCCATACCTATTGAGGTGCAGGCCATGCCTAGTGAAACCCGATCTACTGAAAGACCCATCTGGCACCACTGAAAGGTGACACATGCCCTCTGCCATCAGCACCCTCCCCAGCCCCATGTTAATGCGCCTAACAGCCACATTAAGATGAGGCTGATCATGACACTGAAACAGATGCACAAAATGTACTTTAGTGCCACCAGTTGGAGTAGCTATCTTTACCAAGTCACCACTTACATAATATTCCCCATCCCTATCAAGACTGTTTCCTGCTACACATACTATCACTACCTGATCCTCCTTCATAAAATTCCTACATGACTCTATGCTGTCAGTGACCTGAGCCAATCCTGCACCAGGCTTCAAAATGCTAGTGATCTGGTACTGACTCCCCAACACTTCCTGCAAATGCTGGCTGACACCTCTACCGTGCAAACTGCCTGGCAGCTGAACCTTCTTCTTTCTGTTAGACTTTGCAACCGTCAAAGGCCTCCTGACTGCTGAGGACTTCTGCATGTTCCCTACGTCTACAGCTACAAGAGGCTCCTCTCCACTCAACTCTGACAGTTGGTCACACCTATTGCATATAAGCAAAGTATAACTATCTGAATTCCACCTCCTCCTAGCTGCCTTCTTGCCAACTGCCAGTTCCCATTCCACACCTTCACCCTCCTCAACCTATCTACAAAGGGCGTTCAAAAAGTTTTGCACAGTCGTCTCTAATCTTTTTATTTTTTGCAGGAAGAGAATGAAATTTTTTGTGAACATACTTGGAACATTTAGCTATAAGTTGGTATATAAAAGTATTTTCTTTAAATACAGGTGAGCCATAATGGACTGTGAAGTAGATGTCAGGTTGAGACAACGGTTGGTGACGGAGTTCCTCTTCAAGACCAACGATGACTCTGCCACATCGATTCACAGGAAGTTGCTCCCTGTTTATGGGAAAGACACAGTGGATTGCAGCAGTATCCAGCGGTGGTTGCAGAGGTTTAAAGAGGGTGATTTCTCTCTACTGGACAATCCACGATGCGGTAGACTGTTGACAGCAGTGAGTGATGTGAATAAGACCATTGATCAAATTATCCGAAATGACAGATATGTGATGACACGACAGCATGCTGAAATGACTTGTTTGTCATTGGGTAGTGTGGTAGCACTGGTACAATCACTAGGGTACAGAAAAATCTGTGCACGTTGGGTGCCTAGATTATTGACAAGAGAAATGAAAACAATGAGAAAGAATGTGTGTTTGAGGGTCTCATGATGATCTTTATTGAAGAGTGGAAACAATGTTTTGACGGCGTCATTATCCAGGGTGAAACATGGTTGTTTTTGTCCGAACCTGAGAGCAAAACCCAATCCATGGAGTGCCATCATCCAGGTTCCCCTCAGAAGAAGAAACAAAGACTTTCACGAACAGCAGGCTGAAAGGTGATGGCCTCCTTCTTTTGGGAGCAATGTGGTGTCATTTTCATTGACTTTTTGGAACCTGGCTCCACAATTAACCCGGACCATTACTGTTTGTAATTGGACAAGCTGCAACATGCCATCAAGACGACAGCTTCAGGGACAGTTCATCAGACTACACCATGACAATACCAAACCCCATACAGCCCTTATGATGCAGAAGAAAATCAGGAAAATGGGTTGGAAAATTGTTCCTCATCCTCCCTACAGTCCGGACTTGGCTCTGTCTGATTTTTACCTCTTTGGTCATCTGAAGTCCCACCTGCATGATAAAACATTTGATAGTGAACCTTATTTTGTCAAGCGATGGTGTAAAAGTCAATCCCCAGAATTTTACCAAAGTGCATTTACATCATGGAAGGAATGTTTGGCCAGATACGTCACAGCTGATGGAGGCTAGATTGAGTAGGCTCAATGTATAACTAAATGTTCCAAACTGTTCACAAAAAATTTCATTCTCCTCCTGCAAAAAATAAAAAAAAATTAGGGAAGACTGAGTAAAACCTTTTGAATACACTTTGTAGTTCCTCCTTTGCATGTTGTAACTGCACCTGAAGGGCACAGATCTTATGCTCCTGCTCCTCTATAAACTTATTTCTACTACAGATTCTGCATTCCCAGGAGCGGATCTCACTAGAATGCGCACTGGCTTCCTCACTGCATTCCCTCCAATGAAAATACTTTGAACAAACCCCACACTGTAACCCACTACTCACAAATCTACGACAGAACCCACACTTCTCACTCATGGTAAAATTTTACAGTAACTGAAAAAAACTGTATGTCTACATTACCTAAGTTCAGTTACACCAGTAGAACTATTTATAGGACTAACAATAGCAGTCTCGAAATTCTCTGTCTACTAAGAAAGCAAGTACTTGTATTATTACTACTACAACACAGCTAATACCAATACCAACAAAACTTCACAAAATTACGAGGGCAGTTCAATAAGTAATGCAACACATTTTTTTTTCTGAAACAGGGGTTGTTTTATTCAGCATTGAGATACACCAGGTTATTCCCCAATCTTTTAGCTACACAACACTATTTTTCAACATAATCTCCATTCAATGCTACGGCCTTACGTCATCTTGAAATGAGGGCCTGTATGCCTGCACGGTACCATTCCACTGGTCAATGTCGGAGCCAACGTCGTACTGCATCAATAACTTCTTCATGATCCGCGTAGTGTGTCCCACGGATTGCGTCCTTCCTTGGGCCAAACATATGGAAATCCGACGGTGCGAGATCGGGGCTGTAGGGTGCATGAGGAAGAACAGTCCACTGAAGTTTTGTGAGCTCCTCTCGGATGCGAAGACTTGTGTGAGGTCTTGCGTTGTCATGAAGAAGGAGAAGTTCGTTCTGATTTTTGTGCCTACGAACACGCTGAAGTCGTTTCTTCAATTTCTGAAGAGTAGCACAATACACTTCAGAGTTGATCGATTGACCATGGGGAAGGACATCGAACAGAATAACCCCTTCAGCGTCCCAGAAGACTGTAACCATGACTTTACCGGCTGAGGGTATGGCTTTAAACTTTTTCTTGGTAGGGGAGTGGGTGTGGCGTCACTCCATTGATTGCCGTTTTGTTTCAGGTTCGAAGTGATGAACCCATGTTTCATCGCCTGTAACAATCTTTGACAAGAAATTGTCACCCTCAGCCACATGACGAGCAAGCAATTCCGCACAGATGGTTCTCCTTTGCTCTTTATGGTGTTCGGTTAGACAACGAGGGACCCAGCGGGAACAAACCTTTGAATATCCCAACTGGTGAACAATTGTGACAGCACTACCAACAGAGATGTCAAGTTGAGCACTGAGTTGTTTGATGGTGATCCGTCGATCATCTCGAACGAGTGTGTTCGCACGCTCCGCCATTGCAGGAGTCACAGCTGTGCACGGCCGGCCCGCACGCGGGAGATCAGACAGTCTTGCTTGACCTTGCGGCTATGATGACACACGCTTTGCCCAACGACTCACCATGCTTTTGTCCACTGCCAGATCACCGTAGACATTCTGCAAGTGCCTATGAATATCTGAGATGCCCTGGTTTTCTGCCAAAAGAAACTCGATCACTGCCCGTTGTTTGCAACGCACATCCGTTACAGACGCTATTTTAACAGCTCCGTACAGCGCTGCCACCTGTCGGAAGTCAATGAAACTATACGAGACGAAGCAGGAATGTTTGAAAATATTCCACAAGAAATTTCCGGTTTTTTCAACCAAAATTGGCCGAGAAAAAAAATGTGTTGCATTACTTATTGAACTGCCCTTGTACTAGATAAAACCAAAAATTCAAGCAGCCACTGTAACACTCAACAAAGTTAAAACACTGAATCAAAATTTTACTGAAATATTTCACTAGAAACAATAAGAAACTTGAGCTGGAAACTAAAGCACGAAGTTTACTAAATGACTTCAACGCACAGAAAACTCCAAAAAACACACTGAGCGAACTTTACTGTTTGATTTTGCAACTGACCTAGGCCTCCTAACTGCTGCATGTTCCCTACATCTACAGCTATGAGAAGCTCCTCTCCACTCAGCTGTTGACAGAGTGGTGTGTCAATGGCACCAAGCAAGGTGGCACAGCAATTAGTACACTGGACTAGCATTCGGGAGGATGACGGTTCAAACCCGCGTCTGGCCATCCTGATTTAGGTTTTCTGTGATTTTCCTAAATCATTTCTGGCAAATGTCGGGATGGTTCCTTTGAAAGGGCACGGCTAGTTTCCTTCCCCATACTTCACTAATCTGAGCTTGCACTCTGTCTCTAATGACCTCATTGTCAATAGGATGTTAAACACTAATCTCCTTCTTCTCCTGTGTCAATGGCAGACCTATGTGTCCTGTACAGAGTGGATGAAGACAAGGGAGGACTCAGGGTGTTGTACCAATCTGCCTAACCAACAAGTTTGTGGTGCTGCCTTTCACTGAAATTGAGCCAATGGGTCTCACTTTACCTGTTTTGAGGAAACATGTTGTGTCTGGTGTCAGAAGGAGGCAAATGCAAAAGGTTCTATTAATCATCAGCAGTTCAGATGTAAGGTGAATGATGGTACCCCTTAGGGAAATGATAGGGGATAGCAAAGGACACCAGATGCAATCGTGTGTATGCCTGGGCACCTAATTCGACATGTTGAAGAGGTTATTCCAGCAGCCATAAAGGGAACAGGGTGCAACCAACTGCTGATTGTGGCAAACATTGGAAGAAATGGTGCCCGTTGTCTGGGCTCCAAAGTCATTCTTGGGTCATTCCAGCAATGGCAGAGAACGTTGAGAAGACCAGCCTTGTGCATGGTCTTTTCAACGAGGCTCACAATTTGCAGTTGTCCCCAGGACTGATTGTGGCACTTTGGTTCTGAGCTGAGTGGAAGGCTTGAACCAGATACTTTGAAAGTTCGGTGACAAGCTAGGCTGCGACTTCCTGGACTTGTGCCATAGGACTGAGAACTGTAGGGTCCCCCTAAAAATGTCAGGTGTGCACTACTCACAGAGCTGCTACTCAGGTAGCTGACTATGTGTGGGGTGCACACAATGGTTTTTTTTTTTGATTAGGTGACTCTCCATCCAGTCCAGGTAACGGTGGCTGTAGGAAACCCAGAAGTATCAGCATAAGTTTGAAAGAAATGCCTTCCATAGGTGAGAGCATTAAAATTAAAATCCTAATGGTAAGCTGCCAAGGCATTCATAACAAAGAGCAAGAGTTTGAAGTGCCCATGAAAAACAGTGAAACTCACAAAATGCTAGGTACAGAAAGCTGGTTGAAACCTAAAATTGATAGCAGTGAAATTTTTGGGGAAAACTTAAGTCCATATCAAAAGGATAGGAAAATGGGAAAATAGAGGTGGTTTATCTGTTGCAGTAGGCAGAAAACTCAAATCCACTGAGATAGAAATTGAAGCTGCATGTGAGATTGACTGGGCAAGGCTCAGTATCAGGAGTGGGCATAAAATTATAACTGGATCCTTCTATCGCCCACCAGACTCATCTCCTGATGTAACTGAAAACTTTGGGAAAATTACAATTCTGTAAGTGGTGGGCATGATAAGACATCCTGTGGAACTTTACTAAATGCCTGCTTTGAAAACTACCTAGAACAGATAGTTAGGAACACCACTCATGATGGAAATATATTTGATCTAATGGCAACATAAGGACCTGACTTCTTTGAGGATGTCCACATCGAAACTTGTACAATAGCCAAGACATGGTTGTGGCAGCAATGATTACCAAAGTACAAAGGACAACTAAAACAAGCAGAAAGATGTATATGTTCAGTACACTAGATAAAAAATCAATAATATCTTATCTCAATGAGGAACTTGAACTTTCAGCACAGGTCAGGAGCATGTAGGGGAACTCTGGCTCAAGTTTGAAAGAATAGTTGACCACACACTGGATAGTATTGTACAACACACTGGATAATACTGTACCCAGTACAGCAGTTCATAATGGGAGGGAACCTCCATGGACACAGTCACAGTAAAGAAACTTCTTATGAAACAGAGATTACTGCATAATAAGTGTAATACAAAAGGTAGGGCTATAGAGACATGCTGAATGAAACATGTTTGGTTGTCAAGAGAGCAATGTATGATGCCTTCAATGACTACCATAGCAGAATATTATCAAATGACATTTCACAAAATCCAAAGAAATTCTGGTCATGTGTAAAGGCTATTAGTAACACCAAAGTTAGTGTCCAGTCCCTAGCGAATGAGACAGGAACTGAAACTGAGGGTAGCAAAGCCAAAGCTGAAATGCGTAACTCCATTTTCAAATGTTCCTTTAGAATTGCCCCAATTAAATCTTGGCACCACTGAAAACATGAATGAAATACACATTAGAGTCAGAGGTGCTGAGAAACAGATGAAATTGTTAAAATTGAACAAAGCTCCAGGCCCCGATGGAATCCCTGTCAGATTATATACTGAATTTGCAGCTGTGTTAGCCCTCTTCTCACTATAATCTATTGTACATCCCTCAAAAAAAAAAAGCCATGCTCAGTTCTTGGAAAAAGTCACAGGTTACACCTGTCTACAAGAAGGGTAGTAGAAGTGACCTGCTAAACTACCGTCCAATATCCTTGGCATCGATCTGTTGTAGAATCTTAGAACATATTCTGAGCTCCAATATAATGAGGTATCTTGACCAGAATGACCTCCTAAGTGCCAACCAGCATGTGTTTTGAAAACATCGATCTAGTGAAATCCAGTTCGCACCTTTCTCACATGACATACTGAAAACTTTGGATTAACACAACCTGGTAGATGCAGTGTTTCTTGATTTCCAAACATTTGACTCAGTAATGCACCTAGGCTTATTGTCAAAAGTACGATCATATAGGATATCAAGTGAAATTTGTAACTGGATTGAGGACTTTTCGGTAAGGAGGACGCAGCATGTTATCTTGGATGGAGAGTCATTGTCAGATGTAGAATTAACTTTGGGTGTGCCCCAGAGAAGTGTGAGGGACCCTTGCCATTCATTTTGTTTATTAATGACCTTGCAGACAATGTTAATTGTAAAATCAGGCTTTTTGCAGATGATGCAGTTCTCTATATGGAAGTGCTATATGAGAGAAACTGTATAAATATTAAGTCAGATCTTGATAAGATTTCAACATGGTGCAGAGATTGGCAATTTGCTCTAAATGTTCAGAAGTGCAAAACAGTGCACTTGACAAAACAATAAAATGTATATATAATGTTTTGTTTACGTCACTGCTGGCTGGGTGCAGCAGAGTACTTTCGCTGCTTCCCTACTCCCTCATTACTGCTGCTTCTCCCCTTCCTAACACTCTCCTCAGTGTGTAGTCAGTGCTGCCACCATCTCTTCCCGCTAGCCTAGCAGCTGCCGATGAAGGCAGAGAGGGATGAGGAGTCATTTGTTTGGATTTGATTCTCAAAACTGTAGATGCAGTGGCCAGAGGCGTTGGTCATGTGTGCACGAGTTGTGTGTGAATGATTGTGTGCTCTCGTTTTCTGACAAAAGCTATGACTGAAAATTTAGTTGTGAGAGTGTGATTACCGTTTCTATGTGCCTGTCTGTAGCTCATCAATCATCTTTATGGTGAGTTGCTACCTATCCTCATTAATACTGATTTTCAGAGTATTTGAACAAGTTATCTGTTGCATGGATTGATCTCCGTTGTCTCATGTCATCAACATGCTGTCTGTGGCTCGTGAATATCTAGCCACACGAGTGGATTTCCATGATGGGCCAAAATCCCAGGCCGTTTCTGCAGGTATCTGTAATTGATCGGGCCTGTCAATCTGAAGCTTTTCATTTTCCAGCAATGCACGCTCTGCCATTCGGATCTAGTCTCACTGATCTGCCTGCAGGCCAGGTCTGTTTGTGTGTGGCGTAATGCAGCAGATCTCCATGGTTTATCTATGGACCCAGGACTGCGGTGCTCATCAGCAGGCCAGAGGTCATGGGCAATGGATTTCAAGAATTGCAACTGTCTCACCACAAGTACATCGTACAGTGTCGCGTTTTACAGACATTTTATTTGTTTTAGTACATTTGCCACCCCCATGAACCATGGACCTTGCCATTGGTGGGGAGGCTTGCGTAACTCAGTGATACAAATGGCTGTACCGTAGGTGTAACCATAACAGAGGGGTATCTGTTGAGAGGCCAGACAAACGTGTGGTTCCTGAAGAGGGGCAGCAGCCTTTTCAGTAGTTGCAGGGGCAACAGTCTGGATGATTGACTGATCTGGCCTTGTAACACTAACCAAAACGGCCCTGCTGTGCTGGTACTGTGAACGGCTGAAAGCAAGGGGAAAATACAGCTGCAATTTTTCCCGAGGGCATGCAGCTTTACTGTATGGTTGAATGATGATGGCGTCCTCTTGGGTAAAATATTCCGGAAGTAACATAGTACCCCATTCGGATCTCCGGGAGGGGACTACTCAAGAGGACGTCGTTATCAGGAGAAAGAAAACTGGCGTTCTATGGATCGGAGCGTGGAATGTCAGATCCCTTAATCGGGCAGGTAGGTTAGAAAATTTAAAAAGGGAAAGGGATAGGTTAAAGTTAGATATAGTGGGAATTAATGAAGTTCGGTGGCAGGAGAAACAAGACTTTTGGTCAGGTGAATACAGGGTTATAAATACAAAATCAAATAGGGGTAATGCAGGAATAGGTTTAATAATGAATAAAAAAATAAGAGTGTGGGTAAGCTACTACGAACAGCATAGTGAACGCATTATTGTGGCCAAGATAGACATGAAGCCAACACCTAATACAGTAGTACAACTTTATATGCCAACTAGTTGTGCAGATGATGAAGAAATTGATGAAATGTATGATGAGATAAAAGAAATTATTCAGGTCGTGAAGGGAGACAAAAATTTAATAGTCATGGGTGACTGGAATTCGAGAGTAGGAAAAGGGAGAGAAGGAAACACAGTGGGTGAATATGGATTGGGGGTAAGAAATGAAAGAGGAAGCCGTCTGGTAGAATTTTGCACAGAGCATAACTTAATCATAGCTAACACTTGGTTCAAGAATCATAAAAGAAGGTTGTATACATGGAAGAATCCTGGAGATACTAGAAGGTATCATATAGATTATATAATGGTAAGACAGAGATTTAGGAACCAGGTTTTAAATTGTAGGACATTTCCAGGGGCAGATGTGGACTCTGACCACAATCTATTGGTTGTGAACTGTATATTAAAACTGAAGAAGCTGCAAAAAGGTGGGAATTTAAGGAGATGGGACCTGGATAAACTGACTAAACCAGAGATTGTACAGAGTTTCAGGGAGAGCATGAGGGAACAATTGTTACGAATGGGGGAAAGAAATACAGTAGAAGAAGAATGGGTAGCTCTGAGGGATGAAGTAGTGAAGGCAGCAGAGGATCAAGTAGGTAAAAAGACAAGGGCTAGTAGACATCCTTGGGTAACAGAAGAAATATTGAATTTAATTGATGAAAGGAGAAAATATAAAAATGCAGTAAATGAAGCAGGCAAAAATGAATACAAACGTCTCAAAACAGAGAGCGACAGACAGTGCAAAATGGCTAAGCAGGGATGGCTAGAGGACAAATGTAAGGCTGTAGAGGCTTATCTCACTAGGGTTAAGATAGATACTGCCTACAGGAAAATTAAAGAGACCTTTGGAGAAAAGAGAACCACTTGTATGAATATCAAGAGCTCAGATGGAAACCCAGTTCTAAGCAAAGAAGGGAAAGCAGAAAGGTGGAAGGAGTATATAGAGGGACTATACAAGGGTGATGTACTTGAGGGCAATATTATGGAAATGGAAGAGGATGTAGATGAATATGAAATGGGAGATACGATACTGCATGAAGAGTTTGACAGAGCACTGAAAGACCTGAGTCGAAACAAGGCCCCGGGAGTAGACAACATTCCATTAGAACTACTGATGGCTTTGGGAGAGCCAGTCCTGACTAAACTCTATCATCTGGTGAGCAAGATGTATGAGACAGGTGAAATACCCTCAGACTTCAAGAAGAATATTATAATTCCAATCCCAAAGAAAGCTGGTGTTGACAGATGTGAAAATTACCGAACTATCAGTTTAGTAAGCCATGGCTGCAAAATACTAACATGAATTCTTTACAGGCAAATGGAAAAACTGGTAGAAGCCGACCTCGGGGAAGATCAGTTTGGATTCCGTAGAAATATTGGAACACGTGAGGCAATACTGACTTTACGACTTATCTTAGAAGAAAGATTAAGGAAAAACAAACCTACGTTTCAAGCATTTGTAGACTTAGAGAAAGTTTTTGACAATGTTGACAGGGGTAAAATACAGGGAGCGAAAGGCTATTTACAATTTGTACAGAAACCAGATGGCAGTTATAAGAGTCGAGGGGCATGAAAGGGAAGCAGTGGTTGGGAAGGGAGTGAGATAGGGTTGTAGCCTCTCCCCGATGTTATTAAATCTGTATATTGAGCAAGCAGTAAAGGAAACAAAAGAAAAATTCGGAGTAGGTATTAAAATCTATGGAGAAGAAATAAAAACTTTGAGGTTCACCGATGACATTGTAATTCTGTCAGAGACAGCAAAGGAGTTGGAAGAGCAGTTGAACGGAATAGGCAGTGTCTTGAAAGGAGGATATAAGATGAACATCAACAAAAGCAAAACGAGGATAATGGAATGTAGTCAAATTAAATCGGGTGATTAGATTAGGAAATGAGAGACTTAAAGTAGTAAAGGAGTTTTGCTATTTGGGGAGTAAAATAACTGATGATGGCCGAAGTAGAGAGGATATAAAATGTAGACTGTCAATGGCAAGGAAAGCGTTTCTGAAGAAGAGAAATTTGTTAATATCGAGTATAGATTTAAGTGTCAGGAAGTCATTTCTGAAAGTATTTGTATGGAGTGTAGCCCTGTATGGAAATGAAACATGGGCGAAAAATAGTTTGGACAAGAAGAGAATAGAAGCTTTCGAAATGTGGTGCTACAGAAGAATGCTGAAGATTAGATGGGTAGATCACATAACTAATGAGTAGGTATTGAATAGAATTGGGGAGAAGAGGAGTTTGTGGCACAACTTCACAAGAAGAAGGGATCGGTTGGTAGGACATGTTGTGAGGCATCAAGGGATCACTAATTTAGCATTGGAAGGCAGCATGGAGGGTAAAAATCGTAGAGGGAGACCAAGAGATGAATACACTAAGCAGATTCAGAAGGATGTAGATTGCAGTAAGTACTGGGAGATGAAGAAACTTCCACAGGATAGAGTAGCATGGAGAACTGCATCAAACTAGTCTCGGGACTGAAGACCACAACAACAACAGTACATTTTGGCACTTATATGTTAGAAAGTAAGGACGATAAGAAGAGGAAAATTGTGTCAGTCACTGGTGGTTTGTATGCTATGTGCTCACGTATTTCTTGAAAGAAAAATCACACAATATCTGTAAAATAATAGATATAAGACAGTGGGTAATATCTGACAATAATGAACATAGTAGAACCAACATTTAATTGGCGGTAACCTGCTGTGTTGATTTACACAATTCTTCCTTGCCTTATACACTTCTTTCAAAAGGTCTACTTTTTTCTGCGGTTCTTTCTGAAATCAGTGAAGGTATTTGAAGTCAATCTTGCGACTCCAAGTCAATGCGTATTTTTGTCACCAAATATGTTTCGTTTTATTGAAATAAAATAACATCAGTGGTCTTAATGAAACACATATACCATTTGGCTTGCTTTCTCCATTTCATTGCAAAAGATGATGTTGGTACTTAAGATTTTTGCTCACATCCTGAAACACCATCTGCTTGCAAGTTTTTTTTAGATACTTCCTTGTTTGCACTATTGTTTCTTGTACCATAACTTCAATGACAGATTGTCAACTTACATCTTAATTCTTGTACTGTAGCTGTAAAGACAGATTATCAACTTACGTCTTAACTTACCCTTGACATCTCAAAATTTGTCAGGGAAAAATGCTATAACTTGTCTGGAAATCAGGGAAATATCGGGGAATTTTACTTGGGGCAACCCTGAAGATTGACACTGACATTTTAAATTTCTTCCAACTTGCTCTCATGTCACACAACAACGTTACTGTACTTACTTTTATTTGGTGGTGCATCATGTTACTTCAGCCTAAGACGATAACTAAGAAGAATACACAAAGCGCACACAGGTCCCACAACTTGGGATCATACTGCAATTGCCACCCAAAATTTAAGATATGTGGCATCTGTCAGTACACTCGCCACATGCAAAACAGACAAAATTTTTTTAATCAGCTTCATATTTCTTAACAATAGGAACTATTGTATGGTTTAATGATTACAACCATCATTCATTGTCTAGGTAGACGTAGTGCTACACATTGTTCTGACAGACTGCTGTGCAACAGCACACTGTTCCAAGCCCAGTATTACAGAACTTCTCTTTAAACATAGTTTCGGCATTATTAGCTTACCACATTTTTGTTTTTGTGTCGTAGTCCCAGTTTCTACATGCTGTCAATGGTCTCATTGCCTGTTCTAACTAGCATATCAGCTTGTTTATTTCCAGTAATATCTGAGTGACGAGGAATCTCCAGCTTACTTACCCTGTTTTTTTTTTCCCTAACCTCACAAGGGATTCATAACATTGTGTGATGATCTTTGATCTTGTTACTGGGGCTGGTAATGATTTCGGAGTTACTTTGCTGTCTGTAGATTCTCCTCCACAAACAATCTGATACGAGTATCTCCGCCTGGAATACTGTAGCCAGCTTTTCTAGAGAGACTGTGTTCTTTAGTTCTGTCTACACCACATATACCACGGCCCCAGCACCTTCATCTGTTTTTGACCCGTCTGTAAACTGACTGTGTTACCTGAATGGTATCTGGTTCATTCTTCCACTGCTCCCCACTTCTGTTACACTGAAAGGTTTGTTGAATCAGCTGGAAGAAACTGCACATTCAGATGGCATTTCCCTGACCATTACTGTATTTGGAATACATTATATGGGATTATGGACAGCCTAAAGATTTCCAGATGATACTGGTTTCCTTTTTATATAGAATGTCCTAGGAGGAATGGACAATATTCAGGGATATGACAGGAACAATCATTCTGAGCCAAAAAGTGTAGTAAACATGGGCTCTAAACAGCGTAGCTTAAGAGCTACGATCACTTTTTTATCTTCATATTTTGGGAAGGGGAGGCTATATGGACCAAAACGACTCACCCAGACAGCCACTCATTTTAATGCACCACTTCCAGGACACAGGCAGGAGCCGGTCCTGCATCGAATGCACCTGGCAGATTAACAATGAGCGCTGATGTGCCAGCTAGTCTGGATGTGATTTTCTGGTGATTTCCCACATGCAAGTACGTGAGTACCAGATTTGTACCCAACTTCTACCTCTGTTACACGATTTGCAAACATATAGAAAAGACATTTGCACACATTCAAATTAATAACACCATATACAGGCAGTTTCGTTATATACATTCCCTTGTTAGTACATACGTCCCTGGTGTATGTTTGCATTTTCAGCTGTTTTGAACATTTAGTTTCTTGTTGACAGTTGAAAACGTTATACGTGTTTTCGAGTGCTTAGTGAATTTTTACTTTTGAAAAAGATGGATCAAAGAATTTGCATTAAAATTTTCATGAAAAACAGAATAAACTGCAGCACTGCTTTTGAAATATTGACTGTGGGTTTTGGTGAACCTACTATGATTAAGACAAGGGTGGTATAATTGTTTCAAAGAGGGCCGAGAAAATATTGAAGATGATGACTGCCCTGCACATCAATTACTGATGATAATATGCAAGAAAGAAAGAAAATGTTTCTGGAAAATCACTGGTTCACCATCTGAGTGGTTGCTGATGATGTTTTTTTTTTGAGTGGGGGGAGAGGGGGGGTGTGTGCATGAAATGTCTAGCAGCAAAGTTATTTATGAAACTTACGAATTTCAATAGAAAATGGTGTTGCATAGAAATTGCTCAGGTATTGCTGAATGAAGTCGACAGCGATCCAGAACTTCTAAAGGAGGTTATAACAGATGATGAAATATGGGTATACATGTATGACGTCAAAACCAATCCCTAATCGCCCCAATGAAAACTGTCTGAAGAGCCAACACCAAAAAAATTCGAGAAGTTCAAACACATGTGAAGCTTCTTCTCACTGTTTTCTTCGATTAAAATGAGATAATGCACCACGAGTTCCTGTCTTGTGGTAATACAGTCAATAAAGAATACTAACTGGAAGTTATGTGCTGTTTGTGTGAAGCAATCAACAGAAAAAAACCAGAATTGTGGCAAAACCACTCATGGAAATTGCACCATGATAATTTTCCTGCTCACACCTCAATGGTTGTTCACGACTTTTTGGCAAAAAACAAAACAGTTATGCTGCCTCAATAAACATATTTGCTGGACATGGTCCCATGCAACTTCTGTTACCGAGGCTGAAGAGAACCATGAAAGGACATTGTTTGCCACCACTGATGAGATTAAAAACAGAACTGCTCAAGGAACTGAGCACTATAACAAAAAAGGAGTTCCAGAAGTGTTTCCAGGACTGAAAAAAGCACTGGCACAAGTGTATTATATCTGAAGTTGATTACTTTGATGGGGACAAAGTTGGTGTTGGTGAATAAATAATGATTAATTAATAGAAACAAAAAGTCCTGTTACTTTGCCATCACACCTTGTAGGTAGTGGGAGGAGGGTGCACAGGCCAAGTGTTACAGTGGGGAATGGTCACGGGGGTAGGAGCCATAGTGCTGGACAATGGGGTGCAGGGTCTGAAAAGGATATTGTGGAGATTGAGAGGATGACAAAAAAGCTGCTCTAGCTGTGGCAGGCAAATATGTCACACAGAATGGACCTCATTTCAGTGCATGATTTTAGGAAGTCATAGCATGGCCAAAGTAACTGATTAATATACTCAAGACCAAGATAATACTATATGACAAGAGGTGTATTCCCAAGTCTTTTTTGAGGTATCAGCAGTACCAGGATTTAATGTGATGACCAGTGAAATCTGCTCTTGAACTAGGTTGGTGGGGTAATTATGTCCAGTGAAGGCTGAAGTGAGAATGGTGGCGTATTGCCGTACAGAGTCTCTATCTAAACAAATATATTTGCTTTGAATGCAAAGGCTGTAGGGGAACCAATGTTTGACGTGGAAAGGATGGCAACTGTCAAAAAGTAAGCGCAGTTGTTTGTTAGTAGGTTTAATGTGAACAGAAGTGTGTAGCTGAACCTTAATGAGGGTGAGGTAAACATGAAGCAAAGTGCCATGGAATTTGGAATAGGACTATTTGAAATTTAATTGGGAGAATGTATTTAGATTCCCAGAATTTTAACAGGTGATCCTCACAAACTAAACCATGCAGTAAAGTCCCCTATCTTTCATGGATTGTTTGGACACAAGTTTCTCAGAATTCTTCAGGTGGGGTCTTGCCACCCACCTGGCCTTAATTTATGTTAATTTCTTTGGTCTCAGCATTTATTCTCAGTAACTATTCTTTTCTTCACTCTCTTTTAGTTTTCTGTATTTTTATTTTCTGATCTGTCTTCCCCCCCCCCCCCCCCCCCTCCACACCTATACCACACAACTCTTGTTAACTTGTGCACAATGTTTCTCTCAGTAATCTCTGGCTTGCTGATTACCCTATCTTACACAGGGTGAATATGTGGACAATGAAAAAAAAAATTCCTGGATTTTTCATGGCTAAAAATACACTTTCTCCTGGGTGAAAATACACTTTTTCCGTATGAAGTGACAGTATACTCTTCCTCGGCGCTGTAAAACTCATCAATTCTTTGCATGGTTATAGTTTTATACACCAACGTAGAATTCCCCGGAACTTTAGAAAACAAAACTTGAGGGGTGGGGGTGGGTGGGGTGGGTGGGGAGAGGGGGATTGGGGGGGGGGGGGGGGGGAGGACACACGTTTTGAAAGACCTTTGATGTGCAGCAACATGTACGCTGTATACTTTCGTATTACAAAGGTATTAATTCCTTCCACTAAACACTGCGTTGCTTTCTGAAGCATTGAAATCGAGATTGCGATGCGTTCCCCCCCCCCAGTTTTAGGGCGCAAAACTGCTATGGTCATTGGCGCCCGGTCCGTGACTTAGGAAGCAGTAAAAAACGAAAATGGAAACCAGCAGCAATGGGAACGAAACTCAAAAAATTGGAGAAACTAAAAGCAGAAGAAAAGCTTAAAAATCCACTACAGAAAGGGGTTGGTTGTCCCCAAAAAAAGTTTCAAATGACTGATGTCATATCACTGGCACTAATAAACTCAAGAACGCGATCAGCCGAGATAAAATGTCATCTGCTAAAATGGACGATATATCAGGCGACAGCTGTAGACGGGCGCATAACGGAGTAAAGTAAGGGCACTCAATTAAAAGGTGTCTTACCGTCCACAGCTGAGAGCAGTGGGGACAGAGTGGGGGAGGATCGCCGCTTAAAAGATGTCGATGGCTAAAAAGACAGTGCCCTACCCGAAGTCTAGTTAAAATTACCTCCTCCGGACGACGCGTTCGGGAGGAAGAGGTCCAAGCACAGGGAAGAGCTTTCACGTCCCGCAATTTATTATGGGGAAGTGTCGACCAATGTGCGTACCATAAAAGAACAACACAACGACATAAAACGCTCCGTAGATCGGCGAAGGGAATCGATTGAATAGCTGGCCGAAGAAGAGAGACCGCAGCCTTGGCCGCTATATCGGCCGCCTCATTTCCACAGATACCAACGTGTCCTGGGAGCCAGAGGAATGCCACCGAGATGCCCCCCAGGTGGAGCAAGCGCAGACAGTCCTGAATCCGGTGGACCAGAGGGTGGACAGGGTAGAGAGCTTGGAGACTGAGTAGAGAGCTGAGAGAATCTGAACAGATAACATACTGTATCCGCTGATGGTGGCAGATGTATTGGACAGCCTGGAGAACAGCGTAAAGCTCCGCAGTATACACCGAACACTGGTCGGGAAGCCGAAATCGATTTGGGGTGTCGCCAACAATATAGGCACTCCCTACACCTAACGATGTTTTCGAGCCATCAGTGTAAAGAAATGTGGCTTCCTTCATTTGTGCACATAGAGCAGCAAATGCCCGACGATAAACAAGTGAAGGGGTACCATCCTTGGGAAATTGACAAAGGTCACGGAGCAGGCAGATCCAGGGATGGAGCCAAGGCGGTGCTGTACCCCAAGTTGTCAAGAAGGTTTTAGGAAAGCGGAAGGAAAGATAATGGAGCAGTTGACGGAAGCGGATTCCCAGTGGTAGTAGGAAGGGCGGTCTGCATACCCTACATCCAAGGAGGCGTCGAAAAAAATGTCATGGGCTGGATTAGCAGGCATGGAAGACAGATGGCTAGCATAATGACTCAGAAGGACTGCTCGCCGATTGGACAGTGGAGGTTCAGCAGTCTCAGAATAAAGGCTTTCCACAGGGCTGGTGTAGAAAGCATCAGACACTAAACGTAATCCACGGTGGTGGATAGAGTCGAGACGCCGAAGAATAGACGGCCGAGCAGAGGAGTAGACTATGCTTCCATAGTCCAATTTCGAGCGCACTAAGGCGCGATAGATGCGGAGAAGGACCACTTGGTCCATTCCCCAGGAGGTACCATTCAGGACACGGACGGTGTTGAGGGATTGCAGACAGCGAGCCGAAAGATAGGAAATGTGGGACGACCAGCACAGTTTTCTGTCAAACATAAGACCCAAGAATTTAGCGACATCCGAAAACAGAAGGTTAACAGGTCCTAGATGTAAGGATGGTGGAAGAAACTCCTTATGTCGCCAAAAATTAACACAAACGGTCTTACTGGGAGAAAAACAGAAGCCGGTTTCGATGCTCCAAGAGTGGAGGCGATCGAGACATCCTTGAAGACGTCGTTGAAGAAGGCTGGTCCGTTGAGAGCTGTAGTAGATCGCAAAATCATCCACAAAGAGGGAGCCCGAGACATAAGGAAGGAGACAATCCATAATTGGATTTATGGCAATGGCAAACAGTACAACACTTAGCACGGAGCCCTGGAGTACCCCGTTTTCTTGGGAGAAAGTACGGGAGAGAGTAGTGTTCACCCGCACTCTAAATGTGCACTCTGCCATAAATTCGCGAAGAAAAAGGGGCAGCCGACCTCGAAAGCCCCACGAGAACAGTGTGCGGAGGATGCCTGTCCTCCAACAGCTATCATATGCTCTCTCCAGATCAAAAAATATTGCTACTGTTTGGAGTTTCTGGAGAAAATTGTTCATGATATAAGTGGAGAGAGCAACAAGATGGTCAACTGCAGAACGATGCTTTCGGAAACCGCATTGGGCAGGTGTTAAAAGACTGCGGGACTCCAGCCACCAAGCTAAACGGCAATTCACCATACGCTCAAAAACCTTACATACACTACTCGTGAGAGAAATGGGGCGATAGCCAGAGGGGAGATGTTTGTCCTTTCCAGGTTTCGGAACAGGAATGACGATAGCTTCCCGCCATCGTCTGGGAAAAGTACTGTCGGTCCAAATTCGATTATAAAGGCGAAGGAGGTAATGCAGACTATGGGTTGATAAATGCAGCAACATTTGGATGTGGATACCATCCGGTCCTGGGGCGGAGGAGCGAGAAGAAGAGAGTGCATGTTGGAGTTCCCGCATGGAGAAAACAGTATTATAGCTTTCGCGATTTTGAGAGGAGAAAGCAAGAGGTTGCACTTCCGCTGCACGTTTCTTCGGGAGAAACGCTGGCGAGTAATTTGAAGAGCTTGAAATCTCAGCAAACTGTTGACCCAATGAGTTAGAAATTGCGACGGGGTCCACTAACGTATCATAAGCGACAGTGACCCAGAGATCGGGGAGAAACTATGCACGCCAGATAACCGTCGAATCCGACTCCAAACTTCCAAGGAGGGAGTGAAGTTGTTAAATGAGCTAGTAAAGAATTTCCAGCTTGCCTTCTTACTATCGTGGATGATGCGACGGCATCGCGCACGGAACTGCCTATAGCGGACACAGTTGGCCAAAGTAGGATGGTGGCAGAAAACGCGAAGAGCACGTCGACGCTCACGTGTTGCGTCACGCATGCCTCGTTCCACCAAGGAACTGGGGGGCGCCGGGGCAATGCGGAGGTGAGTGGTATTGAACGTTCCGCAGCTGTAAGAGTAACGTCTGTAATATGTGTGACCTCATCGTCGACGCTAGGAAAGTGACGGTCATCGAATGTCGCTAGAGACGAAAAAAGTGTCCAATCAGCTTGGGCAAACTTCCAGCGTCGCGGGCGCATATATGGCAGTTGAGGCTGCAGTCTAAGGACACATGGAAAGTGGTCACTCGAGTATGTATCATCAAGGGCGAACCATTCGAAGCGCCGAGCTAGCAGAACAGTACCGACCGAAAGGTCCAAATGAGAGAAATTTTTCGTGGAGGCAGACAAAAATGTAGGGGCCCCAGTGTTGAGGCAAACTAGATCCGCTTGGTGGAAGACGTCTAGCAATAGTGAGCCACGTGGACAAGGATGTGGAGATCCCCAAAGCGGGTGGTGGGCATTGAAGTGCCCAACCAGCAAATAGGGGGGTGGAAGCTGACCAAGAAGATGAAGGAGATCAGCTCGTGCCATTGGTGTGGACGATGGAATGTATACAGTACAAAGAGAAAAGTTATATCCAGAAAGGGAAAGATAGACAGCGACAGCTTGGAAGGAAGTGTTTAAGGGGATTGGGTGATAATGGAGAGTATCATGGAGAAGAATCATGAGTCCTCCATGTGCCGGAGTGCCTTCAACAGAGGGGAGATCAAATTGGACACACTGAATATGGGGGAGAACAAAGCGGTCATGGGGACGCAGCTTTGTTTCCTGAAGACAGAAGATGACCGGCGAGTAGGATCGTAAGAGGATCGACAATTCATACCAATTGGCTCTAAGGCCGCGGATATTCCAGTGGATAATGGACACAGGGTGAATAGAAAATGGAGGAATGTGACCAAGGTTGCCGTCAACTCAGCGACTGCTCAGAGCTTGCGACCGACAGCATGGAATGGCATGCAGCCGAAGGCAGAAGATCCTGATCCATAGGTTGTTCAGGAGCAGCACCTGCCACCAGCGATCGGCCGGTTGATCGGCCGCCAGCAGTGCGCCTCGGCGACACAGAAGACGACCGAGGGCGATTACCACCAGGTGGTGCTGTAGATGAGGTACGCCTTGGCGGAGAAGGAGATGAACTGGGTTTCTTACTAGCCTTCTTGGAAACATGATGTTTAGATGAAGGAGGAACCGATGGTTGTGAAGTTGGGGTACGTAAAAAATCTTCACGAGTATGCTCTTTTTTCAAAGTCTTGGTGTCTGACTTTTGGGCTCAAGATTTAGCAGAACCCGATGAAGGGTGAGCCAGAGAGTGGGCAGGCGAAAGTGGGGAGGTTGAACGGGCGATCTTTGCGCTGGCCGATCTGACGACCGTGGCACTAAAGGTAAGGTCACAAGTCTGCGTGGCCGCCTCCTTTGTTGGCCGAGGAGAGGCAAGGACAGTGCTGTATTTTCCTGTCTGAGGCACGGTGGGCTGTCGGCTGGCGAATAATTTTTGAGCAGCAATGGTCGACACCTTTTCCTTCACTCTGATTTCCTGAATGAGCTTTTCGTCTCTAAAAATGGGGCAATCTCGAGAGGAAGCAGCGTGGTCACCCATACAGTTGATGCAACGAGGGCATGGAGGTGGACAAGCACCCTCATGGGCATCCTTGCCACACGTAACACATTTGGCCGGATTGGAACAGGACTGGCTGGTGTGATTGAACCGCTGACACTGATAGCAACGTGTAGTGCTTGGGATGTTAGGGCAAACAGAAATTATCTCATAGCCTGCTTTGATTTTCGATGGGAGTTGAACTTTGTCAAATGTCAAGAAGACAGTACCGGTTGGAATGATGTTCGTGTCAACCCTTTTCATGACTCTATGAACTACCGTTACGCCCTGGTCAGACAGGTAGTGTTGAATTTCCTCGTCGGACAATCTGTCGAGGGAGCGAGTATAAATGACCCCACATGATGAATTTAAAGTACGGTGCGGTTCCACCCGGACAGGGAAGGTGTGTAGCAGTGAAGTACGCAGCAATTTTTGTGCCTGGAGGGCACTGACTGTTTCTAACAACAAGGTGCCATTTCGTAATCTGGAACAAGACTTTACAGGACCTGCAATTGCGTCGACACCTTTCTGAATAATGAAAGGGTTGACCGTGGAGAAGTCGTGACCTTCGTCAGACGGAGAAACAACAAGGAACTGTGGCAACGATGGAAGGACTGTCTGTGACTGAGACTCATTGAACTTATGCTTGTGAGCTGACATAGTAGAAGATGAGGAAACCATTGCGAAAGTATCCCCCATGATTACTGGCATCTCCGATGGCGCGCTCCTTCCTTGTGGGGGCCCTCTCTGAGGGCACTCCCGCCTTAGGTGATTGTTTACATCTCAGGTCACACCTCCCGACAAACTGACGGAGGGACCAATCGGCACTTTCGGAAGGTATCAGCTCGGGTAATCACCCCTCCTTGGGCCTGGCCGTTACCAGGGGGTACGTACGTGTCCTACCTGTCTACCCGGGGCGGGGAATTACGCATTACCCCGTCACCGGCTACGCATGGAAATGCGTGGGTCGGCCTTCAGACACGCACAGGGAGGAAAAAAGAGAAAGGGAAAGGAAAGAAGAGAGGTCTCAAACGCCGCAGCAGAGAAAAGGGCAAAGAGAAAAGGTAAGGAAAAGAGAAGGACAGAGGAAGGACGAAGACTTGCAAGCGGAGAAAGCAAAGAATTTGTTACAGTTTCGAGCGTCCGTCTCCGGACGTAGGCACAAACCATACTCCCAGAGGGGGAGAAAGGGAAGGAAAGAGCCAGAGGTGAGGAGGGGGGGGAGGGGGCGAAGATGGGGGATGGGGAAGGATGCGGAAAGGAAAGGTATGGAGCCCGGAAAGGAAGGAAGGCCACATTAGCTCGGGGTCCTGTGCTCGCTACGCACGTATCCACAAAAGAGTTGTGGACCCACTGGGGGACAATACGCTTTTGTAAGCCAGTCATAGCGCATGTCACGTGATCTCACCAGATGATGACAGCATAGGACACGTGATGTAGTCAGTCATTAGCAAGATCACTCTTAAGTAGTGCAAACACACAATTAAGAAAAGTTAATAGTTTAAATTAATATACATAGCTTTCACATATAATATTGGCCTCAAAAACTAATAAGCCGGAAAAGAAGCTAAGCTTCCACATATAATGTTTTAACTTTTTTGCGCATGTTACACTTTTAGAAATAGGTTCGTTTCAGCAGTTGCCAGAGAGTGCCAGATAACAGGCGTCACCACGCTTACGCAGCTACGATGACGCAGTAAGCCCATATGTTCCCACATCTAAAACATTAAAAGATCTTACATTATGTCATAAAAGAAACAAGACATCAGAGGATACTTCAAGAGCATCGGAATTTCGTGAACCATACTAAAATGCATATTTCGGCTTAAAGTGCACATTCGTATGTCCAGACTCGGATATAAATTTTCTTGGAGTACCAGTACTGTATTATCTCATGTTTAGTTCTTTATTATGGCATAATGCCATACGTGCACTTGAAATGCAGCGATTAGTTGAAACTAGCCAATACTGTGAAATTAAACACTTCGTTTCACATAAATCGTCTGCCTCAGCGGAAAAGATTAATGAAAGACAAATCACTTTAGCAGCCGGCCGGAGTGGTTCTAGGCACTTCAGTCTGGAACCGCGCGACCGCTACGGTCGCACGTTCGAATCCTGCCTCGGGCATGGTTGTGTGTGATGTCCTTAGGTTAGTTAGGTTTAAGTAGTTCTAAGTTCTAGGGGACTGATGACCTCAGATGTTAAGTCCCATAGTGCTCAGAGCCATTTGAACCATTTTTTTCTCTTTAGCAAACCGACAAAAATAACTTCATTGTTCTGCAAGGCGATTAATGCTTGACTGTCAGAAAGGTGGAAGTAAAATCTGATACTTGTAACATATTTTAGCATTCCTTAATTATGCGAACGTATTTTAATTCATTTGATAGCTCCCGACCACAAAAATCAGTTTTGTTTTCATTTAATGTGAGAGCAATAAACGAAGAGGAAACAATGAAATCATTGAACGTAAGCACAGGTCACGTGGAGACGACCCACCTCCCCAACACAACTCAGACTGCTCTTCGCATCAGCCCCGAATCTACAATATTCCCGAACTGGGGCAATACAAGTGGCACCCAGCCACACTTCTGTACCCAGAAGTGGGAGAAAGTACTATTCATAAGCGACTCGACTGCGCATTCCGAAGAGCCCGCCTGCATATGCTCACACAAATCTAATTGAAACAGTTGTCATGTCACACTCATTGGAGGCAATTTGTTGTTATCAAGCATTGCATAGTCTTCCTAAAGCCTTTGACACACTTTGCTGATGGCAGACGCTTGTATGAGCACTGTGTTTTCTTGTTGTATATGGCCCATTTCCTTTGCAACTTAAGTTTTATTTTCGTTTTCTTTTTTCTCTTGTTCATGTTTTGTTGCTGCAGTATTATCTGCAGTAGCGGGATATAGTAATATCCTTTGTTAGAGTATTTGTTCTTACCAGCCAAAATCACAAAAATTTAACTGAAAACTAAAACAATGAAAAATTCCTGGAATTCTAAACAATTCACGGTTTTTTTCCGGATGAAAAAATTCCCAGGTTTTTCCCGGATCGTATACACTGTTACACCTTGTAGCTCTCAGGTTTTCAAATATTGTCCTCCAGTGTAGTCAACAATCAATCTTTCCTCCCCCCCCCCCCCCCCCCCTCCCTGTTGCTCCACTGGTAAGTCTCTCCTGACCAAGGGTTCTGTGGGACATCTGCGAACTCCCCCATTTCATAAACTTCTCCAGTCCTCTCTCTTCCTTCTTCTTCTGCAATCCTTCTGCCAGAAGGATCTGCTGGCTCTGAAAGTTTCCAAATTTCAGTATCTTTCTAAGTTTTTTTTTCCTGTCGCTGCTTGGGGAGCAGATTTTTTTTATCTATACAATCACAGCATCATCTCCAAAACTAACAGACAAATTTTCATGGGGTTTTCACAGGTATTTTGAGCATAATTTGGAGCACCATACAGGTTTTATTTCACCAAAATCGGATAATGGAAAAAAGATATCATGATTCAAAATTTTATCTATAACTCTCATATCTGTCTGTTTCTCTGTCTGAACAAGCTAATCTTCAAAACTACAAGATGAATTTTCATGTGGCTTTCACAGATAATTTGAGCACAGGTTACAGCATCTTACTGGCTTTTTTTCAGCAAAATCAGACAATAGAAAAAAAATATTGTAACTGATAGTTGCATACATACTAATAGTGAAAATACGTACTCATGACTAACCTGCTGAACTGATGGAGATACCTTGAGCCCTGCCACATACCAGCTGCTAAGAAATACCAGTAGATTTTCTAATCAGAGCCCCTGACAAGAAAATATTTGCAACACACCAAAATAAAGGGATTGATAGTTGGTTGATATTTGGGCTATGCAAAACTCTGCTAAGAAAATGTTGTCCAATATTCTCATAGGGTCAAGCTGTGCACACCCGCTTTCATGTCCATTACCTACGACAGATGAAGTACTTACGTATTATGATTCTCCGATCAAGTAGCAAAGGCACTGGCAAGTTAGGCAAAATTTTAAATAAACACAAATTGTAGTCAAATGAATAATAATAAACGACAATAAAAGGCTATTATTCTCTGATAATAAACTGATGTAGGCAACACCATAAATCTATGTTGGTCCTAAGTGATAATTTACCCAACACGTCATATATAGAAATGTAGGTCCGATAACAACTCAGTTTAAAAGATACAAGTTGACAATGTGCGATTGCAGTTAAGACTGCATAAATGTGTGTGATCAGAATGGTAGCACTCTTCAGAAATCAATAGCCACCACTAGTTCGTAAAAATAATGAAATCCCATGCTTTGAACTAGGCACAAAAAATCCCAGAACAGCAAATAAATCACATCAAAGTTCCTTGTGGCACATTATATCATGATCGCTCACAATTAATTTCATACTAGCTCAAAGAGTCAAAGTCCCACTTGCTTCGGAATTGTACTAAGTACAAGAAACTTTTAACGTATTTGTGACCACTAGCTGCTCATATACTGTCATATCCCAAAACTATGTCTTATCCCTATCCTACCTCGACAACACGTTCGCTGTATCACGTCTCCACATGAAGTGTTCTCTCTGTCCCGTCTCAACATGAAGTGTCTATTACACTCCTGGAAATGGAAAAAAGAACACATTGACACCGGTGTGTCAGACCCATCATACTTGCTCCGGACACTGCGAGAGGGCTGTACAAGCAATGATCACACGCACGGCACAGCGGACACACCAGGAACCGCGGTGTTCGCCGTCAAATGGCACTAGCTGCGCAGCATTTGTGCACCGCCGCCGTCAGTGTCAGCCAGTTTGCCGTGGCATACGGAGCTCCATCGCAGTCTTTAACACTGGTAGCATGCCGCGACAGCGTGGACGTGAACCGTATGTGCAGTTGACGGACTTTGAGCGAGGGCGTATAGTGGGCATGCGGGAGGCCGGGTGGACGTACCGCCGAATTGCTCAGCACGTGGGGCGTGAGGTCTCCACAGTACATCGATGTTGTCGCCAGTGGTCGGCGGAAGGTGCACGTGCCCGTCGACCTGGGACCGGACCGCAGCGACGCACGGATGCACGCCAAGACCGTAGGATCCTACGCAGTGCCGTAGGGGACCGCACCGCCACTTCCCAGCAAATTAGGGACACTGTTGCTCATGGGGTATCGGCGAGGACCATTCGCAACCGTCTCCATGAAGCTGGGCTATGGTCCCGCACACCGTTAGGCCGTCTTCCGCTCACGCCCCAACATCGTGCAGCCCGCCTCCAGTGGTGTCGCGACAGGCGTGAATGGAGGGACGAATGGAGACGTGTCGTCTTCAGCGATGAGAGTCGCTTCTGCCTTGGTGCCAATGATGGTCGTATGCGTGTTTGGCGCCGTGCAGGTGAGCGCCACAATCAGGACTGCATACGACCGAGGCACACAGGGCCAACACCCGGCATCATGGTGTGGGGAGCGATCTCCTACACTGGCCGTACACCACTGGTGATCGTCGAGGGGACACTGAATAGTGCACGGTACATCCAAACCGTCATCGAACCCATCGTTCTACCATTCCTAGACCGGCAAGGGAACTTGCTGTTCCAACAGGACAATGCACGTCCGCATGTATCCCGTGCCACCCAACGTGCTCTAGAAGGTGTAAGTCAACTACCCTGGCCAGCAAGATCTCCGGTTCTGTCCCCCATTGAGCATGTTTGGGACTGGATGAAGCGTCGTCTCACGCGGTCTGCATGTCCAGCACGAACGCTGGTCCAACTGAGGCGCCAGGTGGAAATGGCATGGCAAGCCGTTCCACAGGACTACATCCAGCATCTCTACGATCGTCTCCATGGGAGAATAGCAGCCTGCATTGCTGCGAAAGGTGGATATACACTGTACTAGTGCCGACATTGTGCATGCTCTGTTGCCTGTGTCTATGTGCCTGTGGTTCTGTCAGTGTGATCATGTGATGTATCTGACCCCAGGAATGTGCCAATAAAGTTTCCCCTTCCTGGGACAATGAATTCACGGTGTTCTTATTTCAATTTCCAGGAGTGTATATTTTGAAACGAAGTTCCCCTATTACCTCTCAATACTAAGTCTATCAACTCTCTCTCTCTCTCTATCTCTCCTAGAAATCTCTCTCACTCCTAAGTCACACCAAGAATCTGACTGTCAGAGTCTCACTGCTTGCCCCATACGGAACAATATGATTTACTAAAATCTATAAAGTGGACCAACACTTGCTTAGCAATAATGTTAAAGATTAGACATATGGCTTAAATTTAAGAACATTTTTCTCACTTCTGTAGAGACTAAACACAATATTATAAATATAAAAGCATAAACATAATTAATTAAACATGATCTAGTGCATACATGCTTATAACAAACAATAAAGAATACACATTAAAACGTATGAAATATAAGTTAGGCCTGGTCAACTGATACATCTCATCACGCTCAATCTATTTATGGTATTAAAGTGTAATAATCATATACTGTTTTTAAGGTACAAAGATTCTAATATTGGCCAACATAGCTTTTGGTTATCATTCAGAAACAGTTAATAGTTGAGATGAATGTAACATGGTCACATATGGCTAGACCTGAGAATTGCCATACTGCTTTCATTTGTTGTGTATCTGTGGAGGATACTATGATCTGACACATTTACATAACAAAAAGATGTAATATGCAATAATTCAATAAATAAAATACGAGGGCTGTTCAATAAAGAATGATCATAATTTTTTTACAACATACCTTTACTCATCCTCATAATTTTGATAGTCCTTCTCAAAGTAGCCTCCCATGAATGCAATGAACTTGTCTCTGCATTTCTGCCAGTCTTCAAATACATGCTGGATACGGGCGATACTGAACATGTCTGACCTTGCCCATCTCTAACAGGTGTGAACCAGGAGTCCCAACAAAGAAACTACTATGGTGTGTTTGTTGCACATTAAGCTAAGAGATCATCATAAGATTAAATTTTAGTGCGAGAAATTATGACCATAAATATTATTATCATTCTTTATTGAACAGCGCTTGTATGTATCAATGTGTGGCTATCAGGGATGGGTAGCTAGGGTCCTGAGCTGTCATCCAGTACTTCGTTTATAAAAACTGCACAAAGTGTTCAGCAGTTATTAATTGGCAATGACTACTGCAAGTGTACTTGTTAATTGTGTTCAACTAATGTCTACAGTGTTACGATATTTATAATATGTAAGTCTTAGTAAGTGTGCAGGTGCTGCAAGCATGTTGATATGTCTGTATTTATCATACTGTGAATTACTACCAATGATTATAAAATATGAAGTATTTTAATATGGCCATCTACCATACTGTAGCAAAAGGCGTGATTGTACCAGACAAGCAATGCAGCACAGGCTGAAGCTCTGTTGCTTGCTACCTAGTAATGCAGAAAAACCCTTACTATTATCTGCTGCTGGACAGCTTTTATAGATGCATGTGGGCCATCCGGAAAGTCCCTGCAGCTAGACCCCATTCTCATGATACATTACAAAACTCCTTTGTGGCTGATTTCTCGAGATTATGCATTATGTTACAACCCTGAGGAAGTACTTTAGAATCTGTGTAGCACAGGAAATTGACTTGAAGAATATTATGTAATTAGGGAACAATATTTACTCTTTGACTTTTGATCTTTATCATATATCTCAAAACACTTTTACTGGCTGATACACTGTATGTGATATGATTACAATGCTTTTGCAATCTTCAGTACGTTTAATCCATACTTCCAAACTATCTGTTGAATAATGCATAGCTACTTCAATAGCACAATGCATATATGCGTGCTCGTGCTCATGCCACTCCATGCACTCACTACTCTGCAGTGACGCTGGCATGCCGACATACTGTGTGTTGGGACAGCTTGTGAGGGGGGGACAGTGGGGTGTATGTTGTTAGCTACACTTACCTGAACAGAGTAGTTTACTTACTCACCACCACTCATCATAACAAACATACTGATATGCAAGTGCAGTTGCAGGTAACAGCTAGTATGAAATATATATATTTTTTATACCTGTGTATGTGTATCATTTTTCTTATATTTTTTGTATAGGATGCTATGGACTATAATTAGTTCACCCATTTGTCCACTCTTTTCTTCCACATTTCTCTCTTCTTTCTCCTGTCCTCCACTTTACTCTTGAGTTTTTCCATGGAAATCTTTGGAATCCTGTAATTTCTTTCTGAGTGTCAATCATTCCTCAATACCTTGTGGAGTAATATAGAGCTCATATATGTCCTTTCCAACTTTTTTGCACCATGTGTTATCCATTTTTTAATTTACTTAAGTAAGTCAACAGTCTTTTTGTCAGTCTACTAGGATCCATCCTTTGGATTTGACTGTAGAAAGCTATTCTCCTTTTCCTAATCATGTCTAATTTTTTTTCAAAATGTGTAAAAAAGTCACAATTACTTTGTTTTCTGTACTGTGTTTGCTCTTTAATTGGTCCCAGAATGTCCCGTAGTATCTTTTTTTTGTGATTTCCAGTGCTTCCATCACCACCTTTTAGTTCAGGGTTAAACATTCTGCTAGATAAAGTGCTTCTGGGTGAATTACTGTAGAGTAGTGTGTACTTTCTTACTGTATATGTGCTTGGTGAGGTAGTATTGTTTTTTCATCTTTTTAACCCTTGCTTTAAAGGCTTCTTTGTACAAAATGTCTTCTCCAGTTATTTCTCCTAGATACATGAACTTGTTGTTTATCTCAATTTTTTGATATTTAGTTTTCATTATACTTGGAGCTGTCTTAATTTTTTGTTACAAATTTAGTTTTTTCAAAGCAGATTTGTAAGCCTGCTGTTTCAACTTATTCTTTAAGCAATCCCCATTTGTCTAGTGGCCTTTTCCATTGAGCCTAGAAAAAATAGCTAGGCCATCTGCAAACACAACACAGCCTATTTGCAGGCTGTCCCTTTTTTAACTCCCTCATTCATTTGCCTTTCTCTTAATGACATTCTCCATTCCCTTATGACTTTTTCTAGAACACAGAGCATCTCCGTTTTGATCTCAAAACTTCTACAAATCTCAAATCTAAATTTCACTTTAGGATTGGAGTTTGTTAGTTTTTGCTTAATCTGAGCTCTGGCTTTCTATCTAAGCCCAGTTCATTGAGTATTTCAAACAGTGGCTTCCTCTCAACGGAGTCATAAGCTCTATTTATGCAAACATTAATGAACACCAATTCTAAAATGAAATCATTGTTATTTTTCTGTATATTGGAATTATTTCTGTTGATATCATAATATTTCCATATAGTCACTAATTATTACCTTGATTCACCAATGAAATTTGAAGAATACCATTGCACATAGGTTCTACATTAATGGCTCTTACATCTGACCTATTACAATCTTTTACTAATTACAACAATTTTTTCTACTGGTCTTTCAATGACCATACAATAGTGTACTTACACAGTTCATCTCATTTCCATTACTACATGAAATATGGTGTTCAAAAATGAAACCTACCAAAATGTTAGCTCCCTTTTTGGTGCAAAATCAATAGAATATCTTGACTGGAAGCTACTTGTACAATGCTCAAGACAGCCACTCATGTAATCCATTTTCAGATCCTTTTGGTATGTCAGAATAAGAATACACTTGATACTTATAGTTCAGCTAATTATATTTAGAAAATTATTCAGATGCATGCACATCATCATTCAGTAAACACACATCAGACAGTATTACTACCCTGTAGAAAACCTCACAAACCATTGCTAGATGTTGGCATTTAATAAATTAAACCTTTAAATCTCCTTATAACAACATATAACATTGTATTCTAATAACTTTAATCTAAAACCTTGCCATATGACTGACACACATTAATTGGGGGCAGTTACCTTCACATATAAGCTTGTTATGGGACTGAAACCATGACTAGAGTGGGGCACACCCTCAGTCAAAGACTCCTTGAGAATGTTCTGTTTCCTCCACCATTGAAAAAACTAACAGTACCATTTCTGGTGAACTCTCCTAACTTAGCAGAGTTTTGAACAGAAAACTGGCACTTGCCTATAGCAAGACAACAAGGGAAAATGCTACAAAGACCATGGTAATAAACAGTTAATTGGTGTTTCCTTGTAGCAAGGAAATAAAAGGTATTTTCTTGCACAGATGACAAAGGTTGGGCTCTCCACAAGACCCCCCCCCACTCACCACTCACGCTACTTCACTATACATTACACAGACACCAAGCCCCTCAAATGGTAACTAATATGGTTCCATGACACAGTATTAACCACAATGCACTGTAATAGGTATCACACCTACCAATGGTACAAAAGAGCCCCTAGACCACAACAATCGTTCTATTCATCTCACATTATGATTATCTAATCAAAATTTTTTTGTACTCTAACAATCCCCTGCAATTGTTGTTGTTGTTGTGGTCTTCAGTCCTGAGACTGGTTTGATGCAGCTCTCCATGCTACTCTATCCTGTGAAAGCTTCTTCATCTCCCAGTACTTACTGCAACCTACATCCTTCTGAATCTGCTTAGTGTATTCATCTCTTGGTCTCCCTCTACGATTTTAACCCTCCACGCTGCCCTCCAATGCTAAATTTGTGATCCCTTGATGCCTCAAAACATGTCCTACCAACCGGTCTCTTCTTTTTGTCAGGTTGTGCCACAAACTCCTCTTCTCCCCAATTCTATTCAATACCTCCTCATTAGTTATGTGATCTACCCATCTAATCTTCAGCATTCTTCTGTAGCCCATATTTCGAAAGCTTCTATTCTCTTCTTGTCCAAACTGGTTATCGTCCATGTTTCACTTCCATACATGGCTACACTCCATACAAATACTTTCAGAAACGACTTCCTGACACTTAAATCTATACTCGATATTAACAAATTTCTCTTCTTCAGAAACACTTTCCTTGCCCTCAAAAATGAGATCGACAGGAAGTGCAAAATGGCTAAGCAGGGATGGCTAGAGGACAAAAGTAAAGATGTAGAGGCTTATCTCACTAGGATTAAGGTAGATACTGGCTACAGGAAAATTAAAGAGACCTTTGGAGAAAAGAGAACCACTTGTATGGATATCAAGAGCTCAGATGGAAATCCAGTTCTAAGCAAAGAAGGGAAAGCAGAAAGGTGGGAGTATATAGAGGGTCTATAGAAGGGCGATGTACTTGAGGACAATATCATGGGAATGGAAGAGGATGTAAATGAAGATTTATTTACTTACATTTTCTTTGCATGGAGCCATCGTAATGATGGCTTTTGCAAATGTCAGACTTAATACTATGGTTATATTTATACTTATAAAATACACTATATTCTGTAGCTGTTGCTTCTTATGTCTATTTTTACATTTATCACATTACAACTGATATGCTAATGCCTCATGTTACAATAAATTCATTGAAAGAATATAAACATTTTTCTATTAGAAAAGATTTTAATTTTGTTTTAAAAACATTTCCCGTGTACGTTCTTAGAGAGTTTGGTAGCTTGTTATACCAAATCAAACCACTGATATATGTACTTCTATCAGTCATTTTTAACGTTCTTCTGTTACGGAAATAGTTACACTTTGTTCTAGTGTTGTGATCGTGTACATCACTGCCCTTGATAGCTTCTGTTGGTTGACTTATAAAAAATAGAACTATTTTGAAGATGTACAGAGAATATATTGTCAGATATTCGTGCTGCACAAAAACTTCACGACATGAATCTCTATGTCCCATCCCATGTATAAGTCTTATTGCTCTTTTCTGTAGTAGTAGTAGTATTCTTTTTAAATGTACATCAGCTGCACAGCCCCACAGTTCAATTCCGTAATTGAGAAAGGGGGTAAAGTGTTCCATAATATACTAACTTCAGTGCTTGGTTAGGAACTATCTTTAAGAGCTGGCTGAGGAGATATATGGCACTACTGACTTTTCCGCATACGAAATTAATGTGGTATGTCCACCGCAAATTTTCATCCACATATACACCCAGGAATTTAGTTACCATTTTCTGTTGCAGAGATATTACACACTATTCATATTGTTGTGATGAGAACTGCCTGTTTTAAATGTCAGTAGTTGAGATTTGGTGGCATTCACCTAGAGTCCCTGATCATTGAAGTATTTTGTTACTTCTGTTACACCAATAGTAGCAAGAGATTCTAGCTCTTTAGATTCGCTCCCATAGAATAAGATTGACGTGTCATCTGCATGGCTTACAATATGGGAGTTAATGGGTTGTGCAATGTCGTTAATATATATATAAGGAAGAGAAAGGGTCCAAGGATTGAGCCCTGTGGTACACCTAGTAACATAGGTTCACTGGTGGACTGGGAGTTCATGATTTTATTATCTAGTTTGTATGAAAATTTAGTGCTTTGCTTATGATTCAACAGGTACGTGGTTAGAAGATTCATGGCTTGATCCCCAATACTATAAGATTTTAGCTTTTTAAGAAGCACCCTATGGTTTACCGTATCAAATGCTCTTGTCAGGTCCAAAAATATACCTGCAGTCTGCATCTTCTGGTCCAACAGACAGTAAACTTCATGGATGAACTGTGTAACTGCTGTGGTTGTACTTAGCTCTTTTCTGAAGCCATGCTGCGAAGCTACAAGCAGTTTATGTTTTGTGAAAAAGGCACTTAGCTGAGAAAGGATAATGCTTTCGAATATCTTACTAAAAGTGGGAATTAATGATATTGGTCTATAGTTGGAGACTTCTTCCTTAATTCCCTTTTTATACACTGGTTTCACTACACTCATTTTTAGAACCGTTGGATACATGTTTTCTCTAATGCTGCAATTAATCAGGTGAGTAAGAGGTTTAGAAATTTCTTTTAAGCATGCTTTAGTAATAAGCTCTGGATATGCCATCCAATCCAGATGAAAATTTTTCTTTAGCATGTATGCCCTGCGAACCTCCTGCTCATTCACTTCCACAAATTCAAATTCGGTACACTGGGTGAGATGGCACCGGATCTCTATCTGTGAATCTGTAATATGTGTAGATTGTTCACCAGAAATGTAGTAGTTATTAAGAATATTACATATAGTATCTGGGTTTTTTATAATGTTACCATCATGTCTTATGCTGAGTGGTTCCATGTAAGAGCATTAATATTTGAGGTATTCAGCATTCGTTTCTGTAGCACAATTTTTGTTATTTTAGGCACAACTGAATTTTTGTATTCTATCAGCTGACAGAAGTGGTCAGAATAAAGAAAATCTAAGTTACTGTAATTTACCTTATCTATATCATCTTTGTTGATTATAGCATAATCTATTCTAGTGAAACATGTGTCCGTCACTCTGGTGTCAGAGTTCACTATATTGAAATGGGAGATATGATACTGCGTGAAGAGTTTGACAGAGCACTGAAAGACCTAAGTTGGAACAAGGCCCCACGAGTAGACAACATTCCATAAGAACTAGTGACAACCTTGGGAAAGCCAGAAGTAAAAAGGAATTTCCATACTGACTGTATCCCTACCTATGATCTAGAATCAAGTTTTATACTCTGGTCACCTGTCTTCACGAAGCTACTGGCAGATATCAGGCGGGAAATAGATAATCCTCAGATATCCAAATACAAAGTAAAAGAGCACCTTTTTATCACCCCTCTTATAATTTATCAGAACATTTAGGTTTAGAAATGTAAATTCTAGTCAACATGAATGTTGATATTAAACAGGGTTAAAAGTAACCAGTACATTAATATATGACAGTACTGAGTGTAAAGTTAGATAAATGCCTACTATGGAGCATTACATAAAGATAGTCGAGTAGTTTTAGTGTTCTATCACACTGCAGTCTTCGCTGTCCTAGTGACATAAAGCAAATATTTCTTTATAAATCAGATTTAATGAGTTTTTGCCCATTGTGATATAGAAAATAATTACAAAATGTTTGAGCATTACAGCTTTCGACATTTTGTTGGTAGCAGAGCACTGCCAACTGGGCAGGTTAATATCATTAGCTGATGACCAGTGACTTTAAGAAGATACAGCTTTTTCGTTCCCATTCTGAAATCATTATTCTCATACTACAACTGCAAAATAAAGAAAAACAACATGAAAAATTGGCCAAATTTAACATTTGTAACTGTTTTGTAACTTATTGAAAATCAACGTAACATTAATCACGATGGCAAAACATATGTTAACTTGCAAATTGTGAAAATATTGTATTGATGAAGTGCGCAAATAAGCTACACCACTTGAATTTGTTTTGACAGAATTCGTTTACAAGGTTTAGAGACATTAGACAGTTTATTTAAAAGAAAGCATGAAAGGATATGCATGTGCTGAGTATATCGAAGATTATAAAAAGTAATTTAATGAAAGTGTCAAGGAATTAAGTTCATCTCTGAATAATTTCTTATCTAGCATTTGGAACATGATGGTGTAGTGTACATAACTTTAGTAATTACTTGGAATCAAATAATAGAACCACCAGCACTTTTATTTTCGATCCCCATGACTGGTTCTCGCCACCAAGACCATTTTCAAGCGGTTATCTGAAAAGTATTAAAAAAACAAGATGTAAAAGTTGTAACAGGTTGCCAGTACACTTTACAGGGTAACTTGCAGTGGCTGTTTCGGCCTGTTAATGTGTAATTTGATTCGTTTCATATCCCTGAAAGCACTCTTTCCAAGTCCCTACTGAAGAATCTTCCTCGTTAATATCTGCAGGGTCAACATGAAACTTCCATGTACTTTTTTGGCTCTATCTTTACGTACACTTGACTTTTGAACACTTATTTTCCTTGATAACAGGTGCACCATTTATTGTGAATTTTTTCACACTATCCTTGGACTGATACTGCAGCATTCAAAGTGACTTGCAAACCAAAACCACACTTTCTTTTCAAACATTTTCACTTCAGAAATGACTGGTCAGTAATGCTGTCAAGTTCTCCAACATTTTCTAATAAATAGCATATACAGCATGTACATTTCAAATCTCACTCAGATGATGGTCAGCTTGTGTATTTACATTCAAGTTGGAGAAAACATAATCTTACAAAACAAACCTATTTTCTTTTTATCACTTTATAATACCTCTTCCACGAACCGCTACCATACATTGAAACTCTGCTCACAGACTTGTTGGTTTTATGAACTATTTATTTGCATGAACTTCCTTTTCAGCACTACTGACAGTAAGCTAACCCGAGCCATCTGGGTCCCCCCCTCCACCAGCACCTTTTCTGAAATGCACAGATGAAAGTTACCCTCACAATACATTCTCTGTTCCTGAAGTCAACGTAGCCTCAACCTACAATCCCCAGACCCTCCATCCAAGAATTTTCACTGCCTATGCCGTACCACATCCTCCCTACTCTCACCTCCCACCCTCTTCGAGTGCTGCTCTCTGCCAATGAACCTGCCCATTTTTCCTCTTCCCTGATCCTCTTATCCCCCCCCCCCCTTCCTGGCCCCATAGATTTCCAACTGTGTGCCTTTTGGTAGTCTAGTCATCTCATCTCATGCTGTCAGACGGCACCCCCCCCCCCCCCCCCCACCAACCACTACCACACCCATACACTGTTATCCCTTCCACTTCTCCGCCCACTCCATATTGTTGTTTCCATTCTGGTCCAAGCTGCCGGAGATGGCAGTCGTGTGCGTGTGTGTGTGTGTGTGTGTGTGTGTGTGTGTGTGTGTGTGTTTGTGTGTGTTTCCTTTTCTGAAAGGCTTTGACAGGCAACTTAATGTTTCATGTTTATGGTACATAGAAATCTATCTTTTCCTTATGTTGTTGATATTTTGATGTGGAGTTTCCACTGTTGTATTTTCCATGACTACCGTCACCTCATCAAGACCAAACTAAAAATAAAATTATTCCAGTTATATAACTTAACTTTTGAAGGAGATTTCAAAGTGCTTGTGTTCAATGAACATCTTTGGCCATGCAGTTTCTTTTGTAATTTTTTAACCTCACGCGCATCTGTGCCCGGGGCGGGATTCGGGGCTGCGACCGCGGCGGTCGCACGGTTCCTGACTGCGCGCCTAGAACCGCGAGACCACCGCGGCCGGCCTTCACGGGGACTACAGTAACTTCTACAGCCGTCTTACGGCCATTCGAGAGACGCGTAGCATATTCCGGCACGGCGTTTCGCCACTTACTTTCCTTTTGTAACAGGAATTATTAAAAAAAAACATAAACACAATATTACTTTTCTACAAGAATTCGCCAGGGTGATCTACGTGGTAGAAGATCGCACTTGAAATTATTCTTCGAAGAAAGAAGGGGAAATCCTTAGTATTTCCATACGTTCGTCGAACGCTCGTGAAAATGGCTCACTACGTCCTGAATCATATTAGTGACGCGTAAGCCACGACAGTCATGCAAAACTATGCCTAGTTTCAAATAAGCGAAGAAAGCCACTGGGTTTAAATCCAAACTTTCCCGGTAACTCTGTATTGACGCGGGCTTATTTCTGAACTATGCACTAACAATAGTTCAACAAAGTTTTTATTTACAGACATGGCCACAGCGTTATTTTTATAGTGTCGGTTTCAGCAGTCACAAACGGTCATCTTCAGGTCAATGTGCAGCTTGTGCATTACCACTAACGCATTAAACACAGTGTACGGTTATCAGTACTGCACGTTGACCCGAAGACGACTGTTGGAACCGCTAACAATGAGTTGAACTTACCGACAACAGGAGTAGCTTTGACTTAACGATAGTGTGCTAAATGATGTCATATGTACGCCGTGCGGTTCTAGGCGCTTCAGTCTGGAACCGCGTGACCGCTGCGGCCGCGGGTTCGAGTCCTGCTTTGGGCATGGATGTGCGTGATGTCCTTGGGTTGGTTGGGTTTGGGTAGTTGTGAGTTCTGGGGGACTGATGACCACAGATGTTGGGTCCCATGGTGCTCAGAGCCATTTGAACCATTTTTGTGGTCATACGTACACAGACGTTGGTGGGGAGGCTTGCGTGCCTCAGCGATACAGATGGCCGTACCGTAGGTGCAACCACAACGGAGGGGTATCTGTTGAGAGACCAGACAAACATGTGGTTCCTGAAGAGGGGCAGCAGCCTTTTCAGTAGTTGCAGGGGCAACAGTCTGAATGATTGACTGATCTGGCCTTGTAACATTAACCAAAACGGCCTTGCTGTGCTGGTACTGCGAACGGCTGAAAGCAAGGGGAAACTACAGCCGTAATTTTTCCAGAGGACATGCAGCTTTACTGTATGATTAAATGATGATGGCGTCCTCTTGGGTAAAATATTCCGGAGGTAAAATAGTCCCCCATTCGGATCTCCGGGCGGGGACTACTCAAGAGGACGTCGTTATCAGGAGAAAGAAAACTGGCATTCTACGGATCGGAGTGTGGAATGTCAGATCCCTTAATCGGGCAGGTAGGTTAGAAAATTTAAAAATGGAAATGGATAGGTTAAAGTTAGATATAGTGGGAATTAGTGAAGTTCGGTGGCAGGAGGAACAAGACTTTTGGTCAGGTGATTACAGGGTTATAAATACAAAATCAAATAGGGGTAATGCAGGAGTAGGTTTAATAATGAATAAAAAAATAGGAGTGCGGGTTAGCTACTACAAACAGCATAGTGAACGCATTATTGTGGCCAAGATAGACACAAAGCCCATGCCTACTACAGTAGTACAAGTTTATATGCCAACTAGCTCTGCAGATGATGAAGAAATTGATGAAATGTATGACGAGATAAAAGAAATTATTCAGGTAGTGAAGGGAGACGAAAATTTAATAGTCATGGGTGACTGGAATTCGTCAGTAGGAAAAGGGAGAGAAGGAAACATAGTAGGTGAATATGGATTGGGGGGAAGAAATGAAAGAGGAAGCCGCCTTGTAGAATTTTGCACAGAGCATAACTTAATCACAGCTAACACTTGGTTCAAGAATCATAAAAGAAGGTTGTATACCTGGAAGAATCCTGGAGATACTAATAGGTATCAGATAGATTATATAATGGTAAGACAGAGATTTAGGAACCAGGTTTTAAATTGTAAGACATTTCCAGGGGCAGATGTGGATTCTGACCACAATCTATTGGTTATGAACTGCAGATTGAAACTGAAGAAACTGCAAAAAGGTGGGAATTTAAGGAGATGGGACCTCGATAAACTGAAAGAACCAGAGGTTGTAGAGAGTTTCAGGGAGAGCATAAGGGAACAATTGACGGGAATGGGGGAAAGAAATAAAAGAAATACAGTAGAAGAAGAATGGGTAGCTCTGAGGGATGAAGTAGTGAAGGCAGCAGAGGATCAAGTAGGTAAAAAGACGAGGGCTAATAGAAATCCTTGGGTAACAGAAGAAATATTGAATTTAATTGATGAAAGGAGAAAATATAAAAATGCAGTAAATGAAGCAGGCAAAAGAGAATACAAACGTCTCAAAAATGAGATCGACAGAAAGTGCAAAATGGCTAAGCAGGGATGGCTAGAGGACAAATGTAGAGGCTTGTCTCACTAGGGGTAAGATAGATACTGCCTACAGGAAAATTAAAGAGACCTTTGGAGAGAAGAGAACCACTTGTATGAATATCAAGAGCTCAGATGGCAACCCAGTTCTAAGCAAAGATGGGAAGGCAGAAAGGTGGAAGGAGTATATAGAGGGTCTATACATGGGCGATGTACTTGAGGACAATATTATAGAAATGGAAGAGAATGTAGATGAAGATGAAGTGGGAGATAAGATACTGTGTGAAGAGTTTGACAGAGCACTGAAAGACCCGAGTCGAAACAAGGCCCCGAGAGTAGACAACATTCCATTAGAACTACTGATGGCCTTGGGAGAGCCAGTCATGACAAAACTCTACCATCTGGTGAGCAAGATGTATGAGACAGGCAAAATAACCACAGACTTCAAGAAGAATATAATAATTCCAATACCAAAGAAAGCAGGTGTTGACAGATGTGAAAATTACCGAACTATCAGTTTAATAAGTCACAGCTGCAAAATACTAACGCGAATTCTTTACAGACGAATGGAAAAACTGGTAGAAGCGGACCTCGGGGAAGATCAGTTTGGATTCCGTAGAAATGTTGGAACACGTGAGGCAATACTAACCTTACGACTTATCTTAGAAGAAAGATTAAGAAAAGGCAAACCTACGTTTCTAGCATTTGTAGACTTAGAGAAAGCTTTTGACAACGTTAACTGGAATACTCTCTTTCAAATTCTGAAGGTGGCAGGGGTAAAATACAGGGAGCGAAAGGCTATTTACAATTTGTACAGAAACCAGATGGCAGTTATAAGAGTCGAGGGGCATGAAAGGGAAGCAGTGGTTGGGAAAGGAGTGAGACAGGGTTGTAGCCTCTCCCCAATGTTATTCAATCTGTATATTGAGCAAGCAGTAAAGGAAACAAAAGAAAAATTCGGAGTAGGTATTAAAATTCATGGAGAAGAAGTAAAAACTTTGAGGTTCGCCGATGACATTGTAATACTGTCAGAGACAGCAAAGGACTTGGAAGAGCAGTTGAACGGAATGGACAGTGTCTTGAAAGGAGGATATAAGATGAACATCAACAAAAGCAAAACGAGGATAATGGAATGTAGTCAAATTAAATCGGGTGATGCTGAGGGGATTAGATTAGGAAATGAGAGACTTAAAGTAGTAAAGGAGTTTTGCTATTTAGGGAGTAAAATAACTGATGATGGTCGAAGTAGAGAGGATATAAAATGTAGACTGGCAATGGCAAGGAAAGCGTTTCTGAAGAAGAGAAATTTGTTAACATCAAGTATAGATTTAAGTGTCAGGAAGTCGTTTCTGAAATTATTTGTATGGAGTGTAGCCATGTATGGAAGTGAAACATGGACGATAACTAGTTTGGACAAGAAGAGAATAGAAGCTTTCGAAATGTGGTGCTACAGAAGAATGCTGAAGATAAGGTGGGTAGATCACGTAACTAATGAGGAGGTATTGAATAGGATTGGGGAGAAGAGAAGTTTGTGGCACAACTTGACTAGAAGAAGGGATCGGTTGGTAGGGCATGTTTTGAGGCATCAAGGGATCACAAATTTAGCATTGGAGGGCAGCTTGGAGGGTAAAAATCGTAGAGGGAGACCAAGAGATCAATACACTAAGCAGATTCAGAAGGATGTAGGTTGCAGTAGGTACTGGGAGATGAAGAAGCTTGCACAGGATAGAGTAGCATGGAGAGCTGCATCAAACCAGTCTCAGGACTGAAGACCACAACAACAACAACAGTATATATGTAGACAAAAATTTTGTTGGCAGAACCACAATCTTATTTTGGCAGAACCACAATCTTATTTATGTTAATCTCTCTGTGTAAAAACAGCATAACAAATTTTAGACACAGTTAATGGACAAGGAGGTGAGTGTCCTCTACTTCAGTGATAATCTTTCTGCATTTTTTCCCAATTTGTGTAGGAATCTATGATTACTTAACAAATAAAACAACTTGCTTCTCTTCTGGCAGCAGTTTACACAGATCACAGAAGCATTCAGCAGTATTTTCATTTTCAAGTAGTCTTCCGACAGGTGCACATAACTTTAAGTCTATATTACTTACTTTAGTCTGTCATGGAATACATTTTATGCCTGCATATTACACCTTTTTGTAGACAGGAAATTTTCCCTTTGGGAAAGAACATGAATTTGACATACAGATATCTTCAGAAATTGAGCTAGCTCTGTTCACCACGAGATCTGAGAGGTAGCGGACAACGACAGCACCCAGGTTGATCCCATGTCTCTTAGTTAGTTAGTTACACGTTCCACGGATCATTTTGCACTATAGATTGTAATGATATAATCACATCATAAATTAATTTGTACATACGGTTACATTCTGAACATTTCTAAGATTTTTTATTTGTTTTTATTTTTTGTTACAAAAAGAAAAAATACATACAGATGCGAGTTAGTAATTACTACCCGCCACCTTTTACACGTTACAGTAATAAAAATTCTTCTATGGAATAGATGTAGTTCTCAGGAAAAACTTTCTAAGTTTGTTTTCAAATTTTACTTAGGTGTCTGTCAGAAATTTTATGTCACTGTGTACATGATCAAAAATTTTTGTTCAGCATTGTGGACCTCTTTTTCTACTAAAGACAACATTAATGTGGAATTTACGTCTGAAGGTTTTTCATTAGAGTTACACATTGTTGGTTTCTCAATAAAATACAAGTTACGAAATACTCAACCAGCTTTGTGTGTCACCTGAGGGTTCCATCAGAATTGTATGTTGTTCTTAATGGGAAGGAAATGTCTAATGTGAATGTAGCTTTGGGCGTAATCCAAGAGAGTGCTATAGGATCAATACTGTCAGCAATCTAGTGGGTAACTATTGAATTTTGATGAGGCTTCTTGCATAGGATACTGTTGTATATAGGGAAGTTAAACATCAAAAAACTGTAGAAAAATGTACAAAATCCTACAGGGCATCAATGTTTCATTAAAGAATGGCAGTTGAGCCTCGGAAGAAACAAGTGTAACACATTGCAAAGAAAAGAGTGGAAAGAGCCAGTATTACTCGATGAAAAATTTTGGAATTGATCATTGTAAACAGTAACATCTGTAAAATATGTAGGACTATGAGTCGAGATCAACATAAAGTGGAAGAACCGCATAAAATTAGTTGTAGGAAGAACAGATGCGAGACAGATCCTTTAGAAAAATCCAAAGGATACATAATTTCCCTATGAAAGAAGCAGCTTACACAATATTAATTCGACCAGTTCTTAAGATATTGCTCATCAATCTGGAATAAATTCACGGTCAGATTAACAGAGAATATAGAAAAGATCCCACAAAGAGTTCTACATTTCATTATGGGTTTATGTACTTAGTGCAAATGGAACAGGAAAGGAATGGAGGAATGACTGATATACACAGTATACTCTGCTACGAACTATAAATCGACTTATGGAGTGTAGATGTAGATGTAGTAGTGCTAAATGCAATAGCTTCTGAAAATCACACTGTTCTTTGGTGAAAGGTGAACTACAGTGCTGTTAGATGCTTTCTCATTTTATGTCATATTTGAGAAACATTTTTGTGCTATTTCATTTTGTATCTGCCTAATTTTCCCAACTGTGTATGTGAAGGGTATTGCGATGAAATATTTTTTTCCAAGCTTTTGAAACAGACAAGCTACTTACAGTCTATAAATAATACAAATTTAACAAATGAAAACTTATATAAATCATTATTATTATTGTCTTATAAATATTTGTTTGATACAAACAGAGATTAAAATTTTACACCATTCCTCTGAATTAAAGAAGAATATCAGTAACATTGTATAGACATCCTCATGTTACTAAGAACATTATATGATTTTTAAAAAGAGGTACCAACGTTTATTTATTTGCTATTTGCTGTCTCACATTTTCTTCTTCATTACTGTAAACTACTACAGGCCCACTGAGACACTTCAGTTGGTAGGTTAGGGTAGGCCCTGACTGCAGCATCAATTTGATCGTCTGTTATCATTAACCTGTACATTTTAAATTCGTCTTGCTTTTGCCTCCCAATGGAAAGTTCATTGTACTCTTCTTCATCTTCACCTGCCAAAAGCTTGATAAATTCCATGACCTGAAAAAATGGGGGGTAAGATAATCTGTTTTACAATGAACAATAACCACGAAATATATTTTTAATTCCCTTTCATCAGTGTACTCTCAAACTGCTTCACCAGAGCTGACTATCTTACTGTGTCTAATCTGTACTTTATATGTATAAAACAAACAGCCATTGGCATGATCAACATAAGAACACAGACTAGAAATAAGGCTTTGAAATTAATGATTTCATTCCCAGACTAGGACAAAAAATTAGATATGACACGCACAACAGGAAACTACAGCAAAAACTGACACTATGTAAAAAGAGAGATGATAAATAATCAAACAATGACAACACAATAAGAGTTGCATGGCATTACTTGCCAGTATCATACTGAGAAAAGAGAAAATTTTGTCAAACTTTTTAACTTTCAATGCAGGAGATCAATGACGTAGAAATATCTGCACTATTTTTTTCTTTATTAAACAGCCAAGCCTGCTATCACAATAGAACCCTAAGGAGACTAAATTACGGCCAAAATACAGGAAATCCAAATATGAATGAACTGAATGATCTTGTTTAGCCTAAACCATATATATAAAATTAAATATGGTGAAGCTTAATGCTTTGTTCACAGATTACATGTAGAAACATTTCCTGGGTGAAATGCTGGATATTAATGTGAAATACACATGATATTTCATCAGCACAACTGTTCACTATCTTCAGGTGCAATGAACACAATGCTGAGCTATGACTGGAGCCTCCTATTTGTACCCGTCTAAATGGGAAACATGCAGGCACAAAGACACCAAATTTGGTGGGCAGTAGCGAAATGTTCCTGATCAACTATGGGGTGGACTGCTATGTCACCTGTCATAACTCCTGGGCATTGCTGCCTGGCTACTCCAGCAGACTGTTGGAAGCCATGAACTAGAATACGTGTTCTGCACGTGTGTGGTGGCCACTTCATTCTGTTGTCGTCTGATTACTTAGGTAAGTGAGTGACCAGTAGTCTCTCTTTCGGTTGCTGTGACTTACATATTACCAGCACAGAAACCCATGCTGTGCTAATTTTGAAACCAGTTAATCCCTGTTCATGAGATTTGTTGAACTGTGAATTTCAACCTTTCTTTTTATTTTATTTTTCTTTTCTTTTAATTACACTGTCCCAGTAAGAAACGACAATGAGAAAATTTTAGAACCTTTTGTAGACTATGTTGTGCCCCATACTGAGTTAATGGTCAACCATGACAGACATTCCTGGTTGGTCCAGACAAAATGTCAATGTTTGATGCATTTGTCTTCCACGGTGCAAGTCTGTCCAAAATATGACCACAGTTATAGGGACACTTATAAGTGCCCATCTTTGTCAAATCAAGGTTTTCGTTTAAAAGAGAGCGGTAGAGCACTGAATTTTTTTGCTGGATGGAAGATGCATTTAACTACACATTTTCGTCAGTTATCTTCCCATTTTTGAAGATGCACCAACATATGGGAAGACGGCCATTCTCCAATTTCTCACACTGCCTGAAACATCCATTTTTCAGGCATATGGTATGGTGCAGCTCATCAGAAAAGCTGTCTGAATCAAAAATGACTTATGCTCTATGGCCCCACGTCCTAAGCATGCTACTTTGTTGGTGGACTGCAGGTATAAATCCATGTGTGTTGGTATATGACACACAGCATGATCCAAGGCATCATCCTCTTTTCTCCACATCTACACAAGCGGGAAGAGTTGTTTGCCTTTTTTCTCCACATCCATTGTAAACGTAATGTTAGGATGAAGAGAACTGAGATGATGTAGAAGTACAGCCAGGAATGCAGTGCCACGAAGCAAGATTACAAAGTTGACATCCAGTGTGGTGTCACAAGGTTTAGGCCTGTCCCACCCCTCATTAAATCGACCAAGACTTATACGAATAATTGTAAGAACAGTTGTTATTATTATTATGTTCTTCAAGTTTGTTTTTGGGTTTTCAGAAATACTGTGGGAAGAAAGTTTATTTAAGTTGCAGATAACGTGGAAGACGTTGCCCAACGATCACCACAAAAGTTCGACGTAGCGGCAAGTGGGCAAGGAATAAAAGGAATGCTGCAAACCGCTGCGAGCCATGGAAGAGCCTGGGCTGCGAGGCGTCGAGCTTCCTAGGTCGTTGTTGGACAACATCAAAGGAAGAGATATTCTGCTTTCTCTTTGTAAACAGATCGATCGAGTCTTGAAAGGTTCATGTAAAATGTATAGGCGGGTGACACATTAGGTGGGACCCGATGCCTGTAATACTTCCACAGTTATTAAAAAGTTGTTAAACGGCAAAACCAATAGTTCATCATTTATATAGATGATGATGATGCTGATGATGATAATGATGAAGTCCCATACTCTGTGACGGAGCGTAGGGGAATGATGCGGAAGACCCGCATCGCCGTACTAGGCAAGGTCCTAGCGGAGGTGGTTTGCTGTTGCCTTCCTCCGACCGTAATGGGGATGAATGATGATGATGATGAGGACGACACAACAACACCCAGTCATCTCGAGGCAGGAAAAATCCTTGACCCCGCTGGGAATCGAACCCGGGAACCCGTGCTCGGGAAGCGAGAACGCTAACGCGAGACCACGAGCTAATGGGACCCGATGCCTGTAATACTTCCACAGTTATTAAAAAGTTGTTAATCAGCAAAACCAATAGTTCACCATTTATATAGATAAAAAGTAATAAAGATATAGGAAAGGAAGAGTTGCGGCATCAGAACGAAAAGTGATACATCGCTCAGTAACGAAGAAGGACGTAAACAGCGGGCCTTACGTGGTGAAAACAAATCAACTGATAAAATAAAAGCCACATAACACTGCACCAGGTATTGCCAAAAGTATGTAGGTTTGAAATCCACTGAGCGGAGTGATTTATCCGCAAACTCTCATACAAAAGACAAGCCACAATGGGTGGCAGTATACTGCCCACTGTGATGCTGTCAATTTGTTCAAAGAATTAGTCACAGAATAAAAAAATAGGTTGAAGTGGACATGTCCTTGAACAAATCTACAAGATCCCCTTCCAGCTTCTGATCAATGAGTAACAGCAATTCTGGCAATGGCACTCAAGTGAAAAGAGACCGCATCAAAACTAACAAATATATTAAATGATGTGTATCTTAAGTTCTTGAGCTGATGAATGAAGTCTTCCAAGTTGCATATGAGTTACTCACATTTTCTCACTAAATGGCTATGCTAGGATGCCAGATATATTGCAAGCACCCCAACATTGTTTACAACAGGTCTCAGCACCATACAGTCCATGTGAATGTTATGGAATATGTACAGCGTGAGAAGGAAGGGTGCCTGTGCATGTAATATCTTGGCTACTACATCATCAGAGATCGCGCTGGTCTTAAGGAGCTCTAAAGTTTTTCACTATATGTTGGCTGTAGGATCCTGGTTTAGTATGCAGCCATCCAATAACTGGTTTAACTTGCGTAAGTACATTTGTCTGAGAGGATAACAGCTGTGTTTCCTTAATATTAGGATCCACTCTTGGTGATCAAAATGCTGACACTTCTGCAGATGAAATATTGTTCTTGTGTGTTTGCACCTGCGTCAGAGTGTGAAAGGTATCCTGCCTGATCTTCTCGGCAGTGACCCTGAGTATTTTTGAGATTCCCCATTCGATTGAGCTAATGATGTCCACAGAATGAAGTTCATACCCTTCTCCAATGCCAATCCACTGTGTTGAGAAGAGGTGTTCCCTTAAGAATGTACATGGTCCATTTATAAAGCTTGTCTTGTAGTTTATCTTCTTGTGATAAGCCACCTCTTAAGCGGTGAAACTTTTTAATTTGTCATGCTCTGGCATACTGCCTCCTTCATAACACCCAAGTAGCACTACCAACCTACATCCAAGAAAATGCTGATAATCCTAAAGAAATCCACACGTGAAGTGCCAACAGATCTTAGCCTACAAAGTCCAATTCTGTGGTGCATCTCCTCTCTCCCCAGTTTGTAGTTGTCTCTCTGTTTAATTCTGTTAGCAGCTGCAAGTTTATAAACCTGTCATTCAAGTGCAGGTTGTAATAGTTTGAAGATCTTGGTATCTTTACAAGAATGAAACATAAAGTGGATCATGTTGTGTCTGTGAGTGGAGTTACTGGTGCAAAGTGTCTGCGAAAAGGTGCCCAAAACAGCTGCAAGAGGAGAAGGAGGACGACGACGACATTAGTGTTTATCTCTTCGACAATGAGGTCATTAGAGATGGAGCACAAGCTCACAGTCGGGAAGGATGGAGAAGGAAAGCAGCTGTGCCCTTTCAAAGGAGCCATCCTGGCATTTGCCTTACGTGTGAATTAGGGAAATCACGGAAAACCTAAATCAGGATGACCAGATGCGGGTTTGAACTGTCGTCGCAACAGCTGTGGCCAATGCAGCTGTGCTTGGAGGTGCATCTGCAATCAAGGATTTAACAGGTATATGCTAATGAAGATAATATATGGCTTAATATACACCCAAGTGTCGTCTCTGTATCGAACAGGCTAGCTCTTAATTTCATCTAGTTGGTTAGCCCTGCCATCACTTGGGTTTTACATATCATGACTGAAAGTAATCTAAGATAACTGCAACCAGAGGCAGTCATTGTGCATTAAAGCACATACATTTTGCATTATGTAAAATTAAATATAATTGTGCAAATTTTGTTATTTACAAGAAAATTTGTGTAGTTTATTTGTTACATGAGAGACAGGACTTTATGAATATTTTGTTTTACATAAAAGCATTGGTAAAACACCCATGGAAAAGTTGGCAATACATTTTAGCGTAACTGATTACTAAGGACTTTGGAGTAAAAATTACTGCAATGAGGACCCTAACATGGTACGAAATGGTATAATAATAATAATGGTCATGCGCTAATCATCAAGATGTGAGATCTGACATTTAAGGTGGTGTGATGTAAGTTTAAAGGACATCTGAAATTAAAGTTGACCTCTCATCAAGATTCAATTGAAAAGAGCTCAAGGTGTCAATGTTAATGGAAGATGACATAACTGTTCGTATATGTATCTCTTCATAGTCAGTGGAAGATTTGCCTGTTGTGCAACAGTAGAAAAGTGTTAGCTGAATTTAAAGTTTCCAGACTACCTGATATCTATAGTTCTGTTCCCTCAAAAAATGCATGGGAACATTTGTAATGATACTTTCTATGTGAATCAGCATTACTATGAGTATTAATGGGTTTTTAATTGCATTTTAAATAGAGGAACAATACATTTTTGTGAAAAAGTAAATTCTGTTCATTTATTGATTTAATATGAATTTTGAAACCTCCGAACCATCATGTTGAAGTTGTTGTGACTATACTTTCTTTAGTTACACTGCTATGAGGTGTTCAGTGTCTATCATTACTAGGCTGAGCACAGAAAACAGCTGCAAGACAAAATTGATGTTTCACCAAAATCCAAGATTGATCAAAAGTAGAGGTGGCACTGCTGAAATCAAATTACATCTTTATCATTTACTATACAAAATGTATAAATGCTGCTGGTTTCTAATCGAGTGGATATGGTTGACTAAAAAGTGAGATAAGTTATTTACTATTTTATTGTGTCTTCAGGTTGTTGCGGGATAATGAATGATCTATTAAATTTTGGATGTGCAACCACTGACACTATTTAATCACATGATATTTTCGTTGTGTAACAATAGGTCATCTTCCAAGTAATCTGACAGACTGAAGTTACAGTGCTCACTTTGGCCTTTCAAACCCATGCAACGCGCCCCTGTGCATGCAGTGCTACAGTTGTTGTTCAGTTGCAAAGAGCTAAGCATAAACTGAATCTGTAATTAGCTGGTCAATCAATGCTGAGATATTTATATGCCATTAGTTGCTTGGAGGTTTTGGTTCAGAGCAAAGATGATGGCATCTTTGGACACACGGTTTATCAGAAACAGATTCATATGCATCTATATTTACATGCAAACAGGCGCCACTGTCCTTCCTGAATGATGGGTGTACTTTAATTCACGGAACACACAGCATCACTGATGAGAGCAGTCTGCAGACGAGCTTCGACACTTTAAAAAATGTTTGAAGCAAATGAGTACCCTCTACAGATAAAACTGAAGGTGGACTCAATGTGTGAGGGAGATGACACCAAGAGATTCAAATCCACAGTTTTTGTGCCGTAAGTGGGAAGCTCATCATCAAAAATAGGTGATATCTTCACAAAGTACAAAATGAAAGTGGTTTTCTGACCTTCACTGAAGACAGGAACCGTTTTTGTTACATCAAAGATGACTTAATACTCCACAAGGCTGAAGTTTACAAGATCCCCTGCAAGTGTGCCCTGTCATACATCAGGGAGATGCACGGAGCACCAGAGGTACACCAGGCTCTTACAGCCCAATAAATCAGCTGTGTCAGGGCACTAAATTGACAATGGTCACTATGCAGTATGACAACGTTGAAATTCTAATGTCAATTTCATCTTTCTGGGAGTCAGTGCTGAAGCAAGCAGAAAATTTAATTAACAGAGATAGTGGTTTCAGCTTGGGAAAAGCATAGAATACAGTGCTCACTTTAATAAACTCTCAAAGATATCACTACACAGTTAGTCATAAATCAATATTTAAAGACTTGTCAACCAGCTAACCACATATCCTGTTTATGCACAGCTCTTTGCCAGTAACTGCGGTCATTGAAACTTGTGTATCTGTGGCCACATGTGTAACAGCACGTCCTGTGGATTTAAAAGGCCTGTCAGCTCACCCAGAAGATCATTGAAAGTTATATGGTTGAAAGTTAATATCAGGAGATGAAATAGTGTTTTACAGCTGTATGCAAGAAATTTCGTGTACGAGGTCTTTCAAAAAATTCCAGAACTTTGTCCACAAATGTTTTCTACGCATACATGTTACTTATTGTGCATGGTCTCCTTCGAAAGACACTCCTCCACAACTGATACACTGCTCCAACACTGTTTTCACTTCCGGAAGCAGTCTTGATATGTTTCCTGCTGGATCGCATGACACACCGTCTGCAAATTTTCTTTTATCTCATCTATCCTTGCAAATCTTCATCTTTCACTGGGGTTTTGAACTTTGGAAATTAAAAAAAAAAAAATAAAATAAAATAAAATAAAAAAATAAAATAAAAAAAAAAATCCGCAGGGGCCATGTCTGGAGAGTATGCAGGATGAGGCAGCACAGTGGTTTCATTTTTTGTGCAACAGGCACACACCAATAGGGATGAAAGTGTGGGTGCCCTATCGTGATGCAAGAGACATGAACTGTCTTCACTTTTCAGGCCATTTCCTTCTCACGTTTTCTCACAGGTGTCACAACACGTCCCAGTAGTACCATTGATTAACGGTGTGTCCCTATGGCACGAATTTATGATGAACCAATCCTTCAAAGTCAAAGAAAACAATCGGCATGGGTTTGACATTTGACCTGGCCTGAGAAGCTTTTTTTTGGTTTTGCAGAACTTTTCCCAATCCACTGTGAAGATTGAACCTAGGTCTCAACATCATTACATCTCCTCATCAGTTATGATTCTCCTAAGGAAAATCTGGTTCTGATTTGGATGATCCAAAACCTCTTCCCACATTGCAAGGCAAAGATCTTTCTGGTCTTGACTCATGAACCGTGCAATGAACTGGGCGGCAACATGATGCATTCCAAGATGCTGTATCAGGATTTCATGACACGATCCAACTGAAATGTTACATTTTTCTACAATCTCTCTGACAATCAGTCTTCGATTGGCACACACAATTTTGTTGTCGTTCCTGACATGAATGTCATTGGTAGACGTCGAAGGGCGTCCTGCATAACGGTCATCTTTAACTTCCGTCTGGCCATTTTTAAACTGTCAGCCATTCGTAACACCGAATAAGGCTGAAGCCCTCTTCACCATAGCCTTCCTGCATCATTTTCTGAAGTTTCAAGCAAAATTTAATGTAGACGCATTGCTCCTCTAACTCCGCCATCACAAAATTCGCAAACTACACTACATAATGTTCTACTCAATACAGCACTGAACAATGATTAACACATGGACAACAATGAAACTTCTGGCAGTTACACATTAAAACATGTGTGTGCAGGGATATCAACCACATTTTACTCCAGCACACCATTGGTGCAAAATTACAAATGTTCTGGAATTTTTTTGAACAGACCTCATATCTCATATATGTCCAGTTGACAAGATACATTATTATCATACAAATATACAGATAAATGAGCTTTGCTTCAACATTTACTTGTGTTACTCACCATCAGTATTAACAGGATAACAAGTGATCAGTATTTCTGGGAGAAACTTGCAACTGTTCATAGTTATTTGTGACTGCAAGGACTAGTGCTAGTAGACAATACATTCTGGACATTATTTTATGTGACCACAGACAGTGGTCATGTGTGTGTGAGTTGTGCTTGTGTGAATATGTGTGTGTGTTTTCTACATTAGAAGTAGGCCTTTTGGCCGAAAGCTCACATATATAGCAGTCTTTTTGTTGTGTCTGTCTGCAACTCAACATTTCTTCTATGTCGTGAATAGCAATCTATCCTTTTCATAATATTGTCACTATTCTTTATTAGTTTAAATATGGGTTCCTTTGGTTCATCTGGACACAAATTTCCCATACATGAGGAAGCTAATCTACAATAATTTAGTTTGGAGATAACATAGTTTTTCCACATTCAGAACTGTTATGAACCAAAAATCATAATTTACATTCACAACTGCATTACAGATTTAAAAATTCCTTATATGTTCCAAAATAATTTTTCCCCAGGTCTTCATTTAGAATGTACAATTATGTACCATAGACACACATTTACAATGGATTTTCATCCCATTGAAGGTACTTCCATATTCAGATGAGGGGTTGAACATGAAGACGTGTTCAAAATTAACACTGACTAACAAATTGAGTACATAGATTTGCCACTTAATTTTTCAATAAGTTCGAATAACATTTCCCTTTATTGTCTGCAATGTTTGTGTCAGCTGCAGGAAGGGGATACAACTGTCAGTTGTGCATAGGGAATCTGAGGACAAGAATGTGTAACTCTTTGAAACATCATGCATGCAGCTAGGTGTGTGATGTACTAATAACAAAGGTAGTAGCTGTGTCAATGTCAGACAGCAAACAGATATGCTACAAAATGTGTTACCAAAATAATACTCTACCGAGTGTAACACTGAAGAATTAAGAAGTTGTCATACTGTCTTCATTATTTTACAGAATTCACTAAACAAACATAAATGGATAAAAATTAACCAGTAGCACTAAATACACAATACGCTGGTCAATACCTACTCAGACCAAGCGCAAAAAGGACTACAAAAATATTTTATTCGTTGCAGTAAACTATCAGAAGATTTTTAATAACACCCCAAAATTTCAGTATTACTATGGAGAAAAAAAAAATTCTACGTCTCTTGAATGGCCTCTGTTGAATAGGATTTCGATGACTGTAACTCAAGACACTGGAGAGGCCGAAAGAACAAGAAATAAGAAAAAGTGAGTAACAAGAAGTACGTTGGATAAAACTGATGAAAGCAGAAATGGGAAAAAACAACAATTTAGAAGAAGGCAGAATACAGTCCACAAAACTGAACAATGAACTGAAAGTTAACTGACCAGGCAAGAGAGGATTGTATGAGAACACAATGTGAGGAAACAGAAGAAGGAAAAGAAAGGAAAAGTGGAAGAAATTTACAGAATAGTGAAATCCTTAACAAGAATTGATGCAAGGAAAATAAACAAAAAAGGAATGTTAAATAAACATGGGAAAAGTATTGTATGTATACAGAAAGAGACGAAAGTTTGGATAGATTATGTGTAACGGTTATACGGTGCACAGGTAGATAACACCAGACTGGTTTTGGTAGATGAAGGGCAACAGAATGAAGACGACTGAGGTCTTAAGATACTGAAGTGGGAATTGGAGAAAGCAATTCAAAGCTCCAGAAAAAAAAGCATCGGGCTGTGATACGTTACATCTGAGTCACTGAAAGTATTAGGTCCAAATTCAACAGTCAGACTGACTGGGGTAGTAAACACAATTTAGGACACAGGAATTTGGACTCAAGATCTACTTCAGACCATTCTAGTATCTTTAACTAGAAAGTGCAACACAAAAGGATGCAAAGTCTATACAATCATTAGTTTTATGTCATGTTACAAAGGCTGTAATAAAACAATGGAAACTCCAGGTAGGGATATCAACAATGCAGGAAAAGATACATTGCTACTTATCATAAAGATAACATGCTAAGTTGCAGACAGGCACAATTAAAAGACACTTACTCAGCCTTTGTTGGAAACACACACACACACACACACACACACACACACACACACACACACCATATTCATTCGCACAAGCAAGCACACCTCATGCACGAATGACCACCAACTCTGGCAACTCATGCCAGAATGGCTATGATGAGAAACATAGTCAGGAGAATTGGCAAGATAACAGAGGAAAATACTGGTGAAGACCAGTATGGGTTCAGAAAAGAAAGAAATTAGAAACATTACAGGCTGTCTGAGGATGATTGGGGAAAGAACGACGGAAATGAACAATCAACTGGAGAAGGCATTCAACAGAGAAAACTGGAATATACTGCTGATAATTTTCAAAGAAGGTGGTATAGACTGGAGAGACAGAGTATTAATAAAGAAGATACATTCAAAGCAAACTGTGACAGATTTGGAAATGGAAAGATGAGCATTGGAAAGGGTGTAAGGAAAAGATGTTCACTGTCAATGAAGCTATTTAACATACATGGAGAAGAACTTTCAGGTAGGGCCATACAGGATGCAAGACACACTGTAATGGCAGGAGAAAGAATAAATGCTATAAAATATGCAAATGATCAAGCAGTGCTGGTGGAACCAGAAGAGGAGGTACAGAGTATGTTGCACAAAGAGATGAAGAGTATGAAATTATGATAAATATATGAAAGACAAGAGTGATGAGAATAAGGAAGAAGGAAGATCAGGTAAACATATTCAGAAGAAAAAAGATAGAGCAAGCAAAATCCTTTATGTACTAATGGTTCAAATGGCTCTGAGCACTATGGGACTTAACATCTGAGGTCATCAGTCCCCTAGGACTTAGAACTACTTAAACTTAACTAACCTAAGGACATCACACACATCCATGCTTGAGGCAGGATTCGAACCTGCGACCGTAGCGGCCAGACTGAAGCGCCTAGAACCGCTCAGCCACACTGGCCAGCCCTTTCTGTACTTGGGAAGTTTAATGACATGGAATGGAACCTGTACAGAAGATATAAGGGGTAGGGTACCTATGGGAATAAGAGTACTTGAAAAGGTGAAGTAGTTACTAGGTTTAGAAGAATTTCAATTGAGCTGAGGAAAAGATTTGCTTAATGTTATCTCTGGAATGTAGTGCTATAAAGCAGTGAATCTTGAACAGTTAAAAAGAAAGAATGATATTTATAAAGTTTTGAAATTGGCTATGGAGAAGAATACTTGAGATTTACTGAGATTTAAGAATGCTGAAGTGATGAAGAAAGTAGGAGATGAAAGAAAGTTACTGGAAGTGATTAGAAAGAAGAAAAAATCTTGGCTGGGACATATACTGCATTGGAATCATCTGCAACAAAGAATTATAGTGTACATTCCTAGAACACTCAGCCAATATACTGCTTCCTCCTGCGTGTATCTCATGAAAAGGCTATAAAGATAAAATCAGAGAGATTCAAGCCCAAACACAGGCTTATCAGCAATCTTCCTTTGTGCGAACCATTTACAAAAAAAAAAAGTGACAATATTCCACAAGGTACCCTCTGCCACACACTGCAAGAAGGCTTATGAAGTATAGGTGTAGGTGAGGGAAAAAGTGAAAGGAATGAGAAGATGTAGGCAGAGAATTAGAATGAAGAATGACATCAGAAGAGGATGAAAAAGACATGAAAGAAGAACAGGACACAAAGGTGAGCCTGGCACATATTGGATTATTCATAGACAGCAAAAATTAAAAGTCTACAAACAGCATTGTAAGAAGTTGACCTTTTATTAGACTAGGTACCAAAGATAGAAAGTATCTAGTTAAGTACTATAATACAGTTATAGTTAATTTTGCAAAATAAATAGTTTACTGACTTCAGCTGCGGTAGTCCAGACGTTTTTATAGGACAACGAAGAGAAAACATACATAAAATAAGCTAGCATTTTTGTTCGAACATCACTACTAAATGTGTAGCTTACATCTACAGATTGTAATTGTATAAACACTATATCTGTTTTAGTAAGTATTCGGATGCTCCCACATAATGTTCAAAGTGACAGTGAAGATCTGTGTGTCAGTAACCATCAGTAACACTCCTATCCCAACCCTTCTTCCCTACAGTTTCCAAAGCTCTACAATGTTGCACCACTAAAAAATGACATGATCTTCACAAGAGAAGCATTCTTAGCATATCCTCAATATCGTAACTCAGCTTGCTGTCCAATCTATTGACTGAATACTCAGAAATGGCTTTGTCATTCTCTTTAACAGATCTCTTTCCAGAAAGTAACAACACTGGATACCCCAAGGCATTTTGTACCTGCTACATCATATCTCTCATGACTACTACTGCCCAATACTGTGTGTAGTAATTACGTTGCCAAAGTCTACATAATACAAAAGAAACTTTGCAGCTATGAACAAGTAACAGAGAGCCAACAAGACTGTCTTACATATATTCTTAGACACACTATATTAGTCTGATTAGAAACAAGTAGACTTGAAAGAGGAAGTTTTTGAGCTTTGGTAAAGATAAAATGATCTGAAAGTTGTTTTCAGTAAATATGTTTACCTTCAAATGCTGGAATGCTTTAAGAATAACTGATCTCTGTGTGACTAAAATGGATGAATTCTGACGGACAAATCTTAAATAGGATCGTAGAATAAGTTCAAAATTGAAAGGTTCTCCATTATATATTTCTGTGAAATGTTTCATGGCAATCACCTGAAAAAAAAAGTAAAATGTAATTCTATAAAGTTCAATACAGTGTGACATGTTATGTTTCTACATAAACTGCCGAATGCATTATTTTTCTAATACAAAAACAAAACAACTTTCCAGATAAAACTGACAGCACCAAAATTTGCAATTACCAAAAGACACATTAATAACAGAGAAAAATCACATAACCTACTGGAACAATAATTACTTCACACTATTCATTGGATCATTGGCCCCATTTGGATGTAAACTGTGCAACATCTCACAAAAAGCTTGAAATGTTATAATTAGAATGGGATATAACTCTTTGCACTATCTTCCCTCCCCCACACGACTACGTAAGTTGTTACATAGCTGTGGAAGTATATAATAACTTTTCTGTTTCTATTTATGTGAGAAATAATTACTGATCAGGAAACTTGTGTAATCTAATCTTTGTGCTGTGTATATGTCCATTAGTAACAATTTCATTGTCAGTTTCATGCCAATACTTTCACTCTTTAAAATACTCTTATACTATTTAAGGGAATGTCATTTTACTTAAAAACTTAAGTATCAGCCATTTTGTTATACCACCCAGCAAGCAATAAACCTTTTCAAATATTAATTCATTCATTCATTTTATATAAACAATGAAATCTTTAAAACAATATAATAATAAAGACAATTCCTGGATGGAATAATATATACACAGTCATGGCCACACAGGCTTGTGCATGGTTGCATATGTATGTATTTCAACTAGAGAAACAGCAGGAGCTCAAAAGATAGAATAAATACTTTTTTCTGTCATGTGCATCATTGCACCATAAGTCAGTCAGCTGTAGGTGAGTAGTTGCCTTTCCTTTATACTATGTATTAAAGTAATAAAACTTTGAAGTTATCGCTTATTTGGTAAAATCAAACATTTCTATAATTAGAAAACTTAGTACTTTAAATAAGTGTAGATCAAGATGCTAGCAAATTTTCTTAGTGCACACAATATCAAATTTTAAATATACAGTTTATAAATCAAAATTCCGCAGCAAAACCAATAACATTATAGCAATAAAAAAAGTATTTTCTAGGTAACATAAACTTGAAAAAATATGTAACATAAGGGAAAAGCTACCACTTACCTATAGTGGACTGATGTGTGGAGTGGAGAAATGTGTAACAGAAAATAGTATCCACTCTATCTTTCGATCTCTTATCTTTTTTCTAGTAGAATTACACACATTCAAACACACAACCACACAGACAACCAAATGTACACACCAAAGGCCATGGAGAACATAAATTGCAAAGGGTGGGAAAAAAAGCATTTATTTACTTCATTGGCGATACCTACTTACACTTTTATGCTACTTGAAAGAAATGAGACATTATCGTCAAGAAGCTGGAATGTCCCCCCCCCCTTTCTTTTCCCTGGTCCTTATCCTATATCTTGATGTGTTATCCCATGTGAAAGTGTGCAAACGTTTTCTAAATATATGTGAGTCATGTAACTCAGATGGAACACGGGCGCCAGCCCAGTATTCACCTTGTTCGATGTGGGAAACCACATAAAAACAACATCTAGGGTGACCAGCACACCAGCCCTCGTTAATCCTACAAACAAATTCAAGCGGGAGCCAGTACACCTCTCCAAATTCCAGAAGTGTCACGCCAGCATTCACAGCTATCTGGACAGGAATATGACTGCCTAAATGCTTCACTATAATAATGGACATCTCTGCCCAAACTCTTTGCCTTTATAAATGTCTGCTTGTGTCTGTGTATATGCGGATGGATATGTGTGTGTGTGTGCGCGAGTGTATACCCGTCCTTTTTTCCCCCTAAGGTAAGTCTTTCCGCTCCCGGGATTGGAATGACTCCTTACCCTCTCCCTTAAAACCCACTTCCTTTCATCTTTCCCTCTCCTTCCCTCTTTCCTGACGAAGCAACCGTTTGTTGCGAAAGCTAGAATTTTGTGTGTATGTTTGTGTTTGTTTGTGTGTCTATCGACCTGCCAGCGCTTTTGTTTGGTAAGTCTCATCACTTTCTTTCTTTTTAGATATATTTTTTCCACGTGGAATGTTTCCCTCTGTTATATTCACTATAACTTTATTTATTCATAATTACTTTCAATAATACAACAATATTCTGGTTGATCTATTACACACCATCTTGATTGAAAAAGCCTGCAAATACTATATAGCTAACAATGTCTACTGAAAGAGAGAGAAACTTAACACTTTCATCATACTGTATGAAGCATTGTACACTGGGACATTAAAATGTATTCTTGTCCAGGAACGAAGTTCATTCATATTGTTAATTTCACCAGTTTATTGCATCACCAAAGTATGCCAATAGGCTATTTTCCTGTGTTAAAAACATGTTTTGCATTGTTGATATTCTGATTGATAACAACATTTAAATAGCACTTATGATCATTATTCTCACAAAATATCTGTTACTTTTAGGTAATTAAAGCTTAAAAATCATTAAATAATCAAATTCTGGCCACGTGATCCAAGAATGCTCTGTTACTGGCTGATGCTTTAGTGATGTCACAGACTAGGAGTAAGATGAAGCTATATTTGTGTTATAGGAGCATTAGCAGAAGTTACAAGGTGTTTATGTACTTTTTCTGCAAACAAATTAGCTATTTAATTATGGAAAACCAATTACATCTTTTAAGTAACAATAAAAACAAATTTTGCGAATGCTGATAGTGGAAGCCTTGCGAAAGTTAATGCATTTATGCTTCACCCATTTACAGCAGCAACATGTGAACGACGGACAGTCTTTTCTCTTCTCCCTGCAACATCTTTAAACTTGCTCAAAAGTAATGAATTGCAGAACTTTTGGAAAAGGGTACATATACTGTAACTAGATTGTCAATTATCAGTCATGAGCTACAACCCAAAGCACAATAAAATCATCCTTTGCAAAACTTTGTGCTGAGGTCCTCTACAGAAGATACTCAGCCGAGATACTGCATCCAGCTGGCCTCTGGTGGCGTAATGGATGGTGCATCCGACTACAGAAAAAGAGGTATCCTGGAAGGATCATGTATATTTCAAAGTTTTACATGAAATACGAAAATAGCATTAACAAGAACTGATTGTAGCAGTTGTTTTCGATTGTAGGATGTATTATATATAGCTTCATATTAGTCTTGGTCTGAGAAATGAACAACAGAGGATAAATACTTTTATTTCGCAAACAAACAATTCATGTTTCTGAAAAGAACTGCTAGTAGTGAAGATATCATCATACACCTACAGTACAGTGAGGCGTACGATCATGAGATTATACAGAGGTACAACTTGCAGGTGACACAAACATAAGGTCTGTGATGTTTGTTATTGTAAAATAATGATGTCTGATGCAGACTTACTTGACCTTTATTTAAGATGACGAAGCTGCAAAAGTTTAAATAACAAGGATCCTAGCATGGCAATACAAAGATAAAAAAATTGTTTCTAATAAAGCAAAAAGTGTGTTGTAACATTAACTAGAAAACATCTTTTTGAATGTGACATGTGAACAGCGATTGCAAATGAAAGCGCATGTATACAGCAAGGAAAATACAATAATATTCTGTTTCTGATCACTGTGGTACAGGTTTGTAATGGTGATTTAGTTTCCATATGAGAGGACTGTTGAGTCATTTTACAAATAAGTTAAAGTGTTCTTTAGTGTTAGGTTCAAACCAGTAATCTATGAACATAATTCTAGTACCTTCCGCCGCGGAAGTCGAACACGCGGCAGAACAAATGGATGTGGTCAGCCCATAGAGAGCTCCGCCTCCATGGCGGCCATTCTGCGCAGCAGCTCTCGCGCAGCGAGGGCACCACCGCTAAGCCACGTGCAGACAGCGGCCAATAGCCGCTCCCTCTGGTTCGTATATAGGGACCCGCTCTGCCCTAGTCCAGCCAGTCTGGTACTCGCTCTGGATTTCGTTTCTATCTCGGCAGTACTGCGTTCTGGTCGTTGTTCGTTGTTGACATTTGCCCGGCTCTGGTTCCGAGTGGATTTACGTTTGGTGTTTGGTGTTGTGGTTTCCACAAGCCTCCGTTGTTTGTCTCTTCCTTGTTGTGTCGCTCATAGTCGGTCGTGGTCGGTTGTTGTCAGTTGTCGTTGGTCTGTCATCCGACTCGTCCTGTGTTTACCCGGTGGTGCATGCTCCACCGCCGGCGGTTTCCCCGCCTGGCGGCTCTGATCCGCAGAACAAGGAGTTCCCGCTTTTAGTTGTGGTTACTAAAATAATTTTATACAATTCAATGGTCTACGGCTTTTAACAACTAAGCTATACCGAATAACTGAGGTGTAGTTGGGTAAAAAGGCAATTTTCAGTAGGAGTTTAATTTCGCTGAATGGTGCCATCCTTCGTTGTTAGTGAACTTGTGCATCAACATTGCAATTTACTAGTACAGTGCAATCGTATTTTATGCATCTTCTCATTCTTTAGAACACTCAAGAACAACTTTTCAGGAGATTTTATAGATGTATTTATACACTATGACACTACACACCATATGTAACCCATTTTCTGAAAGATAAATTCCAAAGCAAGACATAGCATTATGACAGTAGGAGCAACAAGCTAGCCAGTGACATCACAGGTATCACATGACTTGAATGAAGCGTTTTAGTGGCCTGTCAAATTACTTGAATTTCATTCCCGTTTTGATAAAAGGATACGGAAATTCAAGAAGGAAAAAAGTATGTTAGGAACATAAAATGATGTGATTAATCATGCAGGACAATTTCCAGAAAACAGTAAAACAATGTATTACCTAGGTAAGAGAGGTACATGTGACATGATTTATAGGTATTTTTGACATGTTTAATACAGGTACGTCTTTCAGCAACCAAATTATTAAGTTCTTTCTGTACGAAGATACATGTCTGAAAGCCTCTTACAATGCTTCACGTTTCACAGTATATGGTGATGGCTTACTCTAACAAACCAGCACCATTTAGTTACTTAAGTTTTGCTATTAAGCTTCTGTATGTATCTTATGAAGAATTTGCACAGTTTTCAAATCAGGATGATGTGTTACTAGTTTGACCAGAAGACTATTACTGAAACTAGTTATGAAAAAGTGGACATACTGCAACTTCTTAGTAGTCATGTCTTCTTTTTCAAATACGTACTGTCAGAAACATTGAACTGCTACTTTATACTGTTTTCACCATTTCGATATAGTTGTTTAGTACCTGTGGTGATAGTTACCCATCCAAAGGAGTGATATATATTCCTATGTTTCTTACCAATGAATGATTCTTGTAAATGAAAGCTAGTATACTTAAGGTATCAGAGGCGAGAACACAGACATGTGTGGGTTTGCTATTTTATTTGCATGTGGCATGTCACACTGATGGACATCACTTGTTTTAAAGATGTGGTGGCAATTGCAAAAACTTCACAAGAGGAAATACCTACCTGGATGCAAATATACAAGTTTTGGGACTCACCAACCTACGTACTTTGACAAGGTGCACGAGTCCTAATAAGATATATATAAATAATTTTGACAATGCTTCTCATGAGATGTAAAGATACAAATGAACTGTTCTGTTCATTTCTCTTCTAAGTTGAGATTTCATATTGGGTGGTTGTGACTGACTATTGATGTAATCCATTTAGTCATGCACATGTTTATTAGCAATAAATGATTTATTAAAATGAATGGACTTTTCTTTTAAAGAAATTGGAGCCGTACTTTTGAGTTTACTGAGAGCAAATAAACTGCAGTTATAGAAGAAGTTTGGCACAGATTTTCAAGAAGTCACGATTGAGAAACATAAAAAGTTTATGAAGAAAGTGCATTAAATAATACAACGTACAATGGAACATCTCAAACCGTATTAAATTACACACTTTACATCATCAGATTATAAACTTTCCTTGGACCTACACAGAAAGACCTTTGGGACACAATTTATTAGTAACTAAGTGTTTTAATGCCACAGCATACCTTCTACTATGCCAGTTTATTATTAGCTATTGCTCATTTTAATGCAGTAGCACATTTTGAAATAATAATACACATTATGTATCTACCTTTGTAGTGCCTGGAGACAAAGGAGGCCATGTGTGCCAAATGAATGACTTTGTCAGATACCTAAAATCTGACAGTTCAGTATTAAATGAGCCTGTCTGCCATTCAATACCTCCTCTATAGGTGAGAAGCAACCTGTCTTAATAGGTCTGTATTTCATCAAATTTGACTACATGATCTCGTACACTGTCAGATGCTTCTCACGATACTCCTGTCAAACTAAATCAATGTCTTCCACTGAATGGACATAATAGTTTTTATGTTATCTATTTCAAAGATATTGAGCAGTTATGCATTCACCAACATGAAGCAGCGGCTTTGTTTTTTTTATGACAAAGATGTTTCTTTGCCTTGGAGTTAGTCTATATCCACACAGCGAGTTGGTCATCATTATTCAGCGTATTTTCTTCTGGTTTCATTAAATTACCAATGACAACATCAAACACTCCTTCGCACTCTAAAAGAGCCTTTGTAACATCTATCAGTTTGTCCCATTTTCCTCACCTGGCATCTTTTCAAGCTGTTGCTTTTCACCTATTATCATTAACTATTATGTAGCTATAAAATGTTGAACTATTGTTGGAAGTGTTTATGATTGTTGCACTTTATTGCCACAAAACTTCAATATTCTAGTCTCATAGCAAGCTTTGCTACAAATTTGGTAGTGAATGAATGTAGTACTTATATAATGACACTGGTATCTGGTGTAATGGGGCTGGGTGAGAATGAGGAAGTACGTGGTCTGTAGTGTCATTTTACAATTTCTATCAGTCGTATGAGTTATGGTGTGCATAGTGAACATTTAATTCACATTATTCTGTTAGTGCACATATGGTGCGGGCTGTCTTGTTAACCTTGGATTGATATGGGTAATAGAATGGAAACACACTATTCACGAGAGATTCCGCAACAGAAGTCCTCACAGCTGTCTGGAGAAAGCAGCTGAAGAACATGATTTATATATACACAGAGCTATCTAGCTATGTCTCAAAGTACGTCTCTATTTCTGCACAGGACACATCACATACCCAGATTCATCCATGCACACTCGCTCACCCACCCACCCAACACACAAACATAATTTCTCATATACGGTTCCCTTCAATATTCGTACACTTTTCATTTTCTCTATCCTGTGCCAGTTTTATCATTGGTAGCCCGAAGTTATATTTGCAAACATCTGTCTAATGTTATGCAAGCTATTGTGAGTTCTCCGACAGTTATTAACCTAGAAAGACAATGTACACTGGTAACATATTATGCAAAATAACCACAGACAGCATTTGGTACAGTTTTTTCGTGAAGAGAAGAGCGAGGGCTCCCTAGTTCTGAACCGGCAGAAGTCTGTTGACTTAGGCCCGCTCGTATTTTGCATCTGGCCACTCCCAACCTAAGCAGTCTAATACAGAACTGTAAGTATTTAGCCCCTGTGAAGTGACTGCTGTGCTGTGTTGCAATCTGTAGTAAAGTGGTGAGTGATGAAGCAGTTCCTGGCCCATTATGGGCAAAGCCAAATACTCCTTCCACTCATCAGATGAGGGCCTGGGATAGTACATTATACAGTGGAGCAAGGAAAATAATAATGTTGCTGAATGTTGAGAGCAGTAGAGACAGAGAGAGAGAGAGAGAGAGAGAGAGAGAGAGAAAGTTGCTCCACCCCCTCTCCCAGCCGACAAGACTAACAGTGACATACAAAGGGGAAAGCTTCAGCCCCGTGAAAAGAATTAGCAGATTTTGTAAAGATAACCCTGGGAAAACCATAAGAAACTCCAGGCAAAAAGGATAAATTTCAGTTCAAATTGTCAGTATAAAAGTGCTACAGTGTTTTGAAATTGCCTTCCTCTTTGAATTACCATAAACTAGTCATTTTGTTTGTGTGTGTTTAAAAGAATTTCTTGTCATCCAGTAGATGGCTGAAGTTGAAATAATAGAGAGAATTATTCAGAAACCCTCCATGTAGTGTAATGGTTAAGATACCTGGCTGATGTGTTGAAGGCAGCCAGCACAAGTCCTGTGCCATGTTCATTTCTTTTTACACCGTAACAGAAATGACTGCTAAATCATTTTTATTCAATTTCTTGTGGCTGCACCTGTCAAAATACAATGATCTACACTACTGTGTAACTTGGCCAAAAATCAGTCCTTCCCCTGGAGACCTCTTCATGTTATTTGTAACTATAGATTCAGCATAAATTGGAATTCTACTTTCTGACTTTTTAAAAAATTCTCTTTCTCATAATCGGACTTTTTTTTTTCCATTGCACCAAGGGGAAAAAATCGTAATTACAATTTTTTTTTCTGTGTTAGCTTTCTCTTCTTGAACTGAGCCTGCTATGTGAGAGAAAGTCACAAAAAAGAGAACCATTACACTCTTAGAATCTGATCATGTGCTGATTGTATCAGACGACAAATAAGAAATTCAAGAGCTCTTGTAACAGTAGAAAAAGACATTAGAGAGTGCTCGCATGGGTTCTAGTACGACGAAAGCAGAATTCTTGGTCTCCGACTTTGACACTACCAGATCCAGCCTCCCCACAATAATGTCCACCTTAACAGAACAAAATTGCCTATGATAACATGTTCAGTTATCTAGGATCAGTAATAAGAGAGGACTGAGCAACAATACAGGTGATTCCCATCAGATAACCACATCTTGGAGCAAACCATACCATCTGAGTCTTGTACAAGAGAAAATACCTATTTCTACCACAGGCAAAGTGTACACTATAAACATTAGACCAGCAATTATTTATGGCAGTGAAGTACCTGCTGTGAAGAACACACAGGGGCAAAAACTGCATTCTGCACAGAAATGCAAGTTCTGATGGTCATGTGAAGTTACCGTAATGAATATTTCACAGGTAAAACAATTGTCAACATGGTGGAAGTTCAGTGATCACACTTGATATGAGAGTAAAACAATAATAAATTGTGAACTGGTCCATAACTTTTTATTTTCATATAACACGAAGTCTTACAATAACATCTATTACAGTTAAGTTTACAGAATCAATATAATCACATCTGATGCAGTCTAGAATGGTCTTTTCATAACTGTAAGTAAGAGATGAAACGAGACAAGCCTCTTGCCATCCGCCGAAAGGGCACGAAGAAGATGTTAACGGCTGAACGAGACGCATACTGACAAAGCAAATAGAACCTCTGTATTACGTGGATGAGTAATTCTGCCTTATGCAAGTCACCTTTGAAATTTAGTTTTACCCAGACATGTTTCAATGCCTTTTGTACTATCTTCAGTGGGTTACTTTATTTCCTTTCTGTAAAATTGTTGTTATTAACGTTTAGAGAAAATATTTGGTACAAAATATTTACATTTGTGAATGAAGTGATTGTTGTCAAATATTATACTGGGTTTGTTTACAGTTCACAGCTGAGATATGTATTACTGGGCTGATGAATTGTGCGTTGTTTATTACAATGTATCTAAAGTTCTGGTTTTGTAGCTTATTTGGAGAAGGGTGGATGTATGCATTATTTTACATGCCTTACATGAAGCTATAGAATGTTTATGTTGGTGCTGTGAGTCTGCTACACAGTCTACAACTTGTCACCTGCAAACAGCAAAACATAATTTTTTTTTTTTTTTTACGTATTTCTTAATTGAAAATGAGTACATAGCACGTTATTTTGCAAGTTATGGCTTTGATGATGTGTTTGTCTCCTTCGTTTGTGATGTGGTAACATGCTGATTTCTACCACATTTGTTGTTTCACAGGCATTTTCTGTGATTTTTCAAACTTGCAAAGTGTTTTCCCTGCCATTAAGTGTTGTCGTGGCTGTGTAGCATTCATTTGATTCATTGCACGTTTGTCTGGGTGAGGCATGCAGTGTTGTTGGTGTTTAAGGTGTTTGGTTTTTTTTTGTGTGTGTGTGTGTGTGTGTGTGTGTGTGTGTGTGTGTGTGCAAGGCTGAGAGGTGGGGGGAGAGAGAGAGAGAGAGAGAGAGAGGTGGGGGGTGGCAGAGGTTACTGTAGAAAGGCATCTGGAGTAAATTTTGCAAAGTATGAGGGAGAAATGTGAAGTTTTGTTGTGGGTGTTATTTGTACACTTCTTAATTCTGGTAAAGATAGTACTTTCTTTCCATGGCTATGATGAGGTAGTTTTCTTCTATTGTTAATTTTTTATATAGGCTGTCACTAGTTTTAAGAATCTTTACGTCAGTTTCAGTGTTTGTTGTGTGGTGATTCTGGGCTATTTTTTCCAGTGCTCTGATATGTTCTGCGAACCTGGTTCTGAAATTCCTGAATGTTTGACCCACATACACAGATTGACAGCAGTTGCAAGTTTTTGGTATATAAAAGACTGGCTGTATTTGTCAGTGTTGGTGGTATTTCTTCCAAGTCTGTTTTGTTGCTCACTGTCTGCTGATTTGTTGTAGGTTGTGTTGTGTTTGTTTGTGTGTATCTTTCATGATTATGTGTTGCCTATTTCTGTATTTTGTGGTTCACTTTATCCACTCTCTTTCTATCATATCCCTTCTCCCGTGCAATTTGCTTTATTGTATTCAGTACTTGTGTGTAATCATGTTTGTTCAAGGGTGTTTTGTTCAGTCTGTGTAGTAAATGTCTTAATCTGGCTTCTTTGTGAGTTATGGGGTGATTGAATTGGATGTCAATAATGGTACTGGTGACTGGGGGTTTCCTGTAAATTGTGAACTCCTATCTGTTGTTTCTCTTGTGTATGGTGGGAGCTAGGAAATTTAGTTTTTCATCTGTTTGTGTTTCAATAGTGGACTGTATTTGTGGGTGGATGGTGTTTTATGTCCTCATGAAGTTCTTTTATGTGAGGCTGTGATTCATCTATCAGGCAAATTATATTGTCTACATATCTGTACCAATATATTATTGTATACTGTTTTGGTATTGCTGTATTGTCGGATATTGGCTTTGCTATCTTATTGAGGAAAATGTCAGATAGGACACTGACTGGGGATCCCACAGGTAGTTCATCTTGTTGAGAGTAAAATTTGTTGTTGAATGTGAAGTAGTTTTGCTCTGTGATGTGCCAGAGTATGGCCGATATTTCTGGTATGTTTGTTGTGGGAATGTTTCCTTGTAGCTGGAGGTTACTTTCTGATGCTGATGGTTTCTTCTGTTGGAGTGTGTGCGCACATGGAAATTATGTCAAATGAAATTAAGCTTGCATTGTTTTGGTATGTTTTCATTTCTTATTTTTTCTATTAAGTCACTTGGGTTCTTTAGACTTCTGTTTCTTTAGACTTAGAAGAAATGCTACCAACACTGACAAATACAGCCAGTTTTGTGTATATCAACTAAGTTACAACTGCTGTCAATCTGTATATGAGGGTCAAACATGCAGGAATTTCAGAACCAGGTACGCAGAACATCTCAGAGCACTGAAAAGCAATAACTCACACTCAGCATTTGAAGATCATCTGATAGCCCAGAATCACCACCAAACAAACACTGAAACTGACTTAAAGATTCTAAAAACTGGTGACAGCCTATATAAAAAATTAACAATAGAAGGAAACTATCTCATCATAGCCAAGGAAAGAAAGTACTAAATGAACACACACCACTGTGCAATAAAACCCTCTTTGCCAGAATTAAGAAGAATATAAATAACACCCACACCAAATCTTCACATTATCAGTGTCGAGAACTAAATTTCTGTCTCCCTCATACTGTACAAAATACACTCTAGACGCCTTTCTACAGTAACCTCCCTCCCATTCCAGCCCTGCGTGCAGCCTCCCCCCCCCCTCACCGCCTCTAATGACCTCGTTGTCAACGGGACGTTAAACACTAACCACCACCACCCCCCCCCACACACACAAAAACCAAACACCGTAACCACCAACAACACTTCAAATCTGCATGTTTAACCCAGACGAAAATGCCCTAACAAATGAATACAACATAGCCACAACAACAAGTAATGGCGGGGAAAATGCTTTGCAACTTCGAAAAATTGCAGAAAATGCCTCTGACACAACAAAAGTGGTAGAAATCAGTTGTGTTATGACAACACAAACGAAGGAGACAAACACCACAACATCGAAGCCATAAGTAACATGCAGAATAATGCGATACATACTCATTCATACTCTTCTCCCCCCCCCCCCCCCCCCAGAAATCCATAACAAATAAAAATAAAAATTACGTTTTGCTGCTTGCAGGCAACAAGTTGCAGATTGTGTAGCAGACTCACACTACCTACATAAACATTCAATAGCTTCGTGTATGGTACGTAAACTAATGTATACATCCACCCATTTTCCCATTAGGCTACAAAACCAGAGCTTTAGACATATTGTAATAATATGGGCATCAGCCCAGTATTACATATCTCAAATGTGAGCTGTAAACAAACCATGTATAATATTTGACAACAATCACTTCTTTCACAAATGTAAATGTTTTGTACCAAATGTTTTCTCTATAACGTTAATATGTAACAGCAGTTTTACAGAAAGGAAATACAGTAACTGACTGAAATAGCACATAAAGTGCTTAAACATGTCTGGGTAAAACTAAATTTCAAAGGTGTCGAGCATAAAGCAGAATTCCTCATCCAATTTTCTTAGGAAGCATGGAAATAAGAACTGCAACACCACAAGATGATTACTCTATATTGCTGTTAGTCTGTTGCAGGCCAAGTAATGAAAAACATTCATTTTATTAATCAAAAGCTTCACAGTAAATATCACTATTAAGATAACATCGTCATGTTTCAACAGCAACAATGTAAGAACTATTCAAAGTACTTCCTGTATTGCTAACTGACAAGTTTCAAAAGAATATTAATGCATATATAATAACATTGGTAAACTTGTACTTGCCTGTAGTCCCTCAATATTTTATTTCATGAAGTAAACACTTGCCAACAAATTCACAACTTTTAACTTCCTAAATGGTAACCCTTTTGAAAGAATTTCTGTTGCCTCTCTGCTAGTTGGTTATAAGTAACTCTAATTTTGTTCTCATTATGTCTGTGTTTTTGTATCATTCATAAAATGATGATCCATTAATATATCTGTCAGCACTTTTAGTTTTTAATTGCAAAATAGGTACTAGGGACTCATTCATAACTGTAATTTCTTTTAAAAGGTAGTCTGTGTTGAAGAAAGATTAAGACATTGCTATGGTTTGCTTTGCTTGTTTCAGTCAAAAACTTGAACTCTTGAAGCAACACTAAAGCATATGATGAATCTTGTCCTTCAGTATGTGGAGTGCACTGTTGTAAAAAGTAACTGATTACACACTCTCCATCATTGGTAAAGATAATAGTTCTATATGTACCATGCTATATGCCTCTAAAATTTGCTTTATATATGTATATACAGACTGATTTAGTTATCAAAATTCTTGATATGTAACCCCACGTACTAATTATCAGTGTCCAATAATGTGAAATGAGTTGGCCAACTGTTCAACAAATTTAGTTGTTGAATGGAATGAAACAGCAATCCTCAGTTTTGTGAGCTGCAAATCTCTACGAGATTGTTTGACATTTAGCCTTTTCATCCAGTCGGAATCAGAGGCAGAAAGTAGATATTTTGTTGTCCACTTCCTGCTCCCACTCCTAGTGCTTCTGTAAGGTGCAGCTTCCTGCCTAGATTTTGACAAGTTTTTCTGTAATGGCTGTTGACAAACACTGGTTGTCATGAGAAAACATTTGTCCTTGAGATCAGCCTAGTACATTCCAACCACCACCTACTTAGCATTAGGGACAGACTGGTTCACAGTCTTCAGACCAAACAAATAACTCCTTCTCTGGTGTACACAACAGCCACAGATAATGAGCAAACAGGTGTGGTATGGAAGTAATGTGTTACACACAGTCATCAATTAGTGAGAGTCTTGCAATTAATTAGATGAAATATGTACATGAAACATGTCAATACTTAAGGGAATATGAGTTCATTTTTAGCTAATGGTTTTTACTTGAAACGTGCATTATTTGCAAGTTTCTTTTTGTTCCATATTTAAGACAATTTTTCCTACAGCTACTTGGTGTGTACTTTGATGATTTTTGCAATATGTGCATTAGATAGAACTGCCACCAGGAATATATATTTTGAGACTTAACAGAAGAGGACAAAAAACTGGTTGGATTCTCCAGCACTTTAGAATTCGACCACGTTGGTAACCACACTGGAAACCATCAGCCGTGTTTGGTAAACAAGAGACTGTGTTAATCAAAGTGTAACAAGCATTTATATGCCACTACAGAACAAATAGTGAACAATTCAGAAGCAAAAATGAACACAAAGGAACCCAAAATTTATCTGGGTAAGGAAACTTGAGAAACTGTTACATTAAAGAAAACACTCAGCTGACCAATCAAGGATGACACTATATTATGAGGCACCGGCAGTTATAAAGAAAGGATTCATCAGAAGAATCCGAAAACTGGAAGAAAGCTATGGAGGAAGAAATGAATCTCTGAAGAAGAATGAAGAATAGAAATTAGTTAATGAAACTAAAACAAATAAGATGTTTGAAGATAATGGGCTCTGATATAAAATGAAATACAAATACTGAAATGATTCAATAGAAGGCAAAATTTGTAGGAAAAAGACTATACACAATGATTTAGACAACATTATGTTGACACATTTAGTCCTATATCAAGATTTGATAATGACGAGCACTTTTTCTAGCGTGGCAGTGTAAGGTGATTGACACATAAAACAGTTTGATGTAAAGTATGCATTTCTAAAAAGTATTTTGAAGTAGGAAATTTACATTTGTCAAAACAGAGGCCAATAATAATAGTACAGAACTTTTACATAAATCACTGGAAAGTTTTTATGATTCAAACAAAACCTCAAAAACCTGTTACAAATTTGTTCTTTAATTTCTCAGTGAATGTAATTTATGGAAGAGCTATGCCCCTTAATTCCATTCAACAACTAGATTTATTGAGAGGTTGAACAGTTCTGTGCTCATAGGCAGCACACCGCGCCTAGTACAAGTCCACTGCGGTGATCGGGGCCACAGCACCAAGTTACGACACCTGAAGATAGGTTATAAGAGACCAAATCCAGTTGTGTGATAATAAAAGAACTTTACAACTGAAGCGGTATCTTCAACTTCTGGTATAATGCTCAGTTGCGGATGTTTCTCCAATAGGATTATTTGTAAATTTATGGAACAATTGGCTACTTCATTTCATATAATTGTGGGCACTGACGATTAGTATCTGGTGTTACATATCAAGAATTTTGATAGCTACATAAGGAGAATTTCAGAGGTATAAGCATGATAGATATAGAACAATTATATTTACCAACTGATCCAGGATGGATAGTATGTAATCAGCCACTGTTTACAATACTGAATTCAGTTGAGAAACAGCTGGAGGTCTCACCATTTGCGAATTCCTACTCCATTTGTAGACTTGCTGCTGTGACAAACATGCATCACCGTACTGAACCTTCATTCGTCGATGAATTTCAATAGGTTTCACACTTCCACTACGCAAAAACCAAATAACAGAACGCTGTTCTTCCCTGGCACAAGTAGCAATTGGGGCGCCATCTTTATACTGATACTGCGACGGTATGTGTGCATCTGCACTATGCTGCCACCTACAGGCCATTCTGCATGCTGTTTGTAGCACGCTTACCAACTTACAGGATAACGGCGTGAAATTTCGATTTTTTATTACAAATTTAAGCTTTTCATTTGACTCACCCTCGTAAGTGTCTTCATTGTGCCTGTCTATCTACTTCACGGTAAGTAGCAATCGATATTTTCCTATATTGTTCCTACCTCATGTTTCCACTGTTTCTTTTACGTATGTATTAATATTCTTAGGAAAGATGGGAATTAGCAATACAGGAAGTAATTTGCACAGTTCTTATGTTGTTATTGTTAAAATGATGGCATATCATAATAGTGTTGTTTGCTGTCGAGCTTTTGATGAATAAAATGAATTCCTTACATTAACCAGTCTATAACAGACTAACAGTAATACAGAGGTGCTATATGCCTTGCTGGTTTGTGTCTTGTTTAGCAAGTCAGATCTTCTTCACTCCCCCTTGACAGATGGCAAGAGAATTAATTCTTTCATCCCTTACCCACATTTATGGAAAGACTTTCTAGACTGCGTAAGGTGTGACTATATTGAGTCTGTAATCTTACCTGTAATGGATGTCATTTTAAGATCCCTATGTTATACGAAAATAAAAAGTTACTAACCAAATCACAATTTATTATCCTTTTACTCTCATATCTCATGCAGTCACAGAACTTCCAACATGATGACAGTTGTTTAACGTGTTATAAATTGATTATGGATTTTATCCTTAAGAATATCTTCACACGACTGTCATAACATGCACTTCTCTGTAGAAAGCAATTTTTGCTCGTGTGTTCTTCACAGCCGATATCTCACTATCGTATATAATTGCTGGTCTAAATAACTGAATATATTAACCTCAAGTAATTTTGATCTGTTACAGGTGGACATTATTGTAGGTAGGTTGTATCTGGAGGTGTCAAAGTGGGAGACCATGAACATGCTTTTTCTGAATAGAAACCATGCCAGCAACTTGTTTGCCTCCTCATAGAAACAGCACATTATCAGATTCTGAGAGTATAATAGTTCTCTTTCTTGTGATTTTTTCTTCTTCACATATCATGTTCAGCTTGCGAAAAGGCAGTTAACATGGAGAAAAATGTAATTACAATTTTTTTCTTGTCACTATGATGAAAAAAGCAGTACAGTTATCTTTGCTGACATATATTTTTGCATTTATATTACATTTAGCTGAGCTGAGCTAATCTACAAGACTTCTTACTTTTTGACAAACTTTCCAATCAATGTTGAAAAATAATTAACAGAAACCAACTATTTAAAAAAGAACACTACTTATGAGGACTCATGGATATTACAGTGTCATGGAGCTCAGACTCAAATTTTTAGCCTGCACAGCAGACACAACAGTAGCCGGTTTATATTATGCTGCAGACTTTTACTGTTTTGATAAGCTTTACAATCAACTTAAAAAAAGTGAATTACTATTTAAAAATGAACAGTATCAAGTGTAATGGAGCTTGTCCTCTTAACAGACACTGGAAGCATTTGAAGCTCCATACCACAGCCATTCTGCTTTTCAATGACTGTGTGTTTACATTCATGTTCATTAAGGACTCTATTTGCAATTACCATATACTGAATGTTTGTCTTCATTATTTAACTCTCCCCAAAACATCTCACAGCCCAATCCAATATCTGATTCTTCAGTAGAAATTTCAAATACTTCTTTGAAATTAGGGAGGCTCAGGATTTTTGGTCTACTCATTTCCTCTTTGATATTATTAAAAGCCTCCCCCTCCTCTGGACCCCAGCACCGTTTGGTCTTTGCCTTTGAGAGATTTCTCATGACTCAGCATCTCTGCTATATGGTGAGTGGCAACTTTCCTTCTCTAATACTGTTACATTCCATCCTGGATTTTCCATTGTTTGAAATGTCTAAAAGGAAAAGACCAAATGGTGCTGGGGTCCAGAGGAGGGGGAGGCTTTTAATAATATCAAAGAGGAAATGAGTAGACCAAAAATCCAGAGTCTCCCTAATTTCAAAGAAGTATTTGAAATTTCTGCTGAAGAATCAGACACACACAAATGCAACCTCCACACACATCTGCAGTCTCAGACAACTGAAACCACACTGTGAGCAGCAGTACCAGTGCACGATGGGAGTGGCGACTGGGTGAGGGTGAGGAGGAGGCTGGGGCAGGGAGGGGGAGGGATAGTATGGTGGGGGTGGTGGATAGTGAAGTGCTCCAGTTTAGACAGAGAGCAAGAGAGACGGTGGGGATTGGGGGGGGGGGGGGGGGGGGTAAGTAGTGGAAAGGAGAGAAATAAAAAGATATAAAAAGATTGGGTGTGGTGGTGAAATGACGGATGTGTAAAGCTGGAATCGGAACAGGGAGGGGGGCTGGATGGGTGAGGGCAGTGACTAATGAAGGTTGAGGCCAGGAGGGTTACGGAAACATAGGATGTATGGCAGGGAAAGTTCCCACCTGCGCAATTCAGAAAAACTGGTGTTGGTGGGCAAGATCCATTGGCATAGGCTGTGAAGCAGTCACTGAGATGAGGGATATCATGTTTGGCAGTGTGTTCAGCAACAGGGTGGTCCACTTGTTTTTTGGCCACAGTTTGTCGGTGGCCATTCATGCGGGCAGAGAGCTTGTTGGTTGTCGTGCCTGCATAGAATGCAGCACAGTGGTTGCGGCTTAGCTTGTAAGTGAAATTGCTAGTTTCACAGATAGCCCTGCCTTTGATGGGATAGGTGATGTTAGTGATCGGACTGGAGTAGGTGGTGGTAGGAGGATGTATGGGACAAGTCTTGCATCCAGGTCTATTACAGGGGTATGAGCCATGATGTAAGAAATTGGGAGCAATGGTTGTGTAAGGATGGACAAGTATATTGTGTAGGTTCAGTGGATGGTGGAATACCACTGTAGGAGGGGTGAGAAAGATAGTGGGCACAACATTTCTCATTTCTGGGCATGACCAGAGGTAAACAAAACCCTGACAGGGAATGTAATTCAGTTGCTCCACTCCCAGATGGTACTGAGTTACGATGGAGAATGCTGCTCTGTGGCTGGACTGTGGGACTTTGGGAGGTGGTGGGAGACTGGAAAGATAAGGCACAGGAGATTTGTTTTTGTACAAGGTTGGGAGTATAATTACAATCAGTGAAGGCTTCAGTGATACCCTCGGTATATTTTGAGAGGGACTGCTCGTCACTGCAGATGCGGTGACCATGAGCGTCTAGGCTGTACAGAAGGGACTTCTTGGTATGGAATGAGTGGCAACTGTCGAAGTGGAGGTATTGCTGGTGGTTAGTAGGTTTGATATGGACGGAGGTACTGATGTAGACATCTCCGAGGTGGTTTGTTGGACTGAGTAGGACCAGATGAAGCAAATGGGGGAGAAGTTGTTGAGGTTCTGGAGAAGTGTCAATAGGGTGTCCTCACCTTCAATCCAGATATCAAAGATGTCATCAATGAATCTGAACCGGGTGAGGGGTTTAGGATTGTGGGTTTTTAGGAAGGATTCCTCTAGATGGCCCATGAATAGGTTGGCATAGAATGGTGCCATGCGGGTGCCCATAGCTGTACGCCGGATTTGTTTGTAGGTAATGCCTTCAAAGGAGAATTAATTGTGGGTGAGGATATATAGTTGGTCATGGCGACTAGGAAGGAGGTTGTTGCTTTGGAATCCATAGGGTGTCTGGAAAGGTAATGTTCAATAGCAGTAAGGCCATGGGCATTAGGAATGTTAGTGTACAGGGAGGTGGCATCAACAGTAACAAGCAGGGCACTGTGTGGTAAAGGGACAGGAACTGTGGAGAGTCGGTGGAGGAAATGGTTGGTGTCTTTTATATAGGAGGATAGGTTCCGGTTAATAGGTTGAAGGGGTTGGTCTACGAGAGGAGAGATTCTCTCAGTGGGAGATTTAGTATACAATCATAGTCTAGAGATTTAGTATACAATCATTTGATATAGTTCTACCCAATATCAAACTTCTATAAAATCTGACTAGGTCCATTAAGGACTTTGACTGTTTTCTGCTTTGAAGCAATGGGTATCTCATGATTGATTCATCCTTCTTTCGGCCAGGTTGTGCATCTCATCAGTAATGTGTCCAAGAATATTTATTTCTCTTCTTGAAGGATGACTTCCAACAGTTTCGCTGTGACGCCTTTTTCTTGGTGCCTTTCTAGCACTCTCTGACATAAGCACTTTTCATTAATTATTAGTAGGTCATTCATATAAAGAATTATCTCATACTACATGTCTTTACCATGTTCATATCAAAAGCTCTCATAAATACAGAGACTGATATATTTAAGCCAAAAGCAGTAATGAAATGATAAGATCTTTTTTCAAAGCTAAAAGCGGTATACCATCTCTGTCCTGGGTGTAATGACACTTGCCAGTATCCGAATGTTCAATCGATTCTACTGATGTACTTAGTTTTCCTTAACATACGTAAAATTTCTTCTGCTGTTACTGGACGATCTCTTTCCTTTCTATTACTTGGCTGAGTACCAGAGCACCTGACACAACCTGTACTCCACCATGTAGTTTACATGTGACTAACAAGGCATTATTATGGGCATTTTGTAATCTTTTGATAGCACCTTGATCAAACACCTTTGTCATCTCTGACGAGCCAGAGTTACTGGAATGAGATAAGCTCTTATTAAAAGATTTTCCATTTTTTATTTTCAGTTTACATTCGAATCCTTTAATTGTTCCTGGTTTGTCATAAAACACTCCTCAATAGTGTAGCAACCGTTCACGGAGCTACTGTTTCTATTCAGTTCAAAATCTCATCCTGGTTTACTTTAGAGATGAAAATTTCCTTACATGGGGTCAAGTTCATGCCCTCCTGGTAATCTTCGTTCTGTTCCATTTTGGGTACTAACTGTGTACTTGCAAACAGTCACATCTCTTCATTTTCTAAACTTAATGGGGTTTCTTCTTCTACAAAGGGAATTATCACATCTTTCTTGCCATGATATAGTATCAAGGGAAGCAGGCAAAAGTTCAACACTGCCTTACATTAGTTCAACTACTCTGTTCCCAAGAGTATTTTTGACATTCAAGTTGGCTACAACCAAAAATAAATGTTCTAAACACATTCCTCATTTGAAAAATTACGGAGCACTTCTACCCTAATAGGTTTACCTGTTTGTCCAGTAATCCCTATAGCTTTGACTCCAGATGCTGGAAGTATGCTACATGACCATTTCCGGCACTTCTGGTCAATTATACTCTTTGTTACTACACACACTTCACTATCCAAATCAACTACCACACTTACTACTTCACTACCTTTAATAACTGTTACACTGTGCTACCCTCTCTGGTATCGCTTCTTCTAATAATTCATCTCTAAGTTCTCGTTCCTCCTCGTAACTTGCAAGTCCTAATGTTTTGAGCTTAACTCTGACACATCCCAGCACCATCAAAAAGTCCCTTCCTTGGGACCTGGAATGTTTTTTTTTTATCTTTTGTTTCAACAACTCTGCTTGTACATCCTTCCCCTTCATTAGATCTTTTTCCAGTATTTTTATTGCTTTGTTGTAGTTTTACCGAACTAACTAGTTTTGCTTACATTCTGTCCCTGGTGGTGTTTAGTCTCTTCTTTTGAATTCTGACCATTCTTTTACTAGTCTTAGTCATGAGGTTTATTAAGGGAATCTAATTGTTCCAAGTGACTTAAAATTGAGCTAAATCTTGATCACTCCTTCCCAATCTTTTTCTCCTGTGGATAGGTGAGCATCCTGCTGATTTATGCCCTCATTTCATGGTTATTACTTATTGGTTCATCTTTTTAGCCTTGTTAGGAACCACTGAACCTACCTCATTTACAGTTGTTTAGTCTCGGGTCCAGTAACTCTAGGATTAGTTTCTGCTGTTCCCCGAAGACCAATATTCCTCTTTAAACTGCCTCTCAAAGTATTTCCAGTCCCAGAATTCCTTTGCATTAAGAACTCCCCATTCTCCAGCATTGACCATCAGATACTATGTTACAAATTTGATTTTCTTTTTATTCTTCCACATTGGTGGGAAAGCATCTTCAAATGTTTGTAAGAAGGCCTATAGGAGGTACTTCCGCTTAAGGCTTGAAACATGGAAACTTATTGGATTGATGACTTGCTGCCATCTGTTAACATTACCTATCATTCTGGATGAGGGCACAGTGCTCCCTCTTAATCCTACCTTGCTTTCAGATTCCTCAAATTTCTCCTTCAAACCAATAGTGTGGGTCCTACAATCTCTTATCTCCACTATCATTACTAGCAGTTCCCTCAGTACATTTAACATATGAGTGGCCAGCAATCTCTTCTATCTGTCTAGTAATCACCTGTTACCTACTCTCAGTACAAGTTCGTAGGGTTCCTCGGCAGGTGTCATTTTGAATAAAATAATTTTGGATATTGGGCTGTGTCACTGTAAAACACTAGAACAACTAAAGTGCCGATGTTTTGAACAACTTGTTGCAGTCCTCTTCAGGGCACAGCAACTTGGAACCATGATCAATAGGATACTAAAACTACCACTCACCTAAAACGATGAAGTGGAAGAATTAAGTATGATTAAAGCAATAGTGAGGGCAAACAGATACAGGGACTGTGCTGTAATGAACCTTTATAACACACTAAAGTCAAAAATACGTGGCAAGAAAGAAACAACAGAACCAGAGGGCAAGAAGCTTGTTGTTGCTATGCCATACAATGCTGCAATTTCCAACAGAACTGCGCAAGTCTTCAGAAAAACGCAAGTAAAGACTGGGTTTAAAATGCAAGGTAAGTTGGTTCTAGGCTGCGCCACAAAGTTGGCAGAAACAGCAACAGATAATTAGAATCTGGTGTCTACAAAATCAACTGCCAAGCCTGCGACAAGATTTATAATTGGTCAGATGGGAGGAAATTGCAAGACTCTTTTTTAGAGAGCACACATATAGCTAGAATTAGAGTGCATTTCGTACACACGTGGATAAAGAAAAACATGTGGCAGGAAATAGAGGATAACATGGAAATGTTGCACAAGGCACCAAAATGACAATTACTAAACCTTGTGGAAGAAACGGAAATTTATATACATAGAAAACAGTAACTGAAATTACTGCTGACTGAACAGAATGAGTTTAACCTGAATGTTTATTTTGAAGAATGCAGAAATCTACTAGTTTGAGCAGTGCTGAGCACTGCAGCAGATTGGCATGCTGTTGTATGTGGCGGCCAACAGCGGTGAGGAGGCTGGGCCTTCTTCTGCAAGTTCCACCACAAGAAAACAAGAACCTCATACAGAAAAGCTACACATAGTGCCACTGAGATTCCACTTTGAATCTGTCATCAACTATCAAGATTTTAACTAATTGTCACCGTCTTTTATCTTACACTTACGGTTATGTTTTAATTGTTTTGTGACACTGAAAGATCTTGGTTTATAGATGTGAAGTTAGTTTTAAACTTTTTATTTGGCTTTTACACACTCGTGTTATTTACTTCACCAGGCTAGTAGCTTTATATTATTTCATTACACATGTGTCATGTGGATTTGAAGTTTGGATTTTATTTCCACATATTTTAGGTCAGCCAATCTTCTATTCTTAGAAGTTCATTTTGTTATACGAAGTAATTTTAATTAATGAATCCACATTCTGAATTTTAACTATTGTATTTATGATACTAGTTACTTTAAAGGTGAACATTTTAGGTCAGGTTTTACTGTGACTGTTGTTGACATTAAATGAAGCAACAAGTTTACTGTTACCAGTCATTGTTTACTTATCTCCACAACACGTTTCAGAGGTTTAGACCTCCATCAGGTGGATTTATATTTGTTAGTATGATGTGTGTGTGCGCGACGATTTATTTATTTTACTTTTTTTTTGAGGAACTTGCGGCACTGTCTAGTGGAAAAACATAACACTATTTCAGAACATACACTCGGGTTTCTTTTCACAAAAAATACTTATATCTCATGGTAAAAATAAAATAAGTGAAGTACTGTACCTCCAGTGGTCACAGGTTCCTTTCACTTTCGTAATACATCACATGTATACTGTCATATTTTTTACACAAATGTGGTGTCTGGATGCAAGGATCATATAGCAGAAGAGAAACATCATCACAAAGTACCAAGGGTATACATCATAACAACATTATTACAGAATAAATTTTAAGGGACTTTGGAGATCTTTGTTTTAGGTGTTGAATACATGCGTTGGAACAAATATTTCAGGTGGTGTATAAATCCGATTTTGTGAAGTTAATATAGCTTAAACTTCATATTCATTTTTATAATTAGGGGACTTGTTGCAAACTTTAAGTACAATAATTATGTTGGATACAGTGGTAAAATTATACACAAATAACAGTTTTGGTTGGGATTCACAGACAGAAATGAAAGGCTGGAGGCAGAGGGGGAGGAAGAGAAAGAGAAAGCGAGAGGGAGAGAGAGGGGGCAGGAGTGATTGGATGAGAGCAAGCTTTCTAAAGCAGGGGGGTTCTTAACATTATATCTGTTAAATGTAATAACTGCCTAAAGGTTGGGGTAATACATTGTTTAAATGCTTTAAAATATGCAGAGGGATGTACAATTTGTGCCATTAGTTGATGTAGATGTCTGAAGCTGACAGGGGGTACAAGCTCTTGGTGTGACAGGGTATATACACGAACAAGGAAAAAAATTCCTGGATTTTTCCCGGATTTCCTGGTTAAAACTACATTTTCTCCTGGGTAAAAATACACTTTTTCCGTGTTAAGTGACAATATACTTTCCCTCGGAACTGTAAAACATATCCTTTGAATGGATATGGTTTTATACAGCAGTGTAGAATTTCCCAGCACTTTAGAAAACGAAACTCAGGACGAAAAAACACGTTTTGGAAAGATCTTTGATGTGCACCAACATGTATGCTGCATATTTTCGTATTACGAAAGTATAAGTTTGAATTCCACAAACAGGAAAATTTAATGGTTTAAATTAATATACATAGTGTTGCTACAAGAAAAGCAAAGTTTTGGCATATAATATTTGTCTCCAAGATTAATAAGCTACAAGAGACGCTAAGCTTTCACATGTAATGATTTGTTTAGCGCATGTTACACTTTAAGATACATCACACATGATCTTCTAGGCTAGAAATTCTTCTAAATGGCTCGTCATCAAAGAGTTAATTTTTGAAAGAGAGCAAACGCTCTGTAATTTAGGAAATCCATCGCACATAGTTCATCTTGCGTAAAGGAAATTTACTTTGAAAATAACGCTTTTTGAACAACAATTCGCAATATTGCCGTGACTTGTTAGAAACAGATTCATTTCAGCAGTTGCCAGACGGCGCCAGATAAGAGGCGTCACTGAGCTTGCGCAGCTATAGTGACGTTGGAAGCCCGTATGTTCATATGTGTAAAACATTAAAAGATCTAATATCTTGTCATAAAAGAAACAAAACATCAGAGGATACTCCAAGAGCGTTGGAATTTCGTGAACCATACTACAATGCATAGTTCGCCTTACAGTCCACATTCGTATGTCCAGATGCCCAATGACATAGGCCTCGACCTAATATGCTTTTCAGTGTGGTTTTTGGGACGTAAATTTTCTTCGAGTACCAGTACTGTATCATCTCATGTTAGGTTCTTTGTTATGGCGTAATGCCATACGTGCTAGAAGATGAAAACGTGCACTTGAAATGCAGCAAACAATTGAAACTAGCCAATAGTGTGGAAATAAACACTTTGTTTCAAATAAATTCACTGCCTCAGCAGGAAACCCTGATAAAAGCCAAATTTCTTTAGCAAACCGACAAAAATAACTTTATTGTTCTGCAAGGTGATTAATGCTTGACTGTCAGACAGGTGGAAATAAAATAAAATCTGAAACTAGTAACATATTTTAGCCCTCTGTAATTATGTGAATATATTTTAATTCACCTGATAGCTCCCAGCCACAGAAATCAGTCTTGTTTTCATTTGACGTGAGAGCAGTAAACGAAGAGGAAACAGAAAAATCACAAAATGTAAACAGGGGTCACGTGGAGACTACTAACCCCCCCCCCCCCACTATAACTCAGACTGCTCTACACATAAAATATATATAAGGACATGTAAGACATGTTACTTGGTCTTAAGTGTGCAGTACAGTGCCACGCCTCTTCAAACAACATTCTTATAGCGCACATCACTGTATTTCGCTCTGTCAAACTCAAACGTGTATATTTTGTAATGGATGCCATCAAACTATTTCAGGACAGTGGAAATTAAAATGTCCTGTAGCGCCTATCCTGCTTCCAGTCGGCCAGTTCGACATTCTGCCCAACCCCTCGCAATTAATACTGGATAGGATTATTTGTAACCAGGAGAACAAGAACTCTTCAGAAAATCTGGACTCTCTATTGCCTATTAGCTAATAACTTGCTCTTCTATGTAACATAATATTAAATATAGGATACCTAAAACCAGTAAAGACAAGAGACAGGCAAGTCAGTACACATTTATTCAGTCCTCAGGTCCTAGCAATTTTTCTCTCTGATCTTGCTACAGCTTTAGATGGTGTTCATCCCTTTCTGCGAAAAAACTATTACCTTATCAAAGTTCGTCAAACGTTTTGCTACATGAAAAATGGAAATGTCGTCGTCTAATACTGAAAAAGCTGTTAATACAATTAGTACCCAAAACTGGTGTGGTTTCTCGATCTGATTACGTCTATTTTGTCACTGTGTGCCGGATAAAAGAAAATAGGCCTTTCTAATATTGCAGCAATTGTAACACACACCCAATAAGTGACACTGTTTTGGCAATAATGATCATTTTTATAATATGACAATATAATTCACGAAGTACCAATACGAAATACCTATTTGGCCTACTACAAGCAAAAAGCTTTACGTTAGGAAATAGTTTCACATTTCATTCATGCGCTCAAATTTCTCATGCACGAGACCGAATAGTAGTAGAATGAAATTTTTGAATAAATTTGGAATTGTCATATTCTTCCATAATTTGTGTAATGTCCCCGTTTCTTCTACTTCCTCGTTCTAATAAACAGTCTTGTCGTCACTAATTCTGTAACTATTCCTACCACTGTCAAAACTCATTCTCCAGCTAACTTTACTAACCCTGCCACAATCACCGGTTTAGTTATCCAGCAATTATTCTCCAGTTAGGCGTTATTACGAGTTTGTACAATGCATTTCCCACGATACTTCTAGAATGCAACTTAAGTGACTGCTAGCCGGGGACTGCAAATGGCCGTCTAGTGTAGCGATCTGGCAAAAATTTTCTGTCAAAATTTCACTTTCTTGGATACACCAAGAAGATAATACATAATCTTTCTTACCTGTTATTCCTGTCAGTCGTTTCTTTCCACTCTGGTAATCTGAATCTGTGGATTTCGCTAGTAATTATAACAACGCTGAACATTCGCAAACAGAATCAACCACATAAACAAGCAGCAGTTGGCATTCTCCGGTTTGGTTTTATTCCGCTCAGCTCGTATAGCCCATTCCCGTTTTGTCTGCAGGAAAGTTTGTTTCTAGATGTGATGAGGATTCCCCTGGCAGAGACATCATGTACAATATGCCCGCATACAAAAAGCAACTTATAATTCATTCAGAAATCGACTTAGAATGTGTTCAAAAACCAGCAGGGGTGCGTTTCAAAATCATATGAATAATCTATAGACCGACGTGCGCTGGATGCTAGGTGCTTTGTGAAACATAGTTTTTTTCCTCAAAAATATGAATTTACACCTTCTCCACCCGAAATTGCTGCCCGGTTCAGATACTCAGGTTTGCCCCCTGCCTCCACTAGATCTGGGCCTGCTGCGCATGCATGAATCTGACAGCTTGGGTGCGCCAGTAAAATTTTGCTGCTACTGCTACTTACACAGCCAACAGCTACATTTCTGTAGCCAGAAGCGAGAGAAGATACTAAAAAGCCTCTGACACATTCTGTTGTTGGCAGATGCTTGTACGGGCACTTTGTTATTTTATATGGCACATTTCCTTTGCAATTTAAGTTTTATTTTCATTTGTTTCTCTCGTTCATGTTTTAATGCTGCAGTATTATTCTGCAGTAGCGGGATACAGTAATATCCTTTAGTTAGAGTATCGGTTCTTACCAGTCAAAATTACAAAAAAATTAACTGAAAACTTAAACAACAAAAAATTCCTGGGTTTTTCCCGGTTTTCTACTGGATGAAAAAATTCCTGGGTTATTTCCAGATCTCCCGGGTCATAGACACCCTGTGTGATGATATATTTGTAAATTAGGTCAATCTCTTGTACATTTGAGGGATGCCATGGTAATGTAACTAAATATTTATGATACATAGTAAATTTCTGTCTTTGGAGTGTTTCAAGGATGTCTACTTTTTGCTTTTAGGTTGGATGTGTAGGATGTTGATACTTGAGTTGTTAATGTGGTGTTTTGTTTCATGCTGGTGGGGGGGATACTGCTGATGTGTGGATTTTTTTGTTTTTCAGTGCTACCATGTGTTCTTTTAATCTACTCTCAAATAATCTGCCTGTCTAGCTAATGTAGAAGCACTCACAGCCCAAGCATTCAATGCTGTACGCACCTGTGTGATGAAGTGGGTTCATGTGCTGATATTGTGCAGTAACTTTTGGCCAGTCTTGTCTGTGGCAAAGGATATGTTTATGCCTTTTCGTTTGAAGACATTGGCAGTTACCCCACAACATCAATGCTATATGATCCTTGACTAAATAAGATTTATATACCAACTGAAATATTTATTCGAACGATTGTATTCAATGCCTAAAACAAATATCTCCAAAATCCCTTAAAATTTATTCTGTAACAATGTTGTTACGATGTATATTCTTGGTACTTTGTGATAATGTTTCTCTTCTGCTATATGATCCTTACATCCAGACACCACATTTGTTTACACAATATGACAGTATACATGTGATGTGTTACAAAAGTGAAAGGAACCTGTGACCACTGGAGGTACAGTACTTTACTTATTTTATTTTTACTATTAGATAAGTTTGTTTTTTGTCAAAAGAAACCCAAATGCATGTTCTGAAATAGTCTCCACTAGACAGTGTCACAAGTTCCTTAAAAATAAAATGCAACACAGGAAACAGGCGCACACGCGCACACCATACTAACAAATGCAAATCCATCTGATGATGGAGGTTTAAACTTTTGACATGCATCATGGAGATAAGTAAACACTGACTGTGTAGTGCCTCAAGAATTTTGGGGTAAATTCTAGAGACACTCGTATTTCCACCATCTCGAACACACCTTATTTTAGAGATAAGTGTGGTAAAGTAGAACTATGTCTACTGCCTCACAATTATGTGTGTGCAGGACGGACGTGTATCGGATGGAGGGATCGGCGCGAGAGGTAGTTGCCGAGCCCGCCTAAGAAGTTACACGTCCCGCTCATGGAATAAACGCGTCATACTCTGTGTGACGTAAAACATTATTGTGTGAACATTTGAAGGTTGTTGAAAGAAAAGAAGGGACTTTGATTCATTCATTCCCTTCTCTTACTCTCAACAGTTATGGAGAATTGACTTGTTAAACTTTGAGATATTTCTGAATGCATTTGTTGAAAAAGTAATAAATTGTTTCCGACATTAAGTAGACATACGGGAACTTACTAAACGTCAATATTAATTTTCAAAGGATAGAGAGAATCTCAGTGTGTATAATTGCTTTGTCCACTTGAAGTGTACAATAGCTGTTGCATAATTGATCGATTAACTGCTAAAGTAAATCGTCATGTCAAAACTGCCAGAATGTGGCGGCCAAGGTGAGCAGGACACAAAAAGGAGGAATTTTTTTTAAAGAAGATTGAGATAAGAAAAAGTTGAGATGTGCCGTAGCAACACATAAGAACGAGACAAAGAAATTGGTCTGCAACATTCGATCAAGAAGATTTGGTTGTGGGGAGAAAACTATCCTCAAACATGCAGTAACCAGCCAACGCCGACGTAACATGCCATCGTTGCTGGTTGCTCTTTGAGTTGCCGACTTCGCGCCCGCCGATGCTGTGAGCAACGGGTGACGCTGCCGGCGGCGTTCCTAAACCTCACCGACACAGCCTACAATCCTATGCCAGGTGAGCTCAAGATAATAACTATTGAATGTGAACTAGGGTGGTCATTATTTACAGAGGTTTTTTTTTTTTGTTTTTTTTTTTTTTTAATGATCACAAGATCGCAAAAGATTAGGCCCATGGAGAAGGAACAACAACCTACAGAAACTGCAGGACCAGCCATGACCATGACTGTGAATGAAGACATGCCAGATTTATCTGAAGTAATAAACTTAATCAAAGCTCAAAGTATTCAATTAAATGCAGTAAATACACAATTGAACACCAAATTTGATGCTCAGAATGCTTCGTTAAATGAAAAACTTGAAGCACAGGGTGAAGCTTTTGGAAAACTATAAGAACAGGGTGAAGCTTTAAATTCTAAATTTGAGGTGTTAAATGATAAAGTGGAAAATTTACGAGTAGATTTAAAGAAGAGTCGGAGTTTAATGAAAAATTACGATCATTTCAAAATGTGTGTAACATTACATTTGACACAGTGAAACAAAGGTTACATACTTTAAATGATTCCACTGAAAGACAAGACAAACTGATCCCTATTGTTGAATCACAAATTGCAGGTGTCAACACTCGTGTAGATGTGATAGAGAGAAATTTTAAGGGAAAGCTAACAACCTCAGACACCATAAATATAAGTCATCCGGAGGAACAAGTAGAGGAATTAATTGACCGGAAAGTGGCAGAGAGGGTAAACACAGATAATGTTCCATCACGTTTAGCGTCAGAACTTGACAATACTAAGAAAGGCATTTACTTATCCAGAATAAAGTAGAAAAAGGGGTAGTTTCAAAGAAAGTAGTGTTCACTAATGAAGTAGTAACAGATTTACAATGGGGAGCAAATTCTCGACTCACCAGACAATTGCCCAAATTTAAACCAGATGGAAATGTGCATCCAACACATTTCGTATTTAGGAGAGGCTTCCGAATGGGGCACAATGAATATAGACAATTTCCTGTCTTGGGCGGACTTTCAGAGAAAGTTTAAGGAGAAATATTGGTCATCTAGTGCCCAGGAGAAGTTAATATCGGATTTATGGGACCCAAAGTATTACAATAGTACGTGGGGTACAATGAGAAAATATTTCGACTGGCATTTAACAAGAGCTAAATATTTAGATAAACTAATGGAAGAAGAAGGGTTGGTACAAATTTTGATAAAGCAATTACCCACTTACGCTTGGAAAGACATTATGTAGTCGGTGCAAGACAGTAGAAGAGCTATTATTCTTTGTACACACACTTGATGCGATAAATAAAGACCGAAATTAGAATGTGCATCAGAATGAGAATCAAAATTACAGGAGGAGTAATGATAATAGCTGTAGTAATTTCAAAAGACACGAGACAAATTTGGCCAGAGTACACCGATCTAAGCGGAAAAGGAGTAATGGAAATTATCAGAAAGGACATCCACCTTCGAATACAGGCCCAGTAACTACACAAGAATTTGTACTTGGCAATAATAGGGTTCAAAATGGAAACGTCATACCAAGGTTTGGTAACCAGGGCGGGGGCCAAGGTCATAGAAATACATTAAGAGGCCTGCCTCATAATGAGTATGTTTCCTTTACACATTAAGTATCAACAAAAGAATGGTTACTACTAGAAGAACCTAGTGTAGCTACAACTAATCCACAACCAATTATAGTTGGAAAAGTAGAAGATTCTGAAGTGGACATATTTACTGATTCTGGTAGTGAAGTATCACTTATTTCGAGTGGATTTTTTAATACATTAAGAACTAACAATAACTTACCTGTATTACCGGTAACAGGAGTACATATATTCGGTATAACTGGAACTAAAAGTAAGGTTGTTAAACACGAAACACAAGTAAACTGTAACATTGGTGAGATTACGTTCCGGCAAACACTGCTGGTAGTAGAAAATATTAATAGAGAGGTATTATTTGGCTTAGATTGGCCATCGGAGCTTAACGTTATACTGAATTTTGAAGACAGCTGCCTTTATTTCGGACTCGGGGTAGACAAATAATGTATTAAGTTTCTAGTAGACAGTTATGTTGATAAATAAACAACTGAACACCAGAGTTTACGATTACCCGCAACAGCTCAAATGTCACCAGAGATGGAAAACATAAGCCATGCATCACAACAAGCTGAGATATAGAATAAAGTAAATGAATCCCCAATATTAACCAATGACCAGAAAGCAGATTTAGCTGAAAATCTATTAGAATACGAGATGGTATTATCAGATAGTCCAGGTCGTATTAGTGATTATGTATGTAAATTTAAGATCAAAGATGATACGCCATTTTTCTGTTAACCGTACCCGATACCGGTGAGTTTAAAAGAGGCGGTTAAGGAGGAAATATATAAAATGGTAGATAATAAAATAATAGAACACGGTACAAGCGTTATAAATAATCCCTTGGTAGTTGTGAAAAATGCTACAGGCGGTGTGCGGCTCATACTGGGCACGCGCATCCAGATTCAAGGAAATATACAGCATTCCTTTTTGATGGAGAATCGTATCATTTTAATGTGTTACCATTTGGGTTAAGTATCTTGGTATCAGTGGTTATACGTACGCTGGACGAACCATTAGGTAAAGAGTTATTAAAGGATTTAATTATATATGTAGATGATATATTGATAATATCACCCACCTGGAATGAGTGTTGCCTAACCTTGAAGAAAACACTGAAAAAATTTAAAGAAAAAGGTATTACATAAAACTGTCTAAGTCACACTTTGCAAGGCAAGAACGAAAATTTCTGGGACATATAGTAGGTGTACAAGGAATTAAGCCTGATCCAGAATGTATAAAAACTATTAAGGAGTGTCCACCACCTAGAAATATAAGACAATTGAAGGGATTTCTTGGAATGGCAGGGTATTATAGACGTTATGTACGAAGTAAAGTTGAACGACCCTCGACTTTTGCATTTATTACGAAAAGGGAGTACCATGGCATTGGGACCAAGAGGCACAGGAAGCATTTGAAAAGGCAAAGCGAGCTAGTTATATCAGAATCACCGATACTGAACCATCCGGTAATGGGTGAACCATTTAAGATTTCGACCGATGCATCAGATTATGGTATAGCAGCAGAGGAGGAGGAGATTAGTGTGTAACGTCCCATCGACAACGAGGTCATTAGAGACGGAGCACAAGCTCGGGTTAGGGAAGGATGGGGAAGGAAATCAGCCGTGCCCTTTCAAAGGAACCATCCCGGCATTTGCCTGAAGTGATATAGGGAAATCACGGAAAACCTAAATCAGGATGGCCGGACGCGGGATTGAACCGTCGTCCTTCCGAATGCGAGTCCAGTGTGCTAACCACTGCGCCACCTCGCTCGGTATATAGCAGCAGAGCTGTTCCATCAATATCTTTTGCCAACTGGACCCTACACAAACACGAATTAAATTATACATAAACAGAAAAGGAATTGTTAGCCATAGTATGGAGTATACAAAAATTCCAAACACTCATATGAGGGTCTGAAATATATGTCTATACAGATCACCAAGCTCTGTCATTTCTAATGAATAGCTGCTTACTACATAGTAGATTGATGCGGTGGATGTTGTTTCTCCAAGAGTATGACATTAAGATCCATTATGTAAAGGGTTAGGAGAACATTGTACCCGACGCTTTGTCTCGGCTACCAGTAGGCATGAAAGAACTGAAGCGTTCAGAAGCACCTGGCGTAATCTTTGCAATTAATTTTCTAACATTAGAATATTCAAGCAACAAAATGCAAGAGCTAGCTTAGAAAATTACATAGAAAATCCAACATGAACCTTATTTTACAGATATCTTTACTATGTGTGTCAGGAAATCGCTACCGCCTAGTCAAGAGGGAAGGTGGAAGATTGTGCGATATAATCTGTTCTGAAGAGACAGTAAGACAACGCGACATTGGCCTTTATGTATATCAAGTCTAATGGAAGACGAGTTAGTGTAGTAAATTCATAAGAGTTATGGACATTTTGGTATAATGAAATGCACTGCACATACGAATAAGTTCTATTACTTTAAAAAGCTAGGACATAAAGTGGCGTTTAGTCATTAAGACTTGTGAGATTTGTCAGAAAGTAAAAGAGGATAACTCTCACGTTAAATATAAGATGTATCCAATTATTCCTAAAGCATTACACAATCTAACCGCTGCAGATTTCTTTGGACCAATTCCAAAAGGAAGAGGAGGAGTTGTCTACATTTTTGTCCTCTAGAGTGTTGGGATATGTAGTGCCATGAGAATTTTGGGCAAATTCTAGAGACAATCATATTTCCACCGCCTTGAACACACATTTTAGAGATAAGTGTGGTAAAGTAGAACTACATCTACTGCCCCACAATTGTATGTGTGCACAACAAACGTGTATCAGACGGACGATCGGCGCAAGCAGGTAGTCGCCGAGTCCACCTAAGGAGTTACACGTCCCGCTCATGGAATAAACACGTTGTACTCTGCATGACGTAAAACATTATTGTGTGAACATTTGAAGGTTGTTGAAAGAAAAGAAGGGACTTTGATTCATTCATTCTCTCACTTACTGTGTTAAGGTATGGGCAGTTGTCTTGTTAAACTTGGAGAGATTACAGACTGTATTTGTAGAAAGATGATTGTAATAGCTTCTGTCGGACTGGAAGGTGTCAAGCTTACAGGAAATGTTTCAGTGTATGAAAACTGTTATGTGTTATGAAAATACAGTGAGATTGAGTTCAAAGTATTCTCGAGTGTACCGAGTTATTTAAAAGTATAGAGAATTCCTACAGAGTAATATCTATTGTTCGGAGAAGAAGCTGGGCAGAATATCGCAGCTGGCTATCCTGAAAGAAGATTGGCGAAGCAACTCCAAGTAAGTTCAACAGCCAAGGGGGGAGTGTGAGTCTTGCATGCCAGTACCACACTGCCACCCTTAATCACCGGAAACCGCCAGAACTGGTAACAGTAAACTTGTTGTTTCATTTAATGATACTGGTTACCCTTGTTCCCGAGTATTAGTGCCCTCTACTGGCCTCAGTTATTTGTATAATACTGAAGCATCCGGGCCATCACCAGCACTTACTATGTACGTAGATATATAGATTCTGATGTTGATATCCACAGACGAATATCTTATGATATGATGGCTGTTAATCATGTTAATATTTTTGTTTTTCTTGTGCATCCCTCAGCCTGCTGTAGATTTTGCTTCAGCTAATTTCACTTACTTGGTTACATCACTGTTTTTCAATTTTGAACAGACCTGAAAATGGCAATGGCCAAAACTGGTAATTGTGAAATGTAGAATTTATGTGATCAAGACGGACCTCTACAAATAAAATGAAAACCATTATATTCATGTTTGTATTTTCCCACAAGACCACTTAGGTCTCCACATAATAGTCTTTGCTCCGCTTTTGGCATCATTTGCAAATGTTTATCTGTTCTTTGGCAGTTGTGGTGCGTAGGCAGATATGATATTTAAGTAGGATTCTTTAGAAGTGCTAGCTTTACTGAGATAATACTATCATGTATTTACATTACCAGTTTCATTTTAAGGCTCAAACAAATTTGAGTTTATTGGTATTTAGCGTAGACCACACAGCCAGCTCATACTTCATGAAGTATACAGGTATTGAGAGAAATTTAGTGTTACAATATTTGTTTGTTTGCACATGCACACACATTACAGACCAACATAAAATAGTTACAGACCAATACTTAGAGAAAACCTTTGTGCAATCCATTTTCAATGACATGTTGGCTTTAGATGCAACTACCTGCAGTAATAGTGAATCTGCACAGCATATAAAAAATTCTGTGACCATTTATTGCTAATAGTCATCATGCTTGTTTATCAGTCACACAATACACATGAACATATTACTGAATGTCTCTTTCCAACACGCCGTTACATATGCACACTGACCTGATGATTGCTGAAGCTGCTAAGATGGATGCAGTATCACTCCCTAACAACCATTGATACTGAAAAACAGTAGTAGTTCTAATTTGAACACGAAATGGCAATAATTAGTAATGTTAAATTATGAACTCTAAACTTGTAAAAGAAATTCATTTCATCAGGAGGGAAGAAAGGGGGGGGGCAATGTGAAAGCAGTGAGGTAGAGTATTGAGTTAAAAATCAGAGCAAGGAGAGTACAGAATATTGCCACAATCCTGCAACTATATATTAAAAACCAAACATTATTGCAGAACTAAATCATATTGGTTTTAAAACTGTATTTAAGTAAAAAAGAAAATTGTTTAGCTTACCAGACATAGTTCCAAGACAGATAACCCATTCAGCATGTTCATCTTTGAATCTTCCATGTTTTTTTCGTAAATCTCCACAAAATCTGATACTTGAAGCAATGGCTTTTCAACTGATAATCTGGAGATAACCTGGAACTGTATATGACAGTAATAAATTTTATGCTGATTAGAACAGGGTACACATATAGTACTATTAATATGGTGGCAACAACAATGTTACTAATTTCCTTGGACGAATGAAAGATTTTCTTGTATTATTCTAGGATACAATACAGAAAAAAAGGTAAAGTTATAATGAGGCCACCCACGTGCTGCATCAAGCTGATGACAGTGCATCTTCACAAGTTAGTAACAACCAATGGCAGTCTAGTTTGGAGCACACAGTGAGCAAATGAAATCTATACATAAGAAAATACAAATTGCATCAGCCCCTTCTCATTTCCCACAAGTAAAGAGAACAATGTGAACAAACTGAAAATATTCATATTTCCTTCACCTCTAGGATATCAATATTTTTACACCATTAGGTATCCAGAATAAGCTGCTAATTTAACTTCTCATGATTAGTCACACTGACGTTACCAACGTACACTTCAAAGTAAAAAGAGTCGATGCCTCCTTGTAAACTCTTAACACTGCAAATGTCAGATGGAAAGCAATGTCAATTGCATCATTATAAATAAATTTTCTTAGTTACTCTACTACCAACAGGTCAATGAAATTTGAATTTAATCATTGTCTTGGATATCTTTTATTAAGAGCCAAATTTCAATAAAACCAACCAAAAATATCTTCAGTTATCTTAGGCAAAAAAAAAAAAAACAAAAAAAAAAACAATGAAAAAATCCAGGATGGAATACAGTAACAAAAATATGGAAAGAATAGATTATATTCACCACACAGAGAAGGATTTGAAAAATAATTAAAACCAACAGCTGCATTGCATTCCAACATCGTTTATTCAAAACATGCTATCAGTTTCGATGCCAAAAAGCATCATCTTCAGACCCCAAGGGTAACTTACAATCAACGTACAAACTGCAATGACAAAGACCAATGGAAACTTCAAATGGAAACAGTTATTAAGAATGTACGCCTGCATGTGCAACCAGCGGACCAAAATTAACTGGATTATGTATCTTCATAGAAGTAACAAGCCCAGCACACAAGATACTGAATTCAGTTGATTTTGGCCCCACTGCACATGACTTTGTTGGTAGCCCATGTTGGCATACATGCTTAAGAACTGTTTCCATTTAAAGACTCCTATGGTTTTTGTCATTGCAGTTCATACACTGATGACAGGTTATGCTTGAGGCCTGAGGACGACACTTTTTGGCGTCGAGACTGGTAGCATGTATTGAATAAACAACGTTGGATTCCAATACAACTGTTGGTTTTAGTTGTCGTTATTCAAGAACTTCATGTCTGGCTGCTTTCCCATTCTCCTCACTGGATTACCAGAGTTACAGAGGACGTGTCAAGTCACAGACAGATAATATGAAAAAGGGTGCTAGAAATATTTCAGCTTTTGGACTTCTTCAACAGTAGAACACACACACACACACACACACACACACACACACACACACACACACGGAAACAACCCACACCCACATAAATAGGTTGGTCGGTTTGTGGGATTGAAGGGACCAGACTACTAGGGCCATTGGTCCCTTTTTCCATGAACTTGAAACCCCTACAAGGAATAAAAGTAAACAATGGAGATGACCAGAAACAACACAGGACAAGAAAGACACAGACAGAGACCAGATAAAAGGAATGAAAATCACACTGAGTGTGACAGTGGTAAAGCCAACCACCAAGAAAGGCACTAAAAACCCCAGTGTAAAATCTTAGGCCAAAGGCCAGACTCAACACAAAAAAAGGACAAACACTTAGATCAAGCAATAAAAATCCCCTGCACAAATAAAACTCAAAACTAAATCAGCCATCGCAACGTCATCTGATAAAAGTGCAGGAAGTGAATCAGGCAGCGCAAAAGTCTGCCTGAGCGGAGTTAAAAGCAGGCAGTCCAACAAGATGTGGACCACAGTCAAAGCTGACCCGCAGCGACATAGATGTGGGGCCTCACGGCGCAATAAACAGCTGTGCGCTATCCAGGCGTGGCCAATGCGCAGCTGGCAGAGGACAACAGAGTCCTTGCGAGATACCCACAAGGAGGAGCGCTACGCACCGGTAGCCTCCTTGATGGCCCGAAGTTTGTTGGCTGAAGGAAAGGTGCGCCATTCTTCACCCCAGGTGTGAAGTACCTTCTGCCGCAAAACTGACCTGAGGTCACTCTCCGAAAGGCCAGTCTCCAAGGCTGGTGCACCAAAGCCTGTTTGGCCAGCATGTCAACACGTTCATTTCCCGGGATGCCTACATGACCCGGAGTCCACACAAAGATTACAGAGCAGCCGCAAAGGGCAAGAGTATGGAGGGACTCCTGGATAGCCATCACCAGAGGAGAGCGAGGGAAACATTGGTCGATTGCTTGTAAACCACTCAGGGAGTCACTACAGATAACAAAGGACTCACCTGAGCAGGAGCGGATATACTCTAGGGCATGAGAGATGGCGACCAGCTCGGCAGTGAAAACACTGCAGCCAGCCGGCTATGAGTGTTGTTCATAGATCCCCTAGAGTAAGAGCATAACCGACATGACCAGTAACCATCGAACCGTCAGTATAGACAATGTCAGCGCCTTGAAACGTGGCAAGGATTGAAAGACAGCGGCGGTGGAGGGCCTCAGGTGGGAATGAGTTCTTCGGGCCCTGTGCCAAATCGAGCCGAAGGCATGGGCGGGGCACACACCACAGGGGTATACGCAGAGGGGCCCGGAAAAGAGATGGAAGACGGAAAACCTCAAGCCCAGAGAGAAGAGCTCTGACACAAACCGCGATCATACACCCTGACTGGGGCCGCCGATCCGAATACGGACGACTGACTGAGGGAACAGGAGACGATAATTGGGATGCCCGGGCAAGCTAAAAACGTGTGTAGCATAAGCGGCCAGTAATCGTTGGTGCCGGAACTGCAATGGAGCGGCCCTTATGGAACCCACCCTGAGACGGAGCCACAAGGCCACGAGACTCAAGTAGCCAACTCAACCTCCGGCTCACCATGCGCTCAAGTAACTTACAAAGAATGTTGGTGAGGCTAATGGGGCGGTAGCTGTCCACTTCCAGTGGGTTCTTGCCAGGTTTCAACACGGGGATTACGACGCTTTCCCGCCATTGCGAGGGGAACTCACTCTCAACCCAGATACGGTTGAAAAGGTCTAGGAGGCGTTACTGGCAGTCCACCGAAAGTGTTTGAGCATCTGACAGTGGATGCGATCTGGCCTGGGAGCCATATCAGGGCAACCGGCTGGGGCACTTTGGAATTCCAACTCAATGAATGAAGCATTGTATGATTCAGGGTGGCGTGTGTGAAATGAAAGGCCCCGACATTCCAGTCGCTCTTTCAGGGAGATGAAGGCCAGTGGGTAATTCGCAGAAGCAGAACTCTGAGCAAAATGCTCCGCTAAGTGGTTTGCAATTGTGTCAGAGTCAGTACAGACTGCTCCATTCAGTGAAAGTGCAGGTATGCTGACTGGGGTCTGATAGCCATAGAGTTGCCTAATCTTGGCCCAAACCTGCAATGGAGAGGTACGGAGGCCAATGATGGAGACATACCTTTCCCAGCACTCCTGCTTGCGTTGGCGAATGAGGTGGCGGGCTCGTGCACGGAGCCGTTTAAAGGCGATGAGGTGTTCCAATGAGGGATGCCGCTTGTGATGCTGGAGTGCCCGCCTGCGATCTTTAATCGCCTCAGCGATCTCAGGCGACCACCAAGGCACAGTTCTCCGCCGAGGGGACCCAGAAGAACAGGTAATGGCAGATTCTGCAGCAGTAACGATGCCAGTGGTGACCGAGTGAACCACCGCATCAATGGCGTCATTGGAAAGGGACTCAATAGTGGCAATGGAGGTGAACAAGTCCCAGTCAGCCTTATTCATAGTCCATCTGCAGGGGCGCCCAGAAGAGTGACGCTGTGGCAGTGACAGAAAGATCAGGAAGTGGTCACTACTGCACAAGTCGTCATGCACGCTCCACTGGACAGATGGTAATAGGCTAGGGCTGCAGATCGAAAGGTCGATGGCTGAGTATGTGCCATGCGCCACACTCAAATGTGTGAAAGCACAATTACTTAAAAGAGAAAGGTAGGTCGAGCTGTGCCAATACTTGCTCAACGATGCTGCCTCGGCCTGTTGCCACTAATCCACCCCAAAGCCACTGATCCACCCCATAGAGGGTTATGGGCATAGAAGTCGGCCAGTAACAGAAAAGGAGGCGGCAATTGGGCTATCAGCGCAGCCAGGACATGCTGTGGGACATCACCAACCGGTGGAAGATAGAGACTGCAGACAGTAACAGCCTGAGGCGTCCACACCCGAACAGCAACAGCCTCTAAAGGTGAAACTTCCTGGCAGATTAAAACTGTGTGCAGGACCGAGACTTGAACTCGGGACCTTTGCCTTTCGCAGGCAAGTGCTCTACCAACTGAGCTACCCAAGCACAACTCACGCCCAGTCCTCACAGCTTTACTTTTGCCAGTATCTCGTCTCCTACCTTCCAAACTTAGGTAGGAGACGAGATACTGGCAGAAGTACAGCTGTGAGGACGGGGCGTGAGTCGTGCTTGGGTAGCTCAGTTTGTAGAGCACTTGCCCGCGAAAAGCAAAGGTCCCGATTTTGAGTCTCGGTCCTGCACACAGTTTTAATCTGCCAGGAAGTTTCATATCAGCGCACACTCCGCTGCAGAGTGAAAATCTCATTCAGTCTCTAAAGGTGTTTGTAGAGAGACAGACTCGCTGTAAAGGGAGTGAAGGACATCGATGCAGACGCCACCAGATACCTTCTCATAAGCTGCCCGGTTCCTATAATAACCCTGATAGCCACGGAGGGCGGGGGTTCACATCGCGGGAAACCAAGTTTCCTGAAGAACAATGCAGAGGAAAGGGTGAAGGCTGAGAAGTTGTCGGAGCTCAGCAAGATGGTGGAAAAAACCGCTGCAGTTCCACAGGAGGATGACATTGTCCATGACCGAGAAAGGCGTGAAGGGACCGAGGAGGCAGATTACACTGCTGGGTCACCTGCTGCCACCGATTGAGTACCTGGGCAAGTAACATCCATTGTGTCTGAGATACCGGCAAGATCTAGGTCCTCAGTGGACGCCAGAATCTCTACCTCGCCCTCAGACGCAGAGCTTGTAGGTTGCGATGGGGTGGGTGCCACTGCAAGTTCCTTCGTCTTAGAGGTGGTGTTCTTGGACTTTTCTTGCTGCTCCTTGGGTTTCATTGGCTGGGAGGGCTTCACCGATTCAGTCTCCGTGACGGAGGAGGATAGCGAAGCCCTACAACCAGCTGCTTGTGGGCACTTATGCCACTTCCGGGAATCATCCTTCCCACTTGTGGAAACCTGGGAAGGGAGGGACCCAAGGGACCCCTTGCGAGCAAGAGGAGCCAAAGAAGTTGGATGCTTCAGTGCAGGTCATCCGCCCTGATGCCACCCACTCCAACCAAGGGCCCTCCCCACGGGCGCCACCCAGCCTGAGCAAGGGCCACCTGGCAGGGGTCTACAACCAACAGAGTACATGGCGGCCCCACCACAACGGACTGGCTATCTGCTGGATATTAGGTGCAAGGAAGTCCATGGTCGTCATCTCTGCAAAAAGCAACACTGCACAGTGCATGGTGGAAATCGCACCCAGGAATGTAGCCTCGCCCAAGAGATGGAGAACAAGCGGGACGACAATGCGAAGACGAGGAAGCTGGCTACATGTCTCAATGCACGATGGACACAATGCACCATGTAAGGCGTCCTTCCCCAATTGGCTCTCCCTTCGGAAAAATTTGGAAATACGGAGGTCAAACCCGAGAGGGGACCATCATATACAGGGTGTTACAAAAAGGTACGGCCAAACTTTCAGGAAACATTCCTCACACACAAAGAAAGAAAATATGTTATGTGGACATGTGTCCGGAAACGCTTACTTTCCATGTTAGAGCTCATTTTATTACTTCTCTTCAAATCACATTAATCATGGAATGGAAACACACACCAACAGAATGTACCAGCGTGACTTCAAACACTTTGTTACAGGAAATGTTTAAAATGTCCTCCGTTAGTGAGGATACATGCACCCACCCTCCGTCGCTGATGCAGCCCTGGAGAATGGCGTATTGTATCACAGCCGTCCACAACACGAGCACGAAGAGTCTCCACATTTGGTACCGGGGTTGCATAGACAAGAGCTTTCAAATGTCCCCATAAATGAAAGTCGAGAGGGTTGAGGTCAGGAGAGCGTGGAGGCCATGGAATTGGTCCGCCTCTACCAATCCATCGGTCACCGAATCTGTTGCTGAGAAGCGTACGAACACTTCAACTGAAATGTGCAGGAGCTCCATCGTGCACGAACCACATGTTGTGTCGTACTTGTAAAGGCACATGTTCTAGCAGCACAGGTAGAGTATCCCGTATGAAATCATGATAACGTGCTCCATTGAGCATAGGTAGAAGAACATGGGGCCCAATCAAGACATCACCAACAATGCCTGCCCAAACGTTCACAGAAAATCTGTGTTGATGACGTGGTTGCACAATTGCGTGCGGATTCTCGTCAGCCCACACATGTTGATTGTGAAAATTTACAATTTGATCACGTTAGAATGAAGCCTCATCCATAAAGAGAACATTTGCACTGAAATGAGGATTGACACATTGTTGGATGAACCACTGGCAGAAGTGTACCCGTGGAGGCCAATCAGCTGCTGATAGTGCCTGCACACGCTGTACACGGTACGGAAACATCTGGTTCTCCCCTAGCACTTTCCATACAGTGACGTGGTCAACGTTACCTTGTACAGCAGCAACTTCTCTGACGCTGACATTAGGTTTATCATCAACTGCACGAAGAATTGCCTCGTCCATTGCAGGTGTCCTCATCATTATACGTCTTCCCCAGTCACGAGTCATAGGCTGGAATGTTCCGTGCTCCCTAAGACGCCGATCAATTGCTTCGAACGTCTTCCTGTCGGGACACCTTCGTTCTGGAAACTTGTTTCAATACAAACGTACCGCGCCATGGATATTGCCCCGTGCTAATCCATACATCAAATGGGCATCTGCCAACTCCGCATTTGTAAACATTGCACTGACTGCAAAACCACGTTCGTGATGAACACTAACCTGTTGATGCTACGTACTGATGTGCTTTATGCTACTACTGTAGAGCAGTGAGTCGCATGTCAACACAAGCACTGAAGTCAACATTACCTTCCTTCAATTGGGTCAACTGGCGGTGAATCGAGGAAGTACAGTACATACTGATGAAACTAAAATGAGCTCTAACATGGAAATTAAGAGTTTCCGGACACATGTCCACATAACATCTTATCTTTATTTGTGTGTGAGGAATGTTTCCTGAAAGTTTGGCCGTACCTTTTTGTAACACCCTGTATTGCCCGAAACATTTGAGACTCATTTTAGTCGCCTCTTATGACAGGCAGGAATACCACAGGCCTATTCTAACCCCCAAACCTGCAGGGGGGCACTCACATAAATAGCCCCTGTCTATAGGCACTAAAGATGGACTGCAATTGTGCCCGACGTTAGCAGAAATTTAGTGAAGGTGGGTAGTGGAGGTAGGGAAGAGGCATGGGGTAGAGAGCAGGAGAGATAGCAGGTTAGGGGTGGGAGATGTGAGAGCTGCTACTGGGAGTGTGCAAGGACATTATAAGGGCAGGATAGGGCTGCTAGGTGCAGCATCTGGAGGTTCTCATGGGAGGAGTGGTAAGGGAAGAGGAAGGGGGAGGACGAAAAGGAGAGGAGAGATGGACGAGGGTGAAAGGGAGAGGAGAGACTGAAGAGGAAAAAGTGACTGTATAGAGGTGTTAGCAGGATAGAAAACATGTTTAGTAGTGGAATGGGAGCAGGGAATGGGACAGGCACCTGGAGTATAGGAACCAGCGAAGGTTGAAGTCATAGGAATTAAGTGTTCCCAACCGTACAATCCTGAAGGCACAGGCTATGAAGAAGTCAGTAAAGTGAAGCTTATCATTTGGGTGGCATGTTCAGCAACTGGGCAGTCCAGCCGTTTCTTGGCCACACTTGACCGAGGTCATTCATGCACACAGACTGCTTGTTAATCAATTGTGCTTATGTACAGGTTGGTTACAACTAAACTTCCACTACTTGAGAGAGGCCCCTTAAAAAATGAGTGATTGTAGAATAATGAAACCCTGTGGAAACATCTGTGCAGACATGAAGAAGAGATACCACGAATAAACCATTGAAAGAAAAACATTTTACTTTTCAGATGAGAAGATAACATACATTAACTGCGAACCATGTTTACGTTCCAGGTTAAAAACATCACTCAATGTGACGATCATCTGCATCAACAACAGTCTGGCGCTGCACTAAAGATCCAATTTAACAACCGTTCGCAGCATTTTTTGAAAGGTGGACTACGGAACGTTCAGCTGTCATGGCACAGCTCATGCACTGCTCGAAGACTGCACACTGCATCCAGCAATTTCAGCCATGGCAAAAGTAACTTCTTCAACTATTTCTGGCTAAACTGGCCGTTGCCTCTCCAAGGAGCAACCCAAACTTCCAAATTACGTTGTTCAACTCCGGTGCAGAAACAGTACCTCTTCGTATTTCTGTAATGAGTCAATACTTGTACAGAACAGCAGCGCTACTGCTGTTTTGATAAAACAGCTTTACAACTAAATCACTGCTCACTTTCTCCAGACCCATCTTCACTGTGGACAACTGTAATACACACTGGTGCTTGTATTTAAACCGTATGTCACCATACCAGTACTGGTGCTTAACAGCAAGTCATGAGACTAACACCATCAGCAATACAAATCCTGCAGTATACAGTCTAAACATCATTCCTAAAAAGTTGGGAACCCATATAGTAAACAGTTTTCCATGTACAGTTGTTGCAGCTAAACTGGTAGATCACATGACTGCTTTCACATGTGACCCTACTTTTAGTGGGATAGGAGATTCAAGTAACTGGACAGGAGTAGGTGGTAGATGTGTGGGATGCATAGACTTCGATGCAACAATTCTCCCTGCAATGTATACTTTGTTCCCTTTAACCCCCCAGACCTCAATCCCATCCTCCACCTGTCTGTCCCCTCCCCTGCTCCCACTCTAGTACCAGAACCGTCATCATCAGGGTTAACAGTCAAGAACATCATGTGCTGCCCGTGATCTTGCAAAGGATATTTCTAGCTTCCGCCTACGTTCTCGTACTTGTACAATAGCACCAGCAACATGTTAAAAGTGCTGCAGTGCATGTGTTTCCAGTCTGGTACAAATCCAAGTCGACAAGGCACTAAATTAAATATGTATGTTTATTATAAGAGGGCAGTTCAATAAGTAATGCAACACATTTTTTTTCTCGGCCAATTTTGGTTGAAAAAACCGGAAATTTCTTGTGGAATATTTTCAAACATTCCCGCTTCGTCTCGTATAGTTTCATTGACTTCCGACAGGTGGCAGCGCTGCACGGAGCTGTTAAAATGGCGTCTGTAACGGATGTGCGTTGCAAACAACGGGCAGTGATCGAGTTTCTTTTGGCGGAAAACCAGGGCATCTCAGATATTCATAGGCGCTTGCAGAATGTCTACGGTGATCTGGCTGTGGACAAAAGCACGGTGAGTCGTTGGGCAAAGCGTGTGTCATCATCGCCGCAAGGTCAAGCAAGACTGTCTGATCTCCCGCTTGCGGGCCGGCCGTGCACAGCTGTGACTCCTGCAATGGCGGAGCGTGCGAACACACTCGTTCGAGATGATCGACGGATCACCATCAAACAACTCAGTGCTCAACTTGACATCTCTGTTGGTAGTGCTGTCACAATTGTTCACCAGTTGGGAATTTCAAAGGTTAGTTCCCGCTGGGTCCCTCGTTGTCTAACCGAACACCATAAAGAGCAAAGGAGAACCATCTGTGCGGAATTGCTTGCTCGTCATGTGGCTGAGGGTGACAATTTCTTGTCAAAGATTGTTACAGGCGATGAAACATGGGTTCATCACTTCGAACGTGAAACAAAACGGCAATCAATGGAGTGGCGCCACACCCACTCCCCAACCAAGAAAAAGTTTAAAGCCATACCCTCAGCCGGTAAAGTCATGGTTACAGTCTTCTGGGATGCTGAAGGGGTTATTCTGTTCGATGTCCTTCCCCATGGTCAATCGATCAACTCTGAAGTGTATTGTGCTACTCTTCAGAAATTGAAGAAACGACTTCAGCGTGTTCGTAGGCACAAAAATCTGAACGAACTTCTCCTTCTTCATGACAACGCAAGACCTCACACAAGTCTTCGCACCCGAGAGGAGCTCACAAAACTTCAGTGGACTGTTCTTCCTCATGCACCCTACAGCCACGATCTCGCACCGTCGGATTTCCATTGTTTGGCCCAATGAAGGACGCAATCCGTGGAGGCACTACGCGGATGATGAAGAAGTTATTGATGCAGTACGACGTTGGCTTCGACATCGACCAGTGGAATGGTACCGTGCAGGCATACAGGCCCTCATTTCAAGGTGGCGTAAGGCCGTAGCATTGAATGGAGATTACGTTGAAAAATAGTGTTGTGTAGCTAAAAGATTGGGGAATAACCTGGGGTATTTCAATGGTGAATAAAACAACCCCTGTTTCAGAAAAAAAATGTGTTTCATTACTTATTGAACTGCCCTCTTATGTTGCTTAAATCTGTACCACTTGTCAAACTCTACCAACTCGCTCGCATGGAGCCACCAGATACATGTTGTAAAGTAGCTATCAACATGGAGAGAACAAATCAGGCTCATTGGGAAAACTATCCAATCCATAAGGGCATTCCAGCAGTCAGAAGGTTGAGATTCAGACGAAGCTTCCTCAAGACCACTGCAGCTAGAAAACGATTGTGGATTTCTCAATATGACAATAACTCCGCCTTCAATCTCCCTTCAGAAATCTTCAGACATGCACATGAACAGAATCAGCTCATGTGGAGGTCACTGATCTTTCTTCAATTTGGAGCTGGAAGATCCAAGACTAATCTCCAGAAATGGCACTTCCCTGTGGATACCATCAAAGGTGACTGCGGAGAACCACAGACCATGGAGCTCCTTGTGGATTGTCAAACATGCCCTGCATCATGCACAGGAGATCTGCTTGCGACACTGGCTGCAACTGAAATTGCAAGATTTTGTTGAAGAATAGTTTATTTATTTGTAATGGTAATTACCATTACATTAGTAGGACATGTTTTGAGGCATCAAGGGATCACAAATTTAGCATTGGAGGGCAGCGTGGAGGGTAAAAATCGTAGAGGGAGACCAAGAGATGAATACACTAAGCAGATTCAGAAGGATGTAGGTTGCAGTAAGTACTGGGGGATGAAGAAGCTTGCATAGGATAGGGTAGCATGGAGAGCTGCATCAAACCAGTCTCAGGACTGAAGACCACCACCACAACAACAACAACAACAACAACAACGACAATTACTATGCATTGTATTTGTTTTCTGACTTAACAATTAAAAAAATGTGGTACTACACTAGCTTCCTTCCTTACCCCCACTACCCACCCCAGCTAGATTGCTGCACATGTCAGATTCAGTTGGGCATTAGTGCCTAGAAGCAATGGCCATACTGTGTGTGTGTGTGTGTGTGTGTGTTTGTTTTCTACTTCCAAAGGGCTTTGAAAGTTGAAATGTGATGATGATGATTGTGTGTTTAAAGACACTAAACTGCTGGGTCATCAGTCCCTTCTTATTATGAAAGAAACAAACGTAAAAAGTGAAAAAAAGAATGGGGGTGTTGGCTGCTCCAAATATATAAGCAAGTTAAAGAGTTTAAAATGGTGTGACAGTAGTTGTAACATCATGTTGTTGTTGTTGTTGTTGTTGTGGTCTTCAGTCCTGAGACTGGTTTGATGCAACTCTCCATGCTACTCTCTTCTGTGCAAGCTGCTTCATCTCCCAGTACTTACTGCAACCTACATCCTTCTGAATCTGCTTAGTGTATTCATTTCTTGGTCTCCCTCTATTATTTTTACCCTCCACGCTGCCCTCCAATGCTAAATTTGTGATCCCTTGATGCCTCCGAACATGTCCTACCAACCGATCCCTTCTTCTTGTCAACTTGTGCCACAAACTCCTCTTCTCCCCAATCCTATTCAATACTTCATCATTAGTTATGTGATCAACCCATCTAATCTTCACCATCTTCTGTAGCACCACATTTCAAAATCTTCTATTCTCTTCTTGTCCAAACTATTTATCATCCATATTTCACTTCCATACATGCCTACACTCCATACAAATACTTTCAGAAACGACTTTCTGGCACTTTAATCTACACTCCATGTTAACAAATTTCTCTTCTTCAGAAACGATTTCCTTGCCATTGCCAGTCTACATTTTCTATCCTCTCTACTTCGACCATCATCAGTTAGTTTGCTCCCCAAATAGCAAAACTCCTTTACTACTTTAAGTGTCTCATTTCCTAATCTAATCCCCTCAGCATCACCCGATTTAATTTGACTACATTCCATTATCCTCGTTTTGCTTTTGTTGATGTTCATCTTATATCCTCCTTTCAAGACACTGCCCATTCCATTCAACTGCTCTTCCAAGTCCTTTGCTGTCTCTGACAGAATTACAATGTCATCGGCGAACCTCAACATTTTTATTTCTTCTCCATGGATTTTAATATCTACTCCAAATTTTTCTTTTGTTTCCTTTACTGCTTGCTCAATATACAGATTAAATAACATCGGGGATAGGCTACAACCCCGTCTCACTCCCTTCCCAACCACTGCTTCTCTTTCATGCCCTTCGACTCTTATAACTGCCATCTGGTTTCTGTACAAATTGTAAATAGCCTTTCGCTCCCTGTATTTTACCCCTGCCACCTTTAGAATTTGAAAGAGAGTACTACAGTCAACATTGTCAAAAGCTTTCTCTAAGTCTACAAATGCTAGAAACATAGGTTTGCCTTTCCTTAATCTTTCTTCTAAGATAAGTTGTAAGGTCAGTATTGCCTAACGTGTTCCAACATTTCTATGGAATCCAAACTGATCTTTCCAGAGGTCGGCTTCTACCAGTTTTTCCATTCGTCTGTAAATAATTCGCGTTAGTATTTTGCAGCTGTGACTTATTAAACTGATAGTCCGGTAATTTTCACACCTGTCAACACCTGCTTTCTTTGGGATTGGAATTATTATATTCTTCTTGAAGTCTGAGGGTATTTCGCCTGTCTCATACATCTTGCTCACCAGATGGTAGAGTTTTGTCAGGAGTGGCTCTCCCAAGGCTGTCAGTAGTTCCAATGGAATGTTGTCTACTCCCGGAGCCTTGTTTCGACTCAAGTCTTGAGCTAAAAGAAAATAGAGATGAGCCAGGCAGCATCTTGCACAAGAGGGTCTAAAGGCAGACCAAGGTAAGGGGTGAAGAAAGTAACCAGGGGTCGGATGGGGGACACCCGCCAATTGGCCATCAAGGCACCCTCAACAGGAACATGTGCTATTGTCAGTAGACTGCTGCAGCTGCAGTGAAGAGGATCCTCGTGATGCAGAAGGAATCCATGCTTATCCGGCACAATACATTGGCTCTTTCCAAGAGGGGTGGAAAGATGTATAGCTGGTCTACCCAGTTTTGGGTGATGCGCAAACGGTCTGAACTGTTGGTTGTGGAATATAACTGAATGACAAGGGTGAGTAGGCATCTGACAGATTGTCACTGCGTAACTTGCCAGAAGCTGTTGTCATCTAACACACAGTGGTGGGACACTGGCTTCTGTCAGGAGGCTGTCAACAGGGTTCATATGGAAGGCTCCCAATGACAACTGCACGCGAATGTGGTGAACAGGGTCCAGCAAGCTCAGTACAGATAGTGCTTCTGACCCAAAGGCAACACATCCATAGTCCAAGCAGGATAAAATAAGTGCTTTGTAAAATCTCAGAAGAAATGTGCGGTCTGTGCCCCACGAGGAGTGACTAAGAACATAGAGGGCATTCAGATTCTTCATGCAAACTGCCTTGAGCCAGTGAACATGCGGCAACCAGGTTAGTAAGTACCTAGTCACCAAGATGAATTTCTGGGTGAACGTGTACAGTCTGGAGTCAACAAAAATGCATAACTCATGATTTTGCAAGATAAAATTGATAGTCATGATTCAGAGCTCAGTCATGGACTCAGCAGTGCACACTGATACAGAGGCATAGCACAGGCAAAGATCATCCACATACAGTGACACAGAGACCATGGGGTCCACTGCATTTATGATACCATTGATCATGACAGCAAACAGTGTTGCACTCAGAATTGATCCCTGAGGGACTCCAGTTTCCTCTACATATTGGTTGCCAACAGTTGAACCTATCCGGACCCAAAAAAGTCATAAGGGTAAAAATGAGTAAACTGCCCTGGAAAGCCTACTCGTGCAATGTAGGTAGAATGTGATGTCACCAGATGGTATCGTATGCCTTCTGTAGGTCAAAGAACACAGCAATCAGATGTTGGCGATGTGCAAAAGCATTCTGCACTGCGGGTTCCAAATGAACCCGGTGATCTATGGTAGATCGGAAAGCCCAAAGTCACTGTGGGATCATGATATACACCCTCCTGCTTCAAGGCACCAACAAAGACAGCGGTTGACCATTCATTCAAATAGCTTACACAGCCCTTTCATCAGAGAGACTAGCCAGTAATTAGTTAATATATCTGAGTCCTTTCCTGGTTTCAGAACAGGAATAATAATATCTTCCCGCCATTGAGGGGGAAGCTCTCCAAATGTGATTGAAAAACCAGACGATATGTTGCATGCTGTCGGCACAGAAGTATTTGAGCATTTGGTTGTGGATTTTGTCGGGTCCAGGAGACGAACCATGTTACTCTGCCACAGTGCTGTGAAGCTCCTATTCACTAAAAGGGACATTATATGATAGAAAGTCGTGTGAATGGAAAGATAGTGGGCAGCACTCAGGTGGGTGTTTCCAGGTCAGGAAATGAGGATGGTAATTAGTGCAAGCATGCAAGCAGACACTTCAGCGAAGTACATGGAGTCAGTGCAAATGTTACCATTGAAAAGGATACCATGGGTGGTGGATAGTCACAAATGTGGTGGAGTTTAGCCTCATTAGAACAATAGGGGGACATGTGTCCAAACCTTTGGCATTCAAAACTTGGGATAACGGATTGTGGCATTGCATAGATGAAACATATTGCTCCCAACACTCATGGGTAAGATACTTGGGCTGCAAACTGTGAGATCAATAGTTGAAAATGTTCCATGGGCCACACTGAAGTGGGTTGCAGCTCCAGTGTGGAGTAGACAGAGGTCCAATTCTGAAAGGAGATGTTCTAGTACTTGGCCTCTGTGAGACTTAGTGTCACCACCCCACAGAGGATTATGGACATTGAAGTCCCCCAATAACAAGAAGGGGGCAGGGAGCTGTGCCACAAACTTGAATGGCTCGTGATAATGGAAAGGTTCATCTGGGGTAGACAAACATTACATATTGTCATCTGAACTGACAGGTAGACACTAATGGCCACGGCCTATAGTGCAGCAGTAAGAGGCACCTGCTCACTGAAAATATCCAAGTGTATGGGGATATAGACCCCATCAAACACTCTCTCGACATTAATGAAACTGGTACAGTAGAGTTTGTAGTTTTTCAGAGCAGGGAGGTGTGTTGCCTTAAACCATGTTTCCTGAAGCACTATGCCAATTACAGAGTAAGAAGCCACTAAATGATGCAATTCATGCAATTGGCAATAGTAGCCATAACAGTTCCATTAAAAGAGTGTTGGAGTCAGGTCTGAGAAAGCAGCGAATTGAAAAGATGAGTGTGATTACTTCGCTACCAGGGCATGGTCCACCTGACTGCGTGATCCGTCGCCCATGTGCGTAGGATCGACCACTGCGGGGTTGGGGAGCAGAACATCTGAAGCCTCAGAAAGTCATTAACCTCTCAGCTTATCCTTCCATGTGGGAATTCACTTTTCATGATGTCAAATACAAAAGAAATGAACATCTGCAAATACACATTTCTGGCATGCTGACATCCAAATGAAGGGTCTTACACTAAACTGAAGCCCCGAGAATGAACATTGGCCTGGTAAACCATAATCTATTGTAAAACTGTGTCCAGTTCTTTGAAAAAGGCAAAGGTCACACTTGTCTACAAGAAGGGTAGTAGAAATGATCCACAAAACTACCATAAAATATCCTTGACATCAATTTGTTGTAGAATCTTAGATGAGCTCAAACATAATGAGGTATCTTGAACAGAATGACCTCCTCAATGCCAACCAGCATGGTTTTTGAAAACATCGATCATGTGAAACATAACTCGCACTTATCTCATACGACATACTGAAAGCTTTGGATCAATGCAACCAGCTAGACTCAGTGTTTCTTGATTTCTGAAAAACATCTGACTCAGTAACCCACCTATGCTTATTGTCAAAAGTACAATCATATGAGGTATCAAGTGAAATTTGTGACTGGATTGTGGACTTTTTGCTAGGGAGGACACAGCGTGTTATCTTGCATGGAGAGTCATTGTCAGATGTAGAAATAATTTCAGGTGTGTGCTGGAAACCTTGGTGTTCAAGTGGTATAATAATGACCTTACAGACAATATTAATAGTAAAATCAGGCTTTTTGCATATGATACAAGTTATCTATAATGTAGTACCATCTCGAAAGAAGCTGCATAACAGTCAGTCAGATCTTGATAAGATTCCAACATGGTGCACAGATTGGAAACTTGCTCTAAATGTTCAAAAATTGAATCACTGTTGGAATCGGCCAACTCATACACATACCTGGGTGTAACACTTTGTAGGGATATGAAATGGAATGATCACATAGGTTCAGTTGTGGGTAAATCACGTGGTAAACTTCAGTTTATTGGTAGAGTACTGGAGAAGTGTAATCGGTCTACTAAAGAGATTGCTTACAAATCACTCATGTGGCGCATCCTTGTATATTGCTCTAGTGTGTGGGACTCGTAGCAGATAGGACTAACAGGGAATATTGAATGTATACAGAGAAATGGTTGAAATGGCTCTAAGCACTATGGGACTTAACATCTAAGGTCATCAGTCCCCTAGACTAAGAACTACTTAAACCTAACTAACCCAAGGACATCACACACATCCATGCCCGAGGCAGGATTCGAAACTGCAACCATAGCAGCAGCGCGGTTCCGGACTGAAGTGCCTAGAACCGCTCAGCAACAGCGGCCGGCTACACAGAGAAGAGCAGCACGAATTGTCACACATTTGTTTGATTAATGGGAGAGTGTCACAGAGATTCTGAAGGAACTGAAATGGTAGAATCTTGGAAACAAGACATAAACTATCCTGAGAAAGTCTATTAACAGGTTTTCAAGAATCGGCTTTAAATTATTACGGCAGAGATATACTACAACCCCCTAAGTATGGTTCACAAAGGGATTGTGAGGATAAGATTAGAATAATTACTGCACGCACAGCAGTATTCAATCAATTGTTCACAGGAAGAAAGCCTAATAACTGGTACAATGGGGCATACCCTCTGCCGTGCACCTCATGGTTGTTGGCAGAGTATAGATGTAGATGTAAAAAAGCGATGAAAAAATGGGAAACAAATTGTACTTTCCAGTTCAAAGGCCTTTAAGAAGATAATTCATATGTGAATATATGAGTAATGTTCAACTGGAAATTCCACAACTCTGCATATATAAAGTCAGTGCTATTTTCTAGAAAAAGTTGAACTGTGACAATTCTTATGAAAATGTGATCAGCGAGTTAGAAAAGTAAATTCTAAACAAACTGAAAATCAAAGCTCACTGGAATTTTTTTCTTACATCTTATTCCAAAGATACATAGTAAAGCCGTCAGCACACGGACTGTGCATCTGAACAATGAGCGTTGAGCGTGGCGAGTTTCTCACGTCATAGCATGGAATAGTATGTTGGGAAATCTTTCTGAATGTGCAAAGCAGTATCTAGCATGGCAAATATTCCGAATGTTGGCTGAACATTTACCAATAAGATGGAAGAATGCCATCTCTGTCACTTGCATGCCATCTCTCCAGAGTCGCAAAACGCCATAGTGGCTTCCGGTTGAAGCCCATATGTATATATATCATTTATAGGCACCAGCAAACTGGGAAGCTCTCGAAAACCCTCCGATAATTGTATGATTTGTTTAATAAAATTACAAGAACCATCATATTCGTTGTAAAAGAATTATTGTAACTTGCATATTATGAGTATTATGAGAGTAGGCCATTTGAAATCAACAGCATGCTGATGATCCATTAAAAATGAATTGTTCTCGGTACAATTTGTTATAATTAATTTCAATTAGTAATGTAGCTACAGTTAAAGCTTTCTGGTCATGGTAACAAGCTAATGTCGTGCTTAAACGTGTGAGGTCATGGTAATGTAATGAGTAGCATTATAGTTTCATTTCATAAATTAGAAGATTTGGTGGTTTGCATCCCACTGATCTCAAATATTTTTTCTCCTAACTTTCGCTTTTTTAATAGGTTCTGATACTTCCTTATTAGTTTAACATAAGTACATACTATAATATTTGATGTAATGTAAATATAAGGGAGTTCTTTTTGAGGGGTGAGTTTGTTCGATTGGCTTAATCTACAGGGCACCTTGCACTACTTGCAGAAAGATATATTGCCCTTTTTTCTTTAAGTTTTGTAATTAACATGTAGAGATTCTGCTACTGAGAAGGAACAGTGATCAAATAAGAATGACCTTAGGATTTACTAAAAAGTGAGAATGGTCAAATAATTTTTATCTGATCTGGAGAACTATTCTAAATTTGTATCACACTATTTGTAATGGAACTAACATAAGCCGATGTCCTCGCTGACTGGACTTGGTAGTTTCCTTTTTGCCTTATAACATTTTCACAGATATTGAAGATTTTATTTATGTATACTGCACGCAGACCAACACGACTAGCATATGGACAAGGGAGAAAATTACATTTTAATAGAGCTAATATGGGAATTTTACGCCCATCCATTTCATTAACAGTGTGATTTATGAGCCAGATACAGCTGACAACTGCCGCTGGAGGGCCTCGCTATCATGCATACCACAATGGGGCCCACATACCGTACGCACAAGTCTAATCATTTCTGAGTGTTCAGCAGTGCACTGAACCCTGCATGCTCTTGACGTTCGGCAGCAAGGTCCATGTGCTGATGGCTTTACTTACATTACAAAGTATAATTATCTTACCAAAAAGTTACGGAAATAGCTATCGCTTGTGTCTGTCTGATGCTGTTGAAAAATAATGTCCTGTACTCTTCTGTCCTCACAAATCTTTGCTAGATTCGAGTTCCACTGCTCTAGGAAAGATGATTGGATGTCCAATAGACACAGACGTTGTGGCAAATACAGAAGTTGCTGCAGATGCCTGTAACGCGATTTCAAACCATCTGGACCACCTGCACCATGAAGTAATAGTTGTCGTCTTGAGAAACGAGATTTGACTCGTTCCTCCAGCAAATCCAAAACATGATAATAAGATGTAATACCAAGGAGACAAAGAGGAGTCTGAAAACATAAATAAACAATCAAGAAATTTGAAACATACTGCATGGAGACAAAGGATGACACTAAATAATCTTTCGTATTCACTTGTGATTGCACAGGATGCTTACAGAAAGAGCCAATAGAAAACAAATGAATTCTATTTTCATTTAAGCCTCCTTTCCCCAGATACTTGATTCTGAACTTTAAAATTATTCTCAACTATGTTGCACATTCCTGTTACCAATGTTCTCTCACTAATTGTCAGACTGAAGGTGAAGAGCAAAAGCACCAAGTATGTAGAATTACAATTTAAAACAACACATATGTTGCCTTGTAAATATTTCTGTTTATTTTAGTTATCAGTTCACACCTCTGATCTAAACATTACGAAACTTTTAATTTTGTTGTCTCTTAAAAATAATAAATAAAATGTAACATTGAAAAATTAGACCAAACTAATAACAGCCACATTTGTAAACCGCGAAAGCAGTCACTATTTAGCACACGATAAAACACAAACCATGAGGTAATCTTGGACATATAGGACAGTACTTACATGTGCTGCCTGTGCAACATCAAAGAGGCTGTATATTAATGACTGATTTTCTCGATTGCAAAACAAATCAAACTCGTCAATTACAAATATGACAGATTTTGATCTTTTATTCCCAGACTTCAAACTCTCCAGCAAGAAAGAGAGGTTATCTAGAAAACAAAAACAAAACAAAATATTTAACAATTTCAAATATCTTATGAAGATCACAGAACTACATCACTCAAAAACATTCATGTCATGCAGTCACATTCAGGTACAGGGGATTCCTCCTCTCGAAAAAATACAGTTTGTCTTAATATTTGTAAAAAGTGGAGGCTCTTGGATATCAACAATCATTTAAATGAATAATGATTGCTTAGAAATTTGTCCAAAATTAGTCGGCAAACAATCTTTTGCCAAAATGACATTGCATTATAAAAAAGTTATATAAAAATGAATCTCTTTCTTTGCGCATCAAAAATACACAAAAAATATTTTCAAATGCCTTGGGAATTATAAAAATCACTCCAAAAGAATGGAACACCCTACTGCTATTGTCCAATCCCCCTCCTTCTCTCAAAAAAATTTCAATGTGAAAGGTCAAGAAACAGGGCCGTCATGCTTGAATGCTCGAAGTGTACAAAGCCAGAGTACAAGCAGGTCAACAGTGATTTTAAATACTACCGTTACTTAGAAACAGATTAATCTCCTGGAAATGCTCAAGTGTCCAGCACAAAAGTCTTTGGGAGGCAGAGAAAGGCACTCATGGCTGCATGTTCACTGCTGGTTTTTAAAACTGCAACACCATGAAAGTAGCAAGCAACAATGTCAAATTCGCCTGAAATTTACTGTAGGCTTGGACAGAAAAAACTTTTAGCATTTTAGGGCAATAACACATGATAGATAGGAGTAACATCTTCAACATAATGTATGTAAGGAAAGATTACACAGCAGGTTTCTCATTCAGATTTGCTTTGTCTTTTATCCTTGTTTGTTTCCTGGGGAAAAAAGAAAGAAAAAAAAAGAGAAGAACAACAAGAAGAAGAAGAAGAAGAAGAAGAAGAGGTTGAAGTGATCATCTCATTTGTATAATATGTAACTTATTCAGTGATCTTATAAACTACATTTTGTGTTATGCTTTCAGGAATAATTTTAGGTCTTGCACAACATGTGAACACACCATGTATAGTTGTCCATGCTAGACAAATGAATCTTTTAAATTCACTCAGCAGCATTGGAATGTTTGCCATTGTGCTTTATTGATAATCAAACTGTACACGAATCGTACCATGAATTGGAACCTCTTAAAGATGAATAGTAATTTAGTTGAAATGAACGCAATTTTCTGTATGAACTTGCCTTTCTTTTCTGGTTAAGAATTCCACTTCTGTGATGTTAATTAGAAGCTTTTCTGGTGGGGCCACAGTGGGAATATTATGCAAATCTGTTGGAAAGTTCACGCACTCATCATTATGCCAATGGATTAAATATATTTTCTTCCCTTGTTGTAGTCTTTGGTCCCAATACTGGTTTGATGCAGCTCTCCATGCAACTCTATCTGTGTAACGCTCTTCATCTCTGAATAACTACTGCAACCTACATGTTCTGAATCTGCTTACTGTATTCATCTCTTTGTCTCCCCCTACAATTTTTAACCCTCCAGTACTAAATTGTGATCCCTTGATGTCTCAAAATGTGTCCTATCAACCGATCCCTACTTTTGGTCAGGTTGCGTCACAAATTTCTTTTCTCCCCAATTCTATTCAGTACCTCCTCATTAGTTACATGATGTACCCATCTAATCTTCAGCATTCTCCTGTAGCACCACATTTCAGAAGCTCCCATTCTCTTCTTCTAAACTGTTTATCATCTATGTTTCACTTCCGTATATGCATATAGTTCATATAAATACTTTCAGAAAGGCAACTGCTATCCAAGAATAAGTACTTGACTCCCTGCAACATTCTGTGTCATCCTGCACCACTGGTTGGAGACTAGCACCAGCCCGACTAGGGAATTACTGTCCCATGTGTAAGGCTGCCATTAACACCACAAAACAAACAGCTGCAACTGGAGTGGTACCATGACTGGGAAGCATGGACAACTGACGAATGGTGTTGCACTGTATTCAGTGATAAATCACAGTCCTGTACTACCTCAGATGACCACCATCAGCGACCTGCAAAAGGTCCTATTCTTCCAATGTTTTGGAGAGGCACAGCTGCGCTACTTCTGACGTCCAAGTGTGGGAAGTCATAGGGTATGACTTAAGGCCACAGCTGGTAGTCACTAAAGGAACTTTGAGAGCACAACGGTATGTCACAGACATCTGACTGCATGCACTACTTCTCATGTGACGGTATTGTGGTGCCATTTTTAAATAGGACAATGTTCATCCACACATGGCATACATCTCCATGTACTGCCTGTGTGGCGCTCAGATACTTCTGTGTCCAGCAAAATCCTGAAATGTGTCTCCACCAGAACATGTGTGGTGCCAGCTTGGACACCAACTCCCTCCCACTACCAGTCTCTATCGCATCAAGTACCAGTTACAACAGTTGCGAGTCAGCTTGCCCCAGGAGAGGATACATCAGATTTATGAAATCCTTCCCAACCAAATCAGTGCAGGCATCCAGGAGAGAGGGGGTGCAATATCATACTGGTAAATGGGGTCACACTGCCAAGTTATATGTCAAGTTTGTAACGACTACAGTAAGATCACGTACTTCCTCAAACTAAAGTTAAATTTTGTTTTCTCCTCCACTTCTGGGTGCTTCAGTATTATTATTATTATTGGTCAGGCAGCATATCTCGGATATGAAGTGTTCACTATGCTGTCAGAGTATCGCACATAAATTTCTTATTACCTATTAGATTACCCATAACTAATGAGGAGGTACTGAATAGGATTGGGGAGAAGAGGAGTTTGTGGCACAACTTGACCAGAAGAAGGGATCGGTTGGTAGGACATGTTCTGAGGCATCAAGGGATCACCAATTTAGTATTGGAGGGCAGCGTGGAGGGTAAAAATCATAGGGGGAGACCAAGAGATGAATACACTAAGCAGATTCAGAAGGATGTAGGTTGCAGTAGGTACTGGGAGATGAAGAAGCTTGCACAGGATAGAGTAGCATGGAGAGCTGCATCAAACCAGTCTCAGGACTGAAGACCACAACAACATTAGATTACTCCAGCATTACCCCTATTTGATTTCATATTGATAACCTTGTATTCATCAGACCGTAAGTCATGTACTTCCTACTGCCACACTTCACTAATTCCCACTATATCTACACTGAAGAGCCAAAGAAACTGGTACACCTGCCTAGTATCGTGCAGGGCCCCTGAGAGCATGCAGAAGTGCCGCAAAATAGCTTGGCATGGACTCTAATAATGTCTGAAGTAGTGCTGGAGGAAGCTTACACCATGAATCCTGCAGGGCTGTCCATAAATCTGTAAGAGTATGAGGGGATGGAGATCTCTTCTGAACAGCAAGTTGCAAGGTATCCCAGATATGCTCAATAATGTTGATGTCTGGGGAGTTTTGTGACCAGTGGAAGTGTTTAAACTCAGAAGAGTGTTCCTGCAACCACTCTGTAGCAACTCTGGCCGTGTGGGGTGTTGCACTCTCCTGCTGGAATTTTCCAAGTCCATCAGAAAGCACAATGGACATGAATGAATGCAGGTGATCAGAAAGGATGCTTACGTATGTGTCGCCTGTCAGAGTCGTATCTGGATGTACTGGGGGTCCCATGTCACTCTAACTGCACATGTCCCACATCATTACAGAGCCTCCACCAGCTTGAACAGTCCCCTGCTGACATGCAAGGTCCATGGATTCATGGTGTAGTCTCCATACCTGTACACATCCATCCGCTCGATAATATTCAAAAACAAGACTCATCCAACCAGGAAACATGTTTCCAGTCATCAACAGTCCAGTGTCAGTGTTGATGGGCCCAGGCGAGGTGTAAAGCTTTGTGTCGTGCAGTCATCTAGGGTACACGAGTGGGCCTTTGGCTCCGAAAGCCCATACTGATGATGTTTCATTGAAAGGTTTGCACACTGGCACTTAATGGCCCAGCATTGAAATCTGCAGCAATTTACAGACAGGTTGCACTTCTGTCACACTGAATGAGTCCCTTCAGTCCCATTCTTGCAGGATCTTTTTCCGGCTGCAGTGATGTTGGAGATTTGATGTTTTACTGGACTCCTGATTTTCGTGGTACACTCTTGAAAGGGTCATTGGGAAAATCGCCACTTCATCGCTATCTCGGAGATGCTGTGTCCCATCGCTCATGCACTCTCTCTCTCTCTCTCTCTCTCTCTCTCTCTCTGTGTGTGTGTGTGTGTGTGTGTGTGTTTTATTTGCTGAAGGAAACTTCGACCGAACACTATAATGTGTAACAGTCTTCTCACTGTGCCTATTTGCACTTCAATGGTTTATGTTTACGGTGAGTAACAATCTACCCTTTTTCTCATATTGTTGATTTAAAGGAAACCTTTATGGCAAGTGTTCTGCTAGATGTGTTACTTACAAGTGTGATAAATATCAGTGTACCATGCAAAGGCTCAGTAAATATAAATGATTTTTTTTCTTGAAAAACTATTGACAATGTCTAGATATCCAGCAATTTAGACAGTCTCCAGAATGCTTTTACTACCTCTAGTTTTAATTTTGCATAATGACTCTGTAATGACAAGACAATACAAGAAATAACAGGGCTCTCACAGTGACATACAATTATTTTTCCTTGCACCACCTGAGTGGAAAATGGAAAGCTGCCAACAGTGCTCCACGTACCCTCTGTCATGCACTATAAAACCCCTATTACACACTGCGCGTAAACCATACACCTATGAACCTGCACCCCAAACATGCGTATTTGGAACTACATGCTGGTTGGCATACACCTATTACACCATCCACGCAGGATATACCTGATGCACAAGCGCAGTAGGCAGTAATAACGTGCGAAACCCATATAGAACGGTCTGCTCTCTTGTAAAGTTGTTTGTTCTATGGCGCAAAACACAAGAGGGACCGTGTGACACATTGGAATAACATTCATTCAAATTATTTATGTGAGCTCAAGGTTTCTATTTAATAAGAAATTGATTTTTATCATTATTTATGAAGTAATTGTTATTCTATTATGTAGGTTACCACTGTTCTGAATTACAGACTCTACAGTTAGTTTTGTATTATGACACTTGGTTACACAAGTACATGTATACAAAAATTTACATTTTGCACATGGAGGACCCACTTGTTTTTGGAGATATTGCCCTGGCAGTGACAGTAAATCTTCGGATTACAGCAGAACGACGACGAAAACAAAAAGCCGGACGTTGTTGAGTTCGACCGTGGCTGAAAAGAAGGAACAAAGGCAGAAGATTACATTGCTTATGAAAGAAGTGAGGCCCAAAGATCTGCAAGAATTTTGGAACTTCGTGAGGATGGACATGGCCTGTTTCGAGAAGCTGCTGTCTATGATAGACGATGGAATTAGTAAGTGTGACACAGTCATGAGGGAGACTGTCTCACCTTCTTGAAAGTAAGAATTAAATCATATGTTTATATGTTATGTGATCATACCAGCCTAGATCACTGATAAAATACCAGTACATGCCCTGTCAAGTTGCAGTCTGGTCGTAACATTACATTTCCCGGCAACTGGGGAATCTTTTCGAGTCTGGCTTTTAGCCACAGAATAGCACAGCCCACCACTTCAAAAGTTGTTGTGGGTGTATGCACTGCAGTTTGCAACACTTTAAAGGACCAATACTTAAAAGTGCACTTGTCTTATTTTTCTAAGTTTGGAAAATTGAATGCAATGTGCTACTCAGAGTTTCACAGTCCTTGTCTGTCGCACTGGGTGAAACTGCACAGACCTTCTCACCATCACTGGCTGTTTCACTTTTCTGACATGCTGAAATAAAGCAAGAGATGCAATCAAATCAAACATGAACTTTCGTAAGCTAAGGCATTACAACGCGAATCGAAAATCACTATGTGGTGTTATATGCATATTGCTTAGAAAGAAACAATTGCCAGCATATCGTATTATGATACAGCAGGTGTGTACGGACATCTTTCCTAGTTGTATGCCTGAATTTAGATGCTTAACTTATCTTTGCACCATTTCATTTCTATAATACGAAGTAATCAAAAGAAAAAATGTTTTCACAAACAGTTAGTATAAAAGAAAGTCTACTGGGGAAAAAAATTGCATTTATGAAAACCTACTTACTGAAAATAACGCGGAAAATCCTCAGAACAAAAATCTGAAATTAGCTACTAGCCACTGAACAATAAGCAATTAATAAGCAGAAATTACTGCAGTACCCCCTTCTCTGCATGCGCGGGCCATCGCTACCTAGTGCGCATGCGCAGACTCACAGCAGTTTAGATATGCTCTATATTCTGTTTTCATAGTTTCACGCGTTCTACCACTAGATGGCTGTAGCACTGGACCAATACCATTCGCTGCAGACTCTGTCGTGCAATACCCGTTTAATGGACTGAGGAGTATGCAGGTAAATGTATCCAATCACTGCAAACCTCACTTTAACCTGACAGAACTCTCTCTTCCCATCCTACGTTCCTGCTGTCTATTTCCCTAATCAATTTTTTTTGGAAACTTAATACCAGCATTTCTTTCCTCTGTGGATCCTGGAAGTATATTTGTAAATGTTTACATACTCACAGTACAAGAATTTACAGTTGTGTATCTGTTCCCTGCCAACACTCAATCCATTCACACAAAGTTAAGAAGCCAAAGATTAGATGGAAAATTGTGACTTCTATTCCGGCATAACAGCTGAAAGAACAATACAGAAAATTTGAATGAAATGTTACTGTCAAATTATATTTGAATTATGAGACTGAATTAATCTTCAGACCTTACCTTAACAAGGTCTAATATTAAATACTGCCAACAGACACATATGTAAGTAAAATTACTCAAGATTGAGTGAGGAACACTAGAAACAGTTTTGTATAAGTGTCCGAGAGCTGACGATGCACCTGTGTCGCATGTTCCTCATGGTCAAGTACTACAGTAGTTTATTTTCAGTAATGTTTGGGTTTTTGTGATATATTTCTGGAAGAACTGAGAAAGACTGCGGTATGAGAGATGAGAGGAATTCCTTAAATGCCTGGAGGGGTTGGTTTTGGAGAAGAGGAGGAAGGCTGCTTTGTGATTTGGGTTGGAACTGTTCTCGGCAGGATTTGATATTCAGTCTGCTGATTATTGGTTGGCATTAGGTGGTTAAGTGGTATCTCCAGATGAGATTACAGGTGAATGAGGAGATCTCTGACTAGGCATCCCTTCCCCCAAACTGAATGCCCTAATCCTCAACTAATCACACAGAATATAAGGGAGACAGGATCTCATTTCAAGGTTTGACTTGAGAACGGAATAGACTTGGCTGACTAGGCATCCCCTTCCCCCAAACTGAATGCCCTAATCCTCAACTAATCACACAGAATATAAGGGAGACAGGATCTCATTTCAAGGTTTGACTTGAGAACAGAATAGACTTGGAAGAGTGATTTATTGAAGCATTGAAATTCTGGGTGGTACTTGTTCTGCACAAAAGTCCACATCAACCATATCATGTTTGCAATCCATTTCCACCTCTCTCATACCTGGAATCCTCCTTGTCACTACCAATGCGATCTCGCTTCACACAAGTTTCCCACATACATGCAGCCTCTCAATTCTATAATGCCATCTCTTTTATCTGTGTGTTCTGGATTCATGGTGAAAAAGAACTCCTGCAAGAGCTGAACTCTTTCTATCTCAACTTCACATGTTCTTTTCCAAATTCAAAGCTACCTTTCTTCATGTTAACTTGTACATCACTGATGCTCCCATCCAAATTGTATCTATATAAAAGTAAGCAACACACCTTAACAGCCACCATCCCTTTCAAATCAAAAGCTCCTGTCCCTATGGGCTAGGCACCTACAACATAGAAATTTGCTCCGCCACCAAATCTCCCACAAATACTCTCTATAGTAAGGCATTCCTCTCCCGCAACTACTCCACATATCTTAATTCACAAACAAATCTCGTGAGCTGTATCCTCACCTCACCCTCTGAATAAGACATCTCCTGGGTTGATTATGGCTCAGAAGTATACCACTTGTCATCCAGTACTACCCCGAATTTCAACGCCTCAATAAATCACTCTGCCATGGCTATGCTGCTGTTCTCAAGTCAAACACTGAAATGAGATCCTGCTCCCTTATATTCTTCCCACACCAATACACCTTCCATCATCTTCCTAGCTTCCACAACAACCTAGTCAAATCATTATCCCTACCACAAGATTCCATCCCTTGTAATTGTCACCACTGTAAAATCTGCTCCATTCACCCACCAAATGCCACCTACTCCAATTTATCACTAGTAGATCTTGGTGATGGTGGTGGTGGAAATGGTGTGCGCATGCGTGCGTCTGTGTGTGTGTGTGGGGGGGGGGGGGGGGGGCATGCAGCATCCATCAAAAAGCCAGGAATCCCCTATTACTTCGTTGCAGCTTGCCACTGTGTTTCATTACAGGCAGTGAATGTGTGGCTGCAGTATTCCATGGTCATCTGTGTGGGTATTGTCCAGCATTGCTGACAGAGCACGGTGTATATGCCGAGCAGTGGCGCATTACACAAATGCTGCTACTTGTGACAACTCTTGTGTTCTAGCGGCTATGGCTGGCTGTAACTGAATGTGCAGCATGAGGCTGGCCATCAGCAGTGGCAGGTGACATAATGGCTAAGAGCCACTGACTTGCACTGACGGCCAGTGCGCTGCTTCCAGAGGCTGAGTGGACCCGGTGTGGTTGCTCTAGTTCTGCACTCGACGCTCTCAGGGCAGGCTGCCCTGACAGATTCAAACTGTGATCCCAGAACAGCATTCTGGTTGATGGCCCAAATGTCACAGCCCCTGTGCTGCTACAGCTGTGATACTAACACAAGTGACTTTAATACAAAATGATTAAGTATTTATACACTTGCAGGCTGTGATTGCTTACTAAACACTTCCACAGCTGCCGGTGTGGAAAGGCTTCCACTTTCTCCTGCTTAGGCACTGCTGTGTCATCTGTTCCCATGCCTTGCCAGACAGGTTCCCCTCACTAGATTATGAAGGCTGTGTTATATTTTCTAAGGCATAGCCTCGACACTCACCTTTGGCTGCTGCTGCTTCAATCTACTTCCTACTTTGTGCATTTCTGAACATATATGGCGGTGCACTACACAAGGCAGAGCAACATGCGATATTACACATGTTGTTTATCAACTAACTTATGTCCACTAAACAGATTTTTATATAGTAATCACAATTAAACTGGCCAAGTGCTTGAATGGGCATAGAAGAAATGTCCGTTTTTGTGACACCCAGTACTCATTTACTGAATATGCTCTACAAAAGACTGTTCCAAACCTGCGCCATGGGGCAAGGTCACCTCCAAGTGCCCCTCAACTTGCTAGGGGGCAAGTGCTGATAGTATAGGCTACCACCAAGCAGACCCATTGCAAGTGTTTCACACATGTGTAAGCCCTTTGGTTGAGGCAGTATAATCTCACAGGCTATGGCCTTGGTGCCTAACTGCTCACATTCAAACTTTTTATCCACCATTGCCAACCAACGGCCACAGGTATATACTCAAACTAGAACAGCCTGCTCTACAGCATGACTCCAGGAACCTGAATGCCTATTACATTACACAGGGATGTGGCTCTCCCCTCCCCCCCCCCCCCCTTTCCCCACCGTTAATGCTAGTTTTCTGGAATTGGGAACTTGGTCACCAACACATCTTTGCATCCCTACAATGGACTCTGTTAAAATGCAATCAGTCCCTCCCCTCTTTTCTTACTATTATTGTATATTTTTATCACAAGGTTTATATTTATGTCTGACTCAGTTACCATCTTTACTGCATTTTACTCTTTTGTCTCATTCTCCCCTCACCCATCCCCAATTATATCAAATCATTTTCTATCCGTCTCTTTTTCTCCCTGTGTCTGAACTGCACTATTTGATTCACTTTCTCTTCCTCTTAATCCATATTTACCTCCCACTCTATTATCATCTCTTAAATGCAGCTGGCCCAGTGCTTGCCAATGTACTCTCTATCTCACTACCTAGTCTATATGAAGCAAACCCCATTATCTTTCTCAACCTCTGTCCTCACTACAGGTGGGTCCCTCTCTTCCTAGGATCTGAGTGACTTGCCCTTCCTTTTTAACCTCACCTAATTGATCAGCAATTCTGTGACATAATTTAATAGTTTTCTAGGCTGACTGTTCCTTTTGATATGATTATATATGAACCCATTACAATATACAAAACGTACACACTGACCTGCAGCTGATCTAAATTCTCTATTTCCAACCAACGATTCCGCATGAAGTTGTCTGGTAATATCCTTCAGTGAAAGTCGTTCATCCGAGTGAATAAAACCATTGAGTTCCACCATCAATGCTGCTCCTGTAAATGATGGTTCTTCTAGGAGCTCCTTTATAACGGTATGCACTAACTGGAAAAAAAAAAGAGGTGAACATTTTGTGAGAACATCGAAGATAAAATGTATCACAATTTGGAATGTTAACTGACTCCTGAATTTTTGGAATTAGATTTCTCTTACAGAAAATGTGAAGACAGAAAGGATGGTTGACTAAAGGTGAAAACACTGTGGGAATCAAAATTGGCATATAACAGTCCTAAGGTGATAATGAAAACAAGGCAAGGGAATGAAATCGAAAAAATGCAAGTTCTGGAGAAATATAACTGTACGTCAGACATTGGTGGCTTTCTGACAAATATAAATGAGAATTACAGAAATTAAGAAAATGAGAAAAAGTGTATAGCAGAAGATCCATGTAAACCAGGAAAAAAGATCTGAACAATGGACAATTCGGATTACACCATTGTACCATTTCACTGACATACTGTGAATACCAGTCCCAGAAAGAGAACAGAGTTTCTCAAGGAATTTTTCTTGATTAAATTCTTCATGGAGTTCTTGCGACATCAGGTTGTCAACACTGAAGAACTTTCAATGACTTCCTTTATCAGCATCGTCAGGAGATATTTCAACAGGCTGTTACGTACATTAGTTAGACAAATTATATAATGGGTATCTCCATATTCACAATATCATTAATGAACATACAGAAGAAGTATTTGACAACAAAAGCCAAAACAAGAACTCCATATGGATGGTGGCTGTTTTAACTACAACACGTGGAAGAAGTTAGGCCCAGAGAAGATATCACCAGAATCAGAAACACTTGAACCATGCAGGAAATTAGAGTATAATGCAGTGTCAGTTTATATCAACTAAGAGGAAAAAAAGATGAAAAACAAAAATAATGCTCCCATAAGATTTATCTGAATATGTTGACTTACTCTAACCTAAATGTTTTATTATGCTTAACATTGTCTGGGTACTGAGATGTTAATTCTAACACAAAGGGAGGAGCATACAGCCAATTAATCTGACCTGATAATATTAGACACAAGTTGCTAATCAGTGAAATAGGACTGAAGGCAGACAATGAGCTCTCTTGGATGCATCACATTCAGGATCTTGTGCAAAAACAGAATGTTTCTATCTTCAAATAAATTCCACTATTTCACGTATTTCCACTCTATTATATTTTGTAGAAGCCACCTCATTTTGGGACTACTCTGTGTATTCATAAACAATACTAGCATACAAAAAAATGGTAAAATTACTTCATGAACTTTGTGCAGACTGCTGTTCATGCATCATAAAATTATAGTTCTTTCATCCCTGTAAATCTATGTTCTAATAGGTTTTGTGGTAAATAAAATGGACTCATTCAAGAGGAACTGCCACTTTCATTTTGTGACCACTAGACATAAAGCCACCAGGCCTACAACAAAATTGTGGCTCACTGGATTTTTCAGCGAGATTCTGAGAGCTGGAAAACAGGCTTTTCAAATAGGCTAAAATAATTGCCATCCTAAACCAGGCAAAGGCAGAACTAATGCTTCTCACTAGCAACCAGTATCACTGCTTAGCATGATGTACAAACTACGAGAAAGGCTTCTTCTAAATTGCATTCAAGAGGTCATTGATCAAATCACCCCTGTCAAAACAAGATGAATTTAGGAAACATCAGAGCTTCTGCGACCCAAGTCTTAACATTGACAACTTAACTAGAAGCTGGATTTCAGGGAGATCTCAAATCAGCTGTAGTTTTCATGGATCTTATGGCAGCTTATGACACTGTGCGGAGAGGGATTGATGTTGAAGTTCACTGAAATCATCCAATGCCAAAAGCTGGCACTTCTAATTAACAACATGCTTTCTGACAGGTGCTTTAAGGTGTTCCTAAACAGACAAGCTAGCAGATGGAGAATTATAAATAATGGCCTGCCTCAGGGATCAGTTCTCACCCCCCCCCCCCCCATCTTGTTTAACCTGCGTACACAGACTCAATGAAAATCTGGTACCCAGCATTAGTCTTCCAGAATAAAGAGGTGATGCACTGTGAGAGTATGCTGACCTGGTGAAATTAAAAGATTTCTTCCATAAATAGAGGCTTCAGCCTAACTCAAATAAAATTGAGGTTACTGCATTCCACCTAAGTAATAAAGAAGCCCAAAAGAAGCTACAAGTGCCTTTCAGTGGAATCAAAGTACCACATAATTACATTCCAATATATCAAGGAATCACACTGGATTTTTCCTTGAATTCAAACAGTTCATCAAGTTATGTAAGAAACTTTCCTCAAAACTAAATCTACTAGGTACAAAATTGATGGAAGCCACTGGGGTGCGGACGCCAACACTCCACATTCTGCTGCACTTGCTCTTGTGTATTCTGCTGTAGAATATTGTGCTCCTGTGTGGGAAAACAGTGCCCACACAACAAAGATTGATGTGCAGCATAATGAAGTCATGAGAGTTATGACTGGTACTGTCAGATGTACTCCCAGTCAGTGGTTTGACTGTCTTAGCTAATATTGTTCTGCACGATCTGAGGAGGAAAGCAGCTAAGATAAACTTGCTCAAAGATATTACTTATCATAAGAACTCTCCCTTCTATGATAACCCACAAGAGCCCACCAAGAACTCATCTGAAATCACGCAAACCACCCTGGGTTGATTTGGAATGTATCAGTTCTTTTGACGTGACCTCCAAATGGTAACAACACTGGAATGAACATCCACCCAACAACATTCACTTGGTTCAAGATCCAACAAAGAAGGACGAGAGATTCGAAGTACCATGCCAAATCTGGCCAAGGCTGAATTGGACATTTCGATTTGATTGCAGATATGTTTGTATACTTATGAAACCATGCAATACACAACAAATAAACCAACACAGAAAAATGCACACTATTGAAAAGGTTTAGTTTCAATTAGCTCCCATCAGAACTGAAAAATTTGAATGATAAAATTAGAATTTTCAAATATAATTTGAAAGGTTTCCTTGTGGCACATTATATACAGGAATTTTTCACAGTCATTTAGTGGCTTGCACCGTAATATTTTGCTTAGTGTGGAGCAGTGGTTCCCAAGCTGGGGAAATTATTACCCCCTGAGAGATAAAATGAACTTTTCTGAGGGGTAAAAAATAAATGATTCAATTCTGTTTCAGTCACAAAACTAAATTATTTTCAAAAGATGATTACTGTTATCACAATTTTGTAAAACTCTAATGCTGATTATGTAAGTTATCAATAATTAGTTTCTTTCAATTACTAGCATTAATACAGTGGAGATTATAGGTTCCTCACACAGCTCACCCTCTACACACATATGTTGTGCTTTGTCCCGTACCTCACTGATGCTAAAAGTTAGACATATATGTAATGTATACTACATATCTCAAGAAAATGTCTTCATTCCAAGCTGTGGATAGTAACTGCAATAGTCCAGAAATTGCTTCATTATCACTTTGAGGCAGGTAAATGAATTAACTGGCAGCACAACACAGCAGTAACTACATTATTATTAGAGTGGTTAGACCCACAGCATTAACAGCCCAAAGTCATTCAATTTCTGCCAGTTCAGAAGTAAGGAGTGCAGCAATCAATTGATTTAAAACAGTAAGTACAGCAGGAACATCTTAACAGGTTTGTTTTTAAATGGGGTTACAGTGAGCAGTTCAAGCAAGTGCCGGAATGGAGAGGAGTAATGCGGGGGTAGTATGTTTTGTAACAAGTGTCCACCCCCACGGATAGTTAGCTTTCTTATTTGAGAAGGAGTTATGGATTGGACTTGCAGTGCACCACAAATTCCTTCATAATTCATTCTAACACCCCCCCCCCCCCCCCACACACACACACACGCACAAATACCATTCACTTTTAGATAATTTTAAAAATAAAATGTTCCAAGAAATGTCTTCCATTCTACAGTTAAGTTGGGTGTTAATGTGTGGGAGAGGGGTACTAACTAATGACTGACTGCACTCAGAGGTAATGGTCTAAGAAAAGATGGGAACCACTGGTGTGGGGCCTTACATTGTAGTATTATTTACTGTATATATAATTGTAAATATTTTTGTGAATTTTTAATGTATTTTGTTTTGAATTTTATCAGTTTTTGTTACACTATTTACAGAACCATTCCATGACCAAACAGCACTGGCTCACATGATCCCAAGGAACCTGATAAATTAGGTAATGTCACGGTGTAAAATACTGATTGGCACTGCTAAGGCTTAGTGTACTGACAGTTCTTATTTTTACTGTAACACATATATCACGAATTTTTGTAATCTCTGGCAAAATGTTTGCTTCGGTGGAATGTAAAATGTATTTCTTTATCTCTGTAAGTTTGTTGTGCAGTTGTATGGAGAAAAGTCTACAAAAGCAACATCTAGAACATACTAAAATACAAGTAAATAAAACTTCCCCAATGTTAAAAAGACTACCTTTAACATGTTAAGCTGTTGTACGAATGTTGCACGCACGCTAGCAGAGAAAAGTAAACACTATCCTTTAAAATAGGCATACGTAACGAGCCAAATTAAGCCACTAATACCTGAAGATGATGTGCGCATGGTGTATTTTTCATACTTCAATGCTACAATGAGCTATAGTATAGAAATCTGGGGCCACTCAACTGAGGCAATTGAAATATTCAAATTACAAAAGAGAGCAATTAGAGTAATAGGAAACAAAAGATCAAGACATAGTTGCAAGCCTCTTTTCAAAAAATATAATATTCTAACCTTCTACAGCTTGTACATATATAAAATTCTGCTCCTTGCTTGGGATCATAAAGACAAATCCAACAAAAATGAAGATGCACACCACCACCACCACATCAGAAACACCAAGAAATTAACAATTCCGCAGCATAACACAACTCATTATGAGAGAAGCAGTGGTTACGTGGCAGTAAAGTTGTACAACTCTTTACCACCACACATCACTAATGCCAAATCAAAGGATAAGTTTAAACAATCAATCAAACAACTGCTATTAGAAACCCCTTTATATTCAATCAGAGAATTTCTTTCAAATGAAAATAACTGAAGCAAACAGGCATAGTAATACGGGTATAGAGAAAAAGTAAAATGTGTTAACTTCTTAATGGCATTGTTTTATCTAAAGATTTTGTTTATATACAGTATTATTGCTGTAAAATTTTTTATGAATGTAAACAAAAAGGGATCTAGAATATGTATGTGCTATGTGACTATATTATACCATATTTATAAAATGATGGAACCATAGCATAGAATTATTGCAATTAAATGTTCTCTAATTTAGGTATATAGATTACGTATGCCTCATAAAATCAGTTCAGTCTACAGTGTTTAAAATTTTGTAGCTATGATGTTAATTTCCAGAAATGTCGTGGCTGAAATTTATTAGTTATCTTAGCAAAACTATAGTTAGAATCAGTAAACGTAATGTATTTTATTGGAAAACTGACAAAGCAAATATGTACTTGGACTTACTCCATAGATGTACATCATATTTTTATGGGTCTATGGAATGAATAATTAATCTAATCTAATAAGCTGCTAAATAAATAAATAAACAGGGCTTACATTTGATTTCCCGCTGCCTCTGGGCCCAACCAACAACAGTGAATCGCTGTCACCAGTTTCCACAGTTCTCCTGAACAAATCGGCTACCTGTTTGTAAGCAGCTTCATAATTTTCGTGTGGGACATACGAATGCAGTATTTTCTGCTTAATAAAATTTCTTGCAATGTGGAAATTTCTTCCGTCATTTTTTGTTTTACGTTGACCTGACATGCTGCGAGCACATAACCTATATATTAAAATATCTAGTACTAGGCCTAGTGTAAGTAGCACAATATTATATCATGTCGAACACAAGGGGAGAAATGTAAATTAACAATGGAAAAATGAATTATTTTTATAATTAATGGCCCAAAACATACTTCAATTGCTTGCGGTATTCACTGTATTATTCGAACGACTTGCTCGTTCCCGCCCATAGCGCACAGAAGCAGCACTCCCAACACCACAACAGTGAAGTCGATTGGTGGGAGAAAGAAATGCTTATCTGCTGTACACTGTACAGTACCGACAGTGTGCAGGCACCTGCGAGTTTTCTTATATGCCAATCAAAAGTGTTTTTTTAGGAAAGCAATACGATATTTTACATCGGATTAGCCCTGTAGTACTGCAGTTGGTGTAGTTTCAATGAGCACACAAAGGATACAGATAAGAAATAGTGTTTAATAAGAGGAAACGTCCAGTTCTTGACAAACTGAAAGAAGCATCAGAAATGTCATTTTTGTAAGAATTGGAAACGTCCAGTTCTTGACAAACTGAAAGAAGCATCAGAAATGTCATTTTTGTAAGAATTTTTCTCAAATTCAACATATATTCATTATTTGAGTAGGCTTATAAGCAGACCATAACGTAATATTTGACATTAATGCGCAATGAGAACTATAAAGCAAGTTTCATCCTAGGGCTCAAATACGTTGGTACATAGGTCTAAAGCGCTAATATTTGTCTGCGATTATCATTGCTAAATGTTCTGCATGCAGCCGTAAAAAAGAAAAAAAAAAAAACTTGGGTCACATAATCACATTGTACTGATGACAATTTCTACACCGATATTATTGAGTAAAATCTATCAAGCTAAACCGATCAACTTTAGTACAAATTCGTCGCATACGACTCCAGTATAGTAAGCCTAAATAATGTTTTGCCGTTTACATACCGTATATATATTGTATACTGCAGCATATGTATCGTATTCTGTGGGGGCTAATTTTGTTTCCCTTCCCATTCCAGCTCGAAATCATTATATTCAAAAGTTACCACCTGCTTACACTTAACTAATGCTACTTATTCATCAACACAACACGCAATTCCTAAAGTGTGTGTCGTTGGCAGTGGCCCAGCTGGTTTTTACGCAACCCAACAAATCATTAAAGTAATCTTTCAATTGCATACCAATACCATAAATTTTAATTCAGTCTCTACTGAACATGGATGAGGTGACAATGTTATTAATTTTCAGGCAGTTCCTGCTGTGCAGGTGGATATTTTGGAACGCCTTCCAGTTCCATTTGGTCTAGTGAGATATGGTGTAGCACCAGATCACCCAGAAGTTAAAAATGTGATCAACACATTCACAAAAACTGCACAATCTCCACAAGTAAAATTTGTTGGTAATATATGTCTGGGGAAAGATATCTCATTGGAAGACCTGATGCAATTTTACCATGCCGTCTTACTTGTGAGTAAATCATCTTTAAAAGCAAATAAAATTATGTCTACAGTTTCATTTTAAGAGCAGTTCGGTAACATTATGTGGGTACCAGTACTTCCTTTCGCATGGTTGCAATTATGCTCATCTTAAAATACAGTTAATGAAGTACATGACCACCGGTCATAATTGAATTGTATAAAGTTTGCAAAGTATGTACTTATATATTCTTCCACCATCTAATAAACTAAATAATTCTCTCTCTATCTATCTCTATTTCCCCCCTCTCCCTCCCCCTCCCACCATCGCCCTCTCCTGGCTCCAAATTCTTGTTAAATGAAAAATTGCGTTGAAAGAAGTACAGGGCAGGATGCAGCACTTATCAGACATATGTATTGCAGTCCTTATTAACATATAGTGTGTAGAGTTGGAACTTTCTAGCAGATTAAAATTGTGTGCTGGACCTTTGCCTTTCGTGGGAAAGTGCTCCACTGACTTAGCTGTCTAAGCACAACTTGTGACCCACCCTAGCAGCTTTACTTCTGCCACTACCAAATGCCTACCTTCCAAACTCCACAGAAGTTCTCCCACTTACCTTGCAGGACTAGAACTTCCATTTCAAACTTCACAGAAGTTCTGCTGCATTAATTGTGAGCCTAGCACTCTTACCAAACTTCACAGAAGTCCTCCTGCATACCTTGCAGAACTATCAGGTAGGTACTGCTGAAGTAAAGCTGTGGAGGCAGATTGTAAGTCATGCTTTGATGGCTCACTTGATGTAGCACTTGCCAATGAAAGCAAAGGTCACAGGTTTAGGTCCACTCTAGTGCACAGTTTGAAACTGCCAGGAAGCTTCAAATCAGTCAAAACAGACAGGGGGATCCAGAACAAACATCTGTTTAAAACATATTTGGATCCATTCCTAAAACATAATGCTTATTAATGCCTTTTTTTAACTTCTAGAAGAGCAATAAGAGAAAAACTACTGAATGGATTATCAAAAACTACAGACAATGTAAAACTAAAAAGGTCAATTATTCTGCCTTGCAATTTGTTTACTTGAATACAATAAAACATTTTTTTTAATATATATACTTAATGTATATCTTTATATGTATGATGCAGTAAAATGTTTTAGGTGTCATATGTATCATCATTCCACAGTATGAAGTAAGTTTCTGAGAAGTGTAGTATAATACAGTAGCACATGTACAACCATAGATGAGTGGTAGATAACCATTATACTAGAGGAGAGCCAGTAATACAAATTATTTTGTAATATAGTGTCACACTATTTTGCTGCACTCTGGAAAAGGTCAGAAATAAGTCATACTACCTCAATTCATCACTGATCAGGTCTATTATTGTTTGTTTTTACAATTATTCATATGAAGATCCAAGTGCAAATGAAAATGTTGTTGCATACAAATGTAAGTTACAGAACAAGGTGGTGCAATGGCAAGCAGATTATGCTTACATTTGAGAGTAACATGGTTAAAATCCACATCCAATCATACAGATTTACATTTTCAGTGGCTTTTCTAATTCAATTTCTGGGACTGATGATTTGAAATGGCTGTGGCTGGTATCCATCCCCCACTTGAGTTTGTGATTTCTGTCTAATGACCCCATCACTGACAGGGTGTTCATCCCTAATTTTTCTTCATTGCAAACCTTAATAGCAGCATTACATAATCCACCAATACTACCTATCTCTCTCCCTAGCACACACCATTAAAGAAATACTCTGTTCCATGGTAAAATTATGTTTTTTCTGCTCAAGAGGAGAAAGTTGCGAGTAGCTAGAATTCCAAGAAGGAAGCAACCAAAATAAAATCTTCATGACTGCTGACATTTAAACAATCGATGAAACCGATGGACTGACCTGTGCTTGCTTCTAGGAGCATTAGCTTCCAGTACAGTTACTATAAACACACAAGAATATACAGGGTGTTTCAAAAATGACCGGTATATTTGAAACGGCAATAAAAACTAGACGAGCAGCAATAGAAATACACCGTTTGTTGCAATATGCTTGGGACAACAGCACATTTTCAGGCAGACAAACTTTCGAAATTACAGTAGTTACAATTTTCAACAACAGATGGCGCTGCGGTCTGGGAAACTCTATAGTACGATATTTTCCACATATCCACCATGCGTAGCAATAATATGGCGTAGTCTCTGAATGAAATTACCCGAAACCTTTGACAACGTGTCTGGCGGAATGGCTTCACATGCAGATGAGATTTACTGCTTGAGCTGTTCAATTGTTTCTGGATTCTGGCAGTACACCTGGTCTTTCAAGTGTCCCCACAGAAAGAAGTCACAGGGGTTCATGTCTGGCGAATAGGGAGGCCAATCCACGCCGCCTCCTGTATGTTTCGGATAGCCCAAAGCAATCACATGATCATCGAAATATTCATTCAGGAAATTAAAGACGTCGGCCGTGCGATGTGGCCGGGCACCATCTTGCATAAACCACGAGGTGTTCGCAGTGTCGTCTAAGGCAGTTTGTACCGCCACAAATTCACGAAGAATGTCCAGATAGCGTGATGCAGTAATCGTTTCGGATCTGAAAAATGGGCCAATGATTCCTTTGGAAGACATGGCGGCCCAGACCAGTACTTTTTGAGGATGCAGGGACGATGGGACTGCAACCTGGGGCTTTTCGGTTCCCTATATGCGCCAGTTCTGTTTATTGACGAAGCCGTCCAGGTAAAAATAAGCTTCGTCAGTAAACCAAATGCTGCCCACATGCATATCGCCGTCATCAATCCTGTGCACTATATCGTTAGCGAATGTCTCTCGTGCAGCAATGGTAGCGGCGCTGAGGGGTTGCCGCGTTTGAATTTTGTATGGATAGAGGTGTAAACTCTGGCGCATGAGACGATACGTGGACATTGGCGTCATTTGGACCGCAGCTGCAACACGGCGAACGGAAACCCGAGGCCGCTGTTGGATCACCTGCTGCACTAGCTGCGCGTTGCCCTCTGTGGTTGCCGTACGCGGTCGCCCTACCTTTCCAGCACGTTCATCCGTCACGTTCCCAGTCCGTTGAAATTTTTCAAACAGATCCTTTATTGTATCGCTTTTCGGTCCTTTGGTTACATTAAACCTCCGTTGAAAACTTCGTCTTGTTGCAACAACACTGTGTTCTAGGCAGTGGAATTCCAACACCAGAAAAATCCTCTGTTCTAAGGAATAAACCATGTTGTCTACAGCACACTTGCACGTTGTGAACAGCACACGCTTACAGCAGAAAGACGACGTACAGAATGGCGCACCCACAGACTGCGTTGTCTTCTATATCTTTCACATCACTTGCAGCGCCATCTGTTGTTGAAAATTGTAACTACTGTAATTTCGAAAGTTTGTCCGCCTGAAAATGTACTGTTGTCCCAAGCATATTGCAACAAACGGTGTATTTCTATCGCTGCTCGTTTAGTTTTTATTGCCGTTTCAAATATACCGGTCATTTTTGAAACACCCTGTATATAGATAACAGAACTACTAGCATTTCTGACCAGTTTTATTCTCCAGGAAGGAGAGAGGAATTCATGGAGGGAGAGGGACAGATAAGAGAAGCAGGTCATTTGTGCCTTCTCCATTTTCCTCCAAGGAATTTCACTTTCCTGCCTGAAGTAGGAACGTGTGCTTGTATATTTTTTTAAGTGTTCTGTTAGCTATGCTAAGAATTGCACCAGATGAGAGTAGGTACTGACCAGCCCATCTCTCTTTTTGTGAATTTTACATTTAATGTTGTATTGTTAGAAAATTTAGGATAGAATATAATTTTCATATCAGGATAAATCAATACTCATGTAATAGGGGCACTGCTGAGCTTCTGACACTACTCTCTGAATGGTGGAGTAGCAATTTTGGCTCAGGTGGCTTTAAGGCAAGTAGGAGGGGTGAAATGTGACAATGCTAGGAGGGGGGTTAAGAAAGATTGTGGTTCTGGAACATGGTGGTGTATACAGTGAAAGGGCTAGGATTGCTGAGGGATCATGTATAGAAAAAGGTAGTGAACAAGGGGGTACAGAGGAGCCAGAGCAGAAAAAAGATGGAAGCAAAGATTTCAGGCAGTGAGCTAGGGTGGAATAGAAAAGTAAGAGGGGGAGAAAGAGGTGGTCTTGGGCCCAGAAGGTTGGAATGAGTTGGCAAAAGGAAGAGATAGTGGAAGGCAGGTGGAGGACAGAGACAAGTGGATATTAAGGCATGAGGGGTTGCAAGAACAAAGCCTATGCAGCAGGGGAAGTTCCCACTTGCCCAATTCAGAAAACAGGTATTTTGGGCAAGAATTTAAAGTGCATGAATTGTGAAGCAACTGTTCAGGTTAACCACATTATTTTGCTCAGCATGTTACGTAACCATATGATTTAGTTGGCCTATTGCCCACCCGGGTAGGCACATGAGTTAATTGAAATGCTTCCAGGAGTGGATTTTAAGTAACATTATAAAATCACTGATTGCTGTTATCCCATGAGACATTATGTCTGTTTTTGCAAAAAATCCAGGAGTGGAATTATGTTGGTCCTACATCGAATCTGCCCAGTGGGTTAATGGTGAGAGACTGGTGTGGCAGCCAGCCTCAACACGGTGTTTAGACAGTTTTCCAAATCCTACCAGGTTAATTCTGGACTGGTTCCCCTGTTCTGCCTCGGATACATGCTACACAAACATTTAGAATGCTTTCTCACATTTTCCAACAGAATTTACTCTATATACAGACAGATTGGGTGCACTGATGCTTCTGTCCTGGGAGTTGAATAGAAGACTGATGAAATTAGCTCTTTGGTCTTCTTAAGCACTTCATCAAAATCAGAATCAGTTGGCCTTTTACCACTGTTTAGCAGTGACCACCTGGCTGGATAGCTACACTCCTGGAAATTGAAATAAGAACACCGTGAATTCATTGTCCCAGGAAGCGGAAACTTTATTGACACATTCCTGGGGTCAGATACATCACATGATCACACTGACAGAACCACAGGCACATAGACACAGGCAACAGAGCATGCACAATGTCGGCACTAGTACAGTGTATATCCACCTTTCGCAGCAATGCAGGCTGCTATTCTCCCATGGAGACGATCGTAGAGATGCTGGATGTAGTCCTGTGGAACGGCTTGCCATGCCATTTCCACCTGGCGCCTCAGTTGGACCAGCGTTCGTGCTGGACGTGCAGACCGCGTGAGACAACGCTTCATCCAGTCCCAAACATGCTCAATGGGGGACAGATCCGGAGATCTTGCTGGCCAGGGTAGTTGACTTACACCTTCTAGAGCACGTTGGGTGGCACGGGATACATGCGGACGTGCATTGTCCTGTTGGAACAGCAAGTTCCCTTGCCAGTCTAGGAATGGTAGAACGATGGGTTCGATGACGGTTTGGATGTACCGTGCACTATTCAGTGTCCCCTCGACGATCACCAGTGGTGTACGGCCAGTGTAGGAGATCGCTCCCCACACCATGATGCCGGGTGTTAGCCCTGTGTGCCTCGGTCGTACGCAGTCCTGATTGTGGCGCTCACCTGCACGGCGCCAAACACACATACGACCATCATTGGCACCAAGGCAGAAGCGACTCTCATCGCTGAAGACGACACGTCTCCATTCGTCCCTCCATTCACGCCTGTCGCGACACCACTGGAGGCGGGCTGCACGATGTTGGGGCGTGAGCGGAAGACGGCCTAACGGTGTGCGGGACCGTAGCCCAGCTTCATGGAGACGGTTGCGAATGGTCCTCGCCGATACCCCAGGAGCAACAATGTCCCTAATTTGCTGGGAAGTGGCGGTGCGGTCCCCTACGGCACTGCGTAGGATCCTACGGTCTTGGCGTGCATCCGTGCGTCGCTGTGGTCCGGTCCCAGGTCGACGGGCACGTGCACCTTCCGCCGACCACTGGCGACAACATCGATGTACTGTGGAGACCTCACGCCCCACGTGTTGAGCAATTCGGCAGTATGTCCACCCGGCTTCCCGCATGCCCACTATACGCCCTCGCTCAAAGTCCGTCAACTGCACATACGGTTCACGTCCACGCTGTCGCGGCATGCTACCAGTGTTAAAGACTGCGATGGAGCTCCGTATGCCACGGCAAACTGGCTGACACTGACGGCGGCGGTGCACAAATGCTGCGCAGCTAGCGCCATTCGACGGCCAACACCGCGGTTCCTGGTGTGTCCGCTGTGCCGTGCGTGTGATCATTGCTTGTACAGCCCTCTCGCAGTGTCCGGAGCAAGTATGGTGGGTCTGACACACCGGTGTCAATGTGTTCTTTTTTCCATTTCCAGGAGTGTAATTCACAGCCATTAGTTGCAGGAAAGTTGTAAGATGATCTGATAACCAAGATGACAAAGGGCCATCCCTTTGTGGCTATTCAACAAGTGAGCAAGGAGTGTTAGCTGTGCATGCGGATAAAGCTGGAGAGATCTGTTTCTGGACAAAGCAGAGCAGAAAGTTTTAGCATGCAAATGCCTGAGTGAGACACTCATCACACTGAGTGAGGGCTCCTCGTCACTCCAAACACAGTGTCCACATTTGCTGAAGCTTATGAGTGGAACATTTAGTCACAGGTGAAGATTAGGTGACCTTTGATATCAACATACTGGTTAGCCTTAGCCTATCCATCGCTGACCATACCACTGCATTAATTAGCAATAAAATGTAATGTAGAGATAAAATGTGCCAATCCTGTGTTATGTCTGTACCAAGTGAGTCTAGTGTTGCTCAAGGTGAACATCCTCAAGCAATCCTGTAAGATAACATAGTGCTTTAATCATAAAGAGGTCAGTTCATACTACACTAGTGACTGGAAAATATGTATACTCTCACAATAAAATTGATAGTTCTTCAAAAATCATGTAAATAAACAATTACAATTCACTTCTTCTTGTAAACACTTGTCAGCTAAATGATGTAAACTAACTAGGTACCACCTCTTTAAGAAAGCCACAATGAGCCCAAGGAGAGCAATGTGAGAAAGTGTTAAATTCAAATGTAAAATTTTGCCATCTAATCTGGGAAAAAAGAAACCCTGAAATGTTGTGGTTGTATGTAAAGTCAGTAAATGGATGAAAATAATCAAATTAGTCATAAGTGACCATACTGACACTGAAACAAAATACTGAATTCAGTCTTGAGAAATTTTGTCTATGTTTCCATCCTTCAACCATTGTCCGAACATCGAAATTGTAGATATTTATATAATGATCATGAAACAGAAAATCAACTAAAAGCACCAAGAGTGGAAAGGCATCTGGATTAGATAAGGTACTTGTGATTTCTACAGAGATTGTATGAAAGAATCTGCTTCCCTTCTAGCAGCAGTTCACTTAGGTTGCTGGAGCAATGAAGGGTATCAAGAAGTTATAAAAAGTGCAGATCATTTATGTTTTCAAGATGGGTTTTTGAACAGATGCACACAATTATAGGCTCATATTGGTTCCGTCAAACTATAGCAAAATTATGAAATGTGTTTTATGCTCATGGCATTACGACATTTTTGAAGACCGAAAACCTCCACTTTAAAAATCACCATTGATCCTGGAAGTGTGCTCTGTTCGTCAATGAAATCTGTAGCACCACAGACAGAAGTGCCCACCTTGATGTGTTCCTTGACTTCCATAATGCATTTGATACATTCCACACAGTTGTTGAGTGAACAAAGTATGAGCTTACCGAGTGTTAGACCAGATTTGGAATTGGACTCAAGATTTCCTAGTAGATAGGACTCAACACATCATTCTTATTGGAATAAAATTAGCAGATGTAAGGGCAGTTTCAGGGGTTCTTCAAGTGACTGTATATAAATAATCTTGTAGATAATGTTAGGAGCTCCATGAGGCTCTTCAGAGACCAGGTAGTTGTCTGCAGAAGGTTGCAATGTCAGACGTCTAATGAAATGCTGGAAGATCTGCAGTCCTCTGGACTGAAGTGGACCAAATATGGCACACAAACTTCTTGCCCCTAGAGGACCAACATAGGGAGGTTTATAATGCTCTAGCTCTAATATTTATGGAGTTGCAGACATGTGACATTTTTAAGCCTCTGGCATATAGGCTGCCTTGCATGACACGTATGTTATGTGGGCTTGCACGTCTGGCCCCTTATGTTTAAATGGCTATGCAACCCACCATATTTGGATGTACTGCCTTCCCCCATCCTTCCACAGACAATAATGTGTCATTTCTGAGTGATGACCATCAGTACATTACAGCAAGTGCACTACTTGCTTTGGGATTACACGCGCAGAGTGTGCCCCATTTGTGAGGTCGCTTGACATATGCCAGGCTCTTAGCACAGGTGTGTACCACTGTATTCATCCAATGTGCAATACCTACAAGTTTCCATCCTCATTATACCTATGTAAAAATGCTACATTCATTATGTAGGTGTAGTACACTGTGCCATGCGGCTGATCGGCATTGATATGTCCTGTCACGGACCTGAACACACTTTGCACTCTGTTACTGCAACACACACAACCTATCAACTGCAGCAGTACGCAGAACATTCAAGTCTGCTGATGACAGTACTGCGAGGCTTCGCTAGCTAAGAGAGTATGTCTCCCACACACAAGCACATGGGACTCCGCTAAGGCTTGAGGTGCCTCGAAAACATAAGGGATCATTAGGCAGCAGCACATCCACACCTCCATGCTGGCTCTCATTACATACCTTGTGAAATATATGCAGTGGTATCAGGTTTTCGTGTGGGTGAAATGTCAGAATTATGTTCACATCGTGGTTTAAAATGGTTTCCTGCCAAACCACGTGGCACATGTTGTAGGAATGGCCAGGCTAAACTGCCATGCTGTGGTCCACCACCAGCCAAATTACATACTTTTACACAACAGGACAAACAACAGTTGAGACATTTCTTATTGCACATATAAAAGTGTAAAGCAGTATTCCAGATGACGACATATTTGGTACAATAGCATCATGAATGCACACTGCAATGGGCACCACTTTCAAGATGCAGAGGCAGATATATCACTGGGTAAGGTCCGTGTTGCCATATCACTGGGTAAGGTTTGTGTTGCCACCTGAAGGCTATGCACCCAATTACCTACAACAGCGTTTCCTAGCTGAGAAGATCCTCAAGGCAAATAGACAATGCAAATGCAATTCTTCTAAGTTGCCTGAGATTGCAGTGGTTATATACATAGATGGCACTAATGTCTGGGACACCATTCTACATTGATGCTGCGCAGGATTACACACACACACATGAATTGCACTGATTATATGACAGTGTGCTGTACCCCCCACCCCACCCCACCCACAGAAATGATAGCTCCTTTCTGGCTTCCTGCAAGCTAACCCTTTTTCTGATGGGACGAGGCTGTAGCAAGTGATTGCAGTGGTATTCTATGCATACCACCTTATGGTTCACACTGCCATCTCCAGGCACCATATGTGGCCCAGTGGTCTACTGGATGCACACAACTGAATGGGAAAAATGTGGACTACCATACTCTCATAACTTACTGTGGTTAATAAACATAATCCATCCATTCAGTATTTATGACATCATTTCCACCAAAGTACCAGACCCAACACATAATCCACCATCACACAGACTGGTCACAAAAGTGATCATATGTATATATGTATAGATAATAACTTGTATCAGGCCCATTGATTGAAGTCATCCAAATTTGGTACACAAATCCCCTGTCCCCAGAGGACCAACATAGGGTGATTTATAACACTCCAGCACTAATATTTACAGAGATACAGACATGCAAGGTCTTTACCAGACCCCTACTGTATAGGCTGTCCTGCACAACAGTTGTTCTCTGTATGATTGGTACCAACCTGTCTTTTTGACCTGCTTGCAGGGCAGCCTCCATGTCAGGGGCAAGGAATGGTTTTTCAGCCCCAAATGTGTAGGTTGCCCAGCAGAACAGGCATGTTGTGTTGGAGTAGTATCAGCCTGCTTCACATGGCAGCCTACATGTGATGGGGAAAATGAGGGTTAACAAGCTCTTGTCATATAGGCTGTGTACATTACAGATGTGTAGTGGAAGTATGAGGGTGATTTGAAAAGTTCTTGGAACATAATAGAAAAAAAGTACTTACATCATTGAAACTTTTTTTTAGATTAATGCACTTGGTCCAATGGTGTGTTTCTTCCAGGCCTGCAAAATAGTTGTCAACTTCAGCTACCAGTTCTTTGTTTGAAGTGAATCTTTGCCCACCAAGAAAAATTTTCAGTTTTGGGAAAAGTTGGAAGCCTGACAGAGCCATATCAAGTGAATAAGGTGTTGTTTTGTCTTGGGGTGTAGTAGTGCACCCAAGTTTCATCTGTGGTCACAAACTGAAGCAAAAAGTTTTGTTCGTTTCTCCTAAAATGAGCAAAACATTGTTCTGATATGTCCATTCTCATGCGCTTTTGATCCAGTGTCAAGAGTCGCAGCACCCATCTTGCAGATAATTTTTTCATTTCTAATTCTTCAGTTAAAATGTGATATACCCTTTCAGATGACATCTTGCAAGTGTGAGCAATTTCATGCAAATTCAATTGGTGATCCTCCATGACCACTTTTGCAATGATTTCTGGAGTAGTGACACATCTTGGCTGACCACTGGATGGATCATCATCTAAGCTCTCCCAACCAAATTTAAATTCGTTTGTCCACTTGGCAACAGCTGAAATGAAGGAGCAGAGTCTGCCACTGTATTCTGGAAATCGGCATGAATGTCCTTTGCTTTCACACCTTTCTTTACAAAGTACTTAATTACTGCTCGAATCTTGATTTTTTCCATCTTCACAAATCACTATGTGGGAACAACGACAGAGTACGTCACCACCACAGCTTCCAAGAGCCCTGACGTGGCACGTGTTTACAGGCAACAGTCCAATGAATATCATGTGAACAAGTCGTTGCGCTAGTGCTGACGTCTCGTGGTGATTCTGGAACTGTTCAAACCAAACTCGTAATATCAGCCTGCTTTATTGACTTCTTTGGAAGGGGGTTCATGTGCAGATGGGCATGCCTGGGGAAGGTTTAGATAAACAGAGGATGAGATGGAGGGAGAGAGAGAGGTAAGAGGGGATGGGTAGGTAGAGAAGGGGCAAAAAAAGATGTAAAGACAGAGAGGAAAGGGAAATAGAAGATGGACAGAGAGAGTGGGTGGAGGACAAGATGGACAGGAAGGGGAAGGGGATGGGCTGAGAGAGATGGGAGAATGAAATGGATGGATAGGGAGGTGAGGAGGTGTTGGTCAGGGAGAGAGGAGAGGAGGAGATGGGCCAAGAGATGTGCACATTATATGTGACATACATGTATGCAGGTGAGGCTTCAGGGAAAAGGCTAGTATTAATATAAATAAAGTTGAGAATGTGTGTGTATGACTGGGAAATCCTGCCAGGCCCCTGGACCAAAGTGGACGAAATTTGGCACACAGATTGCTTGCCCCAAGAGGACCATCATAGTGGGGTCTACAATGCTCTAGCTCTAATATTTACAGAGATAGAGACATGCAACATTTTTAAGCCCCTGGCCTATCAGCTGTCCTGCTGGGAATAGTATCCATCTCTTTGCAGGGCAACCTACACAAGTCTCCTTATGTAGAATTGGGTAGGCAACCACAATACATGGATGTATTGCCTCCCCCCAGCGTACACACAATCGTCCCCATCCTTCTGCAGACAACAGTGTGTGATTTCCAAGTGATGACCATCAGTACATCATAGCAAGTGTGCACTACATGCATTGCTATTACACAGCTGGAGCATGTGTCATGTCATGAGGTTGCCAGACATAAGCCAGGCTCTTAGCACAGGTTGTACCGTTGTATTCATCCAGTGTGAAATACCTACATGTTTCCATCCCCTTTATACATACATATAAATGCTATGTTCATTTCATGTCTGGCTAGGATGACATAGTACGCTTTGCAGCATGACAGTATAGTATTAATACATCGTGACGCCAGATGGGCGAGCCTGGGGGAAGGTTGAAATGGATAGAGGAGATGGAGAGAAAGGGGGCAGGAGGGCATGGGTAGGATGAGAGGGGGCAGAGGTGTATGTAGGAGGAGGAGGAGGGCAGGAGGCGATGGATAGGCGGAGTGGGGGCAGGAGGGGATGTATTGAGATGGAGGGGGAGGAGAAAATGGATGGAGAGAGAGGAGGTGGAGGAGATGGTCAGAGAGAGGAGAAGACGAGATGGACAGAGGAAAAGGGAAGTAGGAGATGGACAGAAAGAAAGGAGGAAAGAGGAGACAGGCCGAGAGGTGAGAAGGGAAGATGGACAGATAAGGAGGCAAGGAGGTAATGGACAGAGAGGGGGAAGAGGAGATGAACCAAGAGTTATGTGCATTGTATGTGGCGTGCATGTACACAGGTGAAGCCACACAGAAAAATCTAATATCAGACTGTAAGTATGTATGTCCAAGATATCGTCACAAACTTCTGGATTGGTTTCAACCAAATTTAGTACATGGACAGCAAACATCACAGGTGTTAGTAGCACTATGGGGCTTATAACTTCCTAGCTCCAGTAAGAATGGAGATCCAGCAAGCACTTTTTAGGCCCCTGATTTATAGGTTGTCCTGCACGTGTCCTGTGGGAACATTATCCGCCTGCCTTAATGATGTGCTGTGCAAGTCAGCCTACACATAAGGGGTAGGAAATTGTTTTACAGCCCCCATTGTTAGTCTGCCCTGCATGATAATCATGTTGTTGTGGAGCAGTATTGGCCTGATTCATCGACCTGTTGTGTAGGGGCTTCATGTAAAGATGGGCATGGATACGAGATGGTTAAGATGAAGTAAAGAAGGGGATGGATAGGGAGAGATTGGGCAGAATGATAAGGATAGGGATAGAGGGGGCAGGAGGGGATGGACAGAGAGGGGGCAGGAGGACATTCATAGGGAGAGGGGGAAGGAGGGAGGGACAGAGAGAGGGGGAGAAGCAGATGGATAGGGAGAGGGGGGAGGAGGCAATGGATAGAACAGCAAATGAGTCTGAAATGCTTTGCAGAGGGTACTTCCGTTTGTACAACTTGTTAGGGCTTCTTCCCATTCAATTTGTGGTCTGTGTGCAATGTAATTAGACTTATCTTGTCTACTCAGTCCCTACAGGTCCATACACAGGATGCTGGCAGATACAATTCTCTCTAATTTTAATTTTGTATCATAGTGAGAATCAGTAGTTCTATTGTGCCATCTACTATGATTTGCAGTTCTCAATATACAATGCAGTTTTATTTTGATTACATGAAAAATTTAGGACTTCTGCTGTTCTATTATTTATTTGTGCGCTTCTATCTCACCGTCAAAGGAACCTCCAGTTACCTTCAACAAATTAAGGTATAACTAACAAAGAGAAACAGTTTTTAAGAACAAACTCGGTGCTCACTGCACTGTGTTAACAATAAATTATCAATCTTCTCTCAATGTAATAAAAATACCAGAGAAGCTGATACTTTGTTAAATGCTGCTCTGCTTTCCTTTTTTCTTTTTCCTGGATTTTATCCTGTATCTTCATGGGGTTAGAATGTCTATTAGTGGAATTTGGCAATGTTAGTGGTAGACGATGGCCAAATGCCCTTCATGTGGGCATTCCTTTCTTCATTAGTAAGGAATTTATGTACCTCCAACTTTCTGCATCTAATGTTATCCATATGAATGTATGTGGATGTCTTCTAAATGTTTGTGAGTTGGGCAACTGAGGTGGGATGTGAATATGTGGATGTCCTCTACATATTTGTGAGTTGGGCACCTGAGGTGGGGTGTGAGTACCAGCCCAATATTCACCTGAATGGATGTGGGAAACTCGTCTGGGCACTCTGGCCCTTGTTATTAATCAACTAGGCAAATTCGATCTGGGGCTAACACCTCCCCAAACCCCAGAAGCGGCATGCTAACAGGTGCAGCTATCCAGGTGGGTCTTTTGTAAAAGCTGCTACTGCCACAATTCTACTAAAAAGCCACTGTTTATCTATTATTGTGATCTTTAATTTTTATGCAACAACAGTTGTGCAACTGACAGCAGTGTTTTATCCTTGAATTTATAACTTGTACGTGAAGAGGCCAGTAACATATGTTTTTAATTTTCCTTTCATTTTATAGGATTACAGATCTATTACTCTGTGTATGATGGATGCTTTTTGAACACCATTGAACTAGAATATCGAACCTTCTCCCCCCCCCCCCCCCCCCACTAGTTTCTACGTAAGGAGAAAAAGACTACTTGATAGTTACTTTTGCTGTTTTGTACACTGGCTAAAACTGGTTATCTAAATGAGTTAGTTCTTCACTTTATTTGCATTTCTTAAGAGGCTACTTCCATAAAGAAGACACTGAACCAACAGTCGTAGGCCTGCCTGTTCAGCGATCATCCACACTGTGTGTGAGCCAGTTGCATTTGAGTGCTTGATTAGTAACTTGTGTGTGTTGTCAGAGAACACTGTAGGTTCTGAAGAGTCCTTTAAAGTAATGGGAGATCATTGGTGCAGGTTAAGAACAGTACTGGGTTCTGAACTGAACTTTGTGGGCTTCCGTTCTGGGTTGAATTTTATTCCTGTGTTGCAGTTTATGCATGTGACTCTCTTTTCCCATCTAAGACACCATACAATACAACACGGATGCTACTAATGCCATCAGATTTTAATTACCCACATAGAATTTCATTGTCCCCATTCACAGGTCTTCACAAAGTAACAAAACATTTATGTCAACAGGATAATGTTTGTTGCAAGAACATATATAGCTTTCTCTATAGAGGATTTTTTTACAAAAGACAAATTGAGAGGCAGCTGGCAAATCATGCTGTAAAAAATGAATCAGTACTGTTTGGTAGGCCATCAGTGTTATCTACTGATATTTTCACGTATCACACAATTCAATTTGGATTTCCCTCAAATATCTTTATGTACAAAAATATGAATAAAACAAAGCTGGATGTAAAGATTAATATTTTGTACTCGTATTGACTCAAATTTGTTTTAAAACAAGTTTTCAGACTGTAAACAAGGAGTTCTGCAAATCCAACTATATATTCAATAAAATAATGTAATGAAAATGAATTTATGGCCTTCAGTCTCATATATTCACATTTTATTATATTATTTTATTATATGTCCTCTCCGACAACTGCTTTTGTCAGTACTTGCAACAATGCTTGCGAGTTTAACAGTATCAGACTTTTGGTAAACATATTCAAGTGCCACCAAAATTCTTGTTCATTCTGATTAGATTATGTACTCAACCTCTAATAGGATATCTAAAGTAAGAAGCTATATTGTTTTTTTTTTTTTTATATACATCAGAAATACATGAACTGAATTGTGACACATCTCATTAATTTTGTAGAACCACGTTAGACATTTGCATTGATATTAATGCCAAACCTGTGTGAAGTGTAGCTTCTATAAGATAAATTGGAAACATTAATTATTTTCCTTCTGACATCATTGCCCATAACGCAGATCATGAGTCACACACTGCATTACAGTTTGTTACGACATTTACATCTCATAGAATTTTTATAAACATTAGTAATTTTTTGTCTCTTTGACAGGCATATGGAGCAGATGCTGACAGAAAGCTTGATATACCTGGTGAAAATTTATCAAATGTGCTATCAGCTCGGGAATTTGTTGGTTGGTACAATGGGCTACCATCGTGCAAAGATCTCTCAGTCAATCTTGATACTGAGGTAGCTGTTGTTGTTGGGCAAGGGAATGTCGCTCTTGACGTGGCTAGGATTTTGTTGACACCTGTAGACAAATTGAAGGTAAGAGAATCAAATTTATATTACTTAAAGAGAATTATAGTAGATACAGTCAAGTTCATCTTCAAAAGACAATTTACACCTATGACAGACAAACATTTTATACTTGTGAAAACTGGTCATTGGAGAATCTTGTTAATTTTGAGAAAATAAGCATTATAGTATAAACTAAAAGCTTTATAAATGGAACAGTCAATAAAATAAAGGCAAAACCACTTTGAGCCTATTCATGAGAAACATTTTAAAAAATTAAGACAGCAACAAATGATCCCAGAAACTCAATTAACAATTCCTGGACGTAGTTTTCCAAATTATTATCTGCATTTTTGGTCCCACTTTCTACATACACTTGGTCTTCCTTAGTTCCTTGGTAGGGACGTTTTTTTTCTCTCTTAGTGTTCAAAATGTACCAAATGTAGTAGCTTTCCAGCCTCACTCTATATTGTGACACTAAACACAATGTAATATAGTTGTTGTGTTCTTGTGGTATTCAGTCCAGAGACTGGTTTGATGCAACTCTCCATTCTACTCTATCCTGTGCAAGCTTCTTCATCTCCCAGTACCTACTGCAACCTACATCCTTCTGAATCTGTTTAGTGTATTCATCTCTTGGTCTCTCTCTACAATTTTTACCCTCCACGCCGCCCTCCAATACTAAATTGGTGATCCCTTGATGCCTCAGAATATTCCCTACCAACCGATCCCTTCCTTCTAGTCAAGTTGTGCCACAAATTTCTCTTCTCTCCATTTCTATTCAGTACCTCCTCATTAGTTATGTGATCTACCCATCTAATCTTCAGCATTCTTCTGTAGCACCACATTTTGAAAGCTTCTATTCTCTTCTTGTCTAAGCTATTTATTGGCCACATTTCACTTCCATACATGGCTACACTCCATACAAATACTTTCAGAAACGACTTCCTGACACTCAAACCTATATTCGATCTATAAATCTATACTCAATGTTAACAAATTTCTCTTCTTCAGAAACGCTTTCCTTGCCATTGCCAATCTACATTTTATATCCTCTCTACTTCGATCATCATCAGTTATTTTGCTCCTCAAATAGCAAAACTCATTTACTACTTTAAGCACCTCATTTCCTAATCTAATTCCCGCAGCATCACATGATTTAATTCAACTACATTCCATTATCCTCGTTTTGCTTTTGTTGATGTTCATGTTATATCCTCCTTTCAAGACACTGTCCATTCCATTCAACTGCTCTTCCAGGTCCTTTGCTGCCTCTGACAGAATTACAATGTCATCAGCGAACCTCAAAGTTTTTAATTTTTCTCCATGGATTTTAATTCCTACTCCAAATTTTTCTTTTGTTTCCTTTACTGCTTGCTCAATATACTTATTGAATAACATCAGGGATATGCTACAACCCTGTCTCACTCCTTTCCCAACCACTGCTCCCCTTTCATGCCCCTCGACTCTTATAACTGCCATCTGGTTTCTGTACAAATTGTAAATAACCTTTCGCTCCATGTATTTGACCTCTGCCACCTCCAGAGTTTGAAAGAGAGTATTCCAGTCAATATTGTCAAAAGCTTTCTCTAAGTCTACAAATGTTAGAAACATAGGTTTGCCTTTCCTTAATCTATTTTCTAAGATAAGTCGTAGGGTCAGTATTCCCTCACGTGTTCCAACATTTCTACGGAACCCAAACTGATCTTCCCCGAGGTCGGCTTCTACCAGTTTTTCCATTTGCCTGTAAAGAATTCATGTTAGTGAAACCTCCTGGCAGATTAAAACTGTGTGCCAGACCGAGACTCGAACTTGGGATCTTTGCCTTTCACGGATAAGTGCTCTGCCATCTGAGCTACCCAAGCACGACTCACGCCCCGTCCTCACAGCTTTACTACTTCCAGTACCTCGTCTCCTACCTTCCAAACTTTACAGACCTTCTGTAAAGTCTGGAAGGTAGGAGACGAGGTACTGGAAGTAGTAAAGCTGTGAGGACGGGGCGTGAGTCGTGCTTGGGTAGCTCAGTTGGCAGAGCACTTGCCTGCGAAACGCAAAGGTCCTAAGTACGAGTCTCGGTCTGGCACACAGTTTTAATCTGCCAGGAAGTTTCATATCAGTGCACACTCCACTGCAGAGTGAAAATCTCATTCTGGAATTCATGTTAGTGTTTTGCAGCCGTCGCTTACTAAACTGATAGTTCGGTAATTTTCATATCTGTCAACACCTGCTTTCTTTGGAATTGGAATTATTATATTCTTCTTGAAGTCTGAGGGTATTTTGCCTGTCTCATACATCTTGCTCAGTAGATGGTAGAGTTTTGTTAGGCCTGGCTCTCCCAAGGCTGTCAGTAGTTCTAATGGAATGTTGTCTTCTCCCCGGTCCTTGTTTCGACTTAGGTCTTTCAGTGCTCTATCAAACTCTTCATGCAGTATCATATCTCCTATTTCATCTTCATCTACATTCTCTTCCATTTCTATAATATTGTCCTCAAGAACATCGCCCCTGTATAGACCCTCTATATACTCCTTCCAACTTTCTGCTTTCCCTTCTTTGCTTAGAACTGGGTTTCCATCTGCACTCTTTGATATTCATGCAAGTAGTTCTCTTTTCTTCAAAGGTCTCTTTAATTTTCCTGTAGGCAGTATCTTTCTTACCCCTAGTGATATATGCCTCTACATCCTTACATTTGTCCTCTAGCCATCCCTGCTTGGCCATTTTGCACTTCCTCTCGATCTCGTTTTTTAGACGTTTGTATTCCTTTTTGGCTGTTTCATTTACTGCATTTTTATATTTTCTCCTTTCATCAATTAAATTCAATATCTCTTCTGTTACCCAAGGATTTCTAATAGCACTCGTCTTTTTACCTACTTGATCCTCTGCTACCTTTACTATTTTATCTCTCAAAGCTACACATTCGTCTTCTACTGTATTTCTTTCCCCCATTCATTTCAATCATTCCCCAATGCTCTCCCTGAAGCTCTCTACAACCTCTGGTTCTTTCAGTTTATCCAGGTCCCATCTCCTCAAATTTTCACCTTTTTGCAGTTTCTTCAGTTTTAATCTACAGTTCATAACCAATAGATTCTGGTCAGAGTCCACACCTGGAAATGTCTTACAATTTAAAACCTGGTTCCTGAATCTCTGTCTTACCATTATATAATCTATCTGAGACCTTCCAGTATCTCCAGGCTTCTTCCATGTATACAACCGTCTTTTATGATTCTTGAACCAAGTGTTAGCTATGATTAAGTTATGCTCTGTGCAAAATTCTACCAGGCGGCTTCCTCTTTCATTCCTTACTCCCATTCCATATTCACCTACTACATTTCCTCCTCTTCCTTTTCCTACTATCAAGTTCCAGTCACCCATGACTATTAAATTTTCGTCTCCCTTCACTATCTGAATAATTTCTTTTATCTCATCATACATTTCATCAATCTCTTCGTCATCTCCAGAGCTAGTTGGCATATAAACTTGTACTACTCTGGTAGGCATGAGCTTCGTATTTATATTGGCCACAATAATGCATTCACTATGCTGTTTTTAGTAGTTTACCCGCATTCCTATATTCCTATTCATTATTAAACCTACGCCTGCATTACCCCTATTTGATTTTGTATTTATAACCCTGCATTCACCTGACCAGAAGTCTTGTTCCTCCTGCCACTGAACTTCACTAATTCCCACTATATCTAACTTTAACCTATCCATTTCCCTTTTTAAATTTTCTTACATACCTGTCTGTTTAAGGGATCTGACATTCCACACTCCGATCCGTAGAATGCCAGTTTTCTTTGTCCTGATAAATGCTTCCTCCTGAGTAGTCCCCGCCCGGAGATCCGAATGGGGGACTATTTTACCTCCAGAATATTTTACCCAAGAGGACGCCATCATCATTTAACCATACAGTAAAGCTGCATGCCCTTGGGAAAAATTACGGCTGTAGTTTCCCCTTGCTTTCAGCCGTTCACAGTACCAGCACAGCAAGGGCGTTTTGGTTAGTGTTACAAGGCCAGATCAGTCAATCATCCAGACTGTTGCCCCTGCAACTACTGAAAAGACTGCCAGCTGAATTACGTCATTGAAATATTTATGCTTGTTTATTATCACCAGGGATACATATTCCATGGATTGACACAGTGATTATTTTGCTCTCTACTGACTTGATTACAGTAACCTTATAAGCCCAACAATAAGTACAGTTGTAAAATAAAAATGTTTATACAGTAATAATACAATGAATTCATAATAATCCATCCACATAAAATTACAATTGTTAGAAGTAAATAGCCTAATGACATAAATAATAATGATCATATGTATGCAGAGTGTTTGATCACACTTAAGAAACATGAGCCGCTTATGATGATAAATTATCTGGTAAATTTACATCTACTAAATTATCAACTGAACAAAAAGAATGATACAACAAAAACAGTTTTAATTTAGATTTGCAAAGGTAGTGCAATTTCTGAGGCTTTTGAGCTCTGTGGCAAGTGAACTGAACATTTTGGTGCTACCATATGTGGCACCTATCTGCACCAACAACAGTTGTTTCCTCAAAATGTTCCTGCATCTGGACCGTGATGAATGACTTTTAGAGTTGTTTTCGTAGAGATTAAGGCCTGTAGTTACGAAACACATAAAAGAGGATAGGTACTGAAAAGCACCACTAAGTATTACCAACTGTGCAGACAGTTTGCAGCAAGAGATTCATTGACATACTCTGCCTATAATTCCAATTAGTTGGTTTTGTAAAATGAAGATCATTTGTCAATAAGTAGAGTTACCCATGAAAATGAGAGCATATGGTATTATAGAGCTAAATAAGTGAAGTTAGCTGCCTTTGTTAAAAACTAAACATCAATGTGTGTACTTATTGCAAAAGTACTTGAGCTTAATTTCTTAACAGTCAGCAGCAAGAGTTGTCCCCCACTGATTCTGCTGTCAAGATGGTTGCATACTCTCTATTGTTGTTGTTGTTGTTGTTGTTGTTGCTGTTGGTTATTGTATATCATTGAGATTTGAGGATCTTGGTTTGGAAGCTCCCATGTCTGTGTAATGTACTGTACAAAATGGGTGGAAAGATTTTTCATTTACACTATTGATGTTCAGTCACTGGAAACAGTAACAACTACAAAATATTAGTGTGCCTCTGGAGTGATCTAAAGTGGAATGACCACATAAAACTACTGTAGCAAAAATGAATGCCACACTGAGAGTCAGTTGGAAGACTTCTAAGGAAACTAATTCATTCACAGAACAAGTAGCTTAGGTAACCCCCTTCAATGATTTTTTAAGTGTTTCTTGTCAGTTTAGTCCGTAACAGGCAAGTTCAATAGAGGAGATAGAAAAGATGAAAAGAAAAGTGTTTGTTTTGCCAGGGATTCACTTAGTAATAGTGTGAGAACACCCCACAGTTGCTCATCAAACGACAGTAGAAACACTACAAGCAAGACAAGATATGATGCATCACAAAGACACTTACTTTTAAAACCGTGAGAGATAGAAGCCAAGAAGGCCCAGACAACATATAATGTCCTTCCATGTACAGCGCGTGGAATAATCACATTTAAACTCATGTGTAACCTTACTGATAATGGTTCTCTGAGTGCTTCATTCACAAATGAACAAATGGAACAGAAAGGAGAAATTATACCTGAACTACAGTCAGTTGCACACCATAAGGTGGCTTGTATAGTGTAGAAGCAATAGGGATTGGGGGGGGGGGGGCTAAGTCATTATTGTTACCATGTTACAGAATTGTTTTCTGGGATAACAAAAGTTAATGCTGCATTGTATTTTGTTCAGAATGGCCTAAAGTTTTTCAAATTGCTGCTACAGGTACACATAAGGGAAAGATGGAACCTATGGAAAAACACTACAGGGTGTATAATATTGTGATTCTTGTTTTGTCCTATCCTCTGCTATCTCTCTAGACTCGGAGTCTTGATTAAGTTTCTCATTATGTCTTGAAAAAGTTTGTAGGTCCTCCCTCCCTCTCCTCTTCCGCCCCCCCCCCTCCCCCTTTCCCCTTTGCCCGCCACCACCACTTTTTCCTTTCTCTTCTAGATGCCACATTTCAGGCTAGTGGTTAGATGATTTACCTGTATTAGTTTAAGATGAAGTTATGTTTTACAGTACTCCTTCCTGAATGCTTAGAGACTACGAATAATGAACAATTTTTCCCTATTTCCATTGGCAAAAAATACAGGGGCATTCAACCATAACAAATACTTGAATATTTTTTGTTGTGGCGTAACAAGCTAGCTACGCCACACTGAAGTAGCCGAAAGGGCACACGTACACACACGCCGACTGGCGCGAAGTCTGGAACAGGATTCGTAATGAATGTGATAAAGAAAAGAACGTAGCTACTAGAACACTTAACTTTTATATCGTCCTTTGGTATACAGCATTCTTGATGATACAAGTGAGACTATCTTGAGATACATGCAATGGTACAAATGGCGCCTTGCTAGGTCGTAGCCATTAACTTAGCTGAAGGCTATTCTAACTGTCTCTCGGCAATTGAGAGAAAGGCTTCGTACGTGTAGTCGCTAGCAATGTCGTCCGTACAACTGGGGCCGAGTGCTCGTACGTCTCTCGAGACCTGCCTTGTGGTGGCGCTCGGTCTGCGATCACTGCCAGTGGCGACACGCGGGTCCGACATGTACTAATGGACCGCGGCCGATTTAAGCTACCACCTAGCAAGTGTGGTGTCTGGCGGTGACACCACATTTTTAATACAGTAGTAAACGTGAAGCAGTTACTTTCATTAGTCCAACAGAAAAGGATAACAGCACTGTTTTGTTTCCCATAAAACCTTTTTTTCTAAGTTTATGTTCTACCTGATGTTTCTGTTAACTTTTCAGCTTGCCACCAGCTGCATTGCTTGAATACTGTGTTTTTTATTCATTAGTTTGTTTCAGGAGTATGGGATTCAAATTTCAGTGCAGCAATTATGAAGCAACATCTTTGTGATGCATTTAAAACTTGGCTTGCATTTTTGCAAAAAATTGGAATTGACATCTCCTCTAACTTTATAGGACTACCCTGTAGCTATTTTTCTTATTAGGCAATGATGCAGGCCATATTTCCAGAGATACTTAAATATTCTGTAGTAATATCCATCTGTAAAATTGGAGATCAGAAAATCACCCCTAATTACAGACCCATTTTACTCCTTCCACTCATTTCAAAGGTTTTTGAGAAAGTGGCCTATGATAGAATACTGACTCATTTTTCTGAACAAAACTTATTTTTGTGCCTGTCAGTTTAGCTTTCATAAAGGGTTCTCCTCAGGGAAAGCTGCTCAAGCCCTAGCAAATGAAGCCCTGACAGAGATAAACAAGAAAAATTATCCTCTTGTTATATTCTGCTACCATGTCAGACCTTGGAGTCAGAGATGGAGCTTGATAACCAAAAGCAGAGTCATGCTGATAGACTGGAACCATGCTGATAGACTGGAACATACTTGAAGCTAACTTCAGAATGTTGTTGTTGTTGTTGTTGTTGTTGTGGTATTTGTGGTATTCAGTCCTGAGACTGGTTTGATGCAGCTCTCCATGCTACTCTATCCTGTGCAAGCTTCTTCATCTCCCAGTACCTACTGCAACCTACATCCTTCTGAATCTGCTTAGTGTATTCATCTCTTGGTCTCCCTCTACGATTTTTACCCTCCACGCTGCCCTCCAATACTAAATTGGTGATCCCTTGATGCCTCAACACATGTCCTACCAACCGATCCCTTCTTCTAGTCAAGTTGTGCCACAAACTTCTCTTCTCCCCAATCCTATTCAATACTTCCTCATTAGTTATGTGATCTACCCATCTAATCTTCAGCATTCTTCTGTAGCACCACATTTCGAAAGCTTCAGAATGGGGAAACATAATGTGTGGAGTTCAACAGGTATCACTATTGTGTCTGCTCTGTGTATACAAATTACCTTCCTGTGACTTTAAAGAGTAGCTCTGAAACTGTAATATTTTCTAATGACAGTAGCGTATCAATCAAGAGTCCAAATTCAGCGTTACCTAACATTGTTCACATTACATCTGAACGGCCCTAAAACTAGTTCACAGCTAATTAAATCCCAGTTTCTTAAGGAGTCAAATTATGTACTTACAGGCAAGCAAGAAAGACCTGCTAGGACAGGAAGTAGGCATTAACAGCCCTAAATTAAATGGAACACACTATAAAATTCCTTCGAATACTAATGAAGAACAAATTAAAATGAGATCTGTTCAGCATGTTTGGCTCTTAGAATTATTGTGTTGACTTACAGACAAGAATCTTGACTTTTTCTGTATATTTTCAGTCCTTGTTGTCTTATGAAATTACCTTCTGGGGAAGAGTCCAAAGTAAATTAGGTACAATATATGTTCAACCAAAATAGTCTGAAAGAATATTGTGTAAATCAGAAAACAACATGTTATGCAGAGGTCTCTTTAAAGATCTTGAAATTCTTTACACTCATGTCCCAGTACATTTACTCCCTAATTTTTGTAGCTGCTGATAACAAAAAATCAAATTCAACTGAACTTTGATATGCACAATCACAACACAAGACACAAAAATGATTTACATATAGTAAGAAAAGTTCTGGCAGAATGTAAATAATTTAGGAATAAAGAAGACCACTCACTGAAAAGCAGGAGCATACAGTTGTTGACAGACACATAAAAGAGAATGAAAACTTTTTATAGCTTTCAGAAGAAACCCTTTGACAAGCTAAAGCACTCCCTCCCTCTCTCTCTCTCTCTCTCTTTCTCTCTCTCTTTCTTCTGAAAGCTAGCAAAGTTTTCATTCTTTTTGGGTATGTCTGTAGACAACTGTACACTTCTGGTTTTCAGTTGAGTGGCCTCCTTCACTCCTAAACTAGTTACAGAAAAGGTTTTCATGCAGACTTTGCTTTCTTATCTAGGGTTCAGAGTGGAGTTATGTCCTCTGGTTCAAAAGTTCAACAAGCTCCTGTTTAACATGAAAGGCGCGGGGGGGGGGGGGGGGAGTTCAAAATACCTGTCAGTTCAAAAGAAAATTAAAAATGTACCTCATTATCCACTCCTACAAATTATCTGATGATCTCTATTTAAGAATTGAAAATTTCTGTTAGCTTCATAGCAAGTCAAAGTGTTCATTGTAGAGCTCATAACAAGTAATGGTGTATTTTAAACAGACTTCTGTATTTTCAGATGATGTAACTATTTTAAAAGCGTGTACTCAAGCAAATATTAAGCTACTAACAGGAGATAAACTGTAGAAACAGCTTTATTCAGAGTAGCAGTTTTATATCTAATTTGCTATGCAAAATTTAGCAGGTGTAAGTTTAAAAAGTATTAAACATTATAGTGATAGTTTATTGTTAATGCGGCATATATGATGGATTGTCTTATGTTAATTTGTTATTTATACCGTGACTCACTCCAGATCTGTGGAAGCTCTCCTTTCTGATGGAATATAGAACTCAGTGAGTGAGGGATTGAATGAAAAGAAAAAACAATGTATCAATGTTTCATTTATTTTGTTTCCTTATTTGACATGCTACTGTAGAAGAAAAAATTGCTGGAAAATTAAAGATAGCGTACATGAAATTTCAAGAATAATGTTATGGAAAGGTCAGGGGTAAAGGTAGGGGAGTGAAAGAAATATTGTTTTTCATAATGATGGTGGTAAAGATGATACATACTGATGAATAAAAAGATTGTTAATATATTCTTAACATTGTCTACCCACTGACTAAGGTGAAAATATGTATTTAGGCCTATGACCAATTCAGCTTAGCTTCTTTTTTATTAAAATTTGGACCTACTGTATTTTATCTTATGCAGATAATCATGGTATTTAATATGATGTAGTAAATCATGAATGTAACACAAATTAATTGTATGAGACAAGGCAACTACACACCAAGTAAAGGGATCATAGAATAGTGTGTGTGTGTGTGTGTGTGTGTGTGTGTGTGTGTGTGCATTGCCCTTGATGTCAACATGAAGCAAAGAAAACAAACATTCATGCAGTAAAAGTTCTAATAATATACAAATTAAGTATATAAATTTAAATCAGTTGCCTTTACATGCATTAAATCTAATTATTTTCTCTTCTCACCTGTATTCGCTAAGGTGGTAAGAATAGCAGCCTGACAGCTTCCTGTATTCTATTACATCACAAATGCTGGAAGTATTAGAACCATTTGGGAGCAAAATTGGTCACACTAAATGCCAAGCACTTGAGACACCTGGTGTCACAGTACATCAGCCTTGTGTATGTAATGGCACTTATATATAAAAAGATATCATCTCCAAATGAATATGCTATGGTTTAATTATTTGTTTACTTTATTTTGCTACCTTTCAGCTGACAGATATCACTGAACATGCTCTTTCTGCATTGTCAACAAGTAGAGTGCGTCACGTTCGTGTCATTGGCAGGCGTGGTCCTATGCAGGTGGCCTTCACAATTAAGGAATTTCGTGAAATGCTCAATCTTCCAGGGTGCAAGACAATTATGGATCCTACATGTTTCACAGGAATTCCTGACAAGATTCCAGGTCTGTTCTATTTTATTGCATTGTGGTGACTTTACTGTCGATACTGATGGATAACAAGAGGCAAAGGAAAGCCCCTGTGTGGAAAATACAATTGAGGAAATTGTAAAATTACAAGGAGGTGGAATAGCTGGCCACACAACACCCCTCATTCTTTGCAATAGAGGGGTTCCTCTCAGCATGGAGTCTGAGTGACCTGCCCCTCCTTTCTGATCTTCCCCTGTCAATCCCTCTTTCCACTTTGATGAAGGAAAATATAAATTACCAGAGCTAGGAATAGCATTTTCTACTAATAGTATTTGCAATTTTGCCTCCTGAAGGTCAGTACTAGCCAGCCATTCTCTCTCTTTGTAGCTTAACAGTTTTCTTAATTCAAATTTCCTCCCGAGAAGGGCCAATAAGTAATTAGATTTAGTACACCATTGAGCTAAGAGAGTCAGTTGCATTACACAGCAAAATATGCATCCTTCCAGGTACTGACACACAAGTGTAATTTGGAACAGACGTGACTGAAACAAGAAAGCAGCCAAAGCTTCAATTCATAATGGAATAGGGCATCAAGTTCGTGATCATACATGCACCACCTTTTCTCCTCTTTGGCTAATTTATGGCTAAGCAAAACTGGTGGTTCCCAGTAGTGGTCTATACATTGATGCAACATGGCTTTCTTGGTGATCACAGATGCATTCCTTATAGTAACTAGCGGCAGCAGTTGTGGGTATGCCAAAAATGCAGCTCCCAATATAGACCTTTTCACTTCATTAAAAGCTGTTATCATGTGTGTAGTGCAGCCTCCAGTCTTGGTGAACCCTTCAATAAGTTGTGAATCAGTGCAGTTTTTTTATAGTTTGCACAAAACATCATTAGGAATCAGTTCACCAAAAGATCCCCATAATTCCCGTACTGGATTGTGGAAATAGTTGAATGAATTCCACTAGCTGATTTACTGGTCTGATGCCCTGCAGTTTCATGCCACGCCTCTGGAATCTAACTTCAGAGCCCCAAAAACAATTGATTTCTAGTCCATGTTCTTTCAGTTTGATTATCAGTTGTTGTAAATGTTTGAGATGTTTCTCTTCTCTCATTGACATCACCAGAATGTCTTTGATATGGAAATAGCAAAAACCTAAACTTTGTATTATTTTGTCCATGTACCTCTGAAAAGTATTTGTTGTGTAATATAGGCCAATTGGCATATGTGTAGATTTAGCAATGCCTTCAGCTGCAACTAGGATTTGATAATGAGCTCTGACCAGATTGAGTGTGTAACGTATTATTGTACAACATGGATTCACTGCAAAAATCTTCAATATGGGGCTCTGGGTAGTGATTTGGTACTGTTCTCACATTCATTTATCAACAATCTCAATATTGTGTTGATGTCTTTAGGTACCACATGTAGTGGTGAAGCCCGGCTACTCTTCCCTTGTTCTATCATTAATGCAAAGCTTGTTTAGTAGCTTTCAATTTCTCTGCTGTTAAGCTCTGTGACTTTGCATGCACTGGCAATCCTGGTTTTGTGATTATATGGCGATCCATCATGTGTTTTACAGATGCATATATATATATAACTGGCAAAGCAGATCAATAGAGAATGTATTTCCAAAAATAAATGTCTGTGTCAGAAATCAGGTAACAAACCATAAAAGTTGTTAGAAATGATAAAACACTGTACAAAATTTTGGTGCAGTCCAATAGTCCAAAAGTAATGTGAGACTGCAAAAAGTCACAGCTAACACACTCACATTTGAGAGACAGCGTGGTGTAGTGTGAGTCTGGAAACAGGCAGATATAGTCACAGGCAGGTAGTGTATTGGAGCCATCACACAAGAGCAGACAACACCTGAGTATTCACAGCTGGCGGGATGTACTGACCACAAAGTAAGCCACAGCAGATAATTGATGGGTACTGCGGGATGCTTTCCTTTAGCGGCAACATTGCAAGGCAATATGTGGTGAGAGGAAGCAGACATTGTTGAAACTGAAAGGCTGTAAATTAATACACAACCACCACATGAGTACTGAAAAAGCCATATTATAGGCAATGGCACCACATGAAAGAGAAAAATGAATTGAGATGGCACATTTAAAAACCTACACTGTAGGTGTGGAATAGTACCTTATCTGGAGATGATGGAAGATGTAGATGTACCTTTTATCTTAAAAAAATTATAACTTCAAATCACCTTAAGCAGTCATAGCAAACAAAGTGTCCATTATCGTGCCTTAACAGCAGTATTGTAAGACAATATTAAGTGTTTTATAAAAGCAATATAATATGGATAATGAGTGGGAATGTCAATTATGATGATTAAAAATGCATTTAAGTGCATATTAATTTGAAAATCAATATGTATAATGGTAGTATAGGGTAACAAATCAGAGTAGCTTTCTGTAGACGTATAATTCTCCTCAGCAGTTTGGTCCCATAGGAACTTACCACAAATTTCCGAATTTCCTTTGGTTTGAATAGTTAATGGAGAAAATGCTAATTTTACCCTGTCATTATAATGAGACGCAAATAACTCACAAACTAAGTACTCCAACAATAAACCAATGTCACCACCTAAAGCTGGTGAAGTTCTAATTATATTTGATGTATAATACAATGTGGTAGTAAGAAATGTAATATAATCTTTTTATTCACTGAAAAGTCTGTTCATAACCCATGACAGATATTGTGCAAGATTTACCTTTAAAAAGCCATCGTGTTGGCATAGTTCGGCATGTCCAGGGTATCGGTGCATAAGAGTGAATTATGTAGAACTTGTATATGTACTGTTTTTGCAGTATGATGTACAGTAAATGCAATTTTGTGATCTTTGCAATGACAGATGGAAGGCTATTCTGGGGTGGTGGCCATGCTGGCTAGGTTCAGTATGTCATACAAGTTTGTTGAAGGGAGATCTGTGCAGCATTTTGATCATGATCAGAAGCTTTTGAAATTTTAACTGAGAACAGCAGCATACTGTTCAGGATTTGATGAATTCGTGATTGATCTCACAGATAAATCTGTCATTGCATTCACAGTAGTTAAACAAATGTGAAACAAACAATTTTATTTACTAAAAGTACCCATTTTTCCAAGTGTACCCTGCCTGCAATTGTAGTTATTTGTGTGGAAGTTACCTGAATACTAATAGAGCAGTGAGATGTATATGTTGCCATCCTTAGACACCTACAAAGCCAAAATTCTTTAAAAATTGGTCATACACTTTATTAAGCCACTTTATGTGAAGTATGTGTTAGATTGTAATAATTAAATTGATGATTACTTTATGCCTCTGGATCTTTCCTACCAACTGATCCCTTCTTTTTGTCAAGTTGCGCAATAACCCTCTTTTCTTCCCAGTTCAATTCAGCAGTTCTTTGTTAATCGTTTGATCTACTCATTTAACCTTAAGCGTTATTCTGTAGCACCACATTTCAAAAGTGTTTATTCTCTTCTTGTCTATGCTGTTTATTGCCGACATTTCATTTCCATAAAAGGCTATGCTGTAGATAAATACTTTTGTAAAAGACAACCTAACACCTAAACTTAACAATGAAAATAATCAATTATTGATAGTATAATGTAAATGGACAGATAAAAAAAAAAAAAAATCTACTCACCAAGCGGTGGCAGGGGACAACACACACAAAAGGATTTAACTTTCACAAACTTTTAGAGCCAGTGGCTCCTTCTTCTGGTGGAAGAGTTGAAGGGGAAGGAAGAGGGGTGAAGGAAAAGGCCTGGAGTGGTTTAGAAAAGTTACCCAGTTTTCTAAACTGTACCCCTTTCCCTAAACCTCTCCAGTCCTTTTCCTTCACCCCTCTTCTTTCCCCTTCAACTATTCCACCAGTAGAAGGAGCCACTGGCACTGAAAGCATGTAAAAGTTAAATCCTTCTGTGTGTGTGTGTGTGTGTGTGTGTGTGTGTGTGTGTGTGTGTGTGTGTTTTCCCCTGCTGCTGCTTGGTGAGTAGATTTTTTTTATCTAACATTTAAATTTGTATTCAATATGGAAATACCTTTTTTTCCACAAATTTTTTTCCAGTCTGATTTAAATGTATGGTAATATGTCGAGCTATATCCATAGGTCTCCAATACCAGATTCATATGCAGCATGCAGGTGAATACTGTATGCTTTTCATCTAGATGGGCAGCTGCAATGTTCAATGATATGTCCACACTCGTATTGCAGAAAACCTAAATTTTTAAACTACAGACCAAATAACATGTCTTAAATTTCCTTGACATATATGTTTCATATATCAGACTCTTTAGAAAGATGTGCGCTACAAAATGAACATATTTTTGAAAAATCGATATTTTTTAACACATTGACTGCCATGGTATAGTTGGGTTAGTGACCCCTTGGGGCCATTTACTTTTTTTCAATATCCTGCTTTAGTTTGCTCCAAGTTAACTTATTAAGTGCAAATAAAGTGAAAATATGGCATTTTAGTACCTTTTTGAAACTTTTTTGTGTGAGTTACATATGATTCACATGGCCCCAGAGTAAAGGTACCAAGTGTGTCATTTGCTGTGTCGCTAATAATTGTAGGTTTGTACTCCTGTCAGTTTTTCATTCCACAGCATTATTTGTGTACAGTTCCATTATTGCTTCCCTGCAATTGTTGCTACAGTCTTTATTCAGTGCTAATTGCTTCATAACAAAGTGATATTGTGGCAGAAGATTATGTCACGTAGAAGTTATGAAGATGAACAAAGGCATGTACAGCAGCTTTTAGATGAAGTTGTGGACATAAGTGATGGAGATTCTGTGTCTTTATTTGGTGATAGCTCAGATGAATTTTTACCAGAGGAGACCAGAAGTGAAACCAGAAATTCTGATGATGAAATCACATCAGTGAAGGTAGGAAGAAGAGTTTTATGTCCACACAGCCAGACTTCACAGCTGTAAAAACCAGGCAACAAAGCATCTCTAACCATGTTAGTGCTATAACTACTGCAGTTGGTTCAGGTTCAATTGACGTAAGTGTAATACCAGAAAGTTCTGAAGATGAAGTTGACAAACTTAGAATGAATTCTAATGAGATTGTCTGGGGGCCAGTTACATATAAAAATATGAAAAACTTTACATTTATTCATTCCAGTTCTGGTGTGAATGCTTCTGTTGCACTAACTCTCAAAGGCAAGACACCATATGATTTCTTCAAATATTTTGTAACTGGTGAACTTTTAGGATATGTGACTCAACAAACTAATTTGTACATGGGAGCAGCCAGACGTAGGTGTACTATATGCTACGAAAAAATGAAGAATGATTTTGGACGAGAGCAAGCTGTCAAGAAATGCGAACAAACTGCATGGCAATGTAAGACTTGTGACTCATATTTTTGTGTAAAGTATTTTTTCATAAAGCACAGTGTTAGAGAAACAGAGTGGAATGACCCAAATTTTTCAGTTTATTGTTGTTGCACTTAGAGTTGAAGAATGTAAATAAAACTGTATGTGATTTGGCATCTACTGTGTAAGTAATATGTCAAACGAAATAATAAATAAATAATAATAAGAAGAAAAGTCCAATATGACTGACCCATGTGAGTTATATATAACTCACGAATTCAAATGTCAATAACTACTCTTGAGCTCTTGAAAACCGTAGGCCATGTACATGATTTGTTACTGGGGCCATAACCTACTATAAGACAGAGTCACAGCACGCTCCTATGAGTTACAACTGAACCACAGAGCTTTAAATGGAAAAATGTCTGTGAGTTGTATTTACTTCACATGGCCTGAAGAGAGCACTTCCTGTGAGTTATATTTAACTCACGTGGCAGTCAATGTGTTAAATTTTCTGTGTCCTACCTCAAACGCTCATGGAAAGGGGGGGGGGTACCACTATCTAGTATTGCTAGTATTGCTGCAGTTTGGGTATTGCTCTCACGTCAAGTGAAAACAAAACAGATTTCTGTGGCTGCGAGCCATCAAGTGAAGTAAAATACATTCACATAATTCCGGTAGACTAAAATATGTTATTAGTTTCAGATTTTATTTTATTTCCACTTTTCTGACAGTGAAGTATTAATCGCCTTGCAGAACAATGACGTTATTTTTGTCGGTGTTCTAAAGATATTTGGATTTTATTAATTATTTCCATTGAGGCAGTCAATTTATATGAACCGAAATGTTTAATTCCACACTAATGGCTAGTTTCAACTGTTCCCTGCATTTCAAAAGTGCACGTTTTCATCTTCTAGCACGTATGGCACTATGCCATGATAAAGAATCAAACATGAGAAAACAGTACTGCTACTCCAAGAAAATTTACATCTGAATCTACACTTTGAGCCGAATTATGCATTTTAGTATGGTTCATGAAATTCCGATGCTTTTGGAGTACCCTCTGATGTCTTGTTTCTTTTATGACATAATGTGAGATCTTTTAATGTTTTACACGTACGAACATATGGGCTTCCTGTGACATCGTAACTGCGCAAGTGCGGTGACGCCTGATATGTGGCGCTTTCTGGCAACTGCTGAAATGAACCTATTTCTAACAGGTCGCGGGAAAATATTGCAAATGGTTGTTTGAAAAGCGTTACTTTCAAAGTAAATTTACTTTAACGCAAGATGAACTGTGTGTGAGAATGTACAATGAATTTCTTAAATCACAGAGCGTTTGACTTTCATTTAAAAATCAACTCTTTGAGGACGACCATTTCGAGTCCAGAAGATCAGATATTTATGTCGTTATTAAAAATTTTACTGGCTTTAGGATAATGGAATGTAGTCGAATTAAGTCGGGTGATGCTGAGGGAATTAGATTAGGAAATGAGACACTTAAAGTAGTAAGGGAGTTTTGCTATTTGGGAAGCAAAATAACTGATGATGGTTGAAATAGAGAGGATATAAAATGTAGACTGGCAATGGCAAGGAAAGCGTTTCTGAAGAAGAGAAATTTGTTAACATCGAGTATAGATTTAAGTGTCAGGAAGTCGTTTCTGAAAGTATTTGTATGGGGTGTAGCCATGTATGGAAGTGAAACATGGATGATAAATAGTTTGGACAAGAAGAGAATAGAAGCTTTTGAAATGTGGTGCTACAGAAGAATGCAGAAGATTAGATGGGTAGATCACATAACTAATGAGGAGGTATTGAATAGAATTGGGGAGAAGAGAAGTTTGTAACACAACTTGACTAAAAGATCACCAATTTAGTATTGGAGGGCAGCGTGGAAGGTAAAAATCATAGAGGGAGACCAAGAGATGAATACACTAAGCAGATTCAGAGGGCTGTAGGTTGCAGTAGGTACTGGGAGATACAGCAGCTTGCACAGGATACAGTAACATGGAGAGCTGCATCAAACCAGTCTCAGGACTGAAGACCACAACAACAACTGGCACATTTCTGTGATGTATCTTAAAGTGTAACGCGCCCATAAAATATCAACATCATATGTGAAAGCTTAGCTTCTCTTGCAGCTTATTAATCTTCGAGACCAGTATTATATGTGAAAGCTTTGTTTTTCTTGTAGCAAAACTATGTATATTAATTTAAACGATTAACTTTCCCCTATTTGTGTGTATGTGCTACTTAATAGCAATATTGCTATTGGCTGAGTACATCATGAAAATATGCAGTGTACGTGTTACTGCACATCAAAGATCTTTCCGAAACATGTTTTATTATTTTTATTGAGTTTATTTCTTAAGGGCCGGGAAATTCTACGCCAGGGTATAAAACCATAACCATTCAAAGGACTGATAAGTTTTCATTCCGAGGAAAAGTATATGGTCACTTAACATGGAAAAAGTATATTTTCATCTGGGAGAAAGTGTATTTTTAACTGGGAAATCCGGGGAAAATATGGGATTTTTTTTTTCTTGTCTGCGTATACACCCTGTATTGGTGTGGCTGAATGCCAACTGCCATACAAAAGGCACAGTTATGGGCTCTCACTCGCGGCTTTCAGTTTTCGGCCGCCAAGACTTTCATCGTGCACTTTTGTCATCATTGTACTGTGCACCCCTATCCAGAACTTTACCTTAATGACCAACTGCTTTCTGTAGTGGAGACTTATCCCTTTTTGAGACTGGTCTTCAATGCCCTCTTAACTTGGCTTCATCATCTTCGTCATCTTAAGGAAAAGTGTTGGTGGCATCTTAATATCATTCGATACTTGAGCCACATCGACTGGGGTGCTGATCGCCCTACACCGCTGCAGCTGTACAAAGCTCTCATGCAGTCTCGTATTGACTATGGGAGCCTGGTGTATGGTTCAGCATCGCCCTCCACGCTGCGGCTGATTGACCCTATCCACCACTGTGGAGTTCAGCTTGCAATGGGAGCTTTCCAAATGAGCCCAGTGAACAGCTTCCTCATGGAAGCTGGTGTTCCTCCATGTGGCTCAGGGAGTAACTACTGCTTGCAAATTTTACTGCCCACATTCATAGTTCACCTCACTATCCAAATTACCTAACATGGTGATCCATCTTCCGCAATGGCAGCCCAGAACGGGCGATCCATTTGCAGTCCATGTCCGGTCGCTTCATACTTTTCCTCTGCCACGTTACCAGTGGGTCCACTTATGTTCATCTCCATAGTCCATGCCTCAGCCACAGCTTCGTCTGGACCTATTGCAAGGCCCAAAAGGCTCAGTTCCACCTGAGGCCCTATGTCGGCAGTTTTTCTCTATTCTCAGCAAGTTCCAGGGCTCAGAAATAGTCTACACGGATGGGTCAATGGTCAATGGTCTTGTTGGCTTCGCTTATGCTCACATTGGCCATACTGAACAGCAATCCATGGCGGATGGCTGCAGGGTTTTCACTGCAGAGGTGGTAGCAAACTATTGTGCTCTTGAGCATATCTGCTCCTGCGCTGGTGAGTCCATCATTATCTGTAATGACTCCTTAAGCAGCCTACAAGCTCTCAACCAGTGCTTCCCTTGTCATCCTTTCGTACTAACTATCCAGAAGTCTCTTTATACTCTAGGCAACAGTGGACGTTCAGTGACCTTCATTTGGACCCCAGGACATGTTGGGATCCTGGGCAATGAACTTGCTGACAGGTTGGCCAAACAGGCTACCGGTAAACCAACTCTGGAGTTTGGCCTGCCGGAGACTGATCTCCGAGTGGTCTTCATTTGTATAGTTTTCGCTATCTGGGATACTGAATGGTGCACCCTCAGTACACCAAATAAAGTGTGTATTATCAAGGAGACAACGAATGTGTGGCAGTAATCCGTGCGCCACTTGCAGGGACTACATTGTACTTGGCCGCCTCCGCATTGGCCATACTTGGCTAACACATGGTCACTTCCTCTGTTGCGAGGACCCACTTCAATGCTGCTGTGGCTTTCACATGACTTTTGTCCACATCTTGTTGGACTGCCCAATTTTAGCTGCTCTGTGGCAGACTTTTAAATTTCCTGCCACACTGCCAACAGTGTTAGGAGACAATGCCTCAATGGCTGATGTTGTTTTACTTTTTGCTCAGAGGGGGTTTTTAATCACAGAATCTAAGGATGGGCGTCGGGACTTCTCCCCAGGCCTTCACCCTCCCTCCATTTTAACTCTTCCTCACTCTTTCTTTGCTATTTGTTTGCCATGGCATTCGTCTTTTCCCTATCTGTGTTCCTCTAGCGTTGCCTTTCAGACTTGAGTTTTTAGTGTGTTGCAGGGTAGCTGTCTCATCCTTTTTTATTTTTGCAATCAGCCAGTCCAGTCCATTCCTGTATTCTTTTATACCTTCCACTACTTTTTCCTTTTAGGATATGTACTCCTTTCTGTTAGCTTCTGTTGTTTTTTCTTTCAGTCGATTCAAAATTAGTTTTATGCCTTTTACTTTTCCCAACTCCTTTTGGGACTGTTTTCAACTCAAGACCTATTTGAAGAGGAAAAAGGGACTGATGACCCTGTAGTTTGGTCCCTTTACTTCCCAAACCAACCATCTTCCCACATTACCACAAATTAGGGTTCCTTGTTGTATGATTTGCTTATAGATAGTGGGAAGAATGACTGCTTTAATGCCATCTGTTAATTCTGTAATTAATTTAATCTTGTTTGGATAGTTCCTATAGAACTTTGCATAGGTAGCAGTAGTATATTCCTAGATTCCTCACTCACTACAGGTTCTTCAAAGTCCGTAAGTAAGGCTGTTGCAGGCAACTGGTGTCTACATTTAAGTGCATGCCAGGTCAGGTTTGACTGAATTGCCCAAGTATTGTCCCAACAAACTGAATTTTACACCTAATTTACCTATAACTGAGCATACATGATCATTCCATTTCATGTCTCCACAAATTATTACACTCAGGTATTTGCATCAATTGACTGATTCCAACAGTGGTTAACTGATCTTGTACTCAGAGGACACTATTGTTTTGCATTTTGTGATATGCACAATTTTACATTTGCACCCCTTTATCGATTTTATCAAGATCTGCTTTAATATTTGTGCAGCTTTTTCGGATAGTATATCATTATAGATAATTGGATCACGTGAAAAAACTCTGAGGTTGCTGTTAATATTGACATCCAGGTCATTGATATACAACTTGAATACCAAAGGTACAAACATACTTTCCTGGGACACTCCTGAAGTGAAATCTACATATGTCAATGACTCTTCATCAAAGATAAGATGCTGCGCCCATCCTATCATGAAAGCCTCAATCCAGTCACACATTTCTTTTGATACCCCTTATGATCGTACATTCGTTTAGTTGGGTTTTGCATGATCAGTGTTTTTAGAATCTCTTTGGATTTCCATGAAGGTCGTTCTGCTAAAGATATCTCATTATGTTTGAGCTCAGAATACGTTATAATACCCTAAAATAAACAAATATAACTGATACTGGACAACAGTTTGTCATTCTCTTCTGCTACACTGCTTGTAGATATATTTGACCTGTTTTTCCACCTACTACTGACACAGATCTTTTTGTTCAGGTGCCCTACAGTATATTATGGTTAAAGGAAGAGGGGAGGGGGGGGGGGGGGAACTCTGTCATAAATTCTGTATACAGTATTATAGGGAATCAGTCAGGCTGTAGGGCTTTGTTCAATTTTAGCAGTTTCTTGACGCCACTGGCCAGTACCCCTGTGTCTTCGTTTATAAAGCAACATTTGAAATGTAGTTTATCACTTTTCCTTTGCTATCCTAAACTTCAGTTTCTGTGTCGTCCAAGAGTGTCTGGACACTAACTTTGATGTAATTAATACATGTTACCTATGACCAGCATTTCTTTGGGTTTTGTAAGAGGCATTTTAATAAGCTGCTACTGTGATAACCAGTGGATGCTTCACACATTTCCTTTTGACAGCCTAATGCACAATTCACTTAGTACTACACTATGTTTTGCTTTTCACCTATCATGCATTAGCCACAGTACACAGAAACTGTACGAGGTGCATTCAAGTTCTAAGGCCTCCGATTTTTTTTTCTAATTAACTACTCACCCAAAATCGATGAAACTGGCGTTACTTCTCAACGTAATCGCCCTGCAGACGTACACATTTTTCACAACGCTGACGCCATGATTCCATGGCAGTGGCGAAGGCTTCTTTAGGAGTCTGTTTTGACCACTGGAAAATCGCTGAGGCAATAGCAGCACGGCTGGTGAATGTGCGGCCACGGAGAGTGTCTTTCATTGTTGGAAAAAGCCAAAAGTCACTAGGAGCCAGGTCAGGTGATTAGGGAGCATGAGGAATCACTTCAAAGTTGTTATCATGAAGAAACTGTTGCGTAACATTAGGTCGATGTGCAGGTGCGTTGTCTTGGTGAAACAGCACGCGCGCATCCCTTCCCGGACGTTTTTGTTGCAGTGCAGGAAGGAATTTGTTCTTCAAAACATTTTCGTAGGATGCACCTGTTACCATAGTGCCCTTTGGAACGCAATGGGTAAGGATTACGCCCTCGCTGTCCCAGAACATGGACACCATCATTTTTTCAGCACTGGCGGTTACCCAAAATTTTTTTGGTGGCAGTGAATCTGACTGAGCTGACTGGCGCTTTGTTTCTGGATTGAAAAATGGCATCCACGTCTCATCCATTGTCACAACCGATGAAAAGAAAGTCCCATTCATGCTGTCGTTGCACGTCAACATTGCTTGGCAACATGCCACACGGGCAGCCATGTAGTCGTCAGTCAGCATTCGTGGCACCCACCTGGATGACGCTTTTCGCATTTTCAGGTCGTCATGCAGGATTGTGTGCACAGAACCCACAGAAATGCCAACTCTGGAGGCAATCTTTCAACAGTCATTCGGCGATCCCCCCAAAACAATTCTCTCCACTTTCTCGACCATGTCGTCAGACCGGCTTGTGCGAGCCCGAGGTTGTTTCGGTTTGTTCTCACACGATGTTCTGCCTTCATTAAACTGTCGCACCCACGAACGCACTTTTGACACATCCATATCTCCATCACCACATGTCTCCTTCAACTGTCGATGAATTTCAATTGGTTTCACACCACGCAAATTCAGAAAATGAATGATTGCACGCTGTTCAAGTAAGGAAAACGTCGCCATTTTAAGTATTTAAAACAGTTCTCATTCTCGCCGCTGGCGGTAAAATTCCATCTGCCGTACGGTGCTGCCATCTCTGGGACGTATTGACAATGAACGCGGCCTCATTTTAAAACAATGCGCATGTTTCTATCTCTTTCCAGTCCGGAGAAAAAAAATCAGAGACCTTAGAACTTGAATGCACCTCGTACATCATGGAGTGTCAACTTTTTTTCCTAGGTACAAATATACGAGGGTAATCCCAAAAGTAAGGTCTCCTATTTTTTTATAAGTACATAGACCTATTATTTCTACAATGGTTTACATCAGTTTACAGCTTGAACATTTAGCTATTTTTTGACATAATCACCATTTCTGTTGCATTTTTGTAGATGCTATGGCAGTTTTTGTAGGCCCATGTCATACCAGCTTGCTGCCATGCTGTTCAGGAAGTTATGAACCTCTTCTTCCACCTCGTTGTCGGAGCTGAATCACTGAGGCCACAATTATCGCTGACAAGTACTGTGAGACTCTGATAAAACTCAAACGGGCAATTCAGAACCGGAGAAGAGGAATGTTGAGCAAGGGTGTACACATTCTCCATGACAACACTCGCCCACAGATCGCTCGGCAAACCATTGCTCTCCTGCAACAGTTTCAGTGGAACACACACACACACACACACACACACACACACACACACACACACACCGGCAAGCTGGTACGAGATGGGCATACAAAAACTGCCACAGCATCTACAAAAATGCATTGACAGAAATGGTGATTATGTCGAAAAATAGCTAAATGTTCAAGCTGTAAACTGATGTAAACCATTACTTTTGGGATTACCCTTGTATCCAATGCTTGGTCAGCATTGTCAAGTCTCTAGGAGTATCTGTCTAGAATGTTGTAAAGAGGAATGACAACATAAAATTTGGCAGTAGGAACAGCAGATGCAAGCTGAGATTAATGAAAGAAATTGTAAGAAAGTGTGATTACCCTCAAAGGAGGTCACTGAAAATTCTCATTATACCAATTCTTCAGTGTTGTTCGTTGGTCTGTCACTGTTACCAAGTTGTATTAATAGGAAAGATAGAGGAGACTCAAGGAACAGCTTAATTACTGTTTTCCTTATTCTCAAAATCCTGAACGTTCACATTCCAATATGAATCAAGAAATATTACTTCCTTCTACTTACATCTCACATAATGAAGAATGGCTAAAATTAAAGGAATTTTGTTACAGTTAGAGGGGTACAGTCTGAGAACCCTCATATGCATATGAATCAAGAGATATTAATACCTCCAACTTACGTCATGCGTAATGATCACAAGGCTGAAACAAGAGAAATTTGGGCAATCCTTTTTTTACTTGTACCATCCATAGTAGAAAAGGAATGGAGGGCAAATGATTCTAGTATATCATAACTCCAGGAGAAGTTATCTGTAGCATATGGTAACAAAAGCTTCAAATATTTCAGGAAAATGTGAATCATATGTAAGTTAAACTCCTGCCAAAGAAATCAGACTTAATTTTCAAGTCTTCCCTCTACATGTGTTTAGATCATTGTCACGACACCAATAAAAGAGAAGGAATAAACTGAACTGGTAATTAAGCTCCATAACTGCTGTTAAATGTGGATGAATGCAGGATTTATGTTGAAATACTGAAATTCTTGACGCAGGAAAGCCCTTTGCCAACGTACATGAGAGAGGCATTTCATACAGTTCTCTTTGTTACAAAGTTATTCTTTCCACAGGAAGGATTATCTACATGGTATTAGGGCTAAGAGTAGGCCCACACTATTTGTCTGTGATACGTAGCACTCTGTTTATTTAATTTTAATAAGCCTTCAGTACTACCTGATAATTCAACATCCGTGAATACCACTTCCAGTTTCTCTTCCTTTCCGAATGGTATTTTAGGTTCAGAATTGCAGTGTATTCTCTGGAGAAAAGTGACTTCAAAGGGAATGTTCCAAGTGTTACTCATTTTGGAGTGGCTATTAACAGTACGTTGTGTTGACAGGAAGCCTGCATGTGGACAGTTTTGCTTTTTCTCATTTCAGCCTGCGGACATGTTACTGACAGTTGCATGTATGGTATATTTTAATCAAGTTGAATTGTAATTAGGTTAGGGGGAGAGGGTGACAATTGTCAGTAAAGTTCATGGATGTCATGTCATCTTCAGTGAGAAACTCATCTCATAACCATATGTGGGCACTTCAGAGCTCTTAAGGATTTCAGTATCTAGTGTCTTATGTGGCAGGTCTGAAGAGACAGACAGGTCGCCTTTGCTATTACCCTGCAGACCTTTTTGCCAAAACCATACTGTTTTTGTGCTGTCTGTATATATAAACCTGAATGACCATATTATCCACATATCTTGAAGTCCATCCACCTTGAGGGCATTGTATTTACAACAGAGACCCTGCCCTTGTGCTCAGGTCATGGAACCGCAATTAACCCTATGGTGAAGTGTTTCTCAAGGTCTATAATTAATATGTTGTGAATTTTATACACACTTATCTCGCTTCAGTATGGCATGTACAAGTGCATGCATGTGTACATTTTCATGTGTGCTTTATCATGCAGGACTAGAGCGACCTCGAAGAAGACTCACCGAATTGCTTTGCAAATCTGCACTGGAAATACAGTTGCAACAGGGTAATTCAGATCATGTGTTTGAGTTAATGTTCCTACGATCCCCTCGGGCTTTTGCTGGAGGTGACACTGGTGGGCATGTGAAGAGTGTTGAATTGGCAGTAAACGAACTGATTGATGGTGGACATAAAGCACAACCTACTTCACAAACTGAAACCATTGAATGTGGCCTTGTACTACGTAGTGTTGGTTACTACAGTACATCTGCAGATTCTGGGATTCCTTTTGATGATAAACGTGGACATGTACAAAACACATCTGGCTTTGTTAAATCAGGTGAGGTGAAATCAAGTTGTGTATGTCATTATAGGTAATGTGTACCTTGACAATTAGTGTTCATGTGAGATATTGTGTCTCATTTTATTATTGTCATATACTGTAGATTCAGACAGTTCAATTTAGAATGTTATGGTTATTATTTGACTTATTCATATTGCTGCTGAAATTTGAATCGCATCAGGTAACAATAAGAATATTGTGTAAAGTTGATAACTGAACATCTTGCAGAAGCCCCTTCAGGAACCTACAGTTTTGCCAGTATTTAAATTCCCCATTGGTATTTGTGAGTAATAGTAAGTGTAAATTTAAGATGACCTGTGTAATTTACATCCATGTTGCTAACAGTCAAAATGATTTCTGTAAAAGATTATGCATCTCTTCTGTGGGATGATGTAAATTGTACTTATTCTGATAATATAAATTTTTAAAAAAAAGGTAAAATAATGACCTCCTTAGCCGCTCCTACAATTTACCATAACATTTGGACTGGTAAATTGTAAATTATGTATAAATCTGATAGTTCATACAAACACATGCCAGTATTTAAACACCTTATAGTGGTCTGTGTAAAGTTACATAAAAGCATAGGTTGAAGTACTGGATATAAATAGAAAATGAGTAACATAAGAAGAGGAGCAGTGTCTGCCACCATCCCCCCCCCCCCCCCCCCAAACACACACAAAGTAGCTTTTTCTCCTCTAATGTATACACATATTAAGTACGCAAGAAGTGATTTCCATACTTGTCATTGTGAGTGTATTAGCGCAAGTCATAATTTGTTTTTATTATTCTTTAAAGAAGTAGTCTGCAACAGATGGTTTTGAATCTTAATGTATAATTCACTTGTTCCACATCCCTTAAGGCTCTTCTTTATGAAAGGTTTCATGAACATTATGAATGAGTGGATAAAATTAATTCTGATGGACTAAAGACTATGAGAAAGTAATTTTATTTGTGGAACTGTATTTCAGGATTATATGCTGCTGGCTGGGTGGGATCTGGTCCTGTAGGTGTTATTCTATCTACAATGAACAATGCATTTGCAGTTGGAAAGAAAATTGCTGATGATTTGGCCCAGGCAAAAGATGAAACAAAACCAGGTTTCACTGCAGTTCAAGAAATTATGAGAGAAAAAGGTAGTCATTATATTAGCAACGTGGTCAAAGTTACAGAACATTAATGTATTTTAGTAGTCATGATGGATGTGTAGATACATTAATAAAAGCAGATTATACTTTTCACATTGAAAAATATGGCTGCAGAAGGTAGCTTCTTAGTGAATAATTTAAGTTAGAAAATGCTTTATGGGGAATCTAATCCATTTCAGATGAGATTCACAAGATACAGACAGTAATGCAAAACAATCACTAGAGTTGGCTATTTATTTTTCAATTTCACATTCTGAGTATGCTTTACCTGTGTAGTTTTCCATTGTGTGGCACGTAAAAAACTGTACTCAATAGTTTGAAAATATAAGGGGTGATCTAGAAGTTTCCATTCGAAGGCCATGCAGTCCATAATCAATATGCCAATCTGGCAAAATTGTCATGAACATTGAGGCAGTCATCTCACCAATGCACCAGATTGAAGATACCTGTTTTGTAAACCACTGTGTTCTGCTGCATGAAGAAGTTTGTTAACTGCCTGATGCACATGCTCTCCTGAATGAAACTGTTGACCCTTCAAGGCCTTTTTTAAGGGACAAAAGGCATGGTAATCATACTGGGAGAGATCAGGATTGTAGGGTGGGTGCTTGAGTGTCTCCCACTTGAGTTGGCGTAACTTCTGCATCACGAGATTTGCGGTAGGGGGATGTGTGCTATCATGAAGCAGCGGTACCCCTTGTTGTGCACCATTCCACAACAGTGGTTTTTGACAGACATGGTACCCTGTACACATTCTTCATTCTCTGATGTATTCCAACCAGCATTTGCCCTTTGGCATCCATGAAAAGTTTCTGTTTGGACGCATTTGGTAATAACATCGCTGTAGTTCATGTTTCCATATTTATCGCACACATGTCAGAAAGACACGAATGCCACACTAATTCCTTGCCAACGTGTGCTTATATACCTGCATTAGAGTCATGCTGTGGTGCATATATGCTGCAGCAACTCCCTAAAATGAAAACTTCTTGATCATCCCCTTACAGCTATGCCTGTGTAGCTAAGCAGTCAGCATAGGTGGCTATCTTGCAAAAAACCCGGGTTCGATTCCTGGTACTGCCAAGGATTTTTCCTTGGTGAAAGGAGTGGTATGGGATGCACTCAGCTTCATGATGCCAATTGAGGAGCTACTTGACCACAGAGTAGCTGCTCCACGGTCTGGAAAGTAGTGTGCTGACCATATGCGCCTCCATACCACACCTGTGTGGCAAAGGATGACAAGGCGGCCAGTAGCCATCTCTTTGGGCTTCACGGCCAGGCAAGGAGCTAGTTATAGCACAGGGTAGTAAAAGTGATCCACAAAACCACCATCCAATATCTTTGACATCCATCTGTTATACAATCTTAGAACACATTCTAACCTGAAACATAATGAAGGATCTCAAGAGAGACCTCCATACCAACCTGCGTGAGTCCTGGGAACAACATTTATACGAAACACAAGTTGCTCTTTCCTCACATAACATCCTGAAAGTCATAAATCAAGGCAGTGAGGTAGATCTACTATTGCTTGATCTTCAAAAAACGTTTGTCCAGGTACCACACCATTGCTTAATAATGAAAGTTCAGTCAGATGGGCTATCAAACAAAATTGGACTGGACTGAAAACTTCTTCATAGGGAGGATGCCACAAGTTAACTTGAGTGAAGAATCATCAGCTGATATCGAAGTAGCTTCCAAAGTGCCCCAGAGAAGTGTTGGGACCCTTGTTGACATTAATTGCCTTGCAGACAATATGAATAGTAACCTTAGACTTTTCACAGATTATGCTGTTGTCTGTAATGAAGCAGTGTCTGAAAAATTAATAAATAAAGCTGCTCAGATATTCAGGCAGATCTTAGTAAGATTTCAAAGAAATGCAGCTCACTTTAAATATTCAGAAATGTGAAATTGTGCACTTCACAATTTTTTTTTTTTAATGTGATATCCTATAACTGCCAATGAATCACCTGGAATTAGTCAGCTCATACAAATATCTGAGCTTATCAGTTCGTAGGGGCATGAAACATAATGGTCGCATAGGCTCAGTCATATGTGAAGCAGGTGGCACTCTTGAATTTGTGGGTAAGATACTGGTAGTCTTCAAAGGATATTACTTACACACTACTCAGGAAACCCATCTTAGAATGGTGCTAAATTGAGTGGGATCCATATCACATAGGACTATCAGGGGATATTGAATGTATACAAAAGAAGAGCAGTGCATACATAGTCACAAGCTTATTTGACCCGTGGGAGAGCATCACAGAGCTGATGAAAAACCTGAATTGGCAAGCTCTTCTTGATATACAGTGACTGTAAAGAAACTTCTAAAGAAACAGAGATTACTGTGTAATATGTGTAAAACAATGTGTAGTGCTGTAGACAGAGAGATGCTGAATGATACACATTTGGCTGTCAAGAGAGCAATGTGTGATCCTTCAGTGATATATCAGTAGCAAAATACTGTAAAATGATATTTCACAAAACCCAAAGAAATTCTCGTTTTATGTAAACGCTGTTAGTGGCACCAAAGTTAAGTGTCCAGTCTGTAGGAAATTAGACAAGAACTGAAACTGAGGGTAGCAAAGCAAAACCTGAAATGCTTCATTCAGTATCAAATAAAATACGACCATGGGCCATCGTCGTGTTCCCCTCTAAATGTTGTAGGCAGAGCACAATTTGTCAACCATATCAACTCCAATTTTGTGTGTGTTATAATAAGTTATCATAATACAAGGTGTAAAACTTTGCTTCCACCGTTTGCCAATAGGTGGCAACATCAGTAAGTAGCAGTCAAAAGAAACAGATCACAAATGTCAGGCAGTTAGCTTGGACCTCGGTCAACATAACTTCATTCAAACATTAGTCGATTTGTGTCTGCCTCATAAAGTTGTTCTTCATTGAAAATGTCAGTTTATGAGCCTAATTCTTGTCATCTGCGGGAGGTGTTACTGTTTTGTTTCAGTATGAAGAAAACAGCAGCTGAGTCTCATTGAATGCTCTCAAGTACATATGGTAAGGACGCTGTTAGCAAAAGAACATGTTGTGAGTGGTTTCAACACTTCAAGAATGGTGATTTTAACATCGTAGACTGGTATAGTGGTAGAAGAGAGAATGTTTTCGAAGATGCAGAATTGGAGACATTGCTGAGTAAAGACGCGTGTCAAACTCAAGAAGAATTGGCACGATTAGTGGGAGTGACACAGCAAGCCATTTCAAAATGTCTCAAGGCTATGGGCATAATTCAGAAAGAAGGAACTTGGGCCCCGTGTGAGCTGAATGGCGTTTGTGTGTTTGTGAACAGTTGCTTCAGAGGCAAAAACGGAAGGGATTTCTGCATCCCATTGTCACCAAGGACAAAAAATGGGTTCATTATGATAACCCTAAATGCAAAAAATTATGGGGATATCCTGGCCATGCTTCCATGTTGATGGACAAACCAAATATTCACAGCTCCAAGATCGTGCTCTGCATTTGGTGGGACCAGCTCAGCATCATGTACTATGAGGTGTTAAAACCAAGTGAAACAATCACAGGTGCTTGTTATCAAATGTAATTAATGCATTTGAGCAGAGCATTACAAGACAAACAGCCGCAATACAGCGAGAGGTACGATAAAGTGATTTTGCAACACGACAACGCTCAACCCCACATAGCAAAACAGGTCAACACGTACTTGGAAACGTTAAAATGGGAAGTCCTATCCCACCTGCCATATTCTCCAGACATTGCTCCCTCTGACTATCACCTGTTTAGACCAATGGCGCATGTCCTGGCTGACCAGCACTTCCGATCTCATGAAGAAGTCAAAAATTGGATTGATTTGTGGATCGCTTCAAAAGATGAACAGTTTTTTTTATGCGGGATTTGTACACTGCCTGAAAGATGGGAGAAACTAGTGGCCAGTGATGGAAAATACTTTGAATGATAGATGTGTAACCAGTTTTTTTCATTAAAGCCTCAAATGTTGGGGAAAAAACAGTGGAAGCAAAGTTTTACTCCTTCTAAGTTTTCTTTTATCTCCCGTGTTTTCGTCAATTTCAGTGTCACACTGCATACTTGAGATCAATAAAACATTTTTTTTTGGTTATATTTATTTTTTAGTACGTAAGAAACCGTAAGAAACAATTGTACCTTCTTTTCTGTAAGAAAATATGCTACAATTTGCAGCCCTGGTTTTCACACCCTTGATTTCCTTCGGGATCTGCCTTTTTTTTTTTTTTTTTTTTTTTAGAGTATAGATGTAGAACTTCAGATTAAAACTGAATAAACTATAGAACTGTAGGAAATGGAATCTGGATAAGCTGGAAGAAACAGAGGTTGTTGCAAGTTTTAAAAGGAGCACTAGGCAACTATCGACCGACTTACACAAAGGATGCTGAATTTAATTGACAAAAGGAAAACTATATAAACACAGTAAATGCAGGAGGCAAAAGAGAATACTGATGTCTAAAAAATATATTGGCAAAAAGTGCCAAGTGCTAAAACAGGAATGGCTAAGACGAGAAATAGATAGTTGTAGAAACAATCATGACTAGAGGAAAGCTAGCTGCTGCCTGTAAGAAAATTAAGAAACCTTTGGAGAACAGAGAAGTACCTGTGTGAATATTAAGTGTTGAAATAGCAAGCCAGAATGAAGCAAAGAAGGAAAGCGAGAAAGTCGGAAGAATATACGGAAGGGCTGTACAAGGAAAACAAACTTGGAGACAATATTATGGGAAGGGAAGAGAGGAAGTAGATGAACATGAGATGGAAGATAAGATACTGTGAGGAGAATTTGACAGAGCTCTGAAAGGCCTAAATTAAACAAGGCACTTTTAGTTGTCAACATACTCCCATAATTATTGAAATCCTTGGGAGAACATACCATAACAAAACTATTCCACCTAGTACACAAGATATGTTAGATAGGCAAAACGCCCTCAGACTTCAAGACAGATGTTTTACTTCCAATACCAAAGAAGGCAGGTGCTGGGCAATATGAGTCTTATCTGAAAATCAGTTTAAGAAGCCATGGTTGCAAACTACTGACAATAATTATTCATAGAAAACCGCAGGGAAGATCAGTTTGGGTTCCAGAGAAATGTACGAAAACCTGAAGCAATACTGATCCTATGACTTGTGTTGGAACCTGAAGCAATACTGATCCTATGACTTGTGTTGGAAGTTGGACTGTAGAAAGTCAAACTTGCCTTGATAGTATTTTTAGACCCAGAGAAAGCTTTTGACAAGGTTGAATGGAATATACACTTCAAAATTCTGAAGGTTGCTGGTATAAAATGCATGAAAGAGAAGCAATGGATGGGGAGTGAGACAGGGTTGTAACCTATCCCCGACACTATTCAATCTGAATATTGAGCAAGCAGTAAAGGAAACAAAAGAAAAATTTGGAGTAGGAATTAAAATCTATGGAGAAGAAATAAAAACTTTGAGATTTGCTGGTGACATTGTAATTGTGTCAGAGACGGAAAAGGACCTGGAAGAGCAGTTGAACGGAATGGGCAGTGTCTTGAAAGGAGGATGTAAGATGAACATCACAAAAGCAGAACAAGGATAATGGAATGTAGCCAAATTAAATCAGGTGATGCTGAGGGAATTAGATTAGGAAATGAGACACTTAAAGTAGTAGATGAGTTTTGCTATCTGGGGTAATGCAGGAAGAGGTTTAATAATGAATAAAAAAATAGGAGTGCGGGTAAGCTACTACAAACAGCATAGTGAACACATTAGTGTGGCCAAGATAAGACATGAAGCCCATGCCTACTACAGTAGTGCAAGTTTATATGCCAGCTAGCTCTGCAGATGATGAAGAAATCGATGAAATATAGGATGAGATAAAAGAAATTATTCAGGTAGTGAAGGGAGATGAAAATTTAATAGTCATGGGTGACTGGAATTCGAGAGTAGGAAAAGGGAGAGAAGGAAACATAGTAGGTGAATATGGATTGGGGGAGAGAAATGAAAGAGGAAGCCGTCTGGTAGAATTTTGCACAGAGCATAACTTAATCATAGCTAACACTTGGTTCAAGAATTACAAAAGAAGGTTGTATACATGGAATAATCCTGGAGATACTAGAAGGTATCAGATAGATTATATAATGGTAAGACAGAGATTTAGGAACCAGGTTTTAAATTGTAAGACATTTCCAAGGGCAGATGTGGACTCTGACCACAATCTATTGGTTATGAACTGTAGATTAAAATTGAAGAAACTGCAAAAAGGTGGGAATTTAAGGAGATGGGACCTGGATAAACTGACTAAACCAGAGGTTGTAGAGAGTTTCAGGAAGAGCATAAGGGAACAATTGACAGGAATGGGGGAAAGAAATACAGTAGAAGAAGAATGGGTAGCTCTGAGGGATAAAGTAGTGAAGGCAGCAGAGGATCAAATAGGTAAAAAGATGAGGGCTTGTAGAAATCGTTGGGTAACAGAAGAAATATTGAATTTAATTGATGAAAGGAGAAAATATAAAAATGCAATAAATGAAGCAGGCAAAAATGTATACAAACGTCTCAAAAATGAGATCGACAGGAAGTGCAAAATGGCTAAGCAGGGATGGCTAGAGGACAAATGTAAGGACGTGGAGGCTTATCTCACTAGAGGTAAGATAGATACTGCCTACAGGAAAATTAAAGAGACCTTTGGAGAAAAGAGAGCCACTTGTATGAATATCAAGAGCTCAGATGGAAAACCAGTTCTAAGCAAAGAAGGGAAAGCAGAAAGGTGGAAGGAGTATGTAGAGTGTCTATACAATGGCGATGTACTTGAGGACAATATTATGGAAATGAAAGAGGATGTAGATGAAGATGAAGTGGGAGATACGATACTGCGTGAAGAGTTTGACTGAAAGACCTGAGTCAAAACAAGGCCTCGGGAGTAGACAACATTCCATTAGAACTACTGACGGCCTTGGGAGAGCCACTCCTGACAAAACTCCACCATCTGGTGAGCAAGATGTATGAGACAGGTGAAATACCCTCAGACTTTAAGAAGAATATAATAATTCCAATCCCAAAGAAAGCAGGTGTTGACAGATGTGAAAATTACCAAACTATCAGTTTAATAAGTCACAGCTGCAAAATACTAATGTGAATTCTTTACAGATGAATGGAAAAACTGGTAGAAGCTGACCTCGGCAAAGATCAGTTTGGATTCCGCAGAAATGTTGGAACACATCAGGCAATACTGACCTTACGACTTATTTTAGAAAATAGATTAAGGAAAGGCAAACCTACATTTCTGGCATTTGTAGACTTAGAGAAAGCTTTTGACAATGTTGACTGGAATACTGTCTTTCAAATTCTAAAGGTGGCAGGGGTAAAATACAGGGAGGGAAAGGCTATTTACAATTTGTACAGAAACCAGGTGGCAGTTATACGAGTCGAGGGGCATAAAAGGGAAGCAGTTGTTGGGAAGGGAGTGAGACAGGGTTGTAACCTGTCCCTGATGTTATTCAATCTGTATATTGAGCAAGCAGTAAAGGAAACAAAAGAAAAATTTGGAGTAGGTATTAAAATCCATGGAGAAGAAATAAAAACTTTGAGGTTCGCCGATGACATTGTAATTCTGTCAGAGACAGCAAAGGACTTGGAAGAGCAGTTGAACGGAATGGACAGTGTCTCGAAAGGAAGATATACGATGAACATCAATAAAAGCAAAATGAAGATAATGGAATGTAGTCAAATTAAGTCGGGTGATGCTGAGGGAATTAGATTAGGAATTGAGACACTTAAAGTAGTAAAGGAGTTTTGCTATTTGGGGAGCAAAATAACTGATGATGGTCAAAGTAGAGAGGATATAAAATGAAGACTGGCAATGGCAAGGAAAGTGTTTCTGAAGAAGGAAAATTTGTTAACATCGAGTATAGATTTAAGTGTCAGGAAGTCGTTTCTGAAAGTATTTGTATGGAGTGTAGCCATGTATGGAAGTGAAACATGGACAATAAATAGTTTGGACACGAAGAGAATAGAAGCTTTCGAAATGTGGTGCTACAGAAGAATGCTGAAGACTAGATGGGTAGATCACATAACTGATGAGGAGGTATTGAATAGGATTGGGGAGAAGAGGAGTTTGTGGCACCACTTGACAAGAAGAAGGGATCGGTTGGTGGGACATGTTCTGAGGCATCAGGGGATCACAAATTTAGAATTGAAGTGCAGCATGGAGGGTAAAAATCATAGAGGGAGACCAAGAGATGAATACACTAAGCAGATTCAGAAGGATGTAGGTTGCAGTAAGTACTGGGAGATGATAAAGCTTGCACAGGATAGAGTAGCATGGAGAGCTGCATCAAACCAGTCTCTGGACTGAAGACCACAACAACAACAACAACATCTGGGGAGCAAAATAACTGATGATGGTCAGAGTAGAAAGGATACAAAATGTACACTAGCAATGGCAAGGAAAGTGTTTCTGAAGAGAAAATTGTTAACATTGAGTATAGATTTAAGTGTCAGGAAGTCTTTTCTGAAAGTATTTGTGTTGAGTGTAGCCATGTATGGAAGTGAAACATGGATGATAAATAGTTTAGACAAGAAGAGAATAGAAGCTTTCGAAATGTGGTGCTACAGAAGAATGCTGAAGATAAGATGGGTAGATCATATAACTAATGAGGAGGTACTGAATGGAATGGGGAGAAAAGTTGCTGAAGGTTAATCCAAGACGGGTCATCATCGTCAGTACTATTAAAATGGGGTGAGAAAATAAAGGCTGTATGTACTAGGGAGCTGCATCAAACCAGTCTTTACCTGAAGACAACTGCCATCACCACATTTTGTTAATTCTACTATGTGGTACTGAGTCTGAGTTAGCAAAAATAGTTTACAGCAGTTTAATGATTGTTAATTATTAATAGCAAATGTTACTAAAAGAAAAAGGTGATGGAGAAAAGTATATAATTATGAGAAAGAATAGCTGGCTAGAACTTACCTCCAGGAAGTGATGTATCTAGTACTGCCCATGGACAAACTTAAAAATGCACAATACTACCCTAGATTTCGAACTTTTAGTTTGTTCCTCTGAGAGCAGTAGGGCTAAATTGGGGAAGGTAAGAGAAAAGAGTAGGGCAAGGTGAAGGGTTTCTGTCCATAGGCAAACTGGATGTTGTAAGAATGTGCATAAAATAACACACAAGTGATAATCAATAAATATGCTGTAAAGATTGCTCAAAAGTAAATGAGACTGCTGGGATTTGGGAGATGTTCACTAAATACAGAAAGGCAGCAGGCAAATAAGGAAAAAACCTTCGATAAAGGAGGGAAAACAGTCTCCAAACAGAGAGATAACTTCGCCAAACAGTGAAAGTGAATGAAAAGAGATAACTAAGTAATAAGAATCATCAGCATATAGAAAAAGTTCACCAAACAAAGAAATAGGATCACTGAACTGTTAAAAAAAGATTACCAAGTTTGGAAAAGGCCACTGAAAATGAAAAAAATAGTAAAGATCACCAAGTGATGTAATAATGTGAATAGTTCCTGTACAAAGACAAATTGGTTGATAAAAGAATGTTCAGAAAATAGTAAAACTGAAATAAGGGGTAGTCATTAATGTACTGCAAATGTCATTGAAATGAAATAAGACTTAGATGCTAGTGAGTCTCCCGGGTTGTGTGGTCATGGTCCATGAGACTTTTTTTGTTCCAAATTTTCATCCAGAACTGCCATGGACAGTTTAATTGAACTGCCATGGACAGTTTAATTGTGCTCCTGGATCCTCTAAAGGTATTTTACGTAGCTCTGGATGAAATGTTCGGAACAAAATAGTTTCGTGGACCATGACCACACAACCTGGAAGATTCACCAGCAACTAAGACAGCCAGTTGTGAAAGCCTTCACTGTGTGATCGAAAAAGACTGCAAGGAAATGGAGGAAGATTGCTAAAAGCACAAAAATGGAAGCAAAACAATAAAAACTGGTCAATGAATGAGGAAGAAGTATTGCATAATGGAGAGAGAGAGAGAGATAGAGAAAGAGAGAGAGAACACCAGGTACAAACGGGAGATCGCTGGACGCAGGCAAAAGGTTGGAACAAACAACAATAATTGCTAAACAAATGAAGGATTGCTACACATGAAAGAAAGTTATCTGAACATGTCATATTACAGAAGATGAAAAAGATCACCAAATGATGAAAAATGTGACAGACAAGAACTGCAGAAAGTACACTTTCAAAACAAAAGAAGAAAAGCAGTTAACGGTATCAGTAGGAAAATTCACATGAGAAAACTCAAAAGTTATGAGACAGAATTGCTAGCCAGTGCACCTTCTTACTTTTTTTGGCTAACTATTCAGTACTGCCAATAGACAAATAAAATAATACGTGACACTATCCTATCTTTCTGAACTATTAGTTCTTTCATCAGTGAGGAGAGAGGTTTAGCAGTGGAAAGATAATAAAGTAGAGCAGGTAACTAAGACTCCAGAATGGGACCCTCCTTGTAAGAAGATGAGGGGAGACAAAGATTTATTTATGTCACATGAATTTTGAAGATTTGATGGGTATATCAAGTAACTAATGAAGCACTTAATCAAACTGGAGAAAAAATAAATTTTTGGCACAAGTGGATACAAAGGATAGGATACAATTTGGTAACAGAGGGACGTGTGGGATGTAAAAATTGTATAGGGACATCAATGCTGGAATAGAGTAAGCAGGTTTAAATGGATGTAGGTTGCAGTAGTTACGCAGCTATTAACAGACTTGCACAGGATGTATTATCATGAAGAGCTGCATCAAATTAGCCTTTGGACTTAAGACCACTACTGCAACAAATTTTATGTGTGTCTGTGGGCAGTATTAAATATTACAGCTCATGGAGATAAGTAATGGTCAGTGACTCAGCTCCACAATTTTAATAGCTGCTTCTCTTTGTTAATGTAGAATTAGACTCATTCCACATCCCTAGAAGTCTATTTTCAGGATGAGATCTACAGTATGTTATGAGGGAATGAATGTTTGACTAAATTACAATCTTTCATCTCAATAAGGTTCCAGCTTTTGTTTTACCATATCTTGTGTTGATATTACATTTTAAAGGAGTTAGGAAGTTTGTTGTATTTAATTTATGACATGCAGCAGAGACGTTTATAAAATAACATTTGCAGCTTTTTTTAAGTTATTTGTCTTTTACACTGTTGGTAGTTGTAGTTCTGCCATCCAAGGATTATAATTCATTTCTATTCACCAAAGGTCTTTATTCCCACTGTGTGCTGTTGTACTTTCAGCATCCTAGTACATAATTCACTGGAAATTCTCATTTTCATCCTGGAATTGCCAGGCAGACTGTTTTTATCTTACTTTTCTTTTTCTCTGCTGCATTATTATAGCACATAATTTAATTTCTAATGCTATTTATTCCAGAATAAACCTTTCTGCAGTAGTAAGTACAGATTTTTGGGAGCCACAACAACAAGAATACATGTTGTTTTTGCTTTTCTAAATATACAGCACAATTTGCAAACAAGGTGCTGAAATGGTGTCAAACTGAATCATCAGATCATGAGCCACAAGATATTTATCTTATTTTGGTTTTGATAAATTCAGTTTTCCTTTAGTTTCTGAAGTAATTTGTACGTACCTATTGTCTAGTAAAATAAAAAATAAATAAAAAGAGAGAGGGAGAGACAAATAAATGAACAAATAATGTTCCCACTGGATATATTGTCTCTTAACAGAGAAAGTAACTCAGTATATTGAGTAATTAAATGTCAAGTATAATAACTAGATTAATTTGTTTATGGCCTATTTTACTTATGTGACATTAGCTGCTCATCAGTCACCTGACAGCTTCTTGTGGGCCACCACAATTTCTTCTCCTGTGCAAAAATCTTCATCTGAGAGTAGCACTTACACCCAAAGTCCTAAATTACTTGCCTGATATAGTCATGGGATACCTCCTAATTCCGTGACGTACCTCCTTTTTCCCAGCGCAGTGGAGCAGCTCGATGTTGCGTGGACTCATTGGAGTCATGCAAGTCTTTGGAAGTTCCCTGCAGGAATATTGAGCCATGTTGCCTCTATAGCTGTCCACTATTGTGAAAGTGTTGCTGGTGCAGGATTTAGTGCATGAACTGACCTGTTGATTATGTCCCATAAATGTTCAGTGGGATTCATGTCAGACACTCAAATTGTCCAGAATATTCTTCAAATCAATTGTGAACAATTGTGGTTAACATGGCGCATTGTCATCCATAAAATTTCCATCATTGTTTGGGGACATGGAAGTCCATGAAGGGCTGAAAAATGATCGCCAAGTAGCTGAACATAACCATTTCCAGTCAATGATCAGTTCAGTTGGACCAGAGGACCCCATCCATTCCGTGTAATCACAGCCCACACCATTATGGAGCCATCACCAGCTTTCACAGTGCCTTTTTGACAATCTGTGTCCATGGCTTTATGCGGTTTGCAACACATTCAAACCCTACCATCAGCTGTTCCCAACTGAAATCGGGACTCATCTGACCAGGCCATGGTTTTCCAGTCGGGGTCCAACCAATATGGTCATGAGCCCAGGAGAGGTGCTGCAGGTGATGTCATGTTGTTAGCAGAGGCATTCACGTCAGTCTTCTGCTGACACAGTTCATTATTGCCAAATTTCACCACACTGTCCTAAAGGATACATACACATTAACTACTGCAGTTATTTCATGCAGGGTCTGTCTAGGCATGACAACTCTATTCAAACGCTGCTGCTCTCAGGCGTTAAGTGAAGGCCGTTGGCCACTGCATTGTCTGTGGTGAGAGATAATGTGTGAAGTGTGGTATTTTAGTCACTCTGTTGACACTATGGATCACAGAATACTAAATCCCCTAATGATTTCTGAATTGCAATGTCCTATGCATCTAGCTCCAACTACCATTCTGCAGTTAAAAGTCTGTTAGTTCCTGTCATAAGGCCACAATAACATTAGTAACTTACTCACATGAATCAACTGAGTACAAATGACAGCTCCATCAATGCACTGCTCTTTTATAACTTGTGTATGTGGTCTACCACCATCTGTATATGTAAATATCGCTATCCCATGGCTTTATGAGGCCTCAGTGTATTCCAGTCTCGATCTTCCCGTGCAATTTTTACCCTCTCCAGCTCCCTCTACTATCATGGAAGTTATTCCCTGAAGAATTATCGCATGTCCTACTATCATGCCCCTTCTTTTTGTTAACATTTTCTACATATTTCTATCCTCACCTATTCTATGGAGAACCTCGTCATTCCTAATCCTATCAGTCCACCTAATTTTCAACATCCTTGTGTAGAATCACATCTCAGGTGCTTCATTTTTCTTTTTCTTGACTTCCCCATAGTCCATGATTCACTTCCATAAGATGCTGTGCTTCAAACATACATTCTCAGAAATTTCTTTGGCAAATTAAGGCCATTGTTTGATACTATTAGACTTCTTTTGGGCAGGAATGCCCTTTTTGACTGTTCTTATCTGCTTTTTATCTCATCTTTGCTTTATCTTTCATACACTATTTTGCTTCCAAGGTAGGCAAATTCCTTCATTTTGTCTACCTCGTTTGATGTTAATTTTATCACTTATGTCATTTCTGCCACTCCTCATCACTTTCATGTTTTCTGGGTTTATTCTCAGTTCATATGCTGTGCTCAGTAGACTGATCATTTTGATTAACGTGTCCTGTAATTCTTTCTCACTTCCATTGAGGATAGCAATGTCATCACTGAATTTTAATCTCACTATTGAAACTTTTATTTCAATAATTGCTTCTTTAGTATACAAGCTGAACTGTAGGAGAGAAACACTGCACCCTTACCTTACCCCTTTTTTAATCTGAGCACATTGTTTCTGGACTTCAATTCTTGCTGTTCCTTCTTGCTTATTACACATAATGTATATTACCTGTCTTTTTCCTATACTTGCACCTATTTTTGTGAGAATTTTGAACATCTAGCACTATTTTCCATTGTCAAATGCTTTTTCTAGATCGAAAATCCTTTGAAAGTGCCTTGATTTTTCTTAAGTCTTGCTTCCATTATCAAGCACAGTGTCAGATCTGCCAAAGTGATTGTCATCTAACAGACACTCAGTTTTCCTTTTCATTCTTCTGTACATTATTCTTGTCAGCAACTTTGACGCATGAACTGTTAAGCTGATTATACAACAGTTTTTGCACTTATCTGCCATTGCTATCTATAGGATTGTGTGGATGAAATTTTTCTGAAATACAGATATCACCTTTCCCATATATTCTACACAGCAACTCGTATAGTTATTTGGTTGCCACTTCCACCAAAGTTTCTTGAAATTCTGAACAAATATTTTCTGTGCCTTCAGCCTTATTTGATATTGTTTCCTAAAGCCTTTTAACCTGTGACTGTAATGCTGGATCACCTATGTCATCCATATTGATTTTCAGTTCTTCTTCTATCACATTATCAAACAGTTCCTCCCTCTTGTAGAGGCCTTCAGGATACTCTTTCATCCTAGCCGCTCTTTTCTCCACCAGGGGAATTCATCTTGGAATTTTAATGTTGACTGCTTTGCTTTTAATCTCACCAAAGCTATTTTGGCTGTTCTCTATGTTAGACCTGCCCTTCCAACAAACACTTCACTTTCCATTTATTCACATTTTTCCTACAGCCATTTCACCTTAACATCCCTACACGTACTACATATTTGATTCTTATGTGACTTAATATTGCTGCACTCCTGTTTCTGCCTGAGCATTTTTGTGTTTCTTTCTCGCATCAATCAGATGAAGTATTTATTCTGTTACTCAAGGTTTCTTCACAGTTATGTTACTTGCATCTATATTTGTTGTCCAACTTCTGTGATTTCCCTTTCTAGAGATATCCATTGCTTTTCAACTGAGCTACTTTCTGTGGTATACATTGTCATAGTATTTCATCTTAAAGAATGTGCATCACCATTCCTCAGTACTTCAGTATTCAGCTTCTTTCCAAGTTGATCCTTCCTGATGATTCTCTTATACTTCAGCCTACTCTTCATCATTACTACATTGTGATCTGAGTCTCTATCTGCTCCTGTGTACACTTCAAAATCCAATATATGATTTTTGAATCTGTGTTTGACTATGTTGTAATCCATCTCGTATCTTCCAGTGTTCCAAGCCTTTTCCTCCTGTGATGTTCTTTTTTTATTTTTTATTTTCTTTAAGAACCACAACAACAGTTTATTTACTATTTCTAGTTGAAATTTGCTGCAGAACTCTATTAGTCATTCTCCCCTCTCATCTGTACTACTGAACACATATTCTCCCATGTACTGAATTATCCATTCAATATCCTCCTCATATACTTTTAATATCCCTTTATCTTCTGTTTGTGACATTGGCATTTATACTTGAACTAGTGTTATTGGTGTTGGTTTGCTGCAGATTCTGATGAGAATGATCCTGTCACTGAATTCTTCAAAATAACATGCTTTTTTCCCTACATTCTTATTCATAACTAATCTTACTCCAGTTATACCATTTTCTGCTGCTGTAGATATTACCTTACGTTCATGTTGTTGTTGTTGTTGTTGTTGTTGTCGTCGTCTTCAGTCCTGAGACTGGTTTGATGCAGCTCTCCATGCTACTCTATCCTGTGCAAGCTTCTTCATCTCCCAGTACATACTGCAACCTACATCCTTCTGAATCTGCTTAGTGTATTCATCTCTTGGTCTCCCTCTATGATGTTTACCCTCCACGCTGCCCTCCAATGCTGAATTTGTGATCTCTTGATGCCTCAGAACATGTCCTACCAACCCGTCCCTTCTTCTTGTCAAGTTGTGCCACAAACTCTACATACTCCTTCCACCTTTCTGCTTTCCCTTCTTTGCTTAGAACTGGGTTTCCATCTGAGCTCTTGATATTCATACAAGTGGCTCTCTTTTCTCCAAAGGTCTCTTTAATTTTCCTGTAGGCAGTATCTATCTTACCCCTAGTGAGATAAGCCTCTACATCCTTACATTTGTTCTCTAGCCATCCCTGCTTAGCCATTTTGCACTTCCTGTTGATCTCATTTTTGAGACGTTTGTATTCATTTTTGCCTGCTTCATTTATTGCATTTTTATATCTTCTCCTTTCATCAATTACATTCAATATTTCTTCTGTTACCCAAGGATTTCTACAAGCCCTCATCTTTTTACCTACTTGATCCTCTGCTGCCTTCACTACTTCATCCCTCAGAGCTACCCATTCTTCTTCTACTGTCTTTCTTTCCCCCATTCCTGTCAATTGTTCCCTTATGTTCTCCCTGAAACTCTCTACAACCTCTGGTTTAGTCAGTTTATCCAGGTCCCATCTCCTTAAATTCCCACCTTTTTGCAGTTTCTTCAGTTTTAATCTACAGTTCATAACCAATAGATTGTGGTCAGAGTCCACATCTGCCCCTGGAAATGTCTTACAATTTAAAACCGGTTCCTAAATCTCTGTCTTACCATTATATAATCTATCTGATACCTTCTAGAATCTCCAGGATTCTTCCATGTATACAACCGTCTTTTATGATTCTTGAACCAAGTGTTAGCTATGATTAAGTTATGCTCTGTGCAAAATTCTACCAGACGGCTTCCTCTTTCATTTCTCTCCCCCAATCCATATTCACCCACTATGTTTCCTTCTCTCCCTTTTCCTACTCTCGAATTCCAGTCACCCATGACTATTAAATTTTCATCTCCCTTCACTACCTGAATAATTTCTTTTATCTCATCATACATTTCATCAATTTCTTCATCATCTGCAGAGCTAGTTGGCATACAAACTTGTACTACTGTAGTAGGCATGGGCTTCATGTCTATCTTGGCCACAATAATGCATTCACTATGCTGTTTGTAGTAGCTTACCCACACTCCTATTTTTTTATTTATTATTAATCCTACTCCTGCATTACCCCTATTTGATTTTGTATTTATAACCCTGTATTCACCTGACCGAAAGTCTTGTTCCTCCTGCCACCGATCTTCACTAATTCCCGCTATATCTAACTTCAACCTATCCATTTCCCATTTTAAATTTTCTAACATACCTGCCTGATTAATGGATCTGACATTCCACGCTCCGATCCGTAGAATGCCAGTTTTTTTTTCTCCTGATAACGACGTCCTCTTGAGTAGTCCCCACCCGGAGATCCGAATGGGGGACTATTTTACCTCCAGAATATTTTACCCAAGAGGACGCCATCATCATTTAACCATACAGTAAAGCTGCATGCCCTCGGGAAAAATTACGGCTGTAGTTTCCCCTTGCTTTCAGCCGTTCGCAGTACCAGCACAGCAAGGGCGTTTTGGTTAGTGTTGCAAGGCCAGATCAGTCAATCATCCAGACTGTTGCCCCTGCAACTACTGAAAAGGCTGCTGCCCCTCTTCAGGAACCACACATTTGTCTGGCCTCTCAACAGATACCCCTCCGTTGTGGTTGCACCTACGGTACGGCCATCTGTATCGCTGAGGCACGCAAGCCTCCCCACCAATGGCAAGGTCCATGGTTCATGGGGGTATGTTCATATGACCAGTAATTATCTTCTTCTTTCCATTTCACTTCACGAATCCCAATAATATCTAGACTGAGCTTCTGCATTTCTCTTTTCAGGCTTCCTAGTTTGCCTACCACATTTAGATTTCTGACATTCCATGCTGTGACTCATAGAATGTTACCTTTTTATTGATTTTTCAATATTTTCTGATGGTCATATCTTCTGTGACTGTTTCCTCCTGAAGACTGGAATGGATAACTAATCTGGCCTTTTTTGCCAATGGATAGAGCGTCATGACAATTTTTCAGGTACAGGCCACTTGTCCTGTGGATACACAATAAGTGTCTTTAAAATTTCAAAATCCTGTCTATCATGTAAATATATTGCTACATCCTAGTTTTGAAGTCTAGAACTCCGTTGGTGTTTGAGTTTTGAATTTTAATATGATTTTTAATATTATTTTTGAAAATTGATATTTGGTACCCAGATCTCAATTTTCACAGTCTTGTTTTTTCAAGAAGATTCACAAGAAATAGTTCAACCATTCTATGCATTCATTTTATGAGAAATGTTATTAATTTATTTTCAGTGTGTTTTCTTAAATTTCAAACTTAAATTTTCTTTCATTACCAGTACATAAATGTGATAATAAATCAAAGTATATTATCAATACTATTAATGTGTAGAACTATGCAAATACCAGGTGGTTGTAATCAAACTGACTGTGTTTGAAGTGCTGCAGTGTGGGCTGTATACATCACAGTATGTTGAAACATTGTAGGTACATTCGTTAATTGTTGCACTTGTGAAGTACGTGGACAAAAGTAATATTCCGCTTTTTGCCACCAGCTGTAAGCTGTCAGAATTTGAAATGTTTCCTGTTTTGACGCCACTATGTTTTTTGTTGCTTGGCAATGTGTTGATTTCTTTTGTAAAGTGACTCTTGGTGTAAAGGGTTCAGGTGATTGAATTTTTCCATATGAAATGCAATGGCTATTGATGAGAAAGACCATGCATTGTGGGAATATCACCGACAGAAACAGCTGTGAAGAGGCACCATGTCAATAAATGGGCTATAGAATATAATCAAGATATTTGAAGAAAAAGCGAATTAGGTGGTACAGCAGGGAGTGGATGGAGGCCCATTCCCATGGCACTTGTTGATGAAGTTGCTGTAGCTATAGCCGACCATGCAGCACATGCCTCAGATTCTGCTGTCAGTGCTCAAGCTGTGTCATGGAAGTTGTCTCTCTCTCCTGCTCAACAGTTTAAAAATATTTTGTGGTATATTTTACACTGATATCCCTACAAGATTAAGATGTGCACAAAATGAAATCCCAAGATAGGCTAAAATGGTGTGATTTTGCCCTTCGTTTCTTGGCATGAATGGAAATGGATGACATGTGGCTGGGAAATATTCTTTCCATAGACAAGGCACATTTTACTCTGTACGGTGCTGTGAATGCACAGAATTGTTGCACATAGGGTTCTACTCAGTCATATGTTGTGCAGGAACACCCACTGCACTCAGCTTATGTGGCTGTGTCGTTTGGTTTCACATGCTCCTTCATTCTAAGTCCATTTTTATTCCAGGAAATGACACCCTGTGGGCCTGTTATGTGTACAGTGACACCTGCATGTTATAAGGACCCCCTTGTGCAACACATGATTCCAGCTTTGCAAGAATGAAACTGTGTCCACATGACTATTTTTAAGCCAGAAGGGGCAACACCACACATAGTTTGCCAGGTGAAAGATTTGCTTCGTGATACCTTCGGTAACAACCACATAATCTCTAGATAAATTCAAGACGTGTGACCTAGATCCTTTGACCAAAATCCATGTGACTTCTATCTGAAAGATCATGTCTGGCAGGGATGTATCTGGACTCTTCCTGAACTGAAGGATAGCATAAGATGACCTATTGCTCTGATTATACCACATATTCTGCGAGCAACTGTTGACCATGCCATGTTATGGATGCTACATGTTGCTGAGTTGCGAGACCATACTGAAAACATGTTGTAACTAGTGACCACATTCTAATTAACACGTCAGAACCACCATTATCATGTGTTTGATTGTTCTCCCCTTTTCCTACACCCACACATCATTCTGAGTGCTTACAGCACCACATTTTCACCTGGTGGCAGAAAGTGGAACTATCATTTTTTTCCAGCATATGCCATGAACATAACTACAATGTTTCAGTTTTCTACAATGTATACAGCCTGACTCCAGCAATCAGAACACCATCATTTTAGTTATAACCACTTGATATCTCAATACTACTTCCTGCAAAGACTTCATTGAGACTGGCCAATGTTAAGGATAAAAGGAGTCAGCAGTAAATCTAAAAACACAAACTTATTAAAATGGATTTTAAAATTACATTAAAAAATGAATGCTAGTGTAAGGCACATACCCATAAAAATTCGCAAGCCCCATACATTTTCCCTTCCTGATCGAGTAAGACTTCTTGTTGTAACTTCATGGCCCGGATAACTTTTTTCTTGAAGTTTTCCTTCTCCATACAGCATCTTGTAAACTGCTAGATCCATTGTTGATCTCCAGATAAGCTAGTTGTCTTCTCACAGGGTGATAAAGGAGTACTGGGACGTCTGCTCTCTTCAGTCTTCAAACATTCCATATTTAACTGGAAACAGCTTCTACAAGATGCAAAAGTATCTTCTTTTTACGCACAAGAATTTCTCTGCGACACTTGAACCAAATGACACTGCCCAAACTGTCATTTGCACTTCGTGTCTTGCTATCAGTGCATCTTGCCAACAGTGCATCAGATGCAAGACTTGACAGAAAGGTGCTATCTTGACCATGACATCTGTACTAAGGGGAGTGTGAATATTATCTCTGTGAGATCCTGGTACTTCACCTAATGCTCCTATTGTAAGAACAACATGACACTTCACTTCTTGGTCATTTTTTATGCTTTGGTTTTTTGTCTGTGCTCATACACTGATATAGTGTAGCATCACTGCCGACTTTGTGATGTTTACATCTGGGACATTATGACAATTGCATGTTACTTTCCTTCCAGATTTATTCCTTTTGCAATATATTCCTTCACCATGTTGCAAAGACCGAAGACACTTCCTACGTGGTTGACACACTAATGTTTCTCAGTTGTTGTAGTATCTGCAGCTTTTCCCCAATTCCATTTCAACACTAGCATAGCCATGACTATTCTGGCATCACTTCAGAATCCATGACAAGGTCAGTCGGAACATCAACAGCACATCCTATACTGAAATTACTTGTATGCCCTCGAGTGCACCATTACTCCTCGGACAGTCCATACTTCAAATATTTCTTAGACATATTTATGATTTGATTAAAGCCAAATTATTTTGGGGTATAAAAGTAAGCACTCCAAACATATACAATAGCCATAAAATTTTTTTTGAAAAAAAAAATTGAAATTTTAGGGTAGAGTGTCTCCTTAATGCATTGATTTCCGTTGCCTTCTGCATACTCATGCCATTGATCACAGCTGACTCTTTTGCCTGCTAAGAGCAGTTTTTCATCTCTAGGGCAAGAAAGTGCCCTGAACCCCTGTCCGTTCCTCTGCCTCCTTTGACAAGGCTGTTGGCAAAAAGAGGGTGGCTGTTTATTCTGGAAGTCTTTGACTGACACCTCTAATGACTTTTATCCAAAATTTAAGTTATGGTTGGTATTAAATCTCAAACCTAGGGCATTTTTATTACTAATCAAAGGTACTAACCCCACACCACAGTTGATTTCAATAGCAGAATACTTGCAGTTTTGTGTAGCAAACTACGACTAATTTAAAAACACGTCTGTCCCAAAATATGATTATGGCTTGAAACAAATGCTGGTTTGCCATGCATAATGATGAGAAATGTAGAATGCTGCTATATGCATAAATGAAGTAAAAGAATGATAATGATACTTGTTTGCCACAGTACGTTCAGAGTAAAGTGAATCATGTTACTTCGGTGTCATGAGATCTTGAGTACAGGTAAACTAGATTTCAGGCATTAGTATAAGGGGCATTCAAAAATAAATGAGCCGGAGGCATGATTACAGAAACCAATACCTGTATGTTAGAAGTATTGACCCTGGCTGTTGAGACACTTGTCCCACTGTGACACAAGGTGGTGAATGGCTGTCTAATAAAATTCCCGAGGCTGCGATGTTAACCAGTTCCACATGTACAGCAGGGCATCATCGTCCAAGGTGAATCGTTTGCCCCTCAGAGCCTTTTTGAGGGAACCAAGATAGTCTCCTTCTGATTCACTTCCTGCACCACAAAACGACAGTGAATGCCCAGCGTTACTCACAAACATTGACCACCCTTCGCCAAGCGATCAAATCAAAACAACCAGGCAGTCTCACATGTGGGGTCATTCTGCTCCACGACAAAGCAAACACAGTCACAGCACTCCTGTAGAAATTCAAATGGGAGGTTCTCAGCCACCCTCCATATAATCCAGACCTCTCTCCCTATTATTAAGCCATTTTTGGGCCTCTTAAAAAGGTTCTGAGGGCAAATGATTCACCTCCGATGACGACATCCAGCTGTACATGCAGATCTGGTTAACATCGCAGCCCCGGGAACTTAATGAGACAGCCATTCATTGCCAAGTGCCACAGTGGGACCAGTGTTTCAACAGCCAGGGTCAATACTTCTAACATACAGTTACTGGTTTCTGTAATTATGCCTCTGGCTTGTTTCTTTTTGAACACCCCTTATACAGTGGGATCCTCTTGCGAACATTGGGTTAATGTAATAAGTCAAGTTCATCGAACCTGAGACTTATCTTTTCATATTAGGAAATTGCTTTCACACATTTAAAAAACATGAAGAAGAATATATGAAGTGCACAAGTGATGTAGATGTCTGGAAATGGCTTCTTTTGGATAAATAAATCATTCATTGAATGAAATTGTGACTCACAGTATTAATAGTTCACTAACACACATCCTACTGCCCCACTGCACTTGTAACTGCGGCATCTTCCCCTTTAATCTTTACTAAGGGCACAAGTGAGTTTCTAAACAAATTCAGTAACACAGCTTGTATGTCTCCCATGACAGATGAAGTTTTATTAAACTGTCTTGCTAATAATACCTGTCAAATTCTGGTGGAACTAGCAATAACATCCAGCCTTTGAAATGTGTGTCCCATTTAGTGTGTATCAGCATAAAATGTAGAAAAGTATTACTTGTGATATGCCCTTTTGGAATGTGCAAGTATAACTAGACTGAACATTCAAGGGTCTTACTGTTGTTCTGCTTTACAGTGTATGTTAGAAAGTGTGCACAAAGGGTATATTAGTTCTGAAATACGTATACAAGAAGTAATAGTGATACTTAATATAAAAGAAGTAATAGTGATACTTAATATGCAGAAACCTTACTTATAAAATTGTTATTATGAAAATGAAGCAAAAAACTACCATATTTGTTATTTTTGAATGCTATTTTTTTATGAGTAAAGATTTTCGGCAGTTTTGTATTACACATTCTGTTGTGTACACAGCACTATTCTTTCTATTTTAGGAATACAAACTGTAAGTTTTGCTGGTTGGGAAGCCATTGATAAAGAGGAAAAACGAAGAGGAGCAAAGCATGGCAAGCCAAGAGAGAAAATATTAAGTGTGAGGGAAATGCTCGAAATTGCAGAAAAGTACACCACCTAATGCTGTGATATTATGTTGAGGATGATGAACCTTTGCAGTTTTCCCTAACATTAAACTTTTAAAGTTTCATCATCAACCTATATTTGTTACATAAATAAACTCTTGAGAGAAAACTGACAATGTACAGTGTATCTTGTTTCAGAATGATGGTTTTGTACTATTAAAGATTTTATATTACATCTTTATTACTTAATTTATAAAGTCCATCATAAAACACCAAATTTTCTGTCCTGCCCTACCTCTGATGACTTCACTTTCAGTTAGGGGACAAACAGTAAAAGGAAGAGAAGATGTGCTTTCTTGAAAACTGCTGTCAAATTTAGAAATATAACAAATTAGTTTTTGTTTATGAAGTGATGGCTATAAATTAACTGGACTGATGCTGTCACAGAGTAAGTATGCATGCGTCAAAGACGAACAACCAGTAGCTGTGAGGCGTGAAGCCTTGTGTCAGATGTGACATCTTTGGCGTCTGCAGGCAAATCAGTGTGATCGTGGCCTTCATTTGTCTGAGAGCCGGTTTTTTCGTTTTCCCACAAAAGTGAAATGTGTAATACTAGAGCACCAATTTGTCATGGAGTTTCACATGAAACTTGGAAAAACTGTCACTTAAACCTATCTCTTACTAAAAGAAGTGTATTGAGAAGACAATTTATTGTGTACATGAGTTACAAGATGGCCGAGATGATGTTGAAGATGACTCATCCTCAGGACAACCTTCAACATCAAAAACAGATGAAAATATTGAAAAAATAGGTAATCTGATTTCATCTGACCTGGTTGAGTATATGATTGATTGCTGAAACTGTGGGAATTGACAAAGAATATGTAAGACAAATTTTATGTAACCAGTTTAACATCAGAAAAGTGGGTGTCAAAGTGGTACCGAAAATTTCACAATCGAACAAAAAGAAGCACATGAAAATCTTTGTAGTGACACCTTGAATGCCATTCAAAATGATCCTAATTTCTTGGAAAGAATGAAAATGTGTTGAATACTAGTTATTCACTCATGATCCAGAAACTAAGTGCCAATCCATGCACTGGAAGGGCCCAGCTTCACTGAGAGCGAAAAAAGCTCAAATGAGCAAATCAGGATTCAAGATGGTGATGATTGATTTTTTTCGATGTTCATGGAACTTTGTATCTTATTGGGTTCCTGAAGTTCAGACTATTAATCAACATTACTGCCTGATCACCTCCGTGAGAAAAAAAGAAAGAAAATACCCTAATAAGAACAAGTTACGGATTCTGCATCAAGACAACACATCAGTTCATGCTGCATTGTCTGGTAAGAGTTTTCTAGCTAAGTACAGAATCCCAGTGTTAGACCAATCAACTTATTCAAGTGACCTAGCACCAACTGACTTTTATCTGATTCCCAGGCCCAAATCTACTTTAAAAGAAACAAGCGGAGGTGCTGTGTCACAGATAGACACAACAAAACGCCTGCCAATCGATGCTCTTGGCCAAACAGGCCTTCATCAGAGTTCGACAACATACACTCACTCACACCAATGCAACTCACACACAAATGACCACAGTCTCTAGCTGCCAAGACCAGACTACGAGCAGCAGTGCATGATGAGAGAAGAAAACTGGGTGGCCTAGGTAAGGAGGAGGCTGGGGTGGGGATGGGAATGGATAGCAGCATAGGGGTGGCAGCAGTGAAGTGCTGCTTGTGGGAATATGTAGGGACAAGGTGAGGAGAAGGTAGGGCAGCTAGGTTCAGTCAGGAGGTTAGCTGGAGGGCAGGGGAAAAGGGAGGGGGGGGGTGGTAGGAGGAAACAAATGAAAAAAAAAGATGTAGGTGCAATTGTGGATTAGGAGGGTGTGTAGTGCTGGAATGGAACAGGGAGGTGATAGGTGGCTAAAGGACAATGACTAATGAAGGTTGAGGCCAGGAGGGTTAGGGGAACATAGCATGTATTGTAGGGGGAGTTCCCACCTACGCAGTTCAGAGAAGCTGATGTTGGTGGGAAGAATCTAGATGGCACAGACTATGAAGCAGTCATCGAAATGAAGAACGTATTGTTGGGCAGTGTGCTCAGCAACTGGGTGGTCTAGCTGTTTCTTGGCAATAGTTTGTCGGTGGCCATCAATGCAGACAGACAGCTTGTTAGTTGTCATGCTCACATAGAATGCAGCACAGTGGTTGCAGCTTAGCTTGTAGATCACATGACTGGTTTCGTAGGTAGCCCTGCCTTTGATGGGATAAGTGATGCTTGTGACCGAACCGAAGATGCGGTGGTGAGAGGATGTATGGGCCAGGTCATGCATTCAGTTCTATTACAGGTATATGAGCCCTGAGGCAACGGGTTGGGAGCAGGGATACTGTGTATGTTTAGTGGGCAGCGGAATACCACTGTGGAGGTGTGGGATGGACAGTGGGTAGGACATTCATGAGGGAATGCTCAGCTGAGGCAAGACAGTGGGACTTTGGGAGGGGATGGGTGAACGGAGAGATAAGGCACAGGTGATCTGTTTTTGTACAAGGTTGGGGGGGGGGGGGTATAATTACGGTCTGTGAAGGCCTCAGTGAGACCCTTGGTATATTTCAAGAGGAACTGCTTGCCACTGCACATGCGATGCTATGGGTGGCTAGGCTTTATGGAAAGGCTTCTTGGTATGGAATAGGGTGGTAACTGTCATAAGGACGTGACGCTGTTGGTTGGTAGGTGTGGTATGAATGGAGGTACTAATGTAGCCATCTTTGAGGCAGAGGTCAACATTGAGGTAGGTGGATTGTCAGGTTAAGGAGGACTAGTTGAAGCGAATGTGGGAGAAGGTGTTGAGGTTCTGGAGGAATGTGGATAGGGTGTCCTCACCCTCAGTCCAGATCATGAAAACATCATTAATGAATCTGAACCAGGTGTAGGGGCTTGGGATTCTGGGCCTGACTTAGTTCACTCCTCCATCCAATGTGATCCACACCCACTGCCCCCAACTTTTCAGAATTTCTTAACCTCGAACCCTGCATCACCCTCATTCCCCAAATCCTCAACATGCAAGCTACCCTTACATCCACAGAAAGAACTGCAATCCACCACCTGAAAACTGATCCCAACTTTATAGTCCTACCTGCTGACAAAGGCTCTACCACTGATGTTTTGAACTGCAAGGATTACATGGGAGAGGACTCCGCCTGCTGTCAGATTCATCCACCTACAAACCCTGCCACAGTGCCCCCATTCCAGAAATCCAGGAGGATCTCCGGTCTCTCCTCTAATCCTCAGGCCCATCCCAGAACCTTTCCCTGGAGTCCTCTCTCCTCACCGCTACCACTCCCTGCAGTGCACCCTTCTACTTGCTTCCACAAACCCAACCACCCAGGACTCCCTAACTTGGCCCATTACTGTGCTCCCACCAAGAGAATGTGTGCTCTCATACACCCACACCTTCAGCCTATTACCCGCACCCTATATAAAAGATAATAACCATTTCCTCCACCGACTCTCCACATTCTTGTTCCTTTACTACATGGTGCCCTGCTTGTCACTATTGATGCCACCTCTTTTTACACTAACTTCCCTAATGCCTATGGCCTTGCTGCTAATGAACACTACCTTTAGCAATGCCTAATGATTCCACAGTTCATGGTCTCGCGGTAGCTTTCTCACTTCCCGAGCACGGGGTCCCGGGTTCGATTCCCGGCAGGGTCAGGGATTTTCACCTGCCTCGAGATGACTGGGTGTTGTGTCGTCTTCATCATCATCACCATTCATCCCCATTACGGTCAGAGGAAGGCAATGGCCAACCACCTAGTACAGCGGTGCGGGTCTCTCACATCGTCCTCTACACTCTGGCAAGGAGTATGGGACTTCATCATCATCATCATCATCAATGATTCCAAACCTACAACCTCCTTCCTAGTCACCATGATCAACTATATCCTCACCCTCAATCACTTCTCTTTTGTGGCATCATCTACAAACAAATCCCGAGTAATGCTATGGGCATCCACTTGACACCATCCTATGGCAGCCTGTTCATGGGCCATCTAGAGGAATTGTTTTCAACCTCCCAGAATCCCAAACCCCTCACCTGGTTCAGATGAACTGACGACATCTTCGTGATCTGGATCGACAGTGTAGACTCCCTATCATCATTTCTCCAGAATCTCAACACCTTCTCCCCCATTCGCTTCACCTGGTCCTCGTCAACTCAACATGCCACCTTTTTCGATGTTGACCTCCACATCAAAGATGGCTACATCAGTATCTCCATTCGTATCAAACGTACCAACCACCAGCAATACCTCCACTTTGACAGCTGCCACACATTCCATACTGTGATTTCCCTAAATTACTTCAGACTGGTGCCAGGATGATTCCTTTGAAAGGGCACTGTCGATATCTTTCCCAATCCTTCCCTAATCTGATGGGGCTGAGGCCCTCGCTGTTTGGTCCCTTCCCCCAAACCAACCAACCATTCCATACCAAGAAGTCCCTTCCTGCAGCCTAGCCAACCATGGCCATTGCATTTGTAGTGATGACCAGCCCTCTCAGAATACACCAAGGATCTCACTGAGGCCTTAACAGATCATAATTGGCCCCATCAAGCCTTGTACAAAAACAGATCTTTCTAGCCTTATCTCTTCAGTCTTTGGTCACCTTCCAAAGTTCCAGTGTTTCCCTGCCCTAGAGGAGCATTTCCCTAGTGACTCACCAAGACTGGAGCAACTGAATCACATTCTCCATCATGGTTTTGACTACCTTTCGTTGTGTCCTGAAATGAGGAATGTCCTACACACTATACATCCAGGTGGCTCAGCCTGTGCCATCTGGATTCTTCCTACCAAACCTACTTTTCTGAACTGTGCAGGTGGAAGCTCTCCCTACAATATATACTATGTTTTCATAACCCTCCTGGGCTCAACCTTTGTTAGTCGTTATCCTTTACGCACCTACACCTTTTCTGTTCCCGTTCCAGCATTACACAGCCCTCTGTCCCACCAAAGCACCTACGGTCTTTTTCCTTCTCTCCTTCCCCTCTCGTCGTCCGGCCAACCAGCTAACCTTGCACCTAGCTGCCCTATCGTCTCCCAACCTCGTCTCTGTATACTCCCACAAGTAGCAGTTTACCAACCCCCACCCACACCTTGCTATCCCTCCCCCTCCCAACCCCAAACCCCTTATTACCCTACCACCCAGTTTGCTTGTCTCATCGTGCGCTGCTGCTCATAGTCTGACCTTGGCAAGCCAGGAGCTGTCGTCATGTGTGGCTGAGAGCTTTGTTTGATAGGCTTTAGAGTTATGTCAACCATATTTTATGTATAAGATGCTACAGACTATAAGCCACACCTTAATTTCTAAGCATTTTTTTTTTAATAACACTTTTATCATTAGACTGCAAAGCCAGACTAAAAAAAGTTCTTAGTTCATAAAACTGTACTGACCTTTAAAATCCTTGTAAATCGTCATCTGAACCTTTTCTTCTTCTTCCTCTTTGTCGTCAACATTGTCCTCTTCCTGTATAAGATGGTCTTCACTGCCATCGAGTGTGTTACTTATGCCACACTTCTTGAAAGTTTTAACAATAATGTCTTCTCTCAGTCTAGACCATGATTGTTTTACCCACTGACACACTTGTTTGATTGCAGGTCTTCTTAAAGCTCCTTTCAGTGTGAATTTGTGTTGGGTTTGCATCCAACATCCATCTGTTCCATTCCTGTCTCATATACACTTTAAATGTGTATTTATCAATACGTCAAGAGGTTGCAGCTGTTAAGTAAGTCCTCCCAGAATAACAGCAAGCTCTGTATTTCCCTGTCTCAGTTTCTCTTTCACAGAATTTTTAAAATGACTACTAAACTGATCTAGCACAAGAAAAAAAATCTTCTTCAATAAAGCACCTGTCCTTCTCTCCCACACTCGTTTAAATCCCTAATTTCTGACCAGTCTTGTCCATCCAACCTTTGTCATGTATGTGAACAACACCTTGCTGTTTTTCAGAAGGTTTTGGAATTATTTTGCACTTGAAAGTGATCACTGGATTAAGTTTAGTACCGTCGGCACACCATGAAAGGAGAACAATGTCGTGCATTCTCTTTCGATATTGAATAATAAACTGATGGAAAGATAATATTTTCTCTTCAAACTCTTGTGGCATTTTGTGAGATATTTTGGTTTTGGTTTGCGTGCTAAGTCCATGACACGATAAACCTGTAGCACCAACCAACTCCACCCTTAAAGTCTGTTAAGTTCCACTGTAGTGCTAGCTTACAGTGTGTATTTGAATCATTTTTATATTAATTCCAATGACATTTTTCAATATGTCGTGCTCTAGTTTTGGCCATTTGGCATTCAGTCCTCTGTCTGCACATTTAGTCTTTCTCATTTTTTTCAGTTCTTCTTTACTAGCCCGCCAATTGCAAATTGTTTTTCTGTTGGTGGAGGGCCGAAATGCCACTCAGCTGCTCTGTTTCCATGTTCTTTTGAGTATGCTATTACCTTCAATTTATAGCCCACATCATATGAATACCTTTTATTTTTTTCCATTACGAAAGTAGCTACTAACAAAAATATTTTACTGTTACCAATAACATAAATCACTTTCAGTTCAAGTTCACTGGCCATAGGCTAGGCAGTGTTCTAAGTTTGCGATGGTGGAGCAGGATGGAGACAGTGTTAGCAAGCCTTTGAATCCCTGAAACTCATGTTCGTCGAATTGGTGCACTGCTGCTGCCAGTTGAATCTATTGTTGCAGTTGTTTCCCATGGCATTGAATATATGGCCATTTTTTAAGACTGTCACAAATATTAAATCCAACACTGGACATTTTTATATTAATTCTTGAGTATAAAATGCACCTGAATTTTGGAGGCAATTTTTCAAAGTAAAAAGTGCATCTTATAGTCCGTAAAAATGGTATTTGTGACACAGCATCTCAGCTATATGGTGAGTAGCAATGACTATAACATTGTCATTTTTCCATCCTGGACTTTCCATTATTTAAAATAAACAAGATTTTATTCCACTGAAGCAGCAAAAGAAAAAGTGGCGCTCGTCATCATAAAGCTCATAGGGGGAAAGACTTCCAGCACTGTTTCCATCAATGGAAAATTTGCATGGAGTGTTGTAGGGGTAGAGGAGGGGAGTATATTGAGGGTGGCAATAACTAAAAATTTATTTTTTTGAAATAAAATGTATTACATCAATAGTGCCACACCTCACGTTCTGCTTGCAGGGTATGCTTTGTGTAAGAATTTTCTTGGAAATTTGTTCTGTTCCAACTTTAATTTAGAAATTGTACTTTGAATAATGATTTGAATTTTGATACATATGCTGTCAAAATTAAACTACTGTCAGTAACAGCTGGCATCACTTTTACCAAATCATCCATTAGAAAAAACACAAGAATCATTAGGTCATTGAAAACAACAACTCTTTCCTGGTATTGTGGTATTTCAACATAAATACTGTGCTGGCTCGGTAGCCCCCCCACCTCCCCTCCCCACCGAACCCTAAGCTACTTTTATAACCAGGCGATGAGTCGAGGTGTATTTTCTCTGCTCAGTTTGCTCCACTGTCTCGGCATCATAGTGAAACACCCAGCACTCACCCATGGTGATTAGGTGGCTAAAGAAGTCATCCAAATTGGCTTGACACAGCTGCAACATTACAGCTGCTGCCTCAGTTCGGTGAGCTTCTTAAAAGGCTGTGAGTAGCCATGGTGTCCAGCAGGTGGCAACCTTTGTCATGTTCAAAATGTTGTGCAAGATCTTGAAAACTGATCCATGACTGATTTTCACTTTGTCCACTATCATTTCAGTTTTTATACTCTGGGCTTTCAGTAAAAGGGCACCCACATCTCTCACAGTTCCCAGTTCTTGAAAAAGAATTTCATTTTTCATTACTCAGACTTGTTTGACCTCACTGGAAGTGCATGTATCATCCAACCACTATCATATTATCGTATGTCATTGCTGTACACTTCCAGCAACTCAGCATGGATTGTTGCAGTATTGTTCTCCTTCAAATGCAGCAAATGAATTACTGCCTGATGTTCTGCTTTATCAATTTTGTTTTAGTTCCCCTTGGAGTCCATTACGGTACTGTGGCATAGGGATTTCAGTGTGTACAAGAGCTGCAAACAAAAAAAAATAATGTTGTGCATGGATGACACTGATATCCAGCAGAAGGCCCAACACAATAAGTAAACAGATCACCAGGAAAACCAGGAGACTTTACATCAAGAGACTCTACAGAGAGGAGAGGTATCAAACATCAAGAAGCTGGACTAGCTTCAATAAAGGAAAGGGAGGATGCTGAGTTCTTTCATCTGGCTGCTGAAATATCGATATGGAGGCATAATACCATTTTTCATCAGGATCAAGCATCGCAGCAGCTCCAGGGAGGTGAACTAGATGAAACGTCAGCCAAGCATGGCAGTTGTGAGGAAAAGATCTGAGAGATGCCACAGGCTAGATGTGGTGGCCAAGGAGCTCTTACACCTTAACCTGTTCATGAGAGCCTCCCTCACAAATAAAGATTGTAACTGTTTAGACATTGCCTCTTGTTCCCTAGAAGAATGCCTCAGTGTGCCAGTCTGCAAAGTCTGACTGTATGTGTATGCAGTGGAGCAAGTAGCCAACGCACCTCCCATAAATGAAGCAGAAGAAATCTGCCAGGAGACCTGCAGGTTGACAACCAGGAAGAAACCTCCAAAATAAAACATTTCCTGTAATAAGAGGCTGGGACTCAAGAAGCTCTGGGAAGACAGCAGCATCATGATTTTGCCAGCAGACAAAGGAACTCCACAGTTGTTGTACAGCATACTGATTATGATGAGAAAGTTTGTCACCTTCTGGAGGACCAAGCATGCAGACTTTTGGAATGTGACCCTATAGGCAGAGTGAACAATATCAGGACTCTCTTGAAGGCAACAGGCATGCCTAACAAGGTCATCAAATGACTGCGATCTAGAGTGCCAGTCCATATAGATTGCATAGACTGGTGCAAGTTCACAAAGAAGGTATGCCACTACACCAAATTGTCAACAATATTGGCACATCAGCGTACCTAGTGTCTAAGCATTTGAAGAAACTCCACAACTTAAACCACTTCTTGCAATGTATCAAGCAACTACACATCATGGTCAGATATGACGTGGTCTCCCTGTTTAACAAGGTACCACTGAAGATTCCCTGGAATAGATCACAAAGAAATTTGATGATGCTCTGCTAGACCTGTTGTTGTTTTGGCCTTCAGTATAGAGAGTGGTTTGACACAGCTCTCCATGCTACTCTATACTGTGCAAACTTCATCTTCGAGTAACTATTGCAACCTACATCCTTCTGAATCTGCTTAGTACATTCATCTCTTGGTCTCCCTCGACAATTTTTACCCTCCAGTACTAAATTGGTGAGTCCTTGATGCGTCAGAACGTGTCCTGCCAACCGATCCCTTCTTCTAGTCAAGTTGTGCTACAAACCCCTCTTCTCCCCAATTCCATTCAGTACCTCCTCATTAGTTACATGATCTACCCATCTTATCTTCAGCATTCTTCTGTAGCACCACATTTCGAAACCTTCTATTCTCCTCCTGTCTAAACTATTTATCATCCATGTTTCAATTCCATACATGGCTACACTCCATACAAATACTTTCAAAACAGATTTTTTGACACTTAAATCTATTTTTGATGTTAACAAATTTCTCTTCTTGAGAAACACTTTCCTTGCCATAGCCAGTCTACATTTTATATCCTCTCTACTTCGACCACTATCAGTTATTTTGCTCCCCATATAGCAAAACTCATCTATTACTTTAAGTGTCTCATTTCCTAATCTAATTCCCTCAGCATCACTTGATTTAATTCGGTGGTGGTGGTGGTGGTGGTTAGTGTTTAACATCCCGTCGACAACGAGGTCATTAGAGACGGAGCGCAAGCTCGGGTTAGGGAAGGATTGGGAAGGAAATCGGCCGTGCCCTTTCAAAGGAACCATCCCGGCATTTGCCTGAAACGATTTAGGGAAATCACGGAAAACCTAAATCAGGATGGCCGGAGACGGGATTGAACCGTCGTCCTCCCGAATGCGAGTCCAGTGTGCTAATTTAATTCGTTTTGTTGATGTTCATCTTGTATCCTCCTTTCAAGAAACTGTCCATTCCATTCAACTGCTCTTCCAGTTTCTTTGCTGTCTTTGACACAATTACAATGTCATCGGCATCTCAAAGTTTTTATTGTTGCTCCATTGATTTTATTTTTCTTTTGTTTCCTTTACTGTTTGCTCAATATACAGAGAGGCTACAACCCTGTCTCACAACCTTCCCGACCACTGCTTCCCTTACATGCCCCCTTGAGTCTTATTACTGCCATGTGGTTTCTGTTCAAATTGTAAATAGCATTTCGCTCCCTGTATTTTACCCCGGCCACCATCAGAATTTGAAAGAGAGTATTCCAGTCAACATTGTCAAAAGCTTTCTCTTTGTCTACAAATGCTAGGTACATAGGTTTGCCTTTACTTAATCTATCTTCTAAGATAAGTCGTCGGGTCAGTATTGCCACACATGTTCCAACATTTCTACAGAATCCAAACTGACCTTCCCCGAGGTCGACTTCTGCCGGTTTTTCCATTTGTCTGTAGAGAATTTGTGTTAGTATTTAGCAACCGTAACTTATTAAACTAATGGTTTAGTAATTTTCCCACCTATCAGCACCTGCTTTCTTTGAAATTGGAATTACTATATTCTTCTTGAAGTCTGAGGATATTATGCCTATTTCATACATCTTGCTCACCAGATGGTAGACTTTTGTCATGGCTGGCTCTCCGAAGACTATCAGTAGTTCTAATAGAATGTTGTCTAGTCCTGGAGCCTTGTATCAACTTAGGTCTTTCAGTGCTCTGTCAAATTCCTCATGCAGTATCATATCTCCCATTTCATCTTCATCTATGAGTACCATTTCCATAATATTGCCCTCAATTACATTGCTCTTGTAAAACCCTCTATATACTCCTTCCACCTTTCTGCTTTCCCTTCTTTGCTTAGGACTGGTTTTCCATCTGAGCTCTTGATATTCATACAGGTGGCTCTCTTTTCTCCAAAGGTCTCTTTAATTTCCCTGTTGGCAGTATCTATCTTACCCCTAGTGACATGCTTCTACTTCCTTACATTTGTCCTCTAACCATCACTGCTTAGCCATTTTGAACTTCCTGTCAGTCTCATTTTTGAGACATTGGTATTCCTTTTCGCCTGCTTCATTGAGTACATTTTTATATTTTCTCCTTTCATCAATTAAATTAAATATCTCTTGTGTTACTCAAGGATTTTTACTAGACCTCATCTTTTTACCTACTTGATCCCCCTGCTGCCTTCCCTATCTCAACTTGCAAAGCTACCCATTCTTCTTCTACTGTATTCATTTCCCCTGTATTTGTCAATTGTCCCCTAAATCTCTTTCTGAAACTTTGTACAACCTCTGGTTCTTTCAGTTTATCCAGGTACCACCTCCTTAATTTCCTGTCTTTTTGCAGTTTCTTCAGTTTTAATCTACAGTTCACAACCAATAAATTGTGGCTAGAGTCCACATCTGCTCATGGAAATGTCTTACAATTTAAAACCTGGTTGCTAAATCTCTGTCTTAGCATTATATAATCTATCTGAAAACCTCCAGTGGCTCCAGGCCTTTTCCATGTATACAACCTTCTGTCATGATTCTTAAACCTGGCTAGACCTATTAAGGCATATACTGACTCCAACACACTTTCTGTACGGCGCGGGCGGGGGGGGGGGGGGGGGGGGGGTAGCAATATTATGAGCAAACAGAAGGAGTGGCCATGGGCAACCCCCTATCTCCAGTTGTTGCCAATTTGTTCTTGGAGACATTTGTGGAGGAAGGATTACAGATGGCTAGATGTGAACCCACAAGCTTTTTCAGGTAGAATGATACATTTGTGATCCAGCTTCATGGTAGGGGCAGGCTAAGTGAGTTTTTGGAACATCTTAGCTCAGACCATCCAAATATGACATTCACCATGGAACTGGAAAAGGTTGGTCAGCTGTCTTTCCTGGTTATGTACTACTTGAAAGGAGAGCAGATGGTGTGTTTGGCCACTAGGTGTACCACAGACCAGCACAAACTGCTTTATACTTGCAAGGTACCAGTTGTCATCACTCAGCACACAACAACAGAATTCTAAAGATGTTGGCTCACAGAGCCCACACATTGTCAGACCAAGCTAGTTTGACACCAGAAGTAGAGGATCTACTCTTGGTTTCTTACAAATGTGTATACATGGTCTAACAGACTGAGCAGGCTATTCAACCAGTCACTATGCCACATGATAAAGAAGAAGGGCAAAATGAAGCAAAAACTGTGACACACCTACCATATGTGAGATCTGTTTCTCCTAAAATCAGCAGGATTCTCAGGAAGCACAACATCAAGAGTGTGTTCTGTCTACCTACCAAAATAAGAGGACTACTGGGAAATGTGCAAGTTGTACATTGGCCAAACAATTATGACAGTGAACATTAGAACCAAGTCATCAGAGACACATCTGGTTAAGACAGGCAGTGAACTCAGCCATTACTTGCACTGTCTGGAACTTAACCATGAACTATGTAAAAACGAGGTTTACGACTCAGAAGCCTACTTAATAGGACAGTGTTATAAGAGAGCCAGCAGAGACAAAGATGGCAGAAAACCTTACACTAGTGGGAACCAACTCAGCAAAGCCTAGGATCCTGTGTGGGAGCTGCTCAAAACACAACGGATGTGGCAGCAAAACTCAGCAGTAAGAAGAGCTGAGAACTGGGATGTGGGAAACAAACCCTAGACAGAGTACCAGGTGTACCATACCAAGGACAGAATGCCGGATTGCAATTAGATGCTCTGGACTGAAAACCAAATCCCAGCTAGCAATGAGGTGCACCTGATCAAAGACAAAATGTCTCAGGTCATCTCTACTGGGAATGGAGAGCAGAAGGAGCGTCTAAAACTGACCATGGAGGGGGAACGCAATATATAGAAATATTGGACCCCTTCCACTTAACTAGCAGTCTCTGGTATCACCTCATGGAGACAATGAGTGATTTGTTGAAATATTGTAAAAAGATGACACTGATATCTAGCAGAACACCTGACACGTCAAGACATCAAACAAAAAATTAATTATGTAACTTTATTTTTTGAAGTGATAGTTAAAACTTTGACTGGCCCCTTGTAAACTGACTTACTTTATTAAAATGGAGATAAGCATGTGTCCTCTAACAGTGGCTGTTTCCCCTCCTTATGTACTCAAAAAATTTTGAGAAGGCAGCTCACAGAAGAATATTAAACCACCTTTTTGACAATAATCTTTAAACAGCAGGTTAGTTTGATTTCTGTAAGGCCTTCTCTAATGAGAAAGTATGAAAGTATATTATCTCCCAAAATCAGATCTGGCAGGACTAAATAAGAAATTTTACCCTGTTTGTATTTTCTGTGATCTTGCCACTGTATATAGATCATAAAATTTGCATCGCTCACGAACCTCTGAGAGACCCAATGCTCATTCACAACTGGAGCTAAAAATTTCAAAAGAAAACTTGGAGAATTCATTTCCAGACTGTGAGCTGCACAAGTTTTCAGGCATAACTTTCATTTCTGAAAATATTGCTATCGCTATTCATTCTCTTCGAGCCCTGACTGTGGTAAACCACAGTAAAAACATGTGTACTTAAATTTAATGATGTCATAAAGTGTCACATATGATAAAAGTGCTGACTGTCTTTATCAGTGGCTCTTGTGCTCTTCTGTCACTCTACAACAGAAGAAAGGTGAATTGGAAGGAGGATTCAGGATCACATATTTCTTGAAGAGCAATAATTTTATCATTTTTGATTCCATGGGAATGATGGTGCCCCATGACCATGATGTAATCCAGGACAGAAAGGAGGTCAGCATCAGTGGTAATGTGAGCTGTCTTTATTATTCCATTGCAATGGTCCAACTAATGCTTGTACATGCCTGAGTTAGGTTGGAATGTGTGTCATTATAATAATGATTCAGTCAACATGACTGCTTACAATGCACTGATGATAGCTGCACTGTCAGTTGAAATCTAGTCTGCAATGCAATAAAAATGACAGATGACATTACGACTGATGCTGACCTCCTTTCTGCCTGCAATAATTTTAATTAAGTTTTATAACACTAATGATTACAAAAAAAATATTTACAGATTTGATTAATCAGGTAATCTTAACACTATGATATTCCTTTTCCAGTAGACAGTAGTCATGTTCTTTACTCAGGTTTCTTATTAACTTGATTCCTCAGTACTGAGATCTGTTTCCAAGGATTGTCAGTTGGTGTGATATGCTTATTGACTGGTTCTTCTTTCAGGTGTTGCAGATGTTGACACCTGCATTTTTATGTACTCTGAACCAAGAGTCACTAACCACATAAGAGGTTGTTGTATGACGATACTTTATTTTGGAGAATTGGTAGATAATCAAGGCAGTGGAAAATATGCATACTGACTACAGCTGTAAATGACATTATGTGATATGTAAACAAAGAATATGGCCTCTTAGGAATACATAAGTGCATTAAGCAAGTTCTATTATTTAAAAATTTAAGTAGAGAAATACAGGCAATTTTATGTATATGTAACCTACGTTAGAGGACTAAAGACAATAATAACATCCTGAACTTCAAAATGTATCCAATAGGGTCAAAGGCATTACATGATTTAACAGCAGCATATATCTTTGGACTGTTGCCAGAAGGCAGAGGTTGAGTGACTTTCATCCTCATAGCAATTGAATCTTGATCAAAATAAGTAGAATTACAGCCTATGAAAAAGCAAATACAGCCACTGTATTTAAGTGTTTATGAGAGCATATGTGCATAAACCTAGATTGTTACTTATAGATAATGTGTGTACAATTTTTAAGTAATAAGGTACAGAAAGTTCTGGTTAAGAACTACAAATTATTTAGGAATAAATCCAGATGGCATGGGTTGTGCAGTAGCCATTGAAATCTCACATGTTGTGCTCTGCTGCATGTTGTGCCACTGGGTGGTCTACCCTGTTTTTGGCAACAGTTTAGCGGTGGTCATTCTTCTAGTTGACAGCTGGATGGTTGTCATACCAATGTAAAATGCTGTGCAGTGGCTACAGCAGAGTTGGTGTATAAAATGGCAGCTTTCGTAGGCGGCCTGGCCTCAGTGGGTTAGGCAGGTCTTGTGTCTGGGTCTTTCACAGGGGTACGATCCCTGTTGGAAGGGATTGGGGGATGGGAGTGGCACAGCGATGGACTAGGATATTGTGGAGGGTATGTGAGCTGCAGAACACCACTTTGGGAGGGGATGGAAGTATCTTGCATTATACGTCCCTCATTTCAGGGCGCGATGACAGATAATCAAACCTCTGACGAAGGACATGGTTCAGTCCCTCCAGTCCCAGCTGGTATTGGGTGACAGGGGGGCACTTCTTTGTGGTCGGTTCTTGGGATGGATGTGAGGAACAGGTGTGTGTGGGGATATGGCATGGGAGATCTGTTTGCGTATTAGGTTTGGAGGGTATTGCCTGTCTGTAAAGGCCTTTGTGAAGCCTTCAGCATATTGTGTGAAGGAGTTCTCATCATTGAAGATGCTTCTGCCATGGGTGGCCAGGCTCTGTGGGAGGAATTTTTTGTTGTGGAAGGGAGGCAGCTGTAAAAGTGCAGGTACTGTTGGTGATTGGTGGGTTTGGACTGAGGTGTGGATGGAGACATCTGAGAGGAGAGATCAACACTTAAGTGGGTGGCACAATGGGTGGAGGAGGTCCGGGTGAATGGGATGGAAGAGAAGTTGTTGAGATTGTGGAGGAACGAGGATAAGGTGTCCTACCTAACAGAGGCCAGGCCACCTGTGGAAGCAGCCATGTTATATACCAGCCCTGCTGTAGCCACTGCACAGCATTTTACATTGGTATGACAACCAACCAGCTGTCAACCTGAATAAATGGCCACTGCCAAACATTTTCCAAAAACAAGGTGGACCACCCAGTGGCACAACATGCAGCAGAGCACAACATTCAAGATTTCAATGGCTGCTTCACAACCCATGCCATCTGTATCCTCCCCACCACCACCAGCTTTTCTGAGCTGTGCAAATGGGAGCTATCCTTACAGCACATCCTTCACACCTGTAACTCCCTGGCCTAAAACTAAAGCGCACTTGTGCATGCATTTGTGTACACTATCTCCTATCCCAATTCATGTCAGCTAGTTGTATGGTGGTGCTATATCATTCCCTAGTGTGTGAAATCATGTGCCCAGTCATCTATCACCTGCCCTCTACCTGCACCTCTAGCTAGTCCACAGATGGCTCCCACAAGCCATTAGACGCTTCCCTCCAACCCCCTCCTTACCTCCCACCTCTCTCCCTCACATCACCCTACCCAGCACCCCATCTCACCTCAATACACTCACTTTGGGCCAGGAAAGAGCTGGCAGTTGACCGAGTACAATGTAGGGAGACAGGTGTGTGTGTGTGTGTGTGTGTGTGTGTGTGTGTGTGTGTGTATGTGTGTGTGTCTGTGGGGGGGGGGGGGGGGGAAGGGGGCATGTGCTAGCTCGCTTGTGTGCATGCACATTTGTGTGCATGTTTTTCCTAAAAGCTTGAAAAAGGAAATTCATTCTGAAAGTTAGCAAAGCTCTGTACCTTTTTTTGCGTAGCTATCGACAATACAGCACTTCTGCCCTTCAGTGATTCATCGACTTATAAGTAATAATTTTGAAGAATTTTTAGCATGGGGAGGTAGGTATACATCATATTACCATTTCAGAATACCATACTCATTACAACCCACCAGTAAGAATGGTGAAGCACTCAGGTGCATGTACTTTACTGAACATATTGTTCAAACAGATATGATACACGTGTTAGGATGATTCCAGAATTCCAAGTTATTTTAAATGGGTTGACTCATTGGTCTCTCAGCAGTAGAGATTTTATTCAATAGAAATATAAGGAAGCAATTATTTACTTGTGTTTCCGATATGCCGGTTATATTTCAAGCTTACTGGGTCAAAGAAGCATTAACAACTTCACCTTCATACTGAACGGTTAAGCTAATAATCGTTTATAGTATCATACATGTGAGCACAACTGGGATTTATACCTCTTATCTATAATAGTTGTATAATACAATAGCAACACATCCTTTACCTTGTCTCTGTCAGGGAATCCAAATGGATAATGAGTGTAAACGTGTGTGTGTGTGTGTGTGTGTGTGTGTGTGTGTGTGTGTTTGTTTGTTTGTTTTATATATGTGAAGAAAGAGTTTGTGTAGTAGGCCCCTGGAACAGTGCAATTACTAAACATTAGGGAAAAGATATTGGGTTGCCTCATAAGTTCGTCTGCTTTTTGTTACAGTGCAGTCAGAAAGAACAGCTGGGAACACATCTCCACACAGCAGAGCTATGACAGAATGGTTGCTGACCTGTCTGATTACACACTTCACACACAAGGTCATGCACAATATAACTAAATAAGATGGATCAATTTTGTAAGCAAACTGTTTATTTCCAGCAGTATAAATCATTATTGTCGAGAATATTTTGTCATTTCTCTGGAAGCTTATAATGTCATTCTTCCAAAATGTGGGGAGTTTTCAGGTTGATGAACTCTTTGAGGTTCAGTCTGCAGTCCTCCACGGAGGTGAGGTGTTTGCTATTGAGCAGATTCTGCAGGGAACAGAATTGATGGAAGTTGGAAGGGGAAATGTCTGGCAAATATAACAATTGGTGTAACACATCCCACTCAATAGAACACAACTTTTGATGGGTCACTATAGAGGTGTGTGGTCTTGTCGTTGTCATGGTGAAAGGCAATACTGTGTCCCAAATCCGGCCATTTCTCATCAGTGGCTGCCTTGAGATGATCCAACTGTGAACATTATTTCTCGGAAGTGATAGTCTCGTTGCCGGCCGGTGTGGCCGTGCGGTTCTAAGCGCTTCAGTTTGGAACCGCGTGACCGCTACGGTCGCAGGTTCGAATCCTGCCTCGGGCATGGATGTGTGTGATGTCCTTAGGTTAGTTAGGTTTAAGTATTTCTAAGTTCTAGGGGACTGATGACCTCAGTAGTTAAGTCCCATAGTGCTCAGAGCCATTTGAACCATTTGATAGCCTCGTTTGGAAGAAGTATGTAATTCAGGACATCTCTGCAATATCACCACATGCATAGCAGAACTTTTCTTGGATGCAGCCCTGGTTTAGGGACAGATAGTGGCCCTGTCCTGTCTTGCACCACAATATACTCCTCCAGGCATTGTTGTACACAATCCACTTCTCATCTCCAGTTGCCAGCTGTTCCAGAAAAGGAGCATTTTGATTGCATTTCAATAAGGAGTCACAGATGAACAAGTGCTGAAACAAATTTGTTTCACTCAGTTCATGAGAAACCCATCACGAATATTTACGTAACCCAGATTCTTCAAGTTCCTAGCTACAGTAGTGCGAACAACACTGAGCTCCAATGCTAACACTCCCATTGTCATTCGTGGCTTGTTGACTATCATGTCATTAAGCTGTTCCACATCTGCAACTGTTGACGAGGTTTGCCGTTATGGCAAAATTCACAGTTTGAAATCAATTAAATCACTTTTGACACCCTTGAGCCATTATTGCATCATCCTTGTGTACAGCAAAAATCTTCTGCTGGCATTTTGAGGTGATAGTAAAATAGCATAAGATGTCAGATATGTTACTTATTGCTTTCCATAGCCTGTAAACACTTGTTCACACTGTTCTGTCCTACACCAGGCACAAACATACACTGGCATATCAAATGGCATGTCAGGTTGTCGACTTCTACATTGTACGGGGATTAGGCAACTGTGTTACCTCGCTGATGGTGGGGGGAGTCACAGCGGGTGCAAAGTTCAAAGTTTGCAGGCATTATAGATGGAAAGCATGAGCAAAACGAGCGAACTCATGATACAACCCAATACAACGCTGTTCACTAAACACCTAAATACACTATCGTTTGTGGAAATTGCAACACCAAGACAGAAAAGCATGAATTCAGTTAATTTAATACCACAGGTTAGGTACATGACAAGTAACAAATGATTACCTTTTCAAATCTGTACGTGTCCTTTGAGCTTACTATTCAGTATGTCGTGTGGCCACCATGACCTGCAATTAGAGCTGCTATATGCCAAGGCATTGAATCAATAAGGTCCTGAGAGATTTCCCTCCACGCAGTTTGTATCCAAGCCCACAAATCTGTGACACCAGTTACTGAAGGACCACGACGCACCAGGTGCCGACCAACCATATCCCAGACATGTTCGATGGGCGACATGTCTGGCGAATGTTAAGGCCAGGGAAGCAATCATACTCATCGCTCTTCGAAGAAGGCCTGTACATTCCTCACAATATGTGACCAGGCATTGTCCTGTTGAAATGTGGCCTGCATAGATGCCTGAAGCACAGGGAGTACCTCAGGCTCCACAACCTCCATTAGGTACCAGTTGCTGTTCAAAGTGCCCGCAATATGTACGAGGTGAGATCGCTTGTTGTAACCAGTGGTGCCCCAAACCATCACACCTGGTGTTTGTCCACTGTGCCACTCCAAAATGCAGCCCTCCAGGTTGCGCTCACCACGGTACAGCTGGACACGTATGCAGCCATCACTGTAGGACACATTGAAGTGGGCTCATCCGAAAATATTACATGTTGCTACTCAGCACCCCAGTGACGGCGTTCACGTGCCCATTGCACTCAGAGGAGCTTGTGGTTTTCGGTCAATGGAAGCCGATGTAATGGCATGCTTGCAACCAGTCCAACCTGCAGCAGACGGCAACCAACTGTCGATGCAGACAAGTTCACACCTATTGCAATGCTCCAGCGATGAGCCAACACTGTGGTTGATGCTGTATGGTCCGCAATGGCTATGTGGACAAGATTACGGTCATCCTGTACTAAGGGTCATGTTCCATGGTCCAGTTCCTGCTTATTGCTTTGAATGACCTTCCTCTATCCACTGCTTCCACACACGCATCACTGTCGTAACAGCATGCCCTATTTGAGCTGAAATGTCACAGTATAACAACCCCGTTTCCCGGAAACCAATCACTCTGCCCCTTTCAAACTTGCTCACATGCCGATACGGCTCCCTTTGATGTTGATGAGGCATACTGGCACTCACTGTATTGTTTCCATTTTATGTGACGGCTCTGCACCGACTACACTAGGAACAACACCGACCCTGTCAGACCAACACAAGAGGGCTCTGCTCAGCCTAAGTGTACCCCATCTTGCTGCAAAACGTATCACATATTGCTTGCACACCCATCGCCACTTCCATAAAGTGTAGGCACTATTTGCTAATTTCTTCTCGGTGCTGCACTTTTCACAAATGGTAGTGTATATTAATGCTGGCTATTAATTAATGATGTCACACTGAAGAGGGCAAGAGAGGGGTAAAAGTACTCTTATACAAAGTTGCTGAATGATGTACTAATAGCCAGGTAACAGCCAGATGATACATAGTGACATTCAGAGACACAGCAACACAATGTGTTTGCAGTGAATGAAAATAATAGAGGACTATACTTGCAAAACAGCAGATGAGGAAGCTAAGTAATCAAGTAATGATTCTAGATAAATTAGGAGTAAGTTATCTCAAAATACAGGTGTAGATGGAAGAGTGGAGCATAACATTAAGAGGGTAATTGTGTAATGGATAGAGTAGATGTACCAAAGAATGGATAACCTATGCCTAAAGGGAGCAATGGTGTGAAAATCTGGCAGCCTTCTGATGAAGGAGGTGTACCCAATAGTTTCTACAGGCTTAGAATGCTGTCATTTTCAGGCTTACTCAGAATTTGTGGAGGACTTAACTGATATGTAGTGGTCTAATTTCTATACTGATTTAATAAATGAATAACAGTGACATAAGAGTCTGAGTTGTGTGTGCTGTTCATGATGTAGGTTATCTATATAAATAAAAATGTAAATATTCATTTGTTAAAAGTCATGTATTTCCAAAAGTTCATCACCAATTGCTTTTAAATAGCATGTTTTTATGTATGTACAGGAACACCATGTGGTATACAAACATACTAGCTGTTTGTTACCTGCAGCTTTGCTAGCATATCAGTAAAATGAAATGACATGTGCATGAATGGCTTTATTAGCCTCAGGAAACCGTTTGGGAAGTTCAGCCACATGGTGCAAATCTTTTTATTTGACGCCACTTCGGTGACTCGTGTGTCGATGATGATAAAATGATGATAAGGAACCCCCCTGCCACACACACACACACACACACACACACACACACACACACAGAGGGTTGTAAACAAAAGACCGTGAGATGTTGATGCTTATCAGTAGTTTTGTTATGATGAATGATGGTGACGGACTAAAATATAATGTGGACTTCCTAAAAATATCAAATAGCATTAAACTAATGAATAAAGAAAATCAATCATTTGTAGTTCAATGCAACACAAGTTTTATAACATTTGTACCTGTAATGACATCAGCCGCCCTCTTGTTTCTTCCTCAACCTGCAGTTGCAGTTGCATACCATAATCAAATGCAACCTCACTGAAAGCCTCCCGCAGCCTACATTTAAAGGCATGATGGCTCTCTCATGCAGCATTTAATGGATGTCAATGTTGTGAGTCTTCAAACATTTCAGGAGCTGTAAGAGACGCATGATGCTCAGCAGCTAAAATGTGACAAGCTTGTGACTGATACCAGTATGCAAGTATGGATTAAACATGTAGAGGATGGTATAATTATTGTATTCATTATGTTGCATCATATTATATAGAACAAATCACACAATAGAAGCATTTTCACACATATAAACACCAACAGTAAATATCTTTTTTAAAGCATCGTGTTTTAGTACCTGAATAGTGTAAGTTCGCGTTGTTTTTGTTTTGAACGGCCAGTGTCGGTTGGTCACAGCCAGTGTGCTCCCTGCCGCCGTTGGATAAGCAGCTGCCAGCAGCTAGTCGTATACTCTTAGCTCACTTATTTGTTACATAGTTTAATTCTTAATTTCTTTGCATGTTTTTGGGAACTTGCATTGTTTAATTCATAAATTTCAGGTGTATTATAGTATTTGGGAGTTGTAGCATCGCGTTTTAGTACCTGAATAGTGTAAAATCGCGTAGTATCCTTCTGCCGCCGAGCAGTGTGTCAGCAGTGCGCAAGTAGCAGCATTATTGCATTTACTAGGCAATCTTGTATTTTAATAACCGTTTAAATTTTGTGTCGAATTGTTTGTGCTCTCTGTAGATTAGTTCAGACATTCTTTGCACAACAGTATTTAGCATGGATAAGGACTGCAACTGCTGTGTTCGGATGTGGGCTGAGTTGGCATCCCTTCGCTCCCAGCTTCAGGCAGTGTTGGCTTCGGTCACACAGCTTGAGGCTGTTGCCAATGGGAATCACTGTGGGGGTCCGGATGGGGGTTTGTCGGGGACGGCCAGCTTGTCCCACGCATCTCCCGATCAGACTACAGCTGTGGCTGCCCAGGATACTGCCCACATTGAGGCTGACCCCTCACCCATGGTAGAGTGGGAGTTCGTCTCGAGGTGTGGCAGGGGGCAAAAGACATTCCAGAGGGCTGAACGGAAGGCCTCTCCAGTTTGTCTGACAAACCGGTTTCAGGCTCTGTCTCCGGCTGATACTGATCTTCGGCCAGACATGGCTGCTTGTCCTGTTCCAGAGGTTGCCCCTCAGTCTGCAAGATGCGGGCAGTCACAGAGGGTGGGCTTACTGGTAGTTGGGAGCTCCGTCAGGCACATAATGAAGCCCCTTAGGGATATGGCAGCAAGAGACGGGAAGAAAACCAATGTGCACTCCATGTGCATACCGGGGGGAGTCATTCCAGATGTGGAAAGGGTCCTTCTGGATGCCATGAAGGGTACAGGGTGCACCCATCTGCAGGTGGTCGCTCATGTCGGCACCAATGATGTGTGTCACTGTGGATCGGAGGAAATGGCTTCCGGCAGCTATCTGATTTGGTGAAGACTGCCAGTCTTGCTAGCGGGATGAAAGCAGAGCATCGTTGACAGGACTGACTGCGGACCTCTGGTACAGAGCCGAGTGGAGGGTCTGAATCAGAGGCTGAGACGGTTCTGCGACCATGTGGGCTGCAGATTCCTCGACTTGCGACATAGGGTGGTGGGGTTTTGGGTTCCGCTGGATAGGTCAGGAGTCCACTACACACAGCAGGCAGCTACACGGGACGGGCGCTGATAACCTCGCTGTTGTGTGCCCTAAAACACTAATATCATCATAATCATAATCATCGGGTAGCAGGGGTTGTGTGGCGTGGACTGGGCAGTTTTTTCGGTTAGATGGCCTCGAGCAATTACAGAAAGGGCAACAGTCTCAAAGGGTGCGGGGCAAAGTCAGGACATGCGGGGACCAAGCAGCAATCGGTATTGTAATTGTAAACTGTCGAAGCTGCATTGGTAAACTACCGGAACTTCAAGCACTGATAGAAAGCACCAAAGCTGAAATCGTTATAGGTACGGAAATCTGGCTGAAGCCAGAGATAAATTCTGCTGAAATTTTTACAAAGGCACAGACGGTGTTTAGAAAGGATAGATTGCATGCAACCGGTGGTGGTGTGTTTGTCGCTGTTAGTAGTAGTTTATCCTGTAGTGAAGTAGAAGTGGATAGTTCCTGTGAATTATTATGGGTGGAGGTTACACTCAACAATCGAGCTAAGTTAATAATTGGCTCTTTTTACCGACCTCCTGACTCAGCGCCATTAGTGGCAGAACAACTGAGAGAAAATCTGGAATACATTTCACATAAAATTCCTCAGCATGTTATAGTCTTGGTGGAGATTTCAATTTACCAGATATAGACTGGGAAACTGAGATGTTTAGGATTGGTGGTAGGGACAGAGCATCGAGTGACATAATGCTGAGAGCACTATCCGAAAATTACCTCGAGCAATTAAACAGAGAACCGATTCGTGGAGAAAACATCTTGGACCTACTGATAACAAACAGACCCGAACTTTTCGACTCTGTAAGTGCAGAACAGGGAATCAGTGATCATAAGGCCGTTGCAGCATCCCTGAATATGGAAGTAAATAGGAATATAAAAAGAAGGGAGGAAGGTTTATCTGTTTAGCAAGAGTAATAGAAGGCAGATGTCAGACTACCTAACAGATCAAAATGAAAATTTCTGTTCCGACACTGACAATGTTGAGTGTTTATGGAAAAAGTTCAAGGCAATCGTAAAATGAGTTTTAGACAGGTATGTGCCGAGTAAAACTGTGAGGGATCGGAAAAACCCACCGTGGTTCAACAACAAAGTTAGGAAACTAGTGCGAAAGCAAAGGGGGCTTCACTGCAAGTTTAAATGCAGCCAAAACCTCTCAGACAAACAGAAGCTAAACGATGTCAAAGTTAGTGTAAGGAGGGCTATGCGTGAAGCGTTAAGTGAATTCGAAAGTAAAATTCTATGTACCGACTTGACAGAAAATCCTAGGAAGTTCTGGTCTTACGTTAAATCAGGAAGTGGCTCGAAATAGCATATCCAGACACTCTGAGATGATGATGGGATTGAAACAGAGGATGACACGCGTAAAGCTGAAATACTAAACACCTTTTTCCAAAGCTGTTTCACAGAGGAAGACCGCACTGCAGTTCCTTCTCTAAATCCTCGCACAAACTAAAAAATGGCTGACATCGAAATAAGTGTCCAAAGAATAGAAAAGCAACTGAAATCACACAACAGAGGAAATTCCACTGTACCTGATGGGATACCAATTCCATTCTACACAGAGTACGCGAAAGAACTTGCCCCCCTTCTAACAGCTGTGTACCGCAAGTCTCTAGAGGAATGGAAGGTTCCAAATGATTGGAAAAGAGCACAGGTAGTCCCAGTCTTCGAGCAGATGCGCAAAACTATAGACCTATATCTCTGACATCGATCTGTTGTAGAATTTTAGAACATGTTTTTTGCTCGCGTATCATGTCATTTTAACATCTACATCTACATCCATACTCCGCAAGCCACCTGACGGTGTGTGGCGGAGGGTACCTTGAGTACCTCTATCGATTCTCCCTTCTATTCCACTCTCATATTGTTCATGGAAAGAAGGATTGTCGGTATGCCTCTGTGTGTGCTCTAATCTCTATGATTTTATCCTCATGTCTCTTCATGAGATATACGTAGGAGGGAGCAATATACAGCTTGACTCCTCGGTGAAGGTATGTTCTCGAAACTTCAGCAAAAGCCCATACCGAGCTACTGAGCGTCTCTCCTGCAGAGTCTTCCACTGGAGTTTATCTATCATCTCTGTAACGCTTTTGTGATTACTAAATGATCCTGTAACAAAGCGCACTGCTCTCCGTTGGATCTTCTCTATCTCTTCTATCAACCCTACCTGGTACGGATCCCACACTGCTGAGCAGTATTCAAGCAGTGGGTGACCAAGCGCACTGTAACCTACTTCCTTTGTTTTCAGATTGCATTTCCTTAGGATTCTTCCAATGAATCTCAGTCTGGCATCTGCTTTACCGACGATGAACTTTATATGGTCATTCCATTTTAAATCACTTTGCTATATTGTAGCTAAATGATAAGGGATCTTTATTTCTATGTATTCACAGCACATTACACTTATCTACATTGAGATTCAACTGCCATTCCCTGCACCATGCATCAATTCGCTGCAGATCTTCCTGCATTTCAGTACAATTTTCCATTGTTACAACCTCGCGATATACCACAGCATCATCCGCAAAAAGCCTCAGTGAACTTCCGATGTCATCCACAAGGTCATTTATGTATATTGTGAATAGCAACGGTCCTACGACCCTCCCCTGTGGCACACCTGAAATCACTCTTACTTCGGAAGACTTCTCTCCATTGAGAATGACATGCTGCGTTCTGTTATCTAGGAACTCTTCAATCCAATCACACAACTGGTCTGATAGTCCATATGCTCTTACTCTGTTCATTAAACGACTGTGGGGAACTGTATTGAATGCCTTGCGGAAGTCAAGAAACACGGCATCTACCTGGGAACCCGTGTCTATGGCCCTCTGAGTCTCATGGATGAATAGCACGAGCTGGGTTTCACACCTACTCCTACTCTGTAGGAATCAACACAGATTTCAGAAACAGCAATTGTGTGAGACCCAACTCACTTTATTTGTTCACGAGACCCAGAAAATATTAGATACAGGCTCCCAGGTAGATGCCATTTTCCTTGAGTTTCGGAAGGTGTTCGGTACAGTTCCACACTGTCGCCTGATAAACAAAGTAAGAGCCTACGTAATATCAGACCAGCTGTGTGGCTGGATTGAAGAGTTTTTAGCAAACAGAACACTGCATGTTGTTCTCAATGGAGAGACATCTACAGACGTTAAAGTAACCTCTGGCGTGCCACAGGGGAGTGTTATGGGACCATTGCTTTTCACAATATATATAAATGACCTAGTAGATAGTGTCGGAAGTTCCATGCAGCTTTTCGCGGGTGATGCTGTAGTATACAGAGAAGTTGCAGCATTAGAAAATTGCAGCGAAATGCAGGAAGATTTGCAGCGGATAGGCACTTGGTGCAGGGAGTGGCAACTGACTCTTAACATAGACAAATGTAATGTATTGCGAATACATAGAAAGAAGGATCCTTTATTGTATGATTATATGATAGCAGAACAAACACTGGTAGCAGTTACTTGTGTAAAATATCTGGGAGTATGCGTGCAGAACGATTTGAAGTGGAATGATCATATAAAATTAATTGTTGGTAAGGCGGGTGCCAGGTTGAGATTCATTGGGAGAGTCCTTAGAAAATGTAGTCCATCAACAAAGGAGGTGGCTTACAAAACACTCGTTTGACCTATACTTGAGTATTGCTCATCAGTGTGGGATCCGTACCAGGTCGGGTTGGCAGAGGAGATAGAGAAGATCCGAAGAAGAGTGGCGCGTTTCGTCTCAGGGTTATTTGGTAAGCGTGATAGCGTTACGGAGATATTTAGCAAACTCAACTGGCAGACTCTGCAAGAGAGGCGTAGAGAGATTCGAGCGTGCACATGGGCTTTCCAGCAGTCATTGTTCCCACGAACCATACGCGATTGGAACAGGAACGGGAGGTAATGACAGTGGCATGTAAAGTGCCCTCCGCCACACACCGTTGGGTGGCTTGCAGAGTGTAAATGTAGCTGTAGAAACCGTAATTATTGTTTCATATATTGTATTATATTTTTCAAATCAATAAATGTCTTGCACTAAACACTTTTTAAAGCAGCCTATGTTCTTCCTCAGTGTCTGAGCTGTCTGCATATCAGATTTCATCAAAAATGATTCAGCAGTTCTGAATATAAAATAGCAAAAGGAATACATTGTTAGCAACAACCAGATGTTCGTTTGTTCAAAATCTTAAATCGCCGAAAGTTCTTCACCAATTACTATCAAGCTTTGACACAACATTGCGTGTGAATACATGGGTTTCATATAAATATTTTTTAATATACAGAACATGAAAATGTTATATATAATAGAAAAAGTTAGTATCAAAATTCTTAAAAATTCTTGACCAGTTCACTTCAAATTTTTACACAATACTCCGATGACCATTTGGGTGAACATAACTATATATTTCTAATATATGTAAATATGTATCTAATATATAAAATGGAAGCAGTATTACTAAAAATTTGAAATAGTACTCAGTCGATTTAGTTCAAAGTTTTACCTACTGTAATGGACGCATGTAAGCTCTGTAGTTTTTACTACACATGCACATGCAGAGAGAGAGAGAGGGAGAGGGAGAGAGAGAGAGAGAGAGAGAGAGAGAGAGAGAGAGAGAGATATGCCAATACATTAATAACTGGTGTAACCACCAGAATGTTGAATGCAAGCATGTAAATGTGCGTGCATTGATGCATTGCGTTGTACAGGTGCTGGATGTCAGTTTGCAGGGTGGAGTTCATGCTTGTTGCACTTGGTCAGGCAATAAATGGATGGTTAATGCTGTTGGACGAAACTGGAGTTGTCGTCCAATGATGTTCCATAAGTGCTCATCTGGAGACAGATCTGGTGATTGAGCAGGCAAAGGCAACATGTTGACACTCTGCAGAGCATGTTGGGTTACAGCAGTGATATGTGGGTGAGCATTATCTTGTTACAAAACACTCCCTGGAAAGCTGTTTGTGAATGGCAGTGCAACATGTTGAACCACCAGACTGACATGTAGATTTGCAGTCAGGGTACGTGGGATACGAAATTTCATCCCGGACGATAACTCCAGTTGAAGATCCAGTGTGGCTAGGCCGCAGACAAGTTGGTTGCAGGCTCTCAACTGGCCTCCTCCTAACCAACACACAGCCATCACTGGCATCAAATTAGAACCAGCTTTCATCAAAAAACACAACAGATCTCCACTTGGCTCTCCAGTGAACTCTCAGTTGTCACCAATGAATTTGAAATGGCAGAGGTTTGGGGCACTCTACAGGGCATTTGGCTCGGAGCTGTCCTTCAAGTAACTGATTTGTAACAATTCAGTATCTTACTGTGGTGCCAACTGCTGCTCAAATTGCTGCTGCAGATACAGCATGACACACCAGAGCCATATGCCGAGTATACTGGCCTTCCCTCTCGGTAGTGCCATGTGACTATCTGCAGCCTGGTCTTCTTGCGACCATATATTCTCAGGACAACAGCAACCATGTACAGTGGCTACATTCCTGCCAAGTTTTCTACAATATCACAGAAAGAACATCCAGCTTCTTTTAGCCCTATTGCATAACCTCATTCAAGCTCAGTGAGATGTTGATAATGGCATCTTTGTCGCCTTAAAGGCATTATTGACTAATATCAACTGACCACATCCAATCTCAAAGGTAACTAATGCTCACGACCATTGTAGTGTGTATTTAAACAGACCTGATTTGCATTCTCATAGTGGCACTACTAGTGCCACTCTTATGTGACTGGTGCGAAATCTGAATAGATATCATCTTCCTGACGCAGAAACATACCTACCTATTTTTGTTACACAATTCCTTCTTGGTGCTGATATTTTTTTCTGTCTGTGTATATGTGAAATATATAATAATGAAATGTTGTTAGCAATAGGAACATTATATTTCTGGCTTATCGGCTTATGATTAGAGTACTACTACAAAATATGAATTTGCATTAACAATAAACAAAGCTCAGCATCAGAGAGAGTGGGCAACATAAGATGCACAGATGGGTGAGAGGAAATGGACATAGAAAATGGAAAGAATGATGTGGATTGAGGGAGGAGGCAGGAGGAGATGGAGGGAGAGCGGAGTGACGGTAATAGACAGAGAGAGAGGGAGAGTTGGAGGAGGAGGAGATGGAGCGAGATGGGGGGAGCATAAGAAGGACAGTGAGGGGGGGGGGGGGGAGGGAGAAGATGGATAGAGAAATGGGTGCCAAGGTTATGGACAGAGGAAGGGGAAGGAGGAGGAAAGGGACACTGAGAGCGGGAAGGATGAGGAGATGGACAGAGACAGGAAGGAGAAAGAGATTAGGTCATATATCTACTTCCCATACATATTAAAAATGTGTGCTTCCTCTTTTCTTTCTTTTCCATTTAGCCAGACTTAGATAGGAACATGTGGCTGGGAAAAGCTAGTCTATATAAATAAAAACGTAAATGTTTGTTTGTTCGTTCAGAATCGTATATCCCCAAAAGTTCCTCACAAATTGCTTAAAAATTTTGACACAATCTTGTATGCGAATATACACTTGTTTCCTATAACTATTTTTTTAAAAATATATATGATAAATAAATAAATATATAGTATATAAAGGGGAAATGTCATCATCAAATATTTCAAAAAGCTCTTGAATGATTTACGTCAAATTTTTATGCATTACTCTGATAAACATTCGGACGGACATAGGCTATATATTTTTAAATATATATGTAATATAAGGGAAATATTGTTACTTAAAATTTTTATGCTTTACTGTAATAAATGTATGGACACATACAGGCACTATTTTTTAATGTATGTAATACATACATATGTACAGTGTGTTCCACCCAACACTGCCATCGTATATATTTTCCAAATGAAACAAAATGTGAAAAATGCAATTCGGCAGGAATGCATCTATGTTGGCAGCTCAGACAGTGGACAGGAATGCATAATCCATAAGGGTCATTGAACACCAAATTCAACATTAAGTTAGGTTTTATGTCACATGTAATTTTTTTTCCTAAAGAAATGAAAACTAAAGGTACAATTATGCTGGCAGACCTGCTTTCACAGTTCTAAACCTCATACATTCTAAAATACTAGACTTTAAAGGATATCAAACGGCACCAAAGTTTCTGCTGTAATGCATACGGCAAGGGTTTCCAACACTGCCCTGCAGCCTGCTGGCAGGGGCTCACACAATGGGAAGGAATGCACACTACATAAAAGCAAAAAAAGCATGACTTCAAACACAAAGTTACCTTTATTTAAATGGCACATGTATCTTTTTCTAAAGAAATGAAAACTAGAGGTACAATTTAGTGGAAAATATGTGGCTCTGGTGTCCTAAATACAATTATTGGTGGCACATAGCCCTTATTAGCGGCACATAACCCACAGAATCTTAAGGTATGTGCATGATTTCCAGCATAGAAAAGCACTCACAAATAACCTTTAATGACATATCCGATCAAACTGTGTCACCTGCACAGCTGTTAGAAGTTCCCACTGCTTGTATAAATACACTTGTGGTGACGGAGAACAATTCCGTGTTGCACAGATTGTAGTGTTTCCGCAGATATTGCACCACATGTAGTGGGTAATACGTTGCTGCATCTCATCTGATGTTGATGGGTTTCATGGTATACACACTCTTTCATTGCACCCTAGAGAAAGAAGTCTAATGGCAATGCGTCAGGGGAGTGTGCTGGGCAGCTCACAGGAACTCCCATGCTATCCATGTACTTGGACACATTGCATTCACAACTTCCCTGGAAAAACATGCATAATGTGCAGGGCATCCATCATCCTGGAACCACAATGATAGACACATTTCAAATCCCATATCCTCCATGAAAATAGGTAGAGCACCTTGCTGAAATGATGCGTATCACCATCTGGTTAATGTTCCCGGATAAAAATAGGGATCTACAGTATGGGTACCAATGATTCTGCACCAAACATTGACAATCTACTGTCATTGATGAGCAAAAGTTTGAAACCACTGGGGATTTTGCACAGACCAGTAGTGCATGTTCTGCAGAGTCACGTGACTATGATTTGTGAACGTACCTTCAGTCGTAGACAGTGTATCAGTTAGGAAGTCAGGATGACCTTGCAACTGCTGAAGTGCAAAATGGCAGAATTCAGAGAGGCTTGAAAGTCATTACCATACAAAGGAGTAACATATCATATGGATGAAACATATGCCTATGCAAAATCCTCTACACATCATTTTGGCTTATTCTAGAATCACTTGCATTCTGTCATACACTCACCTTAGGACTGTGCTCTACAAGAGCCAGAACAGCAATATAGCAATTTTATTGTCATTTTTGGTTGCTGTGTTTGTATGTTGATGCTTTCTGGATGCCCAGCTGCCTGTTTCCATGAGACTTGTGCAGATGTTGGAAATGGAACAATGTAGAGGACACTGTCAATCTGGGTACCATTCAGCACACACTGCTACAGCTGTTGTTGCATTTCTGTGACATCTGGTGTAAATTAACATCATATTTAGTTCTTCTATTACTGAAGACCGTCATCTTGACAAGACAACCACAGATGTCACAAAACATGCCAAAATAGGGATAGCACTGTCAGAAACATATATGTAATGTGTCACAGTGTATTTTTCTGTTTGACGCTGACAGCAGTACTGCAGGCCTGAGCAAGAGAGACTAATAGACTGAATAGCATAGGTAGAATGTGCGTACTGATAGTGGTCTATTTACAGCAGGCTGCAGGAAAATTCAGGCAACCATTGCCCTGCACATTACAGCAGAAACTGTGGCACCATTGCCATCCTTTAAAGTCTAATATTTCAGAATGTATGTGGTTCAGAACAATGAAACTAAGTCTGCCATCACTAATTGTACCTCTAGTTTCTATTTCTGTAGGAAAAAGATACATGTGCCATTTAAAAACCTAACTATGTGTTGAAAGTGGTATTCATTGACTTGTACAGATTATGCATTCCTGAACATTGTATGAGCCCCTGACAGGTGCATCCCTGGCCAATTTTTCATGTTTTGTTTCTTTTCAGAAATATATGACATGGCAGAGGTGGGTGGGAAACCCCATATACAAAATATATAATAGTGAGACGGTACCATAAAGGAAAATTGTGCTGATGGCTTAACTACTTATGATTAGAATACTACAACAAAATATGAATCTGCAGTAACAATAAACAAAGCTCAATATTAGAGGGGGGGGATTGGAGAGGGACATAGGAGTAGAAAGCAGAAAGGATGTTAAGGATGGAGAGAGGGAGCCCGGGTAGATGGGGAGGGAGAGGGGGAGGAGGTGATGGACAGACAGAGGGAAGGAGGAGGAGATAGACAAAGAAAGGGGGAGGAAGAAATGGACAGGGATGGGGGAACAGATTTGGAAGTATATTCAATTCTCATACATACCAGTAAGTTGTGCTTCCTCTTTTCTTAATTTCCCATTTAACCAGACTGAGACTTGTACAAGCAATGAAGTCTTCAGAAACAATTTTGTGCCTATATTAATAATTTTTTCATGTGCTTAGTTGTCTGTGAGACAGACTGTTAAAGACAGCAGCTAATCAACAGGCACTGGGACCTTCAGTGCAATACAGTGTGGGAAGAACAAAAAATTCTCTGCCAACCAGGTAGTGGATGTATTAGAAGACAGTGTTTTTTAATTCAAAGATAACGAATCAGAGAGGGATAGCTGGAACCTTAAGAATAAAGAAATGCCCTTAGTGATGATAGTGTGGAACCAGAGCTTTCAAATATGCTTCATGAGACTGAAGAATTAGAAGATATGGATGGTGATGATGACGAAATCATACAGGTGAAGAACCCACACTGGCAGATGTTATGAAATCAGATGAGACATGGCATGATGAACCACACAACATGTCATATCACCTTTTTACAAAATGGGAATGTTTACAAATTCATCCCACTAGCAATACACACATGGATTCCTTGATGCTACTACTTACAGAAGACATTCTCTAGCATACAGTTGATGAAACGAATGACATGGCAGTGAGTATATTTCTGAGCAGTAATACAAAGAACAGGTCTAGGATACATAATTGAAAACCTGTTAGTATGGGCAATTTTTTTTTTAGGTGTTTCATTACACATGGGTGTTGTGCTGCTCAATTACGGGATCATTGGAAGAAAGATTTTCTGTTACGAAAGAGAGAACTAGTGATGAGCATGAGAAGAGACAGATATATGATCATTTTACACTCATTATATTTTGCTAAAAATCCACAACAAGGACATCTCAAACCAGATGATTGATTATATGAAATGAACCCATACTAATTTATTTTAACATTAGAATGTGTCAAGTTTATTTTCCAAGTAGAGACCTACCTTTAGATGAATCCATGATTCTTTGGAGAAAGACATTGTCCACTAGACAACATATAGGAAATAAAATGCATAAATAAGGCCTCAAAATGTTACTGGCATTCAATTCGGTTGGTTTTGTAAATAAATGCACTGTTTTCATAGGGATGCTAGATGATATGGGCGGGAGGTCTCATGCTGAAAAAGATGTTTTGTATTTGCTGGGGGAGAAGCTGCATCTTAGCCATCATATTTACATGCACAGTTAGTACAATAGCTTCACATTTTTGAAAACTTTATTGAAGATGAAAACGCGTTGCACTGAGACACTGAGGTTAAACAGGAGGAACACTCCAAAACTGAGTAAAGGAAACACAATTGCTCGCTACTTGCATGACATGATGATCGGAAAATGGAAGGATAGGGAAGATGCTAGTCACATTTCCATGGAATTTAAGAACACAATGATACAAGTGATGAACTCACACCAAAAAACAATCTCAAAATCACTGCCAATTTTCGAATACAATGCAAATATGTCAGGGGCTGATAATTATGATCAGATGTTGTCATATTATTTTTGTGAATGGTTGACCGTTCACTGGTATAAAAGAACTCTTCCTCGACATGCTACTTTTCAATTTGCATTACTTTTACAACAAATATCTGGGGAGTAAACTGAAACTATATGATTACAGAATAAAAATAATGAAGGGACTGCTTTCTCCAATGGAAATTCGAAGACATGTGAGAAAGAGACTGCAAAGGTGGGAACCATCCAGAGGGAAAACGCAAATCATAAGGAAGAAATGTAAAAAGTGTGCCAGATGGTGCAAGCGTACTGACACACCATGTAAGTGTACAGACTGCCCAGACAATCCTGGATACTGTTTGTACTGCTGTACGATAACATAGAAATAGTGAGAATTTTGTTTAGCAGTGGATACTGTTAATATTCCCAGAGAGAGCTATTTTTTTTAATTTAAATAATGTCAGATTATCTTACGTTTTGATGTTTTCTCACTGTTTCGATGTTGTCATTGCCAAATTTGGTGTGTGTTGCCAGAGATGCACATTTGCTGATTGTTTGAATTTTTTCTTTTCATTTCTAATAAATCAGAGAAGCAACTGAAATTATTTGAAATGACACTTATGACACTCACAAGTTTATCTCGCGATACAAATATGACTGATGCTTGTATGTGTTAAATTAGCTGTCAGTATTTCAGGTACAGGACAAAAACTGCAAAATTTTACTTGAGTAAGATTTCGGTTCATAGTAAATGCATGCTTGATGGTCCCACATATGAGCGATTGATCACTGCAGTATGCCCACATGCGTGTGATCTATGAAGTGATTGGTTGCCCATGCGATGGATCACTGTGATCACAGTGACCTAGCACTCATGAGGGATGCCCTTTAGATGTTTCTGCCTGTACTTAAGCCCACAGCAAATGTGTTAAGGAACTGGAGTATAAACTAGAGGTGCAACTGATGTACTGCCCTCTTTGTGGTTAGTCCACACTTATAGAAAAATGGAAACGATTTACCAACAGTTTATTGTCCAAACATTTTATAACTTTCATACTGCAAGAATTTAAAATCTGAATTACAATCTCTGACAATAAAGTTCAGTGAATAGTCCTGTCCTGTTGCATTAACATACATGAACTATGAACTAAGTTACCTTACTGTCCTTCAAAATAGTAACCTCCCATAACTATGTGCAGCTGAGCTCTGCTATACATGTCCTGCAAACTTTGCACGAAGTCTTCCTTTGGGATGGTGTTTAAAAGATGCATCCCTTTTTGTTGGATGTCAGGAATATTGTCAAATCTCTTTCCTTTCAAATCGAGTTTGAGTTGAGGGAATAGGAACAAGTCTGGCGGATTGAGATCCGGCGAGTATGGTGGATGTTCACGTCGCACGACCACCGTTTTTGCCAGGAACTGTTTGACAATATTGACTGTATGTGGGCAAGCATTGTCATGAACAAAAAACCAGGAACCAGGTTGTGCATACTGGGGTCATAGATGTTGCATGAAATGGGTCAAAATTTCAATGTACCCTCAAGTAGAAATTCCTTGTGGATAATGACTTGACGATTGAAAAAGGTGATGAGCATTGTTTTGATGTATGATTTTTCGGCTCTGACCTTTTTCCGATGTGGTGATGTCAGAGAGCGCCATTACATGCTTTGCCATCTGCTTCAGCGTCATACCGGAGACACCAGGTTCCATCCTCAGTGATAATACAGTTCAAGAAATTGGGTGTTGCATCTACCATTTCAACAAAATCTTGAGAAGCCTCTAAATGTGTCAAGTGATGTGGCAAAAGACAACAACACGTTTTTCTCTTCCCTAACTCCTGGGTAAGGATTTGCCACATGGATTCACGGTTGATCTGCAGTTCATCTGCTATCATGCGCACAGTTAACCAATGGTCGTTCATGATTAATATCCTCACTTTCTCAATGTTTTTGTCACTGATGGCAGTCATAGATTGTCCACTAAAGGGATTGTCAGAAACACTTTCCCAGCCTCCGCTAAAATGGGTGAACCACTCGTACATGCACTTCATGGACAGTGCTTGATCCCCATAAACACGTACCAGCATAGCATGCATTTCTTTTGGTGTCTTGCCAAGATTAAAACAAAACTGTAAATTTATCCTTTGCTCGTTCATTATTCTGTTCTTAGTTCAGAACCAACACACTAAACAAGCACTTCATCCAACAGGTCTAAAAAATGGAACACACACGATGCTCAACTGAACAGGTTGTCAACACTGGCCACTATGCAGGTGCAGCATTGTGAGTCGCCAATGTTGCCCGATCGACTGTTCTGACTTCATTCACTGAACTTTATTGTCAGAGGTTATATATCCATTAGAACTCAGTACAAAGGCTGTGCCTGAATGACTTACAGTTCATATACCGTATAGTGGAGAAAGTAAAGGGACAAATTGTCATTATTTTAAATGTTTAGTGTTAAAGCATGTTCAGAACTATGAATATTCCTTATTTAGTTATGTAATAGCATTCAAACATCATCATTCATGTAAAAGTGTAATGTTATCACTTTTGGTAAAGTGATGTGTTATCCAGCGTCTATCTGGTCGACAAATGATGATCACCTCAGTGAAAGTATTTGTTATTAGTTAATTTGTTTACAATAGTAAACTGTTGGGAGTTGTATCGTTTGTGTATGTATATTAACTGTGATGGATGCTGTGCATCTCCATTAGCTCGCACACTTGCTGGATGGTCTGTTATTCCATGCTATGACATCCCATGCACACTCATGCAAAAGCAACTCACACACACATAACCACAGTCTCTGGCTGCCAAGGCTAGACTCTGTAATGTATCATATTACTATTATTTTTTGTTTTTTCTTTTCTTTTCTCCCTTGTTCTTTTCTTTTTATCCATATATAAAATAATCATAATTTTGTACCATATATAACAATGGCATAGAAACAAAACAAGTTGTGATATGCTCTTCAATTTTTTAATTTCTTTGTGTTCATCTGTTTGTCTCTATAAGTGATAGCAGGTGGATGTATTACAAGCTCTGCTGAGTTAATGTTGTTAAAAAATCTGTTTGTCTCTATAAGTGATAGTGGGCAGACGTATTATGATTTCCGCTGAGTTAATGTTGTTAAAAAATCTGATTGTCTCTATAAATGGTAGCAAGTGGATGTATGAAGAGTTCCACCACATTAATATTGTTTAAAAATGTGTTTTCTAATCGGACATTAAAGGAGTGTTATAAACGTTATTTGGGAGATGATGTTTATTAACAAAACATCTGTTCACCATTTCACCAGCACCAAGAATCCTCCATCAAGAGGACTGAAGCAGACAAGAAGAATTTGCGTGAGCAGAGGAGGGGCAATCTGGAACTATTATTGTCATACCAAGGCAAGCTCTATGCACAACACCGGTAACAAGAAAAGGAAGTACATAAAGTTAAATGCTGAATATTTGTATTGAATATTGAAGGTCTGTTGATATTATTGTCGACCCCCCCCCCCCCCCAATGTGCCAATATTCAACTCTGGTCTTGGCAGCCTGAGACTGGTCGTGTGTGTGTGTGTGTGTGTGTGTGAGTTGTGTTTGCGTGAGTGTGTCGTTTATGTTGCCTGATTCCGATGAAGGCCTTTTTGACCAGAAGCTTACTTGTTTGGCAGTCTCTTTGTTGTGCCTATGTGCGACTCAGCACCTCCACTATATGATGAGTACTAATCTATCCTTTTCATAACATTACATATGTGATCTTCCAATGGCTGTGAAGGGCAGTTAAAAAACTGTAATGTGTGCTGTTCCGTAAGCATACTAATCAAGGGTCCAAACTCATATTTAGCATACATAGCTCATATGACAGCTGAACAAGCTTCCAAATGGTTTACAGCCAACAATTTCACTCTTAATCTCAAAAGCACCCATTATGCAGTTTCAAACAACCTGTAATGACCTTCATCAGCAGACGCTGACATTAATGGTTGTACCATAAATGAAACACACTGTGTAAAATTCCTTGGGGTCCAGTCCAATGACAAGTTAAAATGGATTTGACACAAAACTAATCAAGAAGTTTGGTTCAGGGTAACAAGTTTGATTATCATTTATCAAAACAAAACTATATCACTCTAGATTCCACTAAAGATGCCTTAAAGTAAAGACAAAATGCGTGTCAAACAAAGAAAATACTTGCAAGAAAAAGGCAGTTTTAACCATACATCTTGCTGAAGCCTTTTTAAGCATCTTGGAATTGTTACACTCACTTCCCTACACGTTTACTCCTTAGTAGTTTCTACTGCTGACAAAAATCAGCTTCAGCAGATTTGCACAATCACTATACGGGACACAAAAATAACTTTCACGTATAATTTGCCTCCTTGTCTATGGTTAAGAAGGGAATTATCCACTGTGATAGAAAAAGAGATATTCATCAAGCTTCTCTCTCAGATGGTACAAGATACCGGAAACCCCAATTCAAAAGAAAATCAATAACATATCTCTTCTTACAAATTGTCTTAATAATTGGATTTATGGACAGAAAAGTTAGCTGTATGGCTTTGAAAAGTTGCACGACAGGTAACAATCCATACATGTTATAAAATGAATGTATGTAAGTGTGTATGTTTGACATCTCCTCCTAAACCACTGGACCAAACTTGGTACATGTATCCCTTACTGTACGGTAACAATTGCTATGGGGTAACAACCACCTACCCGTCACAGTTCAGGAGATGTGATGTCATAAGCACACAGAGTTCACATATTACCCTAAATGCACTTACACAGTTATATTGTGGGTAACACACATACTTCAGGAGATATGACATCATAAACACAGAAGGATGTGAAAAAAATGAATGAAGTTTTAATACTTTTATCTTTATGACTAAGACGCTTCTACAGTTGGGTAAACTTAAGGAAACCCCTGACATCTGGCAGTGCTTTTGACAGCTTCCAACTGTAAAGCACAAATGCCTGTATGTGAAAACAATAGGCTCTACAGAGCTATGAAGAGGCATTGCCGTACAGAAGTTGACAAAATCATACTGCAGACAAGCAAAGCAGCTGTACTTGTACGTTTGTACATTATGCATATTTCTTTCTACAACTGTTTCATAAATTCAAAAGGGGGGGACGGAGCCCCTTGGAATAAAGTAGAAATTCATCTGAAAAACACCATTGTGATACACTTCCTGAATTTAGTTGTAAATAATGTTGTAATAGTAATTTTTCAACAAATATATTTCTTATTTTTACCTCTTGTGTTCAGGTTATATTTACGACTAGAATAAGCAAATATAGATTTGTTTACATGGTAAATGAAAATACCACCATCACAGGAATGAAAAAGATTTTCATAAGAGAGAGAGAGAGGGGGGGGGGAGAGAGAGAGAGAGAGAGAGAGAGAGAGAGAGAGAGAGAGAGAGAGAGTCAATTATGACGAAAAAGAGACAAAAATAATCACGTAGAAATTGTTTTAAGGACCTTAACATTTCAAGTTTTCGATATATTCAAGACTATTGTGACTGCACTGTAATATCCCTCAAAACTGGAGACCAATGGGACAATTAATCTGTATAACATAACTAATAAATAAGTGACCTTCCCTTCATACAAGCTACAAAGCTATAGAAGTAATGTCAAAAAAAATCTACAAAGGCTAGGATTAAGAAGACTTTCCCTGCAATACTGAAGAAAAATAACTAACAGAAAAAAGTCTGTACTCTAGGGGGAGCATATGGAAATACAGTAATTGTAAGTTACATGTTCACCCTGTGATTAATGGATTTTATGCATAACATCAAGTGAAAATGAACTAGTACTAGCACAAACTTTTGTGTCATTGCACTCATACGCTATTAAGAATAATAACAAATGTCTTCACATTGTATTTTTAGAAAACCTGTATTATAGTGCAAATAAAATAAATTTGTAATGGAAAATCCAGGATGGAACAATGAGAATATTATGTAAAGGATAGTTGCTGCTGACCATCCATACAGCAGAGATGCTGAGTCGTAGATAAGCACAACAAAAAGACTGCCATACAAAGCTTTCGGTCAAACAGGCTTTCATCAGAATTAGACACCCCCCACCCCCTTCTCTCTCTCTCTCTCTCTCTCTCTCTCTCTCTCTCTCTCTCTCTCACACACACACACACACACACACAGTGTGTGAGTTGCATTTGTGCCCCCGTGTGTGTGGGGGGGGGGGGGGGGGGAAGGGGGGGGGGGCGCATGCATGTGCCCAGGTGTGTTCTGTCTGATTCTGATGCAGGTCTGTTTCACCGAAAGCTTTGTTTGACAGTTTTATTTTTGTTGTGCCTATCTGCGACTCAGAATTTCTGCTATATGGTGAGTAGCAACTAACTCTTTCATAAAACTAAACTAAACTCCGTCCGTACAGGCCTTGAAGGTCTAACAGTACCGCCACATCATCCTCAGCCCACAGGCGTCACTGAATGCTGATATGGCAGCATGTATTCAGAACACCTCTCTCCCAACCATTGTCAGTTTTCCTAGTCAAGTAGCTCCTCAACTGGCCTCACAAAGGCTGGGTGCTCTCCACTTGCCAACAGCACTTGGCAGACTGGAGGGTTATCCATCCAAGTGCTATCTGAGCCTGACAATGCTTAACTTCGGTGATCTGACAGAAACTGGTGTTATCACTGCGGCAAGGCCATTGCCCATCTATTTCATAATGTTGATAAAATAAATCTGTGATTTACAAATGCCAGTGATGACTAACATGGCTTTGTTAACTAGTAAGCAGCACATGCTCATGTGATCAATATAACCACTCCATGTTTTGCTCTGTATCCTCCACCCAATGTATCTTGCCTCACATGAGAAGGTTCTGCATACAGCTACAAATCAAGCAACATGGTGCCAATGCAGATCACTAGAAAGAGCTGCAGTTGGCTGTGGCCTGGGCCCTACCTCTCAACTCAATCATGAAGTAATTTTAATTACAGAGTTATGTTGTTACCAGACACCCATTACCTGTATATATTATGTACTGCATATGCATAGCATTATGTGTTATGCTCCATCAAATGTTGTAAACCCTATGTAGGCTATTATAAATGCAGTGATGTGGGTGCAAACTTTCAAAAGGCCACACGTGTGGCAGTGCTACATCGTCTGCAGAGGGCGCCCCAGACTTTGTGTGTGTGTGTGTGTGTGTGTGTGAGAGAGAGAGAGAGAGAGAGAGAGAGAGAGAGAGAGAGAGAATTACCATCAGAACCTGCCCCCCCCCCCCCCCCCCCCACTTCCACTGTGTATTTAAGGCTAGCCAAACTACGCTCAGCGTCAGCTCTCTATGTACGTAATTGGTTCCTGCTAAATGTTACTTAAATACTGTGTTCAACTTGTTAATGCTCCCATGGAATAAAGTTGTGTTCAGTCAACTGGTCGTGTTCTACTTATACCTAATTACAACATGATTGGTGACAAATGTGGTTCCGTTCTCTGCCAAAATTTTTACTCTGGTTCGTCCTCTATTTACATTCATGATGGCTGACAGTGTTACAGAGGTCATTTTGCATCAGCTAGTCGAACGGCAAAAATCTTTCACCACAGCACTGCACCACCAATCACAGAAGCTAGACAATCAAACTCAGGTACTTCAAATGTTGGCTTCCGTTTTGTCTAGTCAGCATGCTTCTCAGTCTGTGTCACCTGCTGTTTTTCCCTCCGCAGCTCCCATAGTTTATCTGCCTCCATTTTCTACATGTGAGGAGTCTGTTGAGGAATGGGATGCATACGAGAAACAACTGCAACAACACTTTCAATCTTTTGGGATTACTGATTACGTCATGCCTCATTTCTGTCATGGATATTGCTAAGAATGTATCAAGTTCTACATCAACTAGCCCCTTTGCAGGATCCATCTTCTTAATGTTTGACCAATAGTGTGACCTCGTTTCAAAATATTAATGTAAGCACACCCGTGGTATTAGATACTGGATTGAGTTTTACCGCTGTAGGAAGTAACCACATCAATCCTATCAAGCATGGATGGTTGAACTCCATGGGTTGTCATTGTCATCATTTTGTGTCCAATGTGCATAAATAGCCATATGCTGCTCAGATGGTGAGAGACGCTATCATTCTTTTATCTCTGGATCGTGAGGGGAGAGAATGTGCCCTCCAGTGTGAAAATCCATCCCTCTCTGACATTTTAGCCGTTGCACAGTTGTTAGAGGTGTCACAAGCTGCGGCTAACCAAATTCCGTCATGGTCTGAGGTATCAACCATCCAACCCTCTCCTCCATACCAAGCTTCATATAGTTCACAGTGGGTAGACATGGTTGTGGCAGTCCGCACGCGATCACAATGTCAAGGTGGCTGGCCTCACTCCCAGCAGCAGTCGCACCATCAAAGTAAACAGGACAGTAAACAGCAATGTATGAATTCCACACTCCTGCCTTGTCCTTATTGCTTCATTAAACATGTGCACCCAGACTGCCGAAAATACTGGGCTACCTGTCATTAATTTCAACCAAAAAAAAAAAAAAAGTCACATTGCTTCTGTTTGTCCTGCAAAAATTCAGTGCACTGATCCTGATGCAGATAGGGATGTAAACATTGTATCAGTTATTTCTGTTGTGCCAACATGCTTTTCATTCATGTTATGGTTTCCATAAAGCTCTGCACATGCAAATGGATACAGGAGCTGCAGTGACCTTGTTAACTCACAAATTCCACTTCTCATTGTGTCACGAAAGTCAGTAAATTACAATAAACAGAGAATTCCTATTGTCGGTCAATTCTCTGCCCCAGTGACTACAAGTCATAGTCCAGTCACTTACTTTTCTTGTTGTAGATACCACATATATGGAGAATCTTTTTGGGTTAGATGCTTTTAAGTTGTTTGGTTTTTCCATTTGTGATGAAGTGAATTTAGTGTCTGAACAAGTGTTGTGCACAAAGTTAGATGCATTATGTTCTAAGTTTTCCCTTTATTCCTCTTCTGGATTGGAGTATGCCTACAATTTTCAGGTGCACATTACCATGAAACCTTCTGTTTGGCCTCGTTTTTTCTGGGCTGGTTACACCTCTGGGGCAATTTTAAAGTTTCTGTGAATGCACAACCTATAGCAGATGCTTAACTGACCCATGCCTGGACGAATTCGTTGCAACGTTATTAGGTGATCAAAATTTCTCAGAAACTGACCTTTTGGATGCCTATTTACAACTCCCTTTAGATACAGAGTCACAATGTATATTAGCCATCAATACCCGTTGTGGACTGTACCAATACTTACAGTTGTCTTTTGGAATCACCAGCACTTCTGCTATTTTTCAACTTTTTTTTGAACAATGTACAGTGTCTGTGCTGCATTGTGCAAAGTATTTGGATGACATTGTGGTTTCTAGTGCCTCCATTGAGGAATATTTATGCAAAATCATGCAGCCATTACATGTGTTGCTGTGCAAAGGTCCTCAGTTTCGCTGATCGCCAGCTTGTGAAACTGTGTTCTTAACCCTTAAGACCATGTTGCTGTATGCACTCTGTTTAGTGACATACCAACCAGGCTTCCACTGGGTCCTTGCGATGGACGCTTCACAGTACAGTTTGGAAGTGGTACTGGTTCACAGTTACCCCGATGCCTCCGAGCGGCCTGTTACTCATGCCTCAAAAATGCACACTCCTGCTCAAACTGGGTACTCTCAGATACAAAAGTAAGCTTTGGCCAATTTATTGTTAATGTGTCAGGATTGGTGAGGAAGGGAAAGCAGCAGGCACCTGTTGAGGTGATGAATTGAAACATTTTATGATGGACATGAAGGTTTATTTCAGTAAAAAGTGGTTGAAGGCAGGCCTAGAGAAGCTGCCGAAACTGAATGGGCTGCTACCCAAGAGAGCAGAAGAGGAGAGCATCTAACCAGGTTTAAAGCCGCCAGCAGACGAGAACGAATGGCATGTCTGCTCCCCGTGGCTGGCCGCAGCTCCACCCCCACCTGACCACCTCCAAATCTCCCTATTGGACAACCAAATTGTAGACGCGCGGTTCGGTAGCGTTGCCTCGTCAGCAACACGTGAATTTAGCTGCTGATGTTTCAACACATGAGTTTCGAGGTAGTTCTGTCTGGTATAACAAAACGTGACTTACAAGCTGAAACTAGCCAGCAGGCAGAAGGCACTGGCGAACATAAACTGAAATATAAAAAATTAAATTTTTATAATATTACATCCATTCAGTGGCAACGGCCTTGCCGCAGTGGCTACACCGGTTCCCGTGAGATCACCGAAGTTAAGCGCTGTCGGGCGTGGCCGGCGCTTGGATGGGTCACCATCCTGCCGCCATGTGCTGTTGCCGTTTTTCGGGGTGCACTCAGCCTCGTGATGCCAATTGAGGAGCTACTCGACCGATTAGTAGCGGCTTCGGTCAAAGAATACCGTCCTAACGGTCGGGAGTGCGGTGTGCTGACCACACGCCCCTCCTTATCCGCCTCCTCCTCGGAAGATGACACGGCGGCCGGACGGTCCCGGAAGGGCCACTTGTGGCCTAAAGACGGAGCTTTTTTTTTTTTTTTTTTACATCCATTCAGTAATGGCCCCCACTGTCCAGTATACGCTGTGAAAAAAATCCATGTTTTTCTCTATGGTACCAAATTGTACCTTGCTACTGATCGAAAACTATTGGTTTCCTTATTCAGTACTTTTGCAACCTTACCAGATAAAGCAGCACATCACATCCAACATTGGGCTCTTTTCCTTTTGTGTTACAACTATGAGATTCATTTCCGCCATATGAATCAACATGCAAATGCTGACGCTTTTCCCTGTCTTCTGACCAGTCTGGACTCAGGATTTGCTTTGTATCCACACTGATGTCACTGCGCAGCAAACAGTTGATGGTTTTTGTGTGACTAGCACATGGAATGTGAAGGCTGTAGCTTTGGATCCCATTTTGCGGAAGGTCGTATTATTCAGACAACATGGTTGGCCGGATTAATCACCTTCTTGTGCGTCTGACCCCCTCTGTAATTATTACATGTTTTGACATTAATTCTCTGTTGTAGATGCTGTTCTCCTTTTAGACTTGTATCACGTGGCCTCTCGAGTAGTGATCCCCTTAGTGCTTCATTCAGAAATTCTCTATTTATTATATGCAGATCATTGGGGTGTATCATGCATAAAACCGTTGGTCCGCCGACATGTGTTTTGGCCCAGCTTTGATGGTGACATTACCTGCTTGGTTGCCTCTTGTTCATTTCCACATGTTATTCATTGAATTTCATATCCACAACTGCGACTGTTGCAGCCTTGACCAAAATTTTTATACTCGAAGGCTTGCCCATGACATTAGTGTGCAATAATGGTCTACAATTTTCATCACAAGAGTTTGTGGCATTTTTTGATTCCCTTGGTATCCGTCACATCCTCAATTCACCATTCCACCTGCAGTCTAATGCTGAGGAAGGATGCCTAGTCTGAATATTCAAAACTCAGATGAAAAAGTATGTTGCCAACTCTTCAACATTGTCTTAGATCAGTTTCTCTACTCGTACTATTTCAGCCATTTGGCAAGAAAGGCCCGGCAGAGCTACTCCATGGGTGCGAGCTGGGTACACTGCTGCATCTCCTGGGTCCTCCACTTGAACATCGACTCATACATCTGCCACACCTCTTCCGGCCAGGTGTGACAGTCTGGATGTGTGGTCTTGGATGTTGCCCTAAATGGATTCCAGCTATCAATGCCAGATGCCTTTGTGACATTGGAAAGAGGATGGCCTCTGCTCGAGGCACCTAGATCAGCTTGTAGTGCCTTGAACCACCTCTGAGCCCATCTACGTCGACGTCGGGTGTCACATCACCTTCTGCTGCTGGTTCTCCACCCCCACATGGGCGACAGAATCTGTCCTTCAGAGCCAGTGACGGAGGTCGATATGGAAACAGCCCTGGCATAATATATCTGTGTGTGTGTGTGTGTGTGTGTGTGTGTGTGTGTGTGTGTGTGTGTGTGTGTGAGAGAGAGAGAGAGAGAGAGAGAGAGAGAGAGAGAGAGAGAGAGCGCACGCATGTGTGTTCGCCTCCATTACCGTCAGAGCCTGTCACACCTCGTATCTATTTAAGGCTAGTTGTGCTACGCTCGGCCTTAGTTCTCTATGTGTATTGCTATAGCTCTTTGTGTGCATAATTGGTTCTTTCTGAATGTTACTTAAATACTGTGTTGAAGTTCTTAATGCTTCTGTAGAATAAAACTGTGTTCAATCTACTGGTTGTGTTGTACTTATACCTAATTACAACAATATATATAAATATTATAAGCATATTGACTTGTCATATATTTTACGTACATAGTTGCATAAAATGTGATTTACAGGAGCCATAAAATCACAAATCACAATGAATCCAAAAGAAAGCATCTAAATAAAAACAATTCACTGAATTAGGATATTTGAGAGACCAGCAAGAATTTTTTAAAGTGTGTGACACAGTGCCACTGAGAGACTTAATAACAAGATATAAGGATCATGTTTGGAGAATCAAGTATACATTTATTAGCTCAGTTGTTACACACAAGGAAAAAATTTGATTGCCACTCCACACATGTATAAACAACACCTATGGCTGAGTGTCTGTTACATTACGTGATTTATTTGGTCCATTTGTTATGTATGGTGTCAAAATTTGTCACTGAATGGCTTCATTTGTTTTAATACAACTTAAAGAAGTACACAAACTTGTTAAATCTAGAAATATAACTAGCAATTAATGATGGTTTAATGCATCAACCGCAGGATTAACAGAATTCTTGCTGTACGGAATGTAACAAAAGTTCACCAACTTCTTATGAAAAAATTTAAGGACAAATTAAGTTCACCAATTGCTTGTGAAAAAATTAAAGTGCAAATAAGAAATATATCATACAATACAAATGTCCAACATAAGTTGATTGAGTATTAAATTTCAATTAGAAGTGAACTGAAACTGTAAGGGAATGTAGTATACTTTTAAAATTCATGGTGAATTTCAAGACACTAGTAGAAAATACATTCTCCCCCATCCATCAAACAGGGAGATGCAATTATTAAGACTGCTGATACTCTTGCGCCCTTCAAAATACAACATTCTCACTTGATTTCCAAAAGGAGACATAGGTTACATAAAATTTCTTACTGTCATTGTTATTTCTTAATCTGTTTATAGCTTTAAGAAATGTTTTGACATTATCAATCAGTGTAGCAGTTTCTAAAACCCTAGAAACCAAGAATCTGGTAATTTTAAATTCACTGTGTTTTTCTATTACTTGTATTGCACATTTTTAGTTGAACTCAACTAATGCGTGTCTCACAATCCATCACTACTTACTATCACTTTTTGCTGTACGAAAATACTGTACACTGATTGTCAATTGGATCAGCTTACAATTTTTTTCACTTGTGAGAATTTTGGAGATTACAAGAAATGTACCACAATGAAACAATCTCCAACTCAGATTTGTTCTGTACTAATATTTTATGCAGACTGAACATTTGTTATAACATTTCATTTCAAGAACTTTTTGGAATGTAAGTGGGAGTCTTATAGTGCTTCAGAAATGACTGCACTTTTAACAAGCCACATCAGTGTAAAACTAAATTCAGTATACAGATAATGGAAATGAGAAAGACCATGGGAAGCTAATACTTACTATGCTGTCCTAACAAAAGCTTTTTGTAACTACCCTACAAGTGTGGAGGCCCTTATTTTTCTGGGTATTCCTTTTAATTCGCAACCTGACAAAAACACTTGATGTAATGTAGTTCAGCAGACTGCAATCAACCTTTTCACTTACCCTGCTGTCAGAAATGATAAAAATGAATATCACATTCCTTTTCAGTTTAACAGTCCTAATCAGCTACATTATCTTGGCAACGATCTTTTTCATTACAACATTGTTAACAAAACATATCTACTCACTGACGAATATTGTCACATACTACTCACAAGTCCTACTGCTATTCATATTTCCATCTGAAACAGAAAGGAGAATCACTTTTATTTAAAATAAATTGTAATTTGTTAGTAAAATGGTAGATTTAACTGACTTATCACCTCTTAATTAAAATAGACAAAGGCACAGTAATGCTACAAGGAAACACCTGCGGTTATAGCCTAACATAATCCTTACGATAAGTGTGGAAGCTAAACTTCCAAGAAGTATTTACTTTTGATCCTTGTAAAATGCTATGATAGGGTGATACGCCCAATTCATCTTGTGCCACTTCCATAGGTACCCCCTCAGCTATGTTCATAATTAGTCATCAACATGCATATTTGCTTAAAGACATAAAATTTATTAGGAACATTAATATAAAATTACTTTCCTCTTTAAGGTCTTTTCAGAAATTTTTGACAAAGTAGTCAAAACAGAATAGTTGCCCTCTTTACTTGTAAGTTTGCTATCCATACAGGATCTTCCAGAGAGGAAGCTGTGTGGTATCTAAAAAGGAAGTGCAGTCACAGCAAAACAAGAAAATTTATCCTTTTGGAAGTTGTTTGGCATTACCAGAAGCATCTGAATACAAGGGTCACAAAATTGTAGTTGGGAAAGTAAAATATTATAGAATTAATTGAATCACTCCTACATTGATGGCTGTTAAGTGAAGAATCTAAAAATATACTTCAAGCCCTCTGCATATCACTCCCATTGGAACTGTAAAAATTAGATTAATAGCACTATGCATATAAGCATTCAAGCAATCGTTCTTTCTGCACTCCATATATCACTGGGATGCAAAGAAACTCTAATATATAGACGATGCTAACCACCCTCTGCCATGCAGTTCATGGTGGTATGTACAGGGGATAAGCAAAATAATGTGAATACCTGTACTTACTTGGGTATGGTTTATTAATAAGGTGCTGGACCCCCATTTGCCTGTAGTACAGCTGTGGTTCTTATTGGAATATTGGCATATAATGATTGTATAGTCTCCAGTAGAATGCTATGCCTCTCATCGATCAGAACCTCTTCTAATTCCTATAGTGATGAGGGGGTTGGGAATATGCTCCAGAGTCTTCGCTCCAATACCAAGCCCAGAGACAGTGCTGCCCAGGGAAGATGCTGCAGTTCAGTTGCATGCTTCTCATTCCACGAATGTTCTGTCCTGGCTGTGTGAATGGGTGCATTATAGTCCTGAAATATGGCATCATTGTTGGGTAACAACATTTGAATCATGGGGTGCACCTGATCATCTAAAATGTTCACGTAATCGTTGGCTGTAACACAACCTTTGAAAGTATTGATGGGACCAGCAGAATACCGTGATATTTGCCCACACCATAACACTTCCACCTCCATGGTTAACCATTGGAATCAAGCGGTCATCATTGTAGGCTTCTTCTGGCATTCTCCAGATGTTAACCCTGGCCAATGTTGGAAATAACAAAAACATTGAGTCATCAGACCATATGATGTGTTTCCACTGAGCAGCCATCCAGGAGTTATGCTCCTGACACAATGCTTTACACTTCTTTGCATTGGTTGTCATCACTACTGGTTTTGGTACAGTAGCTCGTCCATAAATATTCACTTTATGGAATTCTCGGCGGAAAGTGTCGATAGATATGGTGTCTCGAAGATGGCTGTTGAGCTCTGCAGTCACTTTAGCTGCCATAGTTTTGCTTTGTTCTGACACAATTCCTGGTAACATAAGACGATCTCTGTCATTTAGTTTTGATTTGTGCCTTCTCATACATTTACGTGATAATTTCTGTCCATGTTTGTGCAGGCTGTCATGACTGTTGAAAGAGTTATTCTTGAAACATTCAATAAGTTGGCTGCCTTGGTTCCTGTTGCTCCAGCTGATTGGGTGCCCACAATCTGCCCTCTTTGGAACTCTATTAGGTGTTTCATTGCATGGTGATCTTGGCGTCTGAATGCAAATATGAAGGGTGCACTACTCATAAACAACCTGCACTGATGCCTCGTCTATACTGAACAAGCACAGTCCAGCGTGACACGTTCTTTACCTGCATTGTTGAGCATCAAACACAATCATCCCATTACTACCACTGTACACACTATTTTGCCTATTCTCAGTATGTATGCATGTAGCACAGGATGGTTATAATTATATTTTCACTACTTGAGAGGGCCCCCATCAAAAACGAATGATCATAGGACAATGAAATTTTGTGAAAATATTTGTAAGAGCATTCAGGATAGAACTGACAAATCAACCACTGAAAGAAACACAGTTTAATTTCCACAAGAGTGGGTAACATTTATTAATGGCATACCATGTTTACATTCCAGGTTACAAATGTTGCTCAGTGTGATGACCATCTGCATCCACAACAGCATGGATCTGACCTACAGATTCCATTTCACAGCTGTTTGCAGCACTTTTTCAATGGAGGGTGTTGGAATGTTCAGCTGGCATAACACAACTTGTGACTGCTTGAAGGCTGCACCTTGCAACACAACTGGCCTTCGGCCTCTACTAGGAACAATTCCCAAATTGCCAGTTAATTCCAACTTCCAAATCATGTTCTTCAACCCCCATGTTGATTCTCATCAAGAGCAGCAGCACTATTGCTGTTGTTTTGATAAAACATCTTTATGAGTAAAGTCCTGCTCACCTTGTCCACACCCATTTTGACTGTTTGCAACTGTAATGGACACTGACGCATGTGTTTCAACCCTACACGGCCATACTAATACTGGCACCTCATAGCAAGTCATGACAATAACACAACTAACAATGCAAATCCTGCAGCACCCAGTCTGAACATCCTTCCTATAAAGTTGAGTATCCATATGCTAAAGTCTTCTATTTACACTCACTCAAGTAGCCAAAATTTACTTTTAACCACCATACAGACTATTACTATTTAACACAAACAAGGTGTGCTCATTGACAAACTGCACTATAGGAGTAAAATTACACTCAGAATTGTAACACACAAATTGTGGTGTCCCCCAAAAATTCAGTGCTGCGGCAGTTCTTATGCTATGCATACATCCCATCTTTCGATATATGTATTCTTCAGGTATCCAAAAGGGGTTATACTGAAATAAGGAAGAAAATACAACATTCAAATCCAATGTGTGCTCTGACAGGTGGTTGAAAGGCACTATCAATGTAGATATGTCACATAAAATGATTTTTAAAAGCACATACCAATTTTAAACTAGAGCCTCTTTTATTGCTATATAATTCATATTCTTGTTTCTGCTCCCATGCCAAAACTTATCCTACATGTCATTTGTGGACACTGTCTGCTAGATAGTTTTCTTTGAGTCACAGCAGTGCCTCAACAAGTGACATTTCAGTAATCATACATAAATTTTTAATGATATAACATCATTAAATTAGTCTTCCCACCCAGCCAGTATTCTATCAAGTTGGTGGGATCTATTTGGACTGTGAAAACTACAAATTATGGTTACAGCTCTCTGCCAATCCATCTACACCACAGCAATAGTCATTGGCAGAAACTCTTCAAAATTCACCAGGAGAAGAAGAATTAGGTGAAATCCACTAGACTGTCAATCAACTGGAGTGCACTGTAGGAACCAGCACCACAGTATGAGATATCATGGACATCACCCCGTCCTTGACCCAACCAAAGACTTGCACTGATAACAACAGAATGATTCAGTATCTCAGTCAATAAGCATTGCATTGTGGAAACTGATGTACAGGGTGTCCGTAAAGCCCCACTAACATTGCAAAAGACTATTAGAGACAGAGCAGCACAATTTGTTGTAAAACATTTGGAAGCTCTCAAAGTTTTTTACTGTAATGTCATAAATTCAGTGTGTGCTCCACTTGTGACTTGTAGAACATTAGGGCAATTTTTGAGTTGTGCCCTTGTACGGGTCAGCGTTCCAGCATCAACATTTCTGATTGCTTCATTGATGGAAATCCCACAAAAAGAAATTTAATGGCACGACATCCGGAGAATATGAAGGCCATGTGAAGGGACCATCATGACCCACCCATATCTCAGAAATGTGTCATTCATCACATCCGACACATTCCAGCTTCAATCTTCATGCTGGAAGATGAGGGAGGTATTCCAGTTCCAATTTTCATGCTGGAAGATGATAGAAGCAGCAGCTCGTTGACCTGTGGTAGCAGGTACTGTTGAAGCATATCAAGGTAAACACTTCTCATTAAATTTTCTGTGTGTGTGTGTGTGTGTGTGTGTGTGTGTGTGTCAAATATTAAGCTTTGCGATATCACGGACATGTTCTCGTATGTTGTGTGGGCTTTCAGGGGCCCAAATCCTAATGCTGTGGCAATTCAGTGTCCAAAAATTTGTAATATTGCTTCATCTGAAAACAGGCATTTATTCAGAGAGTCATTGTCAGCCAGCATGGAACACATAAATTCATATTATAGAGGATGATCATTTGGCTGCAATAGTTGGACCATCAATACACATTTTGTATGCAAAAAGACATAACCATGTACGTTAATACTTTATGGACAGTTGATCTTGCTTGATGCTTTACATCATGCAGGATGAATTGACTCCTGGGGGCTGTGTTGAAATGGAGCTTTCACTCTATCAACATGTGCTTGAGGTACAGGGTGGAGGTACGCTTCGAGGGAGATCTTTGACACTTCTGTCTCTTTGAAGTTTCTGAACCATCACTTTTTGCTTGTTTTTGTTGCAGGTGCCCTCCCATACTGGCATCAATAATTGTGGAGTACTGCTGTCACAGATTTGGGTTCTGCATTTCAGGAGAGGCACTGCACATTCTCATGGTCTGTTACCATTTTGAAGCACTTTATGGACATCCAGTATAACCAGAATATTATGTGGAAATATCACTTCAGAACAAACTAGTGTATTTTCCCTTCTCTATTGGCTACATTGTATGTTTTTAGTGTACTTGTACTACTCTTTACCTTTTATTCCTTCAGAATTTAAATCAATTGAATTTCATGCTGGTAACAATGATGAGTTGTTATGTATTATCAGCTGGTATGTGCTCTATATGTCATTCACAATTCCATTCATCAGATGAACCACTTATGTAATAAGGTGCTGGCTGGATTTATTAGGTTCATTCAAATGAAACCTGGTCAGTGCGTCTATCTTTGCCTTACACTTAAGGTGGCACCATGTAACTGTGGGTATGGTGGCGCCATATATTGGTAAAGAGACTGATGCATATGCACCATTTGATGTTGCATAGCGCCAGTGTGGTTTCAGGCCGAAGAGAATGTAGTCACACAAATTACCATCCACTACCGAACATGCAGGTGAGTAACCAGGAAAAAAGAAGAGTGGTTCGATTTTTGGCGGCGTAGGGAGTTGGAGGCTGTGAAATGTATTGATGTATGAAGGCTGTGTATGGTGAGTACAGTCTGAGTCATTCAAGTGTTGTGAAATGGCGCGAACTATTCCTTGAGGGGCACGAGTCACTGGAAGACGATGCTCGTCCTGGACAGGCTCATCATGTCATCGCATGTGTAAGTGAATGCTTTAGTATTGGACAACTGCAGAATCTCTGTGGACGAGATCCACCAGTTGCTGTGGACATCAATTCACAATGGATGACAAAGTGTGTGACTGGGTCCAGGCCTGGATTCGACGGCAGCCTACTAGATTCTTCAAGGATGGAATTGACCAGCTAGTGTCAAAATGGGATAAATGTGCCAACAGTTCTGGCGACTATTTTTGAGTATGTGTACTGTTTATAACTAAATTTTGTGTTAATAAAATCATTACCATTACTTTACACTAGTGACTGGGTTTCATATGAATGCCCCATACCCAAAAAACTCTTTCTGTGATGGCGAGATAAAAATTAAGTTGTCTATATGAACAAAGCTGTAGTGTGATGCCTGTCCATCAATCAAGCAAGTTATATTTTCTAGTCCATTTGTGGGAAGTTGTTCTATGGCTTGTTCTTGGTTTCTACAACCAATCTGCTTTCAAGTTAACTTTCTTCTTACTTTTCACTCCTTCTCCTCTCTTTCTCCACCAGCACAGTCATATATTTTTCTTTTACATTTCTCTGTCTGTCATTGTCTTTTGTTTATTTTACTGTTCCTTCTTTCAGTGCTTTTCTCTTTTGTACTCCCTTTCTCTGCTATTGTCTCTCCATGTCGCATTTATACTTGTAATGCCAGTACTACTTTCTCTGTCTCCGACTTCTCCATGTTGCATTTATACTTGTAATGCCAGTACTACTTTCTCTGTCTCTGACTTAACAACATCCACTCTACTATTTCAAACACTTTTGGTCTTTCCTTCTCTATTGGCTACATTTTATTTTTATTTTACTCTTATCGTATTATGCTCTCTATTCACTGACCTACTGCATAGAATTTGTTCTTTGGTAAATAAAAGTCAATACTGTTCTATTTAACATGTAATTGACACTACTACTATCAATTTAAATGTCAGTGATTACAGAAACAAATGGTTTTTGCCCATGAGATGAACAGAATGAGAAAAGATAAGACATGACTTTCATACTACTAAACTTCATGAGTTGTGAAAAACTTGTTGACATGAAGTACATTTTAGAGAGGAAGAAAAAACGTAGAAAGTTTTACATTAAAATGACCTCCAAGCTTGATGAAAATAAAAAGGTAAATTCTTTAAAATATCATTTAAATTCTACCATAAACACAGTGTCCAAAACATTAAAAACTTTTTGAAAGAATATATACTTGCATTTGATGGAATCTCTTTTGCACTGCTGCAGATATGACTGTTACTGAACTTGCAGACAACTGCTGCACTGCTTTAAAGCTACCCGATCATCTCAGAATGAGTTTTCCTGCAGAATAAAGCATACAAACAGTGCAGTCTGAGAGAAAATAATATATGGTAAGAAAAGATGAATTCTTTTATAGCTTATCAATAATTTTTGAACTACTTAAAATTCCAGAGCAATGTGAAAACATTTCTTACTCACTTCTGCAAACAGTAGACTACATCATGGCCATCCAAAGTTAATGCCAGTTAGCTGATAGAAACGAGCATTGAATGGTCGGTAAAACTCCCGAAGATGTTGAATAGCAGCCGGATTAATATAAGGGTGATTTCGTCCCTTTGTTTTACCAAGACAATGTGGGGTAGAATGACCCTCAGATTTCATGAGGCAGGGAAAACCTTTTGTTGAATTGAAATAGAAATGTTTCTCTGTAACTACTCTCTTCAAAGACAAGAAATCCTGAAAAAGGTAGTTATAATCTAATCAGTAAACATTTGTCTGCTGAGTAACTTTTTAGTATTATTTATTCACAGAATGACAACATATTTTCACAGTAACATAATACATCAAAGCAAATGCGTGTCTTGGCAAATGCAGCTTTATTAATGAGGTGAACTGGATAAATTATTCTGTTTGGACTAGTTTATTAATTGAATTTACTGATGACAGAATTACACTAATAAGAGTTCAAGTTGGGCAAATATGCTTATATTTCCAGTGTTCTTAAACAGTTCCCTTTAGAAGTAACAGGAATTAACTTTGCCACAGCCAGTTCTTTGTTCTTGTGTGGACTAAGTCAAACAGATCCACACTCAGAAATACAGGAAAATTATTACTTGATGATTTACAAAGAACTGTACTAAGGAGAGAGCTGTCCATCTTTGTAAATATAGTGTGGACAAATGAAACTGGTCAAAGCTATGGTAAATATTATGCTGGACTGGAAGAGAGGGGAAAGAACTTGGTTGGGCAAAGAAGCAGTTGGCATTTTATCTAAAGGATGGTAGATCTTGTAGGACTGATCTGTCAGAGTAGATATGTATTCAGTGGGTAACTTGTAGGTACAGTCAGTAGCAATAAGACAGCCAACATGATCACATTTGTATACTTCTGGAATGAGGTAGAAGAAAGAGGTACGTGGTTGCAGTAGTTAAGTGAGAAGATTAACAGACTCATAAGTCTGATAACAAGAGGAAACCAATGCATAAATAAGTTCTTTTAGTTCAACTGAGAGAGTGAGTTATGGGAATAGATTTATGATATGCTGTACTAGTCGACCAAAGTTTTGTTGCATGTGTACCATCAGATATTCTGAACTAGTTCTGGTGTACTGATTCCAGGTATGAAATTCATTTTTCTTTGCAAGATGTCATTTGTTTACAGTACAGTTTAAAAGATTTTCCCACAGTGGTAATTTTTCAAAATACTGTTTGACAGCCTTTATTGCTAACATATGTAAAAGAATGCATTTAAGACTGCAGTTGCAGCTGTCTGGAAAGCGTTGCCATTTACTGGACTGTTGTTGGAGGATACCACCTCCTAGTTTGTTGAGAATACCTTGAATGCCATGGAGATAAACAAAGTACTTTTCTTATGAAAAAAATCTTAATACACTGAATCTTCTCTTACTTCCAGAAATATGAAATAAAGTAAGAGCTGTGAAGTAAATTTTTTTTTTGCCAACTCAAGGTTTTCTTGAAGAGACTCAGATCACACACTAACAAACCATTCAATAAAGGTGATGGTCAGTGAGAGATTGCCATCAGATGAAAGGTCTTCAAAAGCATTCCCATTGTGCCTTACAACTTCTATGTCTAAATCTACATGATAATTCTACAATTTACAATTAAGTGCCTGGCACAGAGTTCATCGAACCATCAACTTATCACAGCTCTCACAGTCTCTCCCACTATACTTTGAAGAAGCATCATCATTCAAAACTCCATCCAAGAGTGATTCAGACTGTGGGACAGGACATACTGCAAATGGTCTAAGAGATGGATTGCTGGATAGGCTGCCAATATTTTTTGTACTGACAAGGCAAAAATAAGTAACATGCATGGCTCTTGTGTTCTTGCCAAACCATGGGATCTGGAAATTTCTTTTCTCCAATTCAAAGTATTTTCTCACAACATTATGAAAAGCAACATGCAAGCCCATTTTGAGTCTTGGTCACTCTTGAGAACTTCAAAATATGATTTACAGGCATTTCTCACAAAGGCTGTAATAGTTTTCCATTGCCGACATAGTGTACAATATTGCAGGGAAAAGAATTTATAAAAGTATAAGAACTGAATTTTGCCATACTTAATATAGCTAACTGATTGTAATCAATGTGTTATCCATTTTCAGGATGTATTACAAATTGGAAGATAATTTATAAAATTCTACAAATCAGTTAAGATATATGCACTATTGTGATGCTGTATATGGGTTGTTAAGGTAGAACTATGAGTCATGGCAAAGCATTTCAGCAACAATTAAAAGTCTTGAATTGCACAACAAATTTGTACACAAAATTTTTTTTGCACTAGTATACAATTATTTCATTCACTCAGTAAGATACTAATTCTCTCCATAGTGAATAGTTGATTTTATGTGTAATTTAGTACTGCACTTTTTACTTGGATTCAATTGTTGCTTATATTACTATTCATGTTACAAGTTATGTGGCCATTTATAGATAAGCCACTGCTTCAGTTACTTTTTACAAGTATCTCTAGTAAACATATTAAGATCATGCAGTAGCAAATTGTGAAAAACAGCTATTTTGAAATAAGGGTTTGTTGCTGTTAACATTAATCTCTTGTTAACCACGCAGAAATCTGTTTTATGACTTGTACCATGGTTATGAATTTGCCTGTTCCAATTACTGGCATTAGTGTCTTCATTCACTAACATAATGCTTTATGATTTTATATGACACACACACACATACAGCATAAAATGTGAGAATATTGAAATTAGTAAATAAGCATTTACTTCATTTTCCAGGATTCGCTTGTGATATGATCCTCAAGGCTCTCTTCTGGAGGAAGTCCCATGCCATAGTACTATTCCACAAGACAGAAATGGATACATTAATAAAAAAAATAATAAAAGAAAACCAGCCCTTAGAGTTTCAGAATTAAGGTATGGTGATAATCTCCTTAATATACATAAAATAGAAGTTTTTTTTTGCAGAAGTTATCAACAGCTGCTTTATTAAACCTTTGGAAATGCTTCAAAAATATGAATTGCATCTGAATGAGGTTCTGTTTTCAGTATGCTTAATAATAATAATAATAATAATAACAATAAAATGGGACAGTTTTGATTTATGTTTAGTTTTATGTTGGTACATCTGGGTATTATTAGTAAATTTACAACTTTACCCTACTCCATAATTACAGATACCGGAATAAAATTCTTTAGCTTATACTTTAGGTATTCTAGCCATTGGCAGCCGCATCTTTGAGACACAAGCTGTATCACTATCCAGCCCCCTCGAGGAACACATCAGCTGTGGAATCACATTTCATTTGCTGGTAGTATAACTGAAACTTCGCAACAATGCAGAATATATTTGGCAACTCTGCGCCCATGGGTGGCAACTCTGTGCCCATGGAATTACTTGCTGGACTGCACAGAATTACCCTACAAAATTCACTTGATATTTTGTGATTTTTCACTTAAGGTGTGACATCAGGTTACTTGACATTTCCATTGAATAACCTGGATGATTTTCATGTAAGGTGTGACATTAGGTTATCAGTTTATGTTTATGAGTCCAGGGAGGTTGTTCCACACTGAAATTGTAACTAATGTCATATTTTACATTGTGATTTATCTTTCCTAGTCACCACTAGGGCAATAAGGGAGAGAAGGATGCTGCAGTTCTTCACTAGCTCTAAGGTAATGAGACTTGGTTGTAAAGTCAAGGATTTGTTGGCTCTTGGATCCAGTCTTGATGGAGACCAGTTTTTTACCTATTCTGTGACAGAGCTGCATGCAGCCAGCTCAAAAATCATTAAGGGAATCTTAAGAAAACTTCTCCCTCTTAAATCTTCTCGCTACTTCTGGTATCCTATAGTGTAAGGGCTGTACTGCAAACTTGATAATACCTTTTCGTGCTTTGGCCAACGTAATTTTTGGTTTTTGTGAATACACAATTTTAGTGGCACTGAATAATTTATTAATTTGGTTTTTTTTAAGGTTCCACTCCAAATGCCTATTTCCAAACTAACTGAATATGGCACATGACAACACATAAACAGAGAATATTTCAAAGTCCAAAGAGTGTAATATCTTATTAAGTCATGCCGATTTAGGCACATTCATACTACAGAAACTTTATGTTTATTAAAATAAACTTTCATCATAAGTTTATCATTGTGAGCTATGATTTGTTTGTCTTAGTACACTGCATATTTCAACAGTGGCATTTCATTAGTTTACGGAACACAACATTAAACATAAGAGAGAAATTAATCATCAACATTATATTCTGTAACATTATCTAAAACAGTCTTAACAATGCTGAGGTAGTATGTTGATTCTATGCTTGTGGAAACATACTCGTTCAGAGTTAAAGATGTTGTCAGGCTGGTTTGAAGTGTATTTTCACCTGGAAAGGACTTTCCTTGACAGTTGTTCACTAAGGAGTGTGAAAGGTAAAATTTTGAGGGCACAAGTTTACAAGAGTAAGTGCTTGAGGGATGACTTCCCAAATAAACCTTTGAATAGTTTTGTTTGTGAAATCGGCAGAGTGTGTTATCATGTAGTAGCAATACTTGATGGAGTTTTGTTGGTCATTTTCTTACATGCGACCAAAAGTTGTTGCCATAAATGCCACCTGTGATGGACACACCCCTGGGTAGAAGTCTCTAGTTTACAACGATCTTTTTGTGTCACAAGATGCAAAATATTATCTGTTCACACCAGCCTTTGCTCAAGAAGTCTTTTGTTAGGGCCATTAATTTCTTCTTATGAACTAGATACAAAGGCATCATAGATAATCACCAGTAACAATGTCATACCGAGTCTAAATGAGTGAACTAATGGCGTTCAAACAAAAATGCAGTAATAGACACTCCTTTGATTTTTGTTGCTTTGTAGTAGAGTGTGCATTACTCTTACACCTGACTTCTGAACCTAGCAATATTGAATGCAAAAGCCAAAGATTATATGGTCATGAGACTTCCTGAACATTGAAAATCTTTCACGCCACACAATATTTGCTGAAACGAGAAAATCCATTTCTATTGTGATTTGTCCAATTGCACTTGCACCACAGTTGACACAAATGTTTCAAGCTGCTTTCGTTGTCTTCACCTCAATATTAAGCCTGAAGTGAAAAATACACTGCAAATGTTGAACCTTTTTCCTCTTGGGTTACTATTTAATAAAACTTAAACAACGAACATCCAATTTGTAACTGCAAGATAAATAACAGAACTGCAAATAAGAAAATGACAATTGATTACCACTTGTGTCAGGTTTGCCTTTATGGAAACTGTTAACAGTTACAAAATGAACTAATTCCTAGCATTTCTGGCAAAACAAATGTAAAAAAATCCTAAGCAGCTAACACTATATAAACAGTGTTTTTGAATTCTAAAAAGACAAATAAAAACACAGAGCACAAATAATATCACTAAATTACCAAAACTTTCATTGGTCTATAAAAATTTACTCTCGGTAAAATTTTTCTAAACAATTAAAGGATACTGGCAAAACTATAATGGCATCAGCTTAGTGTGTATCAGCAAGTATGGATACACAGGTGAACTTCACATCTTATGACATCACCCAGTTAGAAAAACTGCAACAGTTTACAGACAAATTCCTTGAACCTTGTGACTTCACTTGGTTCGAAACCATTATTATTCCTGTCCTTCAAACTGACATGCACAGAACAAAAAATTTTCATTGTCACTCAGCACAACATATTTCAGTAAGCCACGGTGACAGCCACTCATAAACAAGTTTACTATGTACTCAGAAGGAAATCATTACAATCTATAAAACATTTTCATTTTCATAGCAAAGGATTAATGAAATGTAAACATGACTGTTTCTGATTTTTTTTTTAAAAAAAAAACATCAAACTATATGTCTATTTCCATAATTTTTTAGGAACTTCCTGTAACTTTGTAATAAAGGTAATAACAATTACGCACAATCCATAATAGATGGCCGTTCTGCACTCTTAATTGGTAAATATTTTCAAAATTCAGTCTCATAGTTTTGTAGCCCTGATTACAAATGTGCCCACCTTTGCAAGGAAAACTTGTTAGTTTACTAATTATTAAATTTAAAAAATATTCAATTTTTAGCCATTTTTGGCAGGCCCCACTGAAGCAAACAAGTTTTTACAATGTAGTGCTTATAATTTTATTAATTTTCCCACTATGCAACCCACTGTTAAACAGACTTGCTCCTTTTCTCAATGTATAACAAATGCAATTTTTTTTTCTGGACTGGAAACAGATAGAGACACTTAATTTGTTTCAAAATGCAGGTGCACTTATTGTGAATGCATCACAGAAATGGCAACACTGATTAGCACACACAACTCTGTGGCAGCAGCGAAAGTGAGGACTGTTTTTCCTATCTAAAATGGTGATTTTTTCATTAGAAGAGCAGTGTGTAATGATTCGTTTATGTCATTTGCATGGTGTGACACTGATTGAAATTCATCACCAGTTGAGTAAGACGTGGTGATAGTGTCATTGGTGTGTATGTGTGAGCAGCAGTTCAAAGAAGGCAGAATGTCATGTGACAATAAAGCATAACAATCTCAGCCTTGCACCAGCCTGTCTGATGACATGATTGAGCGAGTGGGGAAAGTTATTTTGGAGCATTGCTGAATGAGTGTGGAACACATTCCCCTGTGATATGTGCACACAATCCTGCAAGAAGACCTGAAAACAAGAAAAGTGTCCTCCAGGTGATTGCCACAAATGTTAATGGATGATGATAAGGCTGTACATAAGGCATGATACCAGTCAATGATGAGATGTGATCAAAGAATGGATGGGACTTTCTTTCATCAATTGTGACAATGGATAAGACATGGATGCCATTTTCCAATCCACCTGACCTGACTCCTAGTAACTTTTGGCTGCTTTCAACGATGAACGACACTCTCTGTGGTCACACATTCACTAGCCATGCCACTCTGCATCAGCAATTTTCCAGTGCCCAAACCAAACTTCTAAAGAAGTACTGACATTGTGAAGAAAGTGAACAGCTGCAGTGAGATTACATCAAGAAGTGACACAAGTTTCACGATTTTCACATGATTAGTTTGTGAGAACAAAATCTGGAAATGTTATAAATTGAATGCATCCCATAATTTCATGTCCACTATTTTGCTCTCTTTTAAGTTAATACCAAGAAACATAATAATCAATTCTAGTTTTATTCTTGTGATAAATTGTAAATAGTAGTGCAGGACAATGCTTCAGCCACTTAAGGCCTGGTAGCCAAACTGCAAGCATCCATTTGTCTCTGTCGATTATCAAAATGTCAATATCTTTGAGAACTTCTTTGAGCCCATAGTTTATTTGATAAACAATTCTGTGTCATTCATGGTAATTTGGAAGTTAGCATTCATTATGTGAACAATATTCAATCAGTACGGAGTTGCAATGTACACAGTCAATGGCTGATAGTCAAATTGTGCAGTACTAGTAACCCATTGACAGCAACATGCAATCAGCCTGTGAGAACAGAATGTTATGGGGACATTAGGTATATATGAACTAGTATGTGGAAGAAGTATCTGTATGCATCATACCCATGTCAATGTGATCTAATCTGCCACCAATGAAATGCAAGATTGATTGTTAGTGAGTGTAGCCCACATATCTGACTTCAATATAGTGACTCCTGACTGTTACAATGTTATCATCATAAAATTAAAACTGTGCTTCAGTATTGTGGAGCAACTGAAAACTATGTACTGCAGTGTAGAGTGCAACCAAAGGCAAATAACTAGACTAGGCAAGGTACAACATCCCAAGTAGTTCAACAGCTTTACACCCAATGTCAACACTAGGAAAGCTTAAAATAATGTTCATAGTCTTTTCATAATTAATAGATAATTCATTAGTATTAAATCAGGTATTCAGTAACTTACAGTTCTCCTTGTTTTGTAGTTTCAGTGTGTTTACAGCTTTTCCAGAATGTATAAACTTGTTGTCCAAGCCAGAGATGCAATCTAGGAAGTGGAGGAGGAGGAGGAGGAGGAGGAGGAGGAGGAGGAGGGGGGAGGGGAAGTAGTAGTATCAGCCTCACATAAAAAAACCTAGGTTCCTGTGGCTCTGGATGGTAGTATCCAATAGGGGCCCCTGACTACGACTACAGGTGAAAACTTTTCAACAAGCTCAACAGTGGAAGAGGAATTTAATTTTCCAGTGGTGGAGAGAATGGAAGAACCTAGTGGATTAAACTACAAACATAAAATCAATTTTGGACTTAACAGTCCAGTCTTATTCTAGAACCTAATTCCCGACCTCTACAATCAACAACTTTCATTGCAGAATGGAAAGTATGCTAAAAGTACGCATAAGAGTAATTAATGAAGAGGCGAAAAGAACTTTCAACCACAGGTTGCAGCAAATGGATTGGTCTTTAGTATATAGCCATGATGATGTTGATACTAAATTTTAACTGTTTTATAAATGAATTCTGTGCTCTTTTTGAAGAAATATTTCCCAAGAAATGGGTCAGAAACAGTGCTTCCAATTCTGTAAGCAAGCCTTGGATTACAAAAGGTATAAAACAGTCATGTAAAACCAAAAGGGAAACTTATGCTGCAATAAGATTCTGTAAAGATGTAGAAAAATGGGAACACTATAGAATATACTGTAAAATTTTGAAGAAACTAATACAGAAATCAAAAGCCCTTTATTATGAGAAGAAAATAGATAATTCTAATAATAAAATAAAAGCAATTTGGAGCATTGTAAAAAAAGAAACAGGAAAAGATACAACAAGTAAAGAAGATATAAATAATATCAGATATGAAGGTATCCTAGTAGATAACCCCAAAACGGTGGATGAGATTTTTAATAAACACTTCCTGTCAGTAACTCAACAGATTGGTTGCAAGCCCGATGCTGATGAAGCTGTAACTCTTTGTCAAGCCATATATTCAAACACAATTTCAGAAATGCACCTTAATCCTGTCACTGTAGAAGAAATTCAAGAAATCGTCATGTCTCTAAAAAGTACAAATTCTGCAGGGGTTGATAATATATCTAGTAATTTATTGAAATATTCTTGTGTGTGGATAAGGGACATTCTCTGTCATATTTTCAATGCTTCCCTTCAGAAAGGTGTTGTTCCCAGTAGACTTAAGTATGCCATTGTGAAGCCCCTGTACAAAAAGGGTGATAAAGCTGAACTAACTAACTATCGACCTATCTCTTTGCTGACAGCTTTCTCCAAAATTCTAGAAAAGCTAATACATATAAGAATTACTGATCATCTCATGAAGAATGGAGTTCTCAGCAAGAGCCAATTTGGCTTTCAAAAGGGCCGTTCAACGGAAGACGCAGTCTACGCACTTGCAAATGAAGTCCTAGAAACCCTTAATGAAAAAAATGCTAGTACTTGGGTGTCTTCAGTGATTTATCCAAAGCGTTTGACTGTGTTCATCACCAGATTCTCTTGCAAAAAGCAAAATTAGTAGGAATAAGTGGTGTTGCAGGCAATTGGCTACAGTCGTACCTCCAAGACAGAAAACAAAATGTTGTGTTGAATAGCTCGGGTGGAGTATGTGACACTTCCTCAGATTCTGAATGGAGTTCCAGTACATGTGGAGTTCCCCAGGGCTCAATTCTTGGGCCACTATTATTCCTGATTTTTATAAATGATCTACCATCATGTACAAGCCTGCAGTGTAAATTTACATTATTTGCTGATGATACCACAATTTTTATGAGCAGTAGAACAGACAACAATCTTGAGGAACTCATTAATCACATACTCTCAGATATGGTTAATTGGTTCAAGGTGAATGGTCTCTCATTAAATTCCAGTAAGACCAGCTTTATTCAATTCTGTACAAAAACATAAAAAGAGAGAGAGATAAGTGTGACATGGGTAATCAACCAATAGTTAGAATGGAAACAAAAAAATTTCTTGGAGTGCACATTGACAAGAAAATGAACTGGTCTTCACATATTATTGATCTCTGTAAGAGGCTTAGCTCTGCTACCTATGCTTTACGGGTTGTCACTACATGTGTTGAACCTAACACTGCAAAAGTGGCATATTATGGCTATTTTCATTCTCTCATTGAGTACGGAATTATTTTTTGGGGCAACCAGCCATTAACAAGGAAAGTGTTCATTGCACAGAAGCGAGCTTTAAGAATTATATGTGGATTGCGCCCAAGAGACTCTTGTAGAAATAGTTTTCGTAATCTTAAAATATACACAACTACATGCAAATATATTTTTTCTCTCATGTGTTTTGTTTGTAAAAATATAGATATATTTCAACCAAACAGTAATTATCATGAGCATAACACACAGAGGAAGAATGACATACACAGTGCACTCAGAAATTTGAGCTTGGCACAAAAGGGTGTCCACACTACACTGGAGCAAAACTCTTCAATGCTCTTCCTCCCGAAATAAAGACAAAGATTCATAACAAGAGTGAGTTTAAGAAAGCACTAAAAATACTTCTGCTAGAAAAAGCTTTTTACAGTCTAGATGAGTTTTTAACTAAATAAATTGTAATATTTTAATATTATATAATACAAGTTGACATAATGCCACTAAGAATTTTATTTAACCTGAGCTCTGTATCTGTGTGTGCTCCGTATCTGTTTTCTGTAGTGTTTTAATGATTCTAAGAAAATATGTATTTTCTTTTTCTGTATTGCTGCCCAAAGAATTTACTGTATAAATTTTTATATAATTATGTACTCAAATTTCTGTATATGCTATAAGATTATCAGACTGTATTTGTAAAAAACTGACTCATTCCACGTCCTTGTGTATCCAACACAGTTGGACCTATGGAACATGAAATAAATCAAATCAAATAAAATCAAATCAAATCTCCAGGTGATAACACAGAAGAGGAATCTACCATTGCATCAACCATTGCATTGAAACCTAGGGTTCTGGGGAGTCCTAACACCTGCAATCAAGATATCGTTAGTTGCAGCATGCTGGCAATCTCTCCAAAATTTAAGTTAAAAAGAAATATTTTTAAGTATTTTAAATGAGAACTTCTCACTAGAGACTGGCAAAGAGAAAGAATTACAGACACTTTTGGATAAAACTATCCTGATTTTGACAGTAAAGGAAACCAGATTTCTAGACAAAAATGTAATAAAGAAACAACATTACAGAATGTTTAAGAGTAAACCAGCAATCGAATGTACGAAACGAATGTCATTAAAATTACATTCACAAAAAGATAATGGACAATGTAACAGTATTTACATCTAGCTCTGAAATAATCTCTCTTCTCTCAGTTAAACTCAAAGCAAAAAATACACACTCATTAACTGTCATGTACTAATAAATGAAGAAAATAATCCAGGTAAAGTGAAAGTATTCTGAGATTTTCTGGAAACCAAAATATAGAAAATCCCAGAACAAAATTATATAATTTAATTGATGACAAAGAAAAAATAAGAATAGGAGATTATTTGGCATGTGAAAGAATTATCAAAAATAGTATAACACTGAGTAAATTAAATTGAAAGCTTTTACAGCTATTAATGTCAACCTCTTTTAGAAAACTAGCAAGAAAATACAAAACAAAGATGTCCCCAATTCTCATGTTAGGAGAATTACACATGAATAATGTGGCCATTTCCAAATGAAAAACAAAGGACATTATGCATGTTAAAAGATATCAGCAATAGTGAATTTTATGCTGCTCACTAGACCTCTACTATTAAAGTGAAATTTTTACCGTGCAGAAACACAAAAAGGCCACAGGTATTAATAAACTACAACATGTATAGGCCTACCATAACACATGAAGCAGTAAGACATAAGGAATAAGGAGTGTGAAATAGTGGTGACAGCAAGGTTAGAAGAACAGAGACAATGGAGATATTCTGGAAACAATTTAAACAACAAAGAAATAAAATATCTACGATTCTACTGAGAACCAAAAGATCATTTGAAAAAACCACTTCAAAAGGAGGAAAATGCTACAAAAAGAATTCCATAGATTTTCACTGGAGCTTCAAGAATTAATTAAAGGGCTACCAAACATCAAATATTTGCTTCAATAATGGCAGAGGTATAACTGCTTTACATAAGACTGCAAATTGTGAAAAATGTGCAAAATGTTTTGATTAACTGTTAAATTGCCCAGAACAAAGTCTTATATTACCAACCATTGAGGAAATCACAGATACCATTAAAACTGTAACAAATTACAAAGTCAATGGGAAACATTCAATTACTGTTTAACTTCTGAAATTGTCTAAAAAGAGTGTAAAAGACTACAGATGGTTTGAAGTAATATGGGAAACAAAAAGATCCCTGAAGAATGGGAAGTTGTCCTAATATATGCTCTTCATAAGATAGATGACAAAAGAGGTGCCAGTGACTACAAAGTCATATCTCTTCCACCAATTGCCTATAAAGTATCTTCAAAAATTGTATACCAGAACAAAAACAACTAAATGAATATCAAGAGGGCTTTAAAAACACAGATCCAGTATCACCAATAACTGAAAGAAAGAAACAACGTATTGAAGTAAGCTGATTTTGGTGTAATATCTGAAAAATCTAACAGATCCAGACATACAAATCAATCTCTTGGAACTGATAGCCAGTACAGTTGGTTTAAGAATCTCTGCAGAGAAAACCAGATGGATCATTGGTGAAAATATGCACAAAGATTGTTTACTTATGAGCAAAAAGAGTAAAAAACTTCAAATAATTATGAGAAATAATTTGAGACAATATCTCAGAAAAATTGTCATAAGTGGAAGAACACACAAAATATAAAAGCATATGGAATAACAAAAAAATTTAAAATAAACAAGGATATCAAGAAATGCAAAAGTAATGCCTCTATGCAAGCAAATGCCTAGCACTAGATTATAAATTAGTGAAACTAGATATTGTAGAGGGAAGAATCATGAAGGATGCAAATTCTTAACAAATACTTTGTTTCTGTTACTGACATTCTGGGGTTATCATGTTCAGTAAGCAGTGCAATGGAATATTGCGAATAACTTCACTAAATGGAAATGACACTCACTTCTCCCAAAGAAGTAGCATTCATAAAAAAATCCTTAAATCCAAGTATTCTACTGGTTATGCTAACATATCAATGAAGTTAATCAAACAGCGTTCACTTGAGTTATTTGTGTAATCAATCTCTTATAAGTGGAACACTTCCAGACTGGCGAAAACATCCTACCCTGAAGTTAAGTCTGTTTACAAGAAAGGGGATAAAGAGACACTGTCAAATTATTGGCCAATGTCACTTTTGCTGACTTTTTCAAAAATATTTGAAAAGGCTGTGTTCAAGTGTCTTCTTAAGCAACTGACGGCAAATAATATATTGTCCAAGTCTCAGTTTGGATTCCTTGAGAGTTCCAACAAAGACAAGACTATTTACATGTACAGTGAGAATGTACTTAATTTATTAGATAACATATTAGAGGTTAGTGACATTTTCTGTGAGTGCTCAAAAGCCTTTGACTGTGTGAATCACAGCATTCTTGTAAGTAAATTAGAATATTATGGTGACACTGGCAGTCTTGCAAAATGGTTTGAATATAACCTAACTGAAAGGAAACAAAGGGTGTTGTTGCAAAATATCTGTGCAGTAAGCATTCAGTCTTCTTCTCATTGGGAATTAATTACATGTGGTGTTCCTCCAGGCCCCATCTTGGATCTGTTGCTTTATCTTTTGCACATTAATGATCTCTTGTCTGTTACATTGCCAGATGCTAAATTTGTTTTGCTTGCAGATGATACAAACATTGCAATAAGTAGCAAGTTAAGTACACACTCAGAAATGGCTGCTAATTGAATTTTAGCTGACATTAATAAACAGTTTAAAGCTAATTCACTGTCATTAAACTTCAAAAAGACTCACTGTATGCAGTTCAGAACCTGTAAGAGATTTCCCTCGAGCATGTGTGTAACATATGAAGACATGCATATAGAACAGGTTGACAATGTTAAATTTCTGGGATTACAACTCAGTAATAAATTTAGTTGGTAAAGGCATACCACAGAATTGCTGAAGTGTCTAAATAAGCCTGCATTTGCAATATGAATGTAGGAGATACAAATATTTTTAAAAAAACCTTGCATAGTTTGTTTATTTTCATTCTATTATGTCACCTGGGTTCATATTTTGGCATAATTGGTCAAAATGAGAAAAAGTTTTTAGATTGCAAAAGTGTGTAAGAAGACTCGTTTATGGTGTAAATTCAAGAAAATCATGTAGAAACCTGTTCAAGGAATTGGGTATTCTAACCACCGCTACTCAGTATATTTTTTCCTTAATAAAATTTGTTCCAAATAATACATCTCAATTTACAACCAACAGCTCAATACATAGTGTCAATAATAGGAATAAGAACAATCTACATAAAGACCTAAGATCACTTAGGGACTGTCAGACCAGCTTAAGCAAAAATCTCTGTTAGATTTCAGTTTTGAGATCAGTTGGTCACAACAATCAATACTATGTATTTTGTGTGTGATAAATTTATTAAAAGTGCATAACTATGTTTCATTCTGACAGTGTATTAATTCTGTAGATATTACAAGTTCCAGTGTACTGCAATGTATTCAATATTTTGACAATCTCCTGACAAATGATGAGGGAAATTATTTTTATATTCAATTTTTCTTTTGTTATGCTCTCTGAACATGTTCCACACCTAAGAGAATCATCTCACTTTTTGATCTACAGAATGAAAACTGAATCTAATCTAACCTAATCTAAGAAAATTTTAGGACCAATTAGAAGCAAAATAGCCTGGAAACATTGATAAAATACACCAAAATATAGAAAAAAATAACAGAAAGAATAAATGACAGCAGATATTAACACCACTGGGAAAATAAATGAATAACAAGCTGGACCCAAGAAGAAAGATTTAACATACACAACATTAAAGCAGAAAGAGATATTTTCAGAAGGAAAATGTTCAATTTACAAGGATTCCAAGTAAGCGAACAGGTAGGTAGTGGTCTGGAGACAGAAAGAAAGAGAAATGCTAACTGTAAACACTACTCGCAGATTAGGCCTTAGGCCTGTCATGACTAGTCAACTGCTGACTACAGGGCAGTACAAGAAGCAGTCTATGATGGTGGAATATGACATGAGCATGTAACCTATCCCTCCAGCAGCTACTGTCAGCGTACGAATCCTGGTGGTACCACTGCTCCTTTATACAAGCAGATCCTCATTTGGCCTCACGAGTCTCAAAAAAATCTGAGGGAATCAAACCTGGATTCTTTGGCACCGAAGACAGCGACACCCAACCCGGCTATGGAGGTAGTCAGGGAAATTACGAAAAGGTAAAAGAACAGTCAAAGAACACAAAAAAGCAAATGAGAAGGAAGTGAAATTGTTGTGTGGCCTTTAGAAGATAAAATATACAGTAGCGGCACAACTGATCCTATATATAGTAGAGGCACAACTGGTCCTTGAAGAACACCTTGAGTAATATTCAGGCACTGTGACTTTTCATTGTTGTGTTTTACAGTTTCTTTTCAACTGTTGACAAAAGATTCAGTAAGGGAGAGTTTCAAGACCCTACTGCTATAACATCATATTTTATCTAGAAATATTTTATGTTGATGCATCAGGTACATATAATCTGCAACCACAAGCTCGACTACAATCTGCCACCAGACACAGAGGGTGATGCTTTCACAATGCCAGCTATGTGTGGTGGAGAAACATCAGAAAACATCAAACTGACATCAGCCACAGAACCCAAGACAGAAGCCAGCATTCAATTTGTTAATATTTTATGGTTGATACAATCAAATGTTTTACTCAGATCAACCAGAGTGGCTTCAGCAGGTAATTTTAATTCAAAAGTGGTTTGCATGGAAAAAATAACATCTTTATGACGTTTGACTGTAGACTTAGCCAAGCTATTATTATTTCACAAACACAGACATATTTTCTGTTGTATGCTCTATTTAATTATTTTGGAAAATACACTGCCATGTCATCTTCAGCTGACAAGCATCACTGGATGAAGATACGGAGGGATGTATGGTCAGCACACCGTTCTCCCTGCCATTGTCAGTTTTTGTGCCCAGAGCCTCTATGTCTCAATCAAGTAGCTCCCCACACAAGGGCTGAGTGCACCCCGTTAGCTAACAGGGCTCGGCATACCCGGTCAGTCACCCATCCAAGTATTAACCCAACTTGACAGTGCTTAACTTTGCAGCAAGGCTGTTGGTGCATACACACACACACACACACACACACACACACACACACACACACACACGAGATGAAGAAAATATTTATATGGCTACATCGTCTCAATTTCATTCTCACACCATTGCAAAGATGAGTGAAATAGATATTAGCATCAGTAGGGCTGAAAAACAGCTTGAGTTGCTAAAACTGAGCAAGATCCCTGGGCCTGATGGAAGCCCTATCAGATTCTACACTGAATTTGTGATTGAATTAGCCCCTCTTTTAACTGTAATATACAAGGAGATCCCAAGCAAAGAGCTGTGTCTGGTAGTTGGAAGATAACACAGGTCACACCAGTTTACAAGAGGGGTAGAAGTAGTGATCTATAAAACCATTGCCCAGTATTCTAGGCATTCATCTGTGCAAAACATTAGAAAATATTCTGAGCTTGAACATAATATGGTATCTTGATCAGAACGAGCTTCTCCTTACCAAGCAGCGTGGATCCTAAAACATCAGTAATGACAAATGCAACTTAACCTTTTCTCACATGACACATTGAATGCCACGGTTCAAGGCACTCAGGTAGCTGCAGTTCTTCACTTCCAAAAAGCATTCGACTCATACCACACCTACCACTTATTATGGGGTGCCAAGAGAAATTTGTGACTGGATTGAGGATTTCTTGGCAGGGAAGACATATCATGTTATCTTGGATGGGGAATCATTGAAAAATATAGAAGTAGCTTTATTGTGCTCTTCAATAAAATGAAAAACCTACTATCATATGAATACAATAGCAATGAGTCACAATGGGAATTGGACAATTCACACAAATATCTGAGTGTAACAATTTGTAGGATATGAAATGGAATGATCACATAGGCTCAGTTGTAAGTAAAGTGTGTGGCAGAATTCGGTTCATTCGCAAGACACTAGGAAAATGCAGTCAAAGTACAATGAGACTGCCTACTAAAGACTCTGCAACCCATCCTAGAATATTGCTCAGGTGTATGGGACTGATAACAAATAGGACTAACAGAGGAAAACACACTAATACCTACATCCTACAATACTGCTCAAGTGAGTGGTACACAACTACCACAGTATCCTGAAATTATACAAACAAGGACAGCATGATTAGTCATCAGGTAGTTACATGGAGATGTTGAAAACATGAATTGGCAGGTGCTTGAAAATAGACACAAACACGCTCATGAAGGACTACTTACAAATTTCTTAGAACCAGATTTAAGTGAGGAATCAGGGAATTTACTACAACCACCTATGTTTCACTCCCCTCGGTATCACAAAGACTAAATTAGACTAGTTACAATGTGCACTGAGCCATTTAAGCAATCATTCTTTCCATTCTTCACATGTCAATGGAACAAGAAGTAGCCCTAATAACAGTTAGTTAAGAACTACTCTGTCGTACATGTACTTCTACTTCTTTCCAGGTACAAGTTTGTACTGTGTTTGGAAAATTTTGTAGGAACTGGTTAGTGTAGGCAGCCATCTTCATCAAGTACCATGAATTTTGTTTTTATGTGTACTCGCTGCCTGGACTCCAACCAGAGTGTAAACTATTGTTGGTCCCATGCAGCTATTTATAGACGAATTTGTTTCCTGAGACCCACTATATTCTCTGATGCTCTATTCTTCCTTGTAGCTGGCACTGATGTTCCATGAAACACAAATTATTTCAGTGTTTTCTAACTCTGGTGGATGTGATGGCCAGTGAGATTTTAATATACTCAGATTAGATTAGATTAGATTAGATTAATACTAGTTCCATGGATCATGAATACGATATTTCGTAATGATGTGGAACGAGTCGAATTTTCCAATACATGACATAATTAGGTTAATTTAACAACATACTTAAGTTAATATAACAACTTTATTTTATTGTGTTTTTTGTTTTTCTTTATTTTTTATTTTTATTTTTTTATTTTTTTTAAATATTTTTTTTTTGTTTTTTTTTTTCTTAATTTATATCTAAAAATTCCTCTATGGAGTAGAAGGAGTTGTCATTCAGAAATTGTTTTAATTTCTTCTTAAATACTTGTTGGTTATTTGTCAGACTTTTGATACTATTTGGTAAGTGACCAAAGACTTTAGTGCCAGTATAATTCACCCCTTTCTGTGCCAAAGTTAGATTTAATCTTGAATAGTGAAGATCATCCTTTCTCCTAGTATTGTAGTTATGCACACTGCTATTACTTTTGAATTGGGTTTGGTTGTTAATAACAAATTTCATAAGAGAGTATATATACTGAGAAGCTACTGTGAATATCCCTAGATCCTTAAATAAATGTCTGCAGGATGATCTTGGGTGGACTCCAGCTATTATTCTGATTACACACTTTTGTGCAATAAATACTTTATTCCTCAGTGATGAATTACCCCAAAATATGATGCCATATGAAAGCAATGAGTGAAAATAGGCGTAGTAAGCTAATTTACTAAGATGTTTATCACCAAAATTTGCAATGACCCTTATTGCATAAGTAGCTGAACTCAAACGTTTCAGCAGATCATCAATGTGTTTCTTCCAATTTAATCTCTCATCAATGGACACACCTAAAAATTTGCAATATTCTACCTTAGCTATATGCTTCTGATTAAGGTCTATATTTATTAATGGCGTCATACCATTCACTGTACGGAACTGTATGTACTGTGTCTTATCAAAATTCAGTGAGAGTCCATTTACAAGGAACCACTTAGTAATTTTCTGAAAGACAGTATTGACAATTTCATCAGTTAATTCTTGTTTGTCAGGTGTGATTACTATACTTGTATTATCAGCAAAGAGAACTAACTTTGCCTCTTCATGAATATAGAATGGCAAGTCATTAATATATAATAAGAACAACAAAGGACCCAAGACTGACCCTTGTGGAACCCCATTCTTGATAGTTCCCCAGTTTGAGGAATGTGCTGATCTTTGCATGTTACGAGAACTACTTATTTCAACTTTCTGCACTCTTCCAGTTAGGTACGAATTAAACCATTTGTGCACTGTCCCACTCATGCCACAATACTTGAGCTTGTCTAGCAGAATTTCATGATTTACACAATCAAAAGCCTTTGAGAGATCACAAAAAATCCCAAAGGGTGGTGTTCGGTTATTCAGATCATTCAAAATTTGACTGGTGAAAGCATATATGGCATTTTCTGTTGAAAAACCTTCCTGGAAACCAAACTGACATTTTGTTAGTACTTCATTTTTACAGATATGTGAAGCTACTCTTGAATACATTACTTTCTCAAAAATTTTGGATAAAGCTGTTAGAAGGGAGATTGGACGGTAATTGTTGACATCAGATCTATCCCCCTTTTTATGCATAGGTATAACAATAGCATATTTCAGTCTATCAGGGAAAATGCCCTGTTCCAGAGAGCTATTACACAGGTGGCTGAGAATCTTACTTATCTGTTGAGAACAAGCTGGAAATGCCATCAATTCCATGTGAGTTTTTGCTGTTAAGCAAGTTTATTATTTTCCTAATTTCAGAGGGAGAAGTGGGTGAGATTTCAATTGTATCAAATTGCATAGGTATGGCCTCTTCCATTAACAGCCTAGCATCTTCTAATGAACACCTGGATCCTACTATATCCACAACATTTAGAAAATGATTATTAAAAATATTTTCAACTTCTGACTTTTTGTTCGTAAAGTTTTCATTCAATTTGATGGTAATACTGTCTTCCTCTGCTCTTGGTTGACCTGTTTCTCTTTTAATAATATTCCAAATTGTTTTAATTTTATTATCAGAGTTGCTGATTTCAGACATGATACACATACTCCTGGATTTTTTAATAACTTTTCTTAATATAACACAGTAGTTTTTATAATTTTTGATAGTTTCTGGGTCACTACTCTTTCTTGCTGTCAGATACATTTACCTTTTCCAGTTACAAGATATTTTTATACCCTTAGTAAGCCATGGTTTGTTACAAGGTTTCTTACGAGTATATTTAACTATTTTCTTGGGGAAGCAGTTTTCAAATGCATTTACAAAAATGTCATGAAATAAATTATATTTTAAATTGGCATCAGGTTCACGGTACACCTCATCCCAGTCTAACTGCTGTAGGCTTTGCCTGAAATTTGCAATTGTTAAATCATTGACTGGACGTACTACTTTGGAGGACTGTTTAGTATTGCTGAATGGAGCTATGTCATATATTGTAACTAGCTGTGCACCATGATCAGAAAGACTATTCTCAACAGGCTGAGCATTTATCTGGTTAAACTTATCTTGGTCTATAAAGAAGTTATCTATCAGTGAGCTGCTATCCTTTACCACCCGAGTAGGAAAATCAATAACGGGTGTCAAATTGAAAGAACCGAGTAATACTTCAATGTCATTTTTCCTATTACCCTCTTTCAGAGAATCTACATTGAAGTCCCCACAAATAATAATTTGCTTCCCCCTGTCTGACAGATAGCACAACAAGGAGTCCAAATTTTTCAGAAATAGATGAAAATTTCCTGATGGGGACCTATATACAGTTACAATTATAAATGTGCCTTTATTTAATTTAAGCTCACAGGCACATGCTTCTATATGTTTCTCTACACAAAACTTTTTTGTTTCTATACTTTTTGCACAATGCTCTAGGGGTTATTTTAATTGAAAGCAGCATGCCTCTTCATTACATTTTCTGACATCTTCACCATGATAGACTCTTTCACTACTGTGTCCCAGAAACTTGGCATTTGCACCACAATATTAATCTCATAATATTTTATTTCACGATTATGTTCAAGACAATGCTCAGTGGCAGCTGCTTTGCTTGGATGGTGTCAATTTCATTAAAAACTTTCTATGTATACAGCTGTACCATCACACAGAATACTTAAAATAACAAATAATTTAAAAAATATATTTTAAGTGTTTTATATGACACTGCAGACCACCCATTCGCAATCTCAATCACCTGAGAACTCACTTGGTGAATACCGTAAGGCTGAAAATCAAATACCCCTTGTAGAGCCATCTCTGTAATTGTTAGTGTAGTTACGGTACTCTGATAAAAATCTATAACAAGTAGACCCATTCTTTGATCTATTTGAGGATGCTATACTTTCAAGTAGAGCTGTAGATTTTCGCAATGAGAGTCAACCAATGACTCCTGATCCCGTACTTATAGTGACCAATTAATTATCTGGATCCTAGGACTCAGATCAGATACTAATGAGAGTAACATTAAAATCGATGATGGTGCCAAAGCTACAAAACCTAGCTGAAGGGCAATATATCCTTCCCTTGCTTGCGACAAGATTGGGACTGTGATCCTCTATGAGTCAGGACAACCACATTTGAATAAAAACACTTACAAAGATTTACTCTGCTTGTTTTTTATTGTTGGGTAACACACTGCACTAGAGTTTGTTATTGCTTGTTGCAGTCACCCGAGCTGCTGATATAGGAGGATATACTCCCACATAGAAAAGAAGCAATTGAATCCTCTATGTTGTTGGAACAGAAGTTCTTACCAGCCTTCTCTGTTAATGCTTCATGGTGGATGAAACCTGTATCATGATTTTCAGTGGTGGTGACTGAAGTGAAGTACTCCAATACTGTCTCCAGATGTAGTTTGGAGATAGTTTCAGTACAGCAGTTATTGGAGATATATTTCATGAGGGAGCTTTATTATGCTGCGAGACTTTGAAATACACTGTGCAATGTAGTTAAAGGATTATCTTCTCAAAACTCCATATTTGTCTCCATTATGATATACTAGTTTGAAATTTGGCTAAAAGCTGCATACAACCTTCCCCTATAGTGGTGCAAAAGCATGGCACCCTGCAAGGTCGCTATTGGGGTTGACAATGCTTCAAACAGCAACTGGTTGACAAGTGCGAAAAAAAAGGCCAGAGCTCTGAAATCCTTGTGATTTGTAAGGTGGATTTGTGATGCTACAGTGGCACCAAGTTCCATCACAATTCTGCACACCGTCACCATGGATGTGTCACACAATGGGAAGATCATCACACACTATTCTTACCTTCATTTCACCCCCCTTCTTTTGTTGCCTCTGTGATGGAGGTTAGAACTGTATACCCGTCATTGAAATCGGTTTTCTTTTGGGTGACCGTGGAAAAGATGTCAGATACAGTGCCACTCAGAATCGATATGAAAAGGCCTCAGGGAGTGGCATAAAGAGCATCAACGAAACCAACCCTTTCCTTGGAGGGTTGAATTCCAAACATTTTGTAGTAAAAATGACAGTTCTCAGTACAATGAGCAGCTGGACAAATCTCAACAACCTTTGACATTGCTGACACCTCTGCACTTTAAAGTGGTGTGATCAATGTTCAATGGAGATGCAGTCATACAATGTCTTTAGAAAGAGTTGAAACATCCTCGGAAGTTGGCAGCATCAAAGATTGTGAAGAACGTTGCCCTGTTGCTCATCACACTGTAAACTGTCATTTTCGATCACAAAATGTACAAGAGTCAATGCCCCAAGGAAGGGGTTGGTTTCACTGATGCCCTTCATGCCACCCCACAAAGCTTTTTCGTGTCGATTCTGAACAGCGCTGTGTCTGAAATCTTTTCCTCAGCCACCCATAGGAAAGCTGTGCGATTTCAGTGCTAGGTGTCATTATTCTACCTCCATCACAGAGGCATCAAGAGAAGTGGTGAAATGGGGTATGATGGCCTTCCTGTCATGTGACATTTTCACAGTAGTGTTGGGCAGAATTTAGATGAAATCTGGTGCCAATATGACATCATTAACTGGGTGCTGGACATTGTCTTATGAAAATAGCCAGTTGGCTATAAAGCATCCAGTTTGCTCTGCTGAGCAACCACTGTGGTTGCTTCTTTTTGGAATCTGCTCTATCTGCATTAAAGTGTTTGCTACCACAGTAAGCGCTGTCAGTAACTTTATCTCTGAGGCATCCTACTGAAGATTTCTATAGCAGATTACAGGTCTTAAAAAGTTGACAGAGTTGTGAAATGAGGTTAAAGAGGGTCTCTCCATCCAGAACTCTATTGATTGGAAGATACAGGTTACACAAAGTAGCATTACATAGAACATGCAATTTTACAACACTTACTTGAACTGTTGTCACAGGAAAAGTGTACAGCAGTATGTGTCATTCAAATGGATGTCCACTCAGGCAGTGGCCCTATCCCAAGGGATCACCCCTTTAGTGGAAGAATTAACAAGTAGGCACAGGGATGCCAGCTAGTTTTAAATGTGTCTTGTGTACACACAAGCACATGAGACTTTCTCGAATTAATCATTGCAATTCCAACCACAAATGTTCTGAAACCAATCACATTCCACTAAAGTATAGGAGCAATTTTTCATTGAAGGCTTTTTTTTAATTATTTGCTTCCTGTTTACAATGGCTTATTTTAGGTGGGGGCACTTTTTCTTTGGTGTTTATGTCTTACGTGTGTTGCAACTACAGCTTCACCGATTGCTATAGCTCAATGATTGTCGAATATTTTTAGTGAACAGCCAATACTGACATTTTGGGGTGGCACCTTGGGCCACATATGTACCAATCTTATTATTAACTGCTAACCTACAAAAATTACTTTGTTATAAGCTCCCAACTGACTACTTATAGTAAGGTTGTAACAAATTGCCCACTGGCCCCAAGTACTCATCATTAAAGTCTGCACTGTTCGGAACACTTCATGTTGACTGTTCTCTGATTCAAACTGCTGCCACCTTCAGTGATCCCAGATTTGTGATACTACAATTTCCTGAGGAAATATCGTGTTGTCTGTGTGAGCATATGATTAATTGATTAACATCAGTAATTGTACTGCATTATGCAATATGAGACATGATCACATTTTTTTAATGTAATTTTTCTTCTACCCATTGTACTGTATTACGACAGCCTTAATTTAATTTCATATTCCCTGCTACAGATATGTATTATGTTCTATACAGCCCCGTGGAGGCCCAGGAAAAGAATAGGCCTTTGGTATGTTCTGCCAGTCGTAAAAGGCGACGAAAAGAACAAACCACTAATAGGGTTAACTCCCCTTTTAGTGGGATTAGTTGGTTCAGGACAGAACTAATGAAGCCTCAGACAAGCGCTGTCATGGTCGAGGATGACGCTTGAACCCTATGCCCGTCCACTATGGTAACAACACTGCTAGCCACATGGAAAATGATTAAAATCCAAATAGAGGTGTTTTGCAGGATATGCTTCCTGCAACCACTCTAGAAGGAAAACAAAGACAGAGGATGAGATGGTCAGATGAAGTTAACCAACACCTCATGTTCTGTTATTACCAAGCAACAAACTTAGGAACCAACACAACTGTATATAGATCACAAGTATACACAAAATTTATTACCAGATACCCAGAATTAAAATTCTTAACAGAACAACGACTAGCTGATCAGATCCGTGTAATAATCAAAAATAACAGGATACCCCAGTCAGAATTAGAAAACATCAAACAACAAGTACAACAAATACTGGAACAAAATAATGTGCAATCAGAAGAAGAAGAAAATACAGTAATGGACTCAAACATCCCAGAGCAAACAAACAAAGAACATCACGCATCAATTAAACAATCAGAGGAAAACGAAATCTTAAGATAGCCACCAGAACAAGCACAAATAGAACATGAAGTGACACACATGTTAGATATAGAAGAAAAATTTCAGCTAACATATACAGAATACAAAGACACAAATACAGACATTAGACCATTCTTGCATAGACCACCAAATAACTCACAAGTCGAAACAACTATCAACACAATCATACACAACAAAATAAATGAAAATACAACTATGGAAGAGTTACAACTACTGGTTTATATAGGAGCACTCACTACACTAAATATACACACTAGGCAGAGATCAGAACAAAAGAACACACAGAAGAAACCCACAAAACCAGCATGGCAACACAGGCTACAGATCAGAATAGAAAAACTGAGAAAAGACATCGGACAGCTAACACAGTTTATAAGAAATGAAATATCAGACAAAAAACCAAAAAGGTTTGGTAAAATCTCACAACAAGAAGCGATTAAGCAATTAGATGAAAAGAAGCAGAAATTACAAGCATTGGCCAAACGACTTAGAAGATACAAGAAAAGTGAAAATAGAAGGAAACAAAACCAAACATTCAACACAAACCAAAAGAAATTTTACCAGACAATAGATAACACACACATTAAAATAGACAACCCACCAAACATAACAGACATGGAACACTTCTGGAGCAACATATGGTCAAACCCGGTACAACATAACAGGCATGCACGGTGTATACAAGCAGAAACAGACACATACAAGATGATACCACAAATGCCTGAAGTGATAATTTTGCAACATGAAGTCGCCCGAGCAATTAATTCTACACACAATTGGAAAGCCCCTGGAAAAGATAAAATAGCAAATTTCTGGCTAAAGAAGTTCACCTCAACACATTCACATCTAACTAAATTATTTAACAATTACATTGCAGACCCATACACATTCCCTGATACACTTACACATGGAATAACTTATCTGAAACCTAAAGATCAAGCAGACACAGCAAACCCAGCAAAATATCGCCCCATAACATGCCTACCAACAATATACAAAATATTAACTTCAGTCATTACACAGAAATTAATGACACATACAACACAGAACAAAATTATAAATGAAGAACAAAAAGGCTGTTGCAAAGGAGCACGAGGATGTAAAGAGCAACTGATAATAGATGCAGAGGTGACATATCAAGCTAAAACTAAACAAAGGTCGCTACACTACGCATACATTGATTACCAAAAAGCTTTTGATAGTGTACCCCACTCATGGTTACTACAAATATTGGAAATATACGAAGTCAATCCTGAATTGATACAGTTTCTAAACATGGTAATGAAAAATTGGAAAACCACACTTAATATCCAAACAAATTCAAATAATATCACATCACAGCCAATACAGATTAAGCGTGGAATATACCAAGGAGACTCATTAAGTCCTTTCTGTATCTGCCTTGCTCTGAACTCACTTAAATAATACAAATTATGGATACAATATTACTGAAACATACCAACACAAAATCACACATTTGCTATACATGGATGATCTAAAACTACTGGCAGCAACAAATCAACAACTCAACCAATTACTAAAGATAACAGAAATATTTAGCAATGATATAAATATGGCTTCCGGAGCAGACAAATGTTAGAAAAATAGCATAGTCAAGAGAAAACACACTAAACAAGATGATTACATATTAGATAACCAGAGCAACTGCATAGAAGCGATGGAAAAAACAGATGACTATAAATATCTAGGATACAGACAAAAAATAGGAATAGATAATACAAATATTAAAGAAGAACTATAAGAAAAATATAGACAAAGACTAACAAAAATAGTGAAAACAGAACTGACAGCAAGAAACAAGACAAAAGCTATAAATACTTACGCTATACCAATATTGACCTACTCATTTGGAGAAGTGAAATGGAGTAACACAGACCTAGAAGCACCCAATACACTTACATGATCACAATGCCACAAATATAGAATACATCACATACATTCAGCAACAGAAAGATTCACATTAAGCAGAAAGGAAGGAGAAAGGGGATTTATCGACATAAAAAACCTACATTATGGACAGGTAGACAATTTAAGAAAATTCTTTCCAGAACGAGCAGAAACTAGCAAAATACACAAAGCAATCACTTATATAAATACATTGGCTACACCCTTGCAATTTTATAACCACTTCTACAACCCTTTAGATCACATAACATCAACAGATACGAAGAAAGTAAATTGGAAAAAGAAAACACTACATGGTAAGCACCCGTATCATCTAACACAGCCACACATCGATCAAGACGCATCCAACACATGGCTAAGAAAAGGCAATATATACAGTGAGACGGAAGGATTCATGATTGCAATACAGGATCAAACAATAAACACCAGATATTACAGCAAGCATATTATTAAAGATCCCAATACCACAACAGATAAATGCAGACTTTGCAAACAACAAACAGAAACAGTAGATCACATCACAAGTGGATGTACAATACCAGCAAATACAGAATACCCTAGAAGACATGACAATGTAGCAAAAATAATACATCAACAACTTGCCATACAACATAAACTAATAAAACAACACGTTCCCACATACAAGTATGCACCACAAAATGTACTGGAGAATGATGAATCCAAATTATACTGGAACAGAACCATTATAACAGATAAAACAACACCACATAACAAACCTGACATCATACTCACCAATAAAAAGAAGAAATTAACACAACTAATCGAAATATCCATACCCAATACAACAAATATACAGAAGAAAACAGGAGAAAAAATTGAAAAATACATCCAACTGGCTGAGGAAGTCAAAGACATGTGGCATCAGGATAAAGTTGACATCATACCAATTATACTATCAGCTACAGGAGTCATACCACACAATATACACCAGTACATCAACGCAATACAGCTACATCCAAACGTATATATACAACTACAGAAATCTGTAATTATTGATACATGTTCAATTACCCGAAAGTTCCTAAATGCAATGTAACATATACCGTACAGTTAAAAGGAAGTCACACTTGATCACGTCTAAGACAGGAAAGAGAAATAATAATAATAACAGAAACTTGAACAACAAGCTGTGCCCAGTAGTTGGATGAAAGCACAGTTCACACCACCTACAAGAAGGGTAGGAGAAGTGATTCACCAAACTTCTGTCCAATATCACTGCTATCTAACTACTGTAGAATCTTAGAACATATTCTGAGCTCAAATATAAAAAAGATAATTCAAACATAATGGTCTCCACTAAGACAGTCATTACGGATTCTGAAAAAATTAGACGTATAAAACCCAACCCATGCTTTTATCATCTGATATTCCAAAGGCCAATGTACTAGGCAATCAGGTAGATACAGTGTACCTTGACTGCTGGAAAGCATCTGACTTAGTATTGCATCAATTCTTATTAACCAAAGTACAGTCACAGGGGGTATCAAATGAAATTTGCAGACTGGATTGAGGATTTCTTAGAAGAGATGATACAACATGTTCTCTTGGATGGAGAGTCATCAACAGGTGTAGATGTTACTTCAGTCAAGACCCAGAGAAATGTATTGGGACCCTTGTAGTTCGTGTTGCATACCAATGAGCTGACAGACAAAAAATAGGAATCATCACCTGTTCAAATATGCAGACAGAAAGTGATATGATTTCAAAGTGACACAAAAATCAGAACTTGTTTTAAATTTTCAGTAATGTACAATTGTGCACTTCACAAAAATAAAAAAAATGTTAAATCTTAGGACTACAACATTAGACACACAACTGAAGTCAGTCAACCCATATTAATACCTGGATGTAAATGATTTGTAAGTGTATGAAGTCGAACAAACACGTAGGCTGAGCTGTAGGTAAAGCAGGGAGCAGACTTTGCTTCATTGGCAGGATACTAGGAAAATGCAATCAGTCTACAAAAGAGGTCTCTTATAAAAACCTGGTGCAATCCATATAAGAATTTGGCATGAGTGTGTGGGATCCATACCAAACAGAAATAACTGAGGATATTGAATGTATTTATACCTACATATACACTCTGCAAGCCACTGTACAGTGCATAGTGAATGGTACATAAAATTTTGCATTCTGTTTTACTTGCCTACTGAGCGAGTAACGGCTGTCTGTATGCCTCTATAACATGCCCCAACCTCTTGTCTTATTCCCATTATCCCTACACTAAACATGTGATGATGGCAGCATAATATTGTCAAACAGTCTTCTTTGAATTTACCCACCAGTGTTTCTTGAGAACTAGGTTGTCTTTCTTACAAGGTACTCAATTGCAGTTCCCCAAACATTCAGTTGCACATTTGTATGGGCTATACTACCCGTTATGATCTGAGCAGTGTGTCTTTGAATTTGTGAAATTTCTTTTGTCATTTTTGCCTGATGATGACTCCAAACACTGGAATGATACTCTAGATCTAGCTGCACAGGCACCTTGTATGAGATTCCCTTTACAGATGTGCTGCACTTTCTCAGTGTCCTTACAACAGTCAAACTCTTTCTTCTGCCTTCCCTAATACTGATTTCATATGATCATTTCACATTGTATCATTTCTTAGTATTATTTTTAAACACTTATACAATATGATATACTTAGAACATTTACCACTAATCTTGTAATTGAACAATGTAAACTCCAGGTGGGAATATCAACAATGTGGGAAAAGGTAGATTGCTACCTACCATACAGCATGCACAGAAGCACTCTTCCCGCACTCCATGCATGAATGGAATGGGAAGAAACTGGTACAAAGGGACATACCCTCTGCTATGCAACTCATGATGGTTTGAAGAGTACAGATATAGATGCAGATGTAGAAAGAAGACTTGTTAAGTACCAGACAGGCACAATTAAAAGACAATTACATAAAGCCACAGACTTCATCACAAAAAGAGAAACGCACACCTTTCATACACACAAGCAAGCACAACTCATGCACACGACTGCCAACTCCAACATCTTGACCCAAGACGCTGGTGTTGGCGGTCATGTGTGCATGATGTGTGCTTGCTTGTGTGTATGAATGATGTGTATTTCTCTTTTTCTGATGAGGACTGTGGTCCAAAGCTTTATGTAAGTGTCTCGTAATAGAGGCTGTCTGTAACTTAACGTGTCTTCTTATGGTAAGTAGCAATCTCTCTTTTCCTATACTGTTAATCTTGTAATTGGATATTACAATGGTCTTTCTCTCAGTTGCAAGTATTGCATTGCATTTATCCACTTTTAAAGAGAGTTGCCATGCGTTACACTAAGTGGAAATTTTGACCAAGACTTTCTGTAATTTCTTATGATTGTCCAATGACAGTACTTTCCTGTACACAATAGCTACATGAATGGACAATCTGATAAATAATTTGTATAAATCAAAAATTTTAATGGCTCTACTGCATTACCTTGGGGAACAACTGACCTAACTTCCATTTCTGAAAAACATTTGTCATCTAATATAACATACTGGGCTCCAATAGACAACCATTCATTGAACCAATCATATATCTGCAAAGATACTATTTATGATCATCTGTTGGTTTGTGTTGGTAGTCTACAATACGACACAGTGTTGAACATACCATGAAAGGCAGCACAAATGGTTATAGGCTGTTTTGACATGTGGGAGAGTAACATGGAAATGCTGAAAATCCTGACGTGGCACTTAAAAGACAGATGTCAGCTATCCTGCCAATGTCCACTTATGAAGTTTCAAGAATCACTATTAACTGAGCAATATTAGGAACTGCCACAGGCTCCTACAAATTGCTCCTGTAGGGACCACAATGGCAAGATTACAGTAATTACAGCACAGCCAGAGGTATTTATGGAGTCATTCTTTCCATATTCGATGCTCGAATTTGGTACTCTACCAACTGGTTAGATCTCATTAGGTAGTTGCTTGTTATGGTGTTTCTGCTTCTACTACCAATGATCCAATACTTAGTATTCTAACTGATTTTATGGTTTCAAGGTTCTCAAATATGTCTTTTGCCCTTTAGTGACTGTCAAAACATTGAACACACTGGGTATGCTCCATAGCGTTAGTTGCTTTTACATTTGAAGATGGCTGATCAGGAGGACTGGCCTCCTGGACTCCCACCGTTAACTGGATGTATTTACTATTCAATGGCTCACATGAATAACTGCAGGTGTTTAATAGTTTTTGTGCCATGCTTGTGATCTGGGCAAGTAAACAAACATCCCTGTTCTATGCAACTCTATCAAACACCACTAACGTGGTAAAAATTACTGCCCCTTAACTTGCAAACTTTCACAATGTTTGGAAATAGCTTAACTCAGCTTCTGTTGTCACATTCTTTTTTCTGATACTTTTAATGACTGACAAGCATCTCACTTTGTTGCTAGCATTAAGCACACAAACAAACAGTAATTTATCTTCCTGGCGGTTCCTACGCATTCCACTCAATGTTACAGACTTTGAGTTTACAAGTGATGGTTTTCTTGTGACAGTCCTGCAGCAGGGTGGAGTTAGGTGACAGCAGCTCCAGTTTGTACACAGAATGTATATATTGCTTAGTTTAGTAGCATTCTTTTGTGCTTCTGACTAGAGGTGAACAATAACTGTTTATTTATCTGCTCTTAGTGGTCTATTTATTTTGTTTTAAGATTCAGTGTAATTTTCAATTGTTTATGCAGAATGAGTTAACTTTGTAGTGTAGTTTTCTGTCACTGTAAGCACAAGTGTTACTTTATTTACTTGATTTCTGCAGTCTTTGTTGCCTGCTTCTTCTTTCTTAGTCCTCGACTGATAAGTTAGTCCAGTTACTCATGATTTTATTACACAATACGAAGTGGATAGGAACTGTGTTTGTTGTTTGTGGATACAAGGAGGATTACCCACTCTCTGGAAACAGCTAGAAGCTGCGTTGACCATGGTTGACAGGCTTCAGCCTGCTGCCATGTTAAAAAGCTGCATTACTTCTGATACCACTGGAATCCCCTTGCATCTTCAAAACACATCATCCGAACACTTTGATCTGACTCAATAGTGAGTGGCAAAAGCTGGTGGATTTGCTTATCTCTGGGCAGAAACGAATGTGGGGACTGGGTGCATGACTGCCCTCTTATGCCTTAGCAACAGGTATGAAGTGCTGTCCAATGTTGATAACACATCTGAGCCAGCTCAGGACATCCCATCTTTTGAGATAGGGCTGATTCTCCTGCTAAGTCTCGACAGTCACAGAGGGTGGATTTGTTGGTCATTAGGAGGCTCTAAAAGTAGGCTGGTAATGGAGCCCTTCAGGGAAATACTAGGCAGGTCAGGAAAGATGGCCAGTGTGTACTCAATATGTTTATTGGGTGGCATCATTAGAGACATGAATGATGTTATTCAGGAAACTATTAATTACACTGGGTGCAACTGTGTGTGGATATTGGCTCATTTTGACATGAACAATGCTTCTTGCCTGGGATCTGAGGCTATACTCAGTTCTCTTTGGCAATTGGCTGTAATGGTGAAGGCAGCTAGCATCACACATGGGATGCAAGCACAGCTCACCATCATATCCAGAGTTGATTGCAGTCCTCTGGTTTGAAGTCACGTTGAAAGTCTGAGGCAGACATTCAGATATGTATCCCATGATCTACGACATAAATTTCTCGACCTCCATTGTCGGGGGAGAATGGCAAGGGCCGCCTTAATATGTCGGGAGTGCTTTACATAAAGGAACCAGGTACTCGGGTAGTACATGTGGCATCCACAGTGGGATTTTTTGAGTTAGAGGTACTCCTCATTATGGGGAAAGACCTGTCAAAATCAAAGACTGATAAGCCATATTACTACAGAACTTTCACCCTTAAAGATTGGAAAAATAAAATTTAAATATATTATTAGCGATGTGCAGGAGCACTCATGAGAAGGTCCAAAATTAGTCTTGCTTATTAAAAGTAATACTGTTCACATAGTGTTAGGGACAGAAAGTTAGCTGAAACTGGAAATGAACAGCAGCAAAATATTAAATTCAGATCACAATACATGCTGCATGACTAGGGAAAGCACCAGTGGTGATGGCTATTTAATGAGGTAATTATAGATTCTGAATGTACAATAGTCTGGGTACAGGCAAGCATCAAAGATGGGACAAACATGGTATCTATTGTAGATCACCTGTATTAGGAGCTATAGTTACGCAATTAAAACAGTTGCCAGATAAAAGGATCCATGTATGTAAGACTGTTCAAATATACTGTTGAAAATTACTTCGATTAGATAGTTAGAGAACCTAAGTATGAGAGCAATATCTAAGATCTCCTAGTAACTAACAGATCCAAACTTACCAAACCAGGAGGGAATCAGGTGATCACAAGGCTGTGGCAGCATCAACGGCAGTTGGTATTAAAAGGAATGTTAAAAAAAGTACGAAAATATTTTTGGTTAGCAAGAATGACAGGATACAAATTTCAGAGTATCTAAGCAGTCTATATATCACTTGGAGGACAAAGATGTGAAGCACAAATGGTAAAACTCAAAAGTATTGTATAATATGATTTCCACAAGAATGTGCCAATGATCATCATGTGGGATGTTAATGGCTAACTGTGGTCCAGTATCTGTGTTACAAGGTTGCTGCAAAAAAAAGAACATTTGGTCTACAATATAAGAGGAGTCTAAGCCCTGTAGGCAAACGGAAGCTCAATGAAGCCAAAATGAGTGTGATGAGAGTGATATAAGAAGCATTTAATCAGTATCAAAGTAAAATTTTGCCAAATGATCGAATTGGCAAATTGATGTTACATAAAGTCAATAAACATATCAAAATCGTCTACCCAGTCACTCCATGATCATGTTGGCACCAAAACACGTGACAAAAAGAAGACTGAAATATGACACAAAGAAGACTGAAATACTGAAGAGTGTTCCAAAATTGTTTCACTGCAAAAGATCATAATACAGTTCCTCCTTTCAATCATCAAACAAATGCCAAAATGGCAGATATTGTGATAAGTAATAACAGAACAGAAAATCAACTAAAACTATTTGACAGTGGAAAGGCTACTGGACCATATGAGAGACTTGTGAGGTTCTACAGAGATTTTTTGAAATAACTTCCTCCCCTTCTGGCAGTAGTTTATATTGTAGGTCACTGGGTCAACAAAGGGTGCAATAGGAAGAAGTGCAGGCATTCCTGTTTTCAAGAAAGGTCATCAAACAATGCTCATAATTAGAGCCAAACATGCTGATGTCACCCTGTTGTTGAATTATGAAAAACGTTTTATGCTCAAGTATTAAACTTTTTGGAGAACAAAAATCACTTCTATAAAAATCAACATGAATTTTGCAGACAGAGATCTTGTAAAACTCAGATCACTCTGTTCACCCATGGGATCCAGAGTGCCATATACAAAGGCACTCACCTTGATGGCATGTTCCTTGACTTCCGGAAGGCATTCAGTGTAAATCTAGTCTGTTATTTCATGAGAAAAATACAAGCTTTTCAGATCATATTTATGATTGGATACAGGACTTCCAAGGAGATAAAACTCATTACATCATTCTTAATGGGACAAAATCCACAAATGTAACAATAATTTCAGCAGTACCAGAAAGAAGAGTTATAGGTTCACTACTATATACAGTTTATATTAATGATCTAGTGAATAATGTTGGAAGCTCCATGAATCTATTCCCACATGATATGCTCTGCTGTCTACACTTTAGTAGCACACTAGAATGCACGTTTGGATTCACGGGCATGAGCAGTGGAGCTGCAAACACGCTGAACGTAAACGTTGGCTTTGCATACATACTGTATCAGCAGTGACCACTATACACATGTGATTGTAATCCAGATGCAGAGTTCCAATAGTAAACAAGAAGTAAAGCTAATAGAATAGCCGAGTCCATGTAATAGGTCTGAACCAACATTATAATCTGGGCTTCAGAAGAGCATGTTTCTGATGCAGTTGCTTTTTGCACCTCCGTACAGCATGGACATCAACTCGAGATCATCATAGCTCACAGATTTTATTGGTACCAATTGTATTGTGCAACTGTGATACAAGATATAGCTGAAATGTCAGAAGACTGCGTGAAATTCAGGAAAAATTGCAGAGGATTGACAACTGGCATAGCGACTGCCAGTTGACTCTGAACAAATATAAATGTAATATATTAATCATATATAGGCTAAGAAATCCACTACTGTTGGATAACACTATTGGCAAAAAATTGCAGGACCTAATAACTACTGCAAAATACCTGTGTGTAACCACCTGAGCTGACCTAAAGTGGAACGATTACATAAAACAGGTACCAGATTGAGAGCCATTCAGTGAATTTTAAGGTTATGTAGTTGATCTACAAAAGTAGTGGCTTCCAAAACACTTGTTTACTTGGTGTGAGAGCATTATGGAGATTCTCAACAAATTCCAGTACAGACACTACAAGAGAGGCATTGTGCATCATGAAGAGATTTCCTGTTGAAATTTGAATAGCATATATCCCTAGGAGCGTCAGGCAACATACTATAATTTCTCCCACATATCTTGTGAAATGATCATGTGAAAATTTGTGAAATTACATGTTGTGCGGCTTTACCAAGTGTCATTGTTCCAATGTGACATTCACGAATGGAACTGTAAAGGAGCAAGAATGGTGATACTAGAAGTACTCTCTGCCACACACAATACAAATATAGAAGCACACACTATCAGTAAGTACACAAGCAGTCTTGTATTATAATTTCAGAAAGGTAGCTGGATGATCTGAGGTGTTAGAAATCTGTCATCTTTTCTCATTTAGAGTTTAATTAGTACACTTCCTAAACATAACAAAAGCATTACCACTCGCTCCTTTCTTTCTTTGCTTCCCCCCCCCCCCCCCCCCCCTCCCTTTTTCTCCTTTTCAATGGCTAGTATATAGGATGTTTGTCTATGGTCACTCATACTATCTGAAAGGCTTCCACATCGCCATAAGTAAACCTATTCTTTGCTCTGTTTAAGTCCATTAAAAGGGAGCCCCATCTATACTAATTATATAATCATTCGACAGACAGACACACACACACACACACACACACACACACACACACACACAAAGAGTTTGCCTTTACAATTGTCTGCTTGTGTCTGTGTATGTGCGGATGGATATGTGTGTGTGTGTGTGTGTGTGCGCGAGTGTATACCTGTCCTTTTTTTCCCCCAAGGTAAGTCTTTCCGCTCCCGGGATTGGAATGACTCCTTACCCCCTCTCTTAAAACCCACATCCTTTCATCTTTCCCTCTCCTTTCCTCTTTCCCGATGAAGCAACAGTTTGTTGCGAAGGCTTGAATTTCGTCTGTATGTTTGTGTTTGTTTGTGTGTCTATCGACCTGCCAGCGCTTTCGTTCAGTAAGTCACATCATCTTTGTTTTTTTCAACCCATTACATGCAGTCTCCCATCCTTCATCAAAGACACCAACCACTTTCTCGAACGCCTGGAATCCTTACCCAATCCGTTACCCCAAGAAACCATCCTTGTAACCATTGATGCCACTTCCCTATACACAAATATCCCGCACGTCCAGGGCCTCGCTGCGATGGAGCACTCCCTTTCACACCGATCACCTGCCACCCTACCTAAAACCTCTTTCCTCATTACCTTAGCCAGCTTCATCCTGACCCACAACTTCTTCACTTTTGAAGACCAGACATACCAACAATTAAAGGGAACAGCCATGGGTACCAGGATGGCCCCTTCGTACGCCAACCTATTCATGGGTCGCTTAGAGGAAGCCTTCTTGGTTACCCAGGCCTGCCAACCCAAAGTTTGGTACAGATTTATTGATGACATCTTCATGATCTGGACTCACAGTGAAGAAGAACTCCAGAATTTCCTCTCCAACCTCAACTCCTTTGGTTCCATCAGATTCACCTGGTCCTACTCCAAATCCCATGCCACTTTCCTTGATGTTGACCTCCACCTGTCCAATGGCCAGCTTCACACGGCCGTCCACATCAAACCCACCAACAAGCAACAGTACCTCCATTACGACAGCTGCCACCCATTCCACATCAAACGGTCCCTTCCCCACAGCCTAGGTCTTCGTGGCAAACAAATCTGCTCCAGTCCGGAATCCCTGAAGCATTACACCAACAACCTGACAACAGCTTTCGCATCCTGCAACTACCCTCCCGATCTGGTACAGAAGCAAATAACCAGAGCCACTTCCTCATCCTCTCAAACCCAGAACCTCCCACAGAAGAACCACAAAAGTGCCCCACTTGTGACAGGATACTTTCCGGGACTGGATCAGATTCTGAATGTGGCTCTCCAGCAGGGATACGACTTCCTCAAATCCTGCCCTGAAATGAGATCCATCCTTCATGAAATCCTCCCCACTCCACCAAGAGTGCCTTTCCGCCGTCCACCTAACCTTCGTAACCTCTTAGTTCATCCCTATGAAATCCCCAAACCACCTTCCCTACCCTCTGGCTCCTACCCTTGTAACCGCCCCCGGTGTAAAACCTGTCCCATGCACCCTCCCACCACCACCTACTCCAGTCCTGTAACCTGGAAGGTGTACACGATCAAAGGCAGAGCCACGTGTGAAAGCACCCACGTGATCTACCAACTGACCTGCCTACACTGTGACGCATTCTATGTGGGAATGACCAGCAACAAACTGTCCATTCGCATGAATGGACACAGGCAGACAGTGTTTGTTGGTAATGAGGATCACCCTGTGGCTAAACATGCCTTGGTGCATGGCCAGCACATCTTGGCACAGTGTTACACCGTCTGGGTTTCTGGATACTTCCCACTAACACCAACCTATCCGAACTCCGGAGATGGGAACTTGCTCTTCAATATATCCTCTCTTCCCGTTATCCACCAGGCCTCAATCTCCGCTAATTTCAAGTTGCCGCCACTCATACCTCACCTGTCATTCAACATCTTTGCCTCTGCACTTCTGCCTCGCATTCGGAAGGACGACAATTCAATCCCGCGTCCGGCCATCCTGATTTAGGTTTTCCGTGATTTCCCTAAATCGCTCCAGGCAAATGCCGGGATGGTTCCCTTGAAAGGGCACGGCCGACTTCCTTCCCCATCCTTCCCTAACCCTATGAGACCGATAACCTCGCTGTTTGGTCTCTTCCCCCAAACAACCAACCAACCAACTTCTGCCTCGACTGACATCTCTGCCCAAACTCTCTGTCTTTAAATATGTCTGCTTGTGTCTGTATATGTGTGGATGGATATGTGTGTGTGTGCGAGTGTATACTCGTCCTTTTTTCCCCCTAAGGTAAGTCTTTCCGCTCCCGGGATTGGAATGACTCCTTACCCTCTCCCTTAAAACCCACATCCTTTCGTCTTTCCCTCTCCTTCCATCTTTCCTGATGAGGCAACAGTTTGTTGCGAAAGCTTGAATTTTGTGTGTATGTTTGTGTGTCTGTCGACCTGCCAGCACTTTCATTCGGTAAGTCACATCATCTTTGTTTTTAGATATATTTTTCCTACGTGGAATGTTTCCCTCTATTATAACCATATCATTAATTTGAACCCAACAATTACGTTTGTTATTGTCGCTGTTGCATTTCGAAATCTTTCCTGTCGTCTTATTTTCTCTTTCTGTTTTTACCAGTAGTCTCACTTTGTATTCACCTTCCCCTTTTTACCGTAATCTACTATACAATTTTATCCCGCCTATATATACTCAATAATACGTAACCCACTTCCAAACCATAACCAAAAAAATTTATTTTCCGCTTTCAACACTACCGCTGCTATAAAATCCACCGTTTCTAGTTCTATAACAGCTGCTTTCACGTATAAAACAACCATTTCGGCTAGTTCTAATCACTTTCACTATATTTCCACTTCCGTTTTTCGCACATCACTGATCATTTTTAGCCGCTCCCCACAGGTTTTAACGTCATTATTTCTTCGTCAGGCAATTGTTAGCCCCATTTTCGTAATCTTTCACCACAACACCACTCCTTTTAATACATTTACACGTTTTTTCGAAATTTTCCCGAATTTCTCCGTCCTTTAACGTGTTTTAGCGGCAACACAACCACCTAACCTTTATGCACATCGCTGTCTACCAACCCAAGTTCACCACAGGATCAACTTAACCAACACTTTTTCGCCTTTTTCCATACCAGATCTCCAGTTGATTTCTAGTTCACCTTTATCTCTCCCTATTTTTATCTTTCATTTTCATTTCAACCTCATGTTAGACTTTCCACCTTCTAATACCATGTCACCCTCACAACACCCCCACAACGACCCCATTAAGTTTTATTTACATTCCCTCCGCAAACATGCCTTCACCCTAGCCAGATTACGCTCGCATATTTTATTTTCTCAGGCTTGTCTGACATTTGGCATAACCCCCAAAGACCTCACACTTAAAGTTCCCATCTCTGGCTGCAACCCTTCTTTCCATCAGTCCCTATACCAGTTCCAAACTGAACAATCCATTGCCCTCACCCACCTAATCCTTCACCTACACATCAACTCAGCCAATGAACACACCCGTCAACTCCTATCCTTAATAAAAGTCCTCAATCTTTCCTCTCCCACATCCACACCAGCTATTCAGAGCATCCTCCTACAGGCCAACCGCAATTAGAACAGCATGCCACCCTTCACCTCAAAAAACTATCCAATCTCCTGGTTTCCCACCTCCGGAAAGGCAACTCACTCACCCTTCACAACCTTTCCAGCAAACCTCAACCACCTCTCATTGCACACAAACCCAGTCTCTCCCATCTACTCAATCTCCCACTTCCAGCTCCACTCCCTCCAAAACCTCAAAATTCCAATCAACACAATCTGGTACCATAACACCCTAATTCAGTAGTTAACCTTTCCTCCAAACCTCTCTCCCAATCCGAAACCTCTGTCCTATCCAAAGGCCTCACCTTCAGCCCCACTCCCAGATTCAACCAAACAGCCCTGGTCAAAGATTTACTGTCCTACACTCGTACTCTCTGCTGGAAGTATCACTTTGCCACGAAGAAAAATGATCCTAATCCTACCCCTAATGATCCAACTCCCCAAGACACTATCCAAATTGAACCCTGCCTGGAACAGTTCCGTCCTCCGTCACAGCGGGACCCACCTCCTCTTCCTCAAAATCACCCTCTCCAAACCTTCCAGGAATTTCTGACTTCCAGCCTTGCCTCTCAATCCTTCTTAAAAAACCTTAATCCTACTCCCAACATCACCACTGCTGAAGCCCAGGCTATCCGTGATCTGAAGGCTGACCGGTCCATCGTCATTCTTCCGGCGGACAAGGGTTCCACGACCGTGGTACTTGATCGTCGGGAGTATGTGGCTGAGGGACTGCGTCAGCTTTCAGACAACACCACATAAAAAGTTTGCCAAGGTAATCCCATTCCTGATGTCCAGGCGGAGCTTCAAGGAATCCTCAGAACATTAGGCCCCCTACAAAACCCTTCACCTGACTCCATCAACCTCCTGACCCCACCGACACCCCGCACCCCTACCTTCTACCTAAAATTCACAAACCCAATCATCCCGGCCGCCCCATTGTAGTTGGTTACCAAGCCCCCACAGAACGTATCTCTACCTACGTAGATCAACACCTTCAACCCATTACATGCAGTCTCCCATCCTTCATCAAAGACACCAACCACTTTCTCGAACGCCTGGAATCCTTACCCAATCCGTTACCCCCAGAAACCATCCTCGAAACCATTGATGCCACTTCCCTATACACAAATATCCCGCACGTCCAGGGCCTCGCTGCGATGGAGCACTTCCTTTCTCGCCGATCACCTGCCACCCTACCTAAAACCTCTTTCCTCATTACCTTAGCCAGCTTCATCCTGACCCACAACTTCTTCACTTTTGAAGACCAGACATACCAACAATTAAAGGAACAGCCATGGGTACCAGGATGGCCCCTTCGTACGCCAACCTATTCATGGGTCGCTTAGAGGAAGCCTTCTTGGTTACCCAGGCCTGCCAACCCAAAGTTTGGTACAGATTTATTGATGACATCTTCATGATCTGGACTCACAGTGAAGAAGAACTCCAGAATTTCCTCTCCAACCTCAACTCCTTTGGTTCCATCAGATTCACCTGGTCCTACTCCAAATCCCATGCCACTTTCCTTGATGTTGACCTCCACCTGTCCAATGGCCAGCTTCACACGGCCGTCCACATCAAACCCACCAACAAGCAACAGTACCTCCATTACGACAGCTGCCACCCATTCCACATCAAACGGTCCCTTCCCTACAGCCTGGGTTTTCGTGGCAAACGAATCTGCTCCAGTCTGGAATCCCTGAAGCATTACACCAACAACCTGACAACACCTTTCGCATCCCGCAACTACCCTCCCGACCTGGTACAGAAGCAAATAACCAGAGCCACTTCCTCATCCTCTCAAACCCAGAACCTCCCACAGAAGAACCACAAAAGTGCCCCACTTGTGACAGGATACTTTCCGGGACTGGATCAGATTCTGAATGTGGCTCTCCAGCAGGGATACGACTTCCTCAAATCCTGCCCTGAAATGAGATCCATCCTTCATGAAATCCTCCCCACTCCACCAAGAGTGTCTTTCCACCATCCACCTAACCTTCGTAACCTCTTAGTTCATCCCTATGAAATCCCCAAACCACCTTCCCTACCCTCTGGCTCCTACCCTTGTAACCGCCCCCGGTGTAAAACCTGTCCCATGCACCCTCCCACCACCACCTACTCCAGTCCTGTAACCCGGAAGGTGTACACGATCAAAGGCAGAGCCACGTGTGAAAGCACCCACGTGATCTACCAACTGACCTGCCTACACTGTGATACATTCTATGTGGGAATGACCAGCAACAAACTGTCCATTCGCATGAATGGACACAGGCAGACAGTGTTTGTTGGTAATGAGGATCACCCTGTGGCTAAACATGCCTTGGTGCATGGCCAGCACATCTTGGCACAGTGTTACACCGTCCGGGTTATCTGGATACTTCCCACTAACACCAACCTATCCGAACTCCGGAGATGGGAACTTGCTCTTCAATATATCCTCTCTTCCCGTTATCCACCAGGCCTCAATCTCCGCTAATTTCAAGTTGCTGCCACTCATACCTCACCTGTCATTCAACATCTTTGCCTCTGCACTTCTGCCTCGACTGACATCTCTGCCCAAACTCTCTGTCTTTAAATATGTCTGCTTGTATCTGTATATGTGTGGATGGATATGTGTGTGTGTGTGCGAGTGTATACCCGTCCTTTTTTCCCCCTAAGGTAAGTCTTTCCGCTCCCGGGATTGGAATGACTCCTTACCCTCTCCCTTAAAACCCACATCCTTTCGTCTTTCCCTCTCCTTCCCTCTTTCCTGATGAGGCAACAGTTTGTTGCGAAAGCTTGAATTTTGTGTGTATGTTTGTGTTTGTTTGTGTGTCTGTCGACCTGCCGGCGCTTTTGTTTGGTAAGTCTCATCACTTTCTTTCTTTATGTGTGTGTGTGTGTGTGTGTGTGTGTGTGTGTGTGTGTGTGTGTGTTTTTTTTTTGGGACTAATGGGTGCTCAACATCGAGATCTTCAGTGCCCTGACACACATTAAAAGAAACGAATGTGGACAAATTTAGTAAAATGGAAGCATACATGCAAAGAAAGTGGGAAAAGTTGCAAAATGCTTCATAAGAATATAGAATGTATGGAAAATGAGAAAGGAGCATCAAGGATGCCACAGGAAATTGTCACTGGTTGGCCATTTACATAAAATATGGGTGAGCCAGTCATCTGTGAACAAATTTTTGCAAATCTCTCTGTAAAATCTTGCTAAAAACATTGGACAAGTCACAGAACTTTAAAACTTTAACCACATTCATTTGAGTATTTGCTAAAAGAGATGGCAGGTTCGTGGGCAAGTAAGCTGCAGCCCACTGGTCAGAAAATAAAACGCAATCCAATAAAACGTGGCGCACAGTGACCTGGACACCACAAGTACCACACTTTGGAGGGGTGTCAATCACAAAGCTCTCAATAAAAAATCGTTTTTACTGGAAATATTCAATATCTTGTTGCTAAACATACTTTGAAACACAATAGTAAGGACTTGGATATTTATTGCCACTTTCATTTCACTTGATCCCATAATCAGTATTCCCAAACTCTGGAGTTGCAAAATGTACTTCCATCAAGCATTTGGCTCCTACTGTCCAACTGGAGTTGATTTGATTTGTTTCATTCATTTCATGACTACATACCGTCCCATACATTTACTTTTGAATGACTTCCTTTTATAAAAACATGACCATTCTTCGATTGTATAATAATGACTCTATAGTCCATAAATGAATATTTTTTAGAAAGTGCCAAACTGACATACAGTTTTAAATTGTTACAGTTATTATTCCCACAATATATTCCACTGAAGACTTGAAAAACAGGGACTTCACTTAAAATGTGTTAGTCACTCTCTCAGCTATACATTATCTCTCTCTGAGATCTGCATCCAGCACGATAGTAGAATAGCCTCTGAAGATATAGAGGGAAAACAAATTGGAGCTCTGAGTCAGCCAACTGGAACTTTGAGGGAGTCCATAGTCCATGCACAGATGATACAATAGGTAGAGCACTGTCCATACCAAAGTACTGATAAAGTGATATACAGTAGGTGAAAGTACTGGCCTACAACAATATAAAATGGAAAAAAAAAATATGCAAAAAAAATATTCAGTCAAATCTAGATAAGATTTCAAAGTGGTGAAAAGACTGAACACTTTTATTAAATGTTCAAAAATGTACCATTAAAAAAAAAAAACCAGTAGCATACTAAGGCTAAGGTGTCAATGAGTCACAGATGGGACTGGTCAACTCATACAAATACCAGGGGGTGTAACACTTTGTATGGATATGGAACAATCACAAAGGTTCAGTTGTAGGTAAAGTAGGTAGCAGTCTTTGGTTTATTGATATAAAACTGGAAAAATACAATCAGTCTACAAAGGAGACTGCTTGCAAATCACTCATTGGACCCATCCAAGAATATTGCTTAAATGTGTGGGACCTGTAACAAATAGGACCAACCAGGGATACTGAATGTATAAAGAGAGAGGCAGCACAAAAAGTCACAGGTTTATTTGACCCACTGGAGAATGTCACAGATGTGCTGAAGAAACTGAACTGACAGACACGTGAAGATAGATGCCAATTGTCCTGAGACGTCTACTAGCAAAGTTTCAAGAACCAGCTTTAAATGACGACTCTAGCAATATGTTATAACCCCCTGCATACAATATGTTATAATCCCCTACACATCGCTCCCGGAGCGCTCATGAGGACAGTCTGATTAATTACAGTGCACAAAGAGCCTTTAAATAGTAATTCTTCCAATGCTTCATAAGTGAATGGAATGGGAAGAAGTCCTAATAACTGGAACAATACAAATTATCTTCTTCCACACAGTTGACAGTGGTTTGCAGAGTATAGATGTAGACATAGAAAGTGAAATGAGCAGATCAGTGTAAAAAAACAATACAGATTTATTGACAATGTAGTTCACCCACAATGGAGTGCTCATACAAAACCTTATTCACCCAATTATTCAATATTGTTTATCAGTGTGTGACATTTACCAAACTCGACCACTGGGAGAACAAGAGTAGATTCAAATAACAACAGTGCCATATTTTAGGATGAGACTACTTTATAGCATTCTACATATCAATAACACAGTGATCATATAGATAAATGTTGACTATACGGCTAATACACAACTGTGTAAGCAATCATTTGCTTCATGTTCCATCGGTGAATGGCGTAAGAAGGAAGCATAATATATTGTATAACGAAAAGTACACTCTGTTGTGTACAAAATAGCAATATATATAAAGATGATGTGACTTACCAAATGAAAGTGCTGGCAGGTCGACAGACACACAAACAAACACAAACATACACACAAAATTCAAGCTTTCGCAACAAACTGTTGCCTCATCAGGAAAGAGGGAAGGAGAGGGAAAGACGAAAGGATGTGGGTTTTAAGGGAGAGGGTAAGGAGTCATTCCAATCCCGGGAGCGGAAAGACTTACCTTAGCGGGAAAAAAGGACGGGTATACACTCGCACACACACACATATCCATCCACACATATACAGACACAAGCAGACATATTTAAAGTTATATATATATATATGAGATGATGAGACTTACCAAACAAAAGCGCTGGCAGGTCGATAGACGCACAAACAAACACAAATATACACACAAAATTCAAGCTTTCGCAACAAACTGTTGCCTCATCAGGAAAGAGGGGAAGGAGAGGGAAAGACGAAAGGATGTGGGTTTTAAGGGAGAGGATAAGGAGTCATTCCAATCCCGGGAGCGGAAAGACTTACCTTAGGGGGAAAAAAGGACAGGTATACACTCACACACACACCCATATCCATCCACACATACAGACACAAGCAGACATATTTAAATATGTCTGCTTGTGTCTGTATGTGTGGATGGATATGGGTGTGTGTGCGAGTGTATACCTGTCCTTTTATCCCCCTAAGGTAAGTCTTTCCGCTCCCGGGATTGGAATGACTCCTTACCCTCTCCCTTAAAACCCACATCCTTTCGTCTTTCCCTCTCCTTCCCCTCTTTCCTGATGAGGCAACAGTTTGTTGCGAAAGCTTGAATTTTGTGTGTATATTTGTGTTTGTTTGTGTGTCTATCGACCTGCCAGCGCTTTTGTTTGGTAAGTCTCATCATCTTTCTTTTTAGATATATTTTTCCACGTGGAATGTTTCCCTCTGTTATATATATATATATATATATATATATATATATATATATATATATATACACGTTTTCAATGATGGATCATTTTACAAGGTATGCAGTCATGCTGCCTTTAATACAGAACTTGTCCAATCTCGTGATTCAACTATGGATATTTTCACCATTCAGAAAAGTGGTGTGTGGTCTATGACTCCACTTTATCCCCAGATTATGGAAGGGCAGAAGCAGTGCATAAAACCATTATTAAGATACAACCGTGGTATTACATTATTGTCATAATGACAGGGACTCATACATAGTTTCGTTATATAATGCAATTGTGCCTGGGTCTACTACTTTGATATTTTTAATGGGTTTGGTGTTGGTTTATGTATAAGTTCACACAAGCAAAAAAATGTCTGTAGGATGGGAGCTCAACAACTGTGTCACATGGACTTGGTATTGCAGATCACACATGATGGGAAGTTATTAGCTGGGAAGTACCATATGTAGTTGTGGTAAGAAGGAATTTTCTGGCTGCATCACTTCATGGAACAGAAAACTCTTGGCAAGAGTTGCTATGTTTCAAAAGAGTAAAGTAACCAACGACAACTACATTGCACAGGTTGTTAGCCACACACTACTGCCATTTCTTCAACAGGAAGGTAATGTGCTTTTTCAGGAGGACAATGCATATCACATACAAGCTACTGCGATGCAACCTGCCCTTCATAGTGTAGAACAACTGCCATGGCCAGCAACATCACCAGCTTTCTTGCCAGTTGAACACGTATACAACAAGGTGAAGAGGGAACTTACTTGTTCTCCAGAGCCTACAAGAACCATTGTTGAACTGCAACAAAATGTGCGAAGTACTTGTGACAAACTATCACAGGATGCCATTTGACACCTTTACGATCATTTACACATTAGACTACATACCTGCAGTGGTACCAGAAACAGTTACATTGTGTATTGCAAAGACTGTTTGGACACATTTTACTGTGACATGAGCATTTCATTTGGTCTGAATTTGGTACCATATACTCCTACAATAATGAAATACCTGATGCTTCACTTGTCAATAAAATTGCCTTGTCCTTGAGTGTGTTGCATTATTGTAAATATGTACGTACATTAAATCAAACAGGCTGTTGTTGTGTAGAGGGTGTATTTGAATAAGTTAAAATGTATTGATTGATTTGAAATAAATTGGTGATCTTAGGTTCTTATGAAGTGTAAAAAAAAAATTACTTCCTCCCTAATGACTCACATTTTATCCCTGCAGACTTTTGACCACTGGAAACTGCTCTGTACAGCCACCTGTATAATGAAGGGAAGGGTAACCTGTATTCACAGTGCAGTTAAGTAAAGTGCACTTTGTCTTCGACTGTTAACAGGACAACACAGCTTGTGTCCTTTTCAGTGTGTCAGTATACCTTGAAGGACCATTTTAAGTTTGGACTGTTGTGGACTGTCACTGTCACATTACCACCTTCTGAGTGTCAGTCTGTCAAATTGATGTGCAGCAGAGAGAGAAACAGAACATTCAAACCACTGCTGTGAGATACAAGTCACTGAAGACTTGCTTTAAAGTGGTTGCCTGTTGTCAACAACACCAACTGATGACTGCTACCTAAACCTATGTCTCATAGGTACCCAGAGGCAAATGCAGCAGAACTGCATGTTGCCTTTTTAGATGAAACTGGGAGAGCTCTGCTGACAGCATGCGACAATTTCCACAAGATCAGTTCTGTCTAGCACCATGGTCTGTGAAGAAGAAGAAGAACAAGAGAATATTTAGAACTTAAACTGGATCAGTGACATAAGGTTTCAAGTTTTCTTCACTGATGAGAGCTGGATTCATTTGATACCTAGCATGTAGACCCATGGGTACAGCAGAGAGGTGCACCAGTCATCTTGGTCTGGTGTCAAGTATGGATGCCAGAAGCCTTTCATTGCTCCTGAGGGTAATTTGATGTCTTGCAGTCTTGGGACAGGACCCTCCAATTTATTGTTGAATTTTACAGCAACATTTTGGAGATGGGTTCATCTACATGCAAAAGCACACCACACCTACCTTTGAACACCTTCCTCCAGGACACAGGAATTAGCTTGAAGAAATAGGATTGCAGTATCTGCTGACATGAGGATGACTGAGCATTGTTGGGATCAGGTGAAACTTGCAGTGTCTGATCATAGCAAGCCTCCTCACACACTGTATGATATCAGGAGAACTGCCGGCAAAGGGTGGGACAGGCTCAAGCAGCAACAGCTTATGAGTAACATGCCAAGGAGGATTCAAGCACGTTACAATGCATGGAGTAGAGCATTTTAGTACTGACTGTTACCTGCCAGCAGACTTTGTTCTCACAGATGAGCTCTTTTGAATAAACTGTCTTTATATTGATTATTATCAAGTTTCTATTTCACAATTACGTTATTTTTCTACTCAGTTTCAAACGGCTTATTATTCCCCGCTAACCTTGAAGTCAACACACTTTTGTAGAGATTTATATGGTGCATTTTTTTTAAAGTTTTGTGCAGGAATGGAAATGATAAAGTCCAGGAGATGGAAAACACAATGGAGAACATAACCCAGTACATGGTTGATAGGAACAAGTTTATATACATATAAAGGGTGGTCACAAACAATCTGAAAGGCTTGTAAGGGTGTTGCTGCATAAGTTATACTGAAAAATAGTTGTTAAGAAAACAATTTGATATGTTGCACCATTTATGAGCTAATTAGCATTGAAGTTACCTAATCAGGGTGCTACACACACAAATTCAAGTGGTCCGCCAGATACAATTAGTGTCAGTTGTTCTCATAGTGGGTGACAGCGCACGAGACTGCTCAGCCTTTGGCTCAGGTTAGTTCCATACTACCATCCTATGTCCAATTTTTCTATTGCTCTCTTGTTCAGTTTTAGGAAACCAACTTAAGAACACATTTGGTGACTACTTCTATGGCAGGCCACTTGAATTTACAAGCACAAAGGCCTGCTTGGGTAACTTCAATTTGCACATACAAAAGCCTTCAATACTAATTAACTTGGAAATGATACAATGCATCACATTTTTTTCTTAACTATTATTTCTCAACTTAGCCTACCCTATAACACTCTTATGACCTTTTCAGGCTGTTTATGACCTCTCTCTCTCTCTCTCTCTCTCTCTCTCTCTCTCTCTCTCTGTGTGTGTGTGTGTGTGTGTGTGTGTTTATTTTAGGTTTCTATATGATATGTTATGAAGCTAAGGGAAACTTCTTGTAAATGGGATGCCTCACACAATTTTTGCTTGCTCATCTTTAGAGGTGGTGTACTGAGGGGACAGAACATAAAAACTTCACATATACTCATCAAGAGCTGTAGTGCTTGATAGCATACCATTTTAAATGTCAAAATAGCAGCTCAATTAGTGCATTACACAAAAGAAAATTAAAATTAGTGTTTAAAAACTTATTAAGTAATGGTTGATTGTTGATTCTTAACTAACTATGTACAGTAGGTCCATTTGAGATCACATCTGAGAATGATCACAGCAGAGTGACGAAGATTGTGCACTGCTGTCATCAGGGGGCTGTATATCATGCAATTAAATATTGTTTGAATTTCATTTTGTGTTTGTTGTAAAAACAGAATGTCACACACACACAGTTTGGTATTGCAGTTTTGAACTGTTTTTCGTAATTCAAATTGTATTTTCTCAGCATTTATACTTACCCGACATCATGTATGATCAGCAGTCTGGACTTAAAATTATAATAAATTCTTATGTCATGATTAAATTTCAATAAATAGTTTCTGAACACTGACTCCTGATGGGGAAAACAAAAACAATTAAACTGCCTTGTATCAGGCAGACACACACATGGCTGAATTTTTTCTACATGGAACAACTATAAAAGCAATAATAAATAATAGTGCTATCTCCTATCAGTTCTATACACTTTTACCAGCAATGTTCAAGAAGTCCGATACCCTTTTTATAATGAGAACTATCTAACTCCTCAAAATAGCCATTAAAACTGTCGCCATCATGTCTTTATACCCTTTTTATAATGGGAACTGTCTAACTCCTCAAAATAGCCATTAAAACTGTTGCCATCAAGTCTTCATTTGTTGAAAATCTTCAACCACAGCCATTTTTTCAAGTTTGGGAACAGAAAACAATCCAAGGGGGCTAAATCTGGTGAATAGGATACTTGAGGTAGCAATTCAAATTTTAATTCATTAATTTTGGCCATAGCAATAACAGATTTGTGAGCTGTTGCACTGTCTTGAAGAAACGCCCATTTTCGCTTGATTTCTTTGCCCAAATGTTGCAATTAGTTTCCATACTACTTGCTGTTGATAGTTTTTGCTTTTTGAAGGTAGTCAATGACAATTATCTCACATGCGTCCCAAAAAACTGATGCTATGATCTTGCCTGTTGATGAAACAGTCTTCTCCTTCTTTGGAGTCGGTTCTCAAATTTGTGTCCATTGTTTTTATTGTTCTTTTGTCTCAGGAGTGAAGTGGTGGATCCATGTTTCATCCATGGTTATGAAATGGCACAAGAAATCAGCTTTGTTGCTGTGAAACTTCACTAAACACTCAATTGAAACATCTTCATGACACTGTTTTTTGGTTGAGTGTGAGGAAATGCGGCACAAACCTTGCACACAGTTTTATCATGTCCAGATTTTCAGATAATACGCAATGTACTGCATGTTTTGAAATGCCTACTATGTCTGCTAGCTCGTGTACTTTCAGTCGACAATCATCCAGTACCACTTTGTGGATTTTCGTCACCATTTCTGGAATCGTCACCTCATTTGGTTGACCCTGCGATGATCACCTTGACATCTCATATGGTCTCGTTTAAACTCAGCTACCCAATATTTTACTTTTGTCAATGAAGAAGCAGACTCTCCCAAAGTAGAATCTAGCTCAGCTTTAATATCGGTTGCGTTGAGGCCTTAAAAAAAAAAAAAAAATTGTATCACATAACGATGACCAATTTTCTCCATTTTCACAAGTTCACTACTGATGGCTGCCAAACAAATACTAAACTACGTGGTGTCTTCAAACTTGAAACATATGCTTCATAGATCGTATACTTTCTAATCCAGAGATATTTTTAAACAATGACTGCCATCTCTCTGTTAGCCCAGGTACTTATGGGACCACCTTCATACATATCCAAAAGTTCTTCTGCTGTAAGATATCCTTCTGAGAGCTTCCCATTAATACGTCTCTGTTCAACTCTATTTCATAACCATGTATTTAACACAATTATTTATATGCTTTCCATCAATATATATCACAGTTTTAGTATTGTTTACTGTCTGTAGTTATTATTATTATTATTACACATTACAGGCCTTTTATCAGACCACGCAGAACATTCATGACTACTTGTTCTTCCTGTTCTTCCAGTACTCCTTCATGCATTCACTAAAGGCTTTCTTCCATCCACTTTGGCCTTTGGGCTTTAGGTGCTGTTTTCTCTGACATCACTTCCCACTTGTACACCTTGTGTCTATAGACGCCTTTGTCCATGATATTCGCTGAATCTATCTGAGTTCTTTCCGGATCAATTTTGACTTGTGTCATCCAGGGTGTAGTGGCCTTGAGTCTCTGGATGTACCTGAGGACTCTGTTGGTGAGTCTGGTCTGTGGGAGTCTGCTTATGTGTCCATAAAATTTTAGTCACCTCTTTTTAATATCTGCTGCAATGTTGGAGAACTTCTGTGTGGTGTCCGTGGAGTGAAGCCTATATCCATCATCCGTGAGTTTTGGCCCAATAATTTGCCTAATGGTTTTTCTTTCCTGTGTGAGAATGTTCTCAAGGTTGGCCTTTGTGTGTAACATCAGTGTCTCATGGGCGTGGTTTGATTACAGTGTTGTTGTGATGAATTTTGGTGCAGGTGGACAGCCATTTCTTGTTATAAATAACCTGTGTTTTGTATAGGGCTCTCTTCATTTTCAATAACCTAGTGTTCTGGGCAATTTTCTCCTTTCCTGTCGGCTTGAGCACTTCACTTAGGTACTTAAATTGTGTGACCCTGTTGATCTTTCCATACTTTGTGTTCAAATTTGGAATGTTTAATTTCATGCAAAATAACTCAGTTTTCTAAAAGGAAATCTGTAGCCCTACTTTTTCTATGCACTCTTCGAGTACTTCCATCTGTCCGATTGCTGTAGTTTCATTATCTGTGAGTAGTGTCAGATCATTTGCAAAGGCTAGAGATCCGACCTCCAGCTTGTCCTTGGGTCATCCAAGTCACACTGGCTTCCAATGGCCTTGTATTTGCAGCTCTTTCTCCCATTCCTTGATGACCTTATTCAGCACTAGGTTGAAGAGGAGTGGTGAGAGTCTGTCACTTTGGCGAAAGCCTGTCTTGATCTCAAAGGGTTCGGATATTTCCCTCTTGAACTTCACCTTAGATGTCGTGTCTGTCTGATCAGTCGCAGTGTCTTCCTGTCCAAACCTTGCTCATGTAGAATGTCAAACAATGACTGGTGGTCAATGGAGTCATATGCCTTCTTGAAGTTAACGAAGGTGCATATGACAGGACTGTTCCTGAGGGCTTTGATTTTCAGGGTAATCCTCAGATTGAAGATTTGTTCTGCACAGGAGTGACCAGGGCGGAAACCCGCCTGGTACTCACCGATCTTATGTTCCAGTTGGTTCCATGTTCTTTGGAGTAGGCATGCTGAGAGTACCTTGTGTGTGACTTGTATTAGTGAGATGCCTCTGTAATTTTTAACATCTGTGGGGTCACCCTTTTTGTGCAGAGGGTGGGTCAGTGCGCATTTACAGTCGTCTGGTAACTTTTCTGACGTCCGTATGTCTGTGATAATATGTGTGAGTTCTCTGAGTGAGTTTGGTCCAAGGTTTTTCAGTAGTTCAGCCACTATGCCATCTTCACCAGATGTCCTGTCGTTTTTGAGGCTGAGGATGTGCCTGTGGACTTCCTCTTGTGTCGGGGGTAGTGAGTCTGTGTGTCTGTCTGTAGGTTCTTTGTCTGGGAATCTTTCTGTGGGTTCTGGGCAATTGAGAAGTTCTGAGAAGTACTGTGCCAGCACCTTACAGTTCTCTTCATCTGTCAGTGCCAATTTTCAATCACTATTTCTAAAGCAGAGGTTCGGTGGTGTGTATCCTCAGATGTGCCCTGCAAACGTCCAGTTGAAGTCACTTGCATTGTAGTTGCAGAAGTTGTCCTCTATAGAGTCTAGCTGTTCCTTCAAGTATTTCCTCTTGGATTGTCTAATAATTTTTGCTGTTGTCTTTCGTGCTTCATTGAACACCTGTAAATTTTCTGGGGACTTTTTACTGTTGTATCTCTAGTATGCCAATTTCCTGGTGGTGAGTGCATTCTCACAATCAGTGTCCCACGGGGGGTGCTTGGTATTCTTATTTAGAGGAATGAAGGCTTGTGCTTTTTCTGTGATTCTTTTGTGGAAATTTTGCCAGTCATTTGCATGTTCTTTTACCCAAGCCTCTTTCACTCCAGATTCAGCAAACTTTTTTGTGTCAAATTTCAGCAGGGGAGTTTTCTTACAGAAAATTCTCTTGTGGATGAACTTGACTTTGATGCATGTTAGGTAATGGTCAGAATCAATGTTGGCTCCTACCTGTATGTCATGGATCTCTTTCTGTACTGGGTACGAGGTTGCCACATGGTAAATTTGGAAATCACCTAACTGCTGGACTGGTGAATGCCAGGGTTTCTGTTCTTTGGGGTGTTTTCTGAGGGATGTCAACATGAGCTGCTTATGAGGAAAATACTAAACTCTAAAACAAAACTCTGTGGCGATTTCAACACTGAAATGGCCAACAGTGATGAACATATTACTGGAACATTTTTTAATATCTTAAGATCACTAAATTTACAATGTACAAATTACACACTAACACGGGATAATGCGTGCGTAGATAATATTATAGTAAATTTTTCTAAAGATATGTATGACATCAGACTTGCCAGTGGAGTCCTACCTGATCATGAACCATTGATTTTAACATTCTGCTGTGATCAGTTGCCTAAATCAGACACATCAGTCAGAATCAAGTCTAATGCCACATGGATAAGAGGGCAGAAAGATGACTATATTAATTTATTTATTGGCAGATTATCTTATGTTAACTGAGACTTTCTATACAACACAACCTGTGAAGGGTGCTAGTGAAATGGCGTTTAACAACTTCTTGAAAATACTCACGGAGTTATGATACTCCTGCTCACCATTAATCAAAAGTAGCCCTAAGCATAAACAGAAAAACAAACAGCTAAAATGGTATACAGATGAGCTAGCTCTCACTAGGGAGATGCTCAGGCTGTACAGAATATATAAAAATTCTTGTAAACAAGGACCTGAGCTAGATAATACTTCTTATAGAGCTTACCTAAAATGTAAAAAAACATACAAAGACAAACTGTCCTTGGCCAAAAAACATGCATGTGAACATTACATTGAAAGTGCTCCCAACAAATGTAAAGCAGTCTGGGATATCATCAAACAATATAATTCACAAACCCACACACAAGATGCAATGCTGGTCCCAGAAGAAGCGAATAATTACTGCCTAACCTCAGTGAGTGAGCTGAAAAACAAAATCAAGCAAAATGGCACTTGTGCACTAGATCATCTTGGTGCTGTGCCCTATAGGAGGTATACTTTCCACTGGAATGTTGTCACCCCAGAGGATATTGTAAAAGCTGTGGCAAGGTTCACCAACTACAAAAGTATGGACTGTTATTGGTTCTCTAACTATTTAATGAAAAAAAAAATAATACACTTTATCTATCAACCTCTTTCTTTCATTTTTAATGTGTGTTTAGAATCTGGAGATTTCCCAGATGCACTCAAAACTGCTAAAGTGATACCGGTCTTTAAAAAGGGAGATAAGCATCTGCCCCAAAACTATTGAACAGTTTCTATTGTCCCAATTTTCTCTAAAGTTTTTGAATATCTACTGTACAGCCAGCTAAATAACTATTTTGAAAAGCATGATCTCCTCTCCAACAGACAATTTGCATATCAACATGGTAAAAATACCACTACTGCTGTCACTGAAGTTGTTGACCAGGTGTTAACTGCATTCAAAAATAAGGATCTAGTATCAGTTGTACTCTTTGATCTTAGCAAAGCCTTCGACTGCATACCATTTACAACCATACTTGCAAAACTGGAATTTTATGGCATACACAAGCCATCTTTAGATGTAATCGAATCATACTTATGTAACAGGAGACAGTTTATATCAATTAAAAATAGATGCTCCTCACTGAAGGAAGTTCAGACTGGAGTGCCTCAGGGCTCGGTCCTAGGTCCTTTTCTGTTCATCATTGCAATTAATTACTTACCTTACCATGTAGGAGCAAATTCAATTGTGTGTTATGCAGATGACATAACACTGCTCAATGCACACCATGACACAACAGAACTGCATCAGGCAACACAGGAAAAACTAGAATTAGTAATGAATTGGTTTTCGTGTAATGAACTCCTATGTAATCCTGATAAAACACAAGAACTAATTCTGGGTTTAACTACAGCTGTTGAAAGCAAATCAGTAAAATTGTTAGGATTCCACATTGATTCAAAATTAAACTGGGAGGAACATATTAGCCATATCTGCAAGAGAATAGCAAGAGTGTGTTATCTCATCTGGAGACTGACAGATGTAGTCACTGTTGAGTATCTAAAGGTGGGTATATTTTGGCCTGTTTCAATGACACATTTCCTATGGCACATTGTTATGGGGACATTCTTGTTTTGTCAATGAAATTCTGAAAATTTTTATAAAATGTTATCAGAATAATGAGCAAAGTTAAGTCTAAGGAACAGTGCTGACCCCTCTTTACCAAGCACATGATATTAACTGTTGTGAATCTATACATCTACACAGCACTGCTTTATGTCAAAAGCAACTTAAATGAGTTCGAGACCAGAGAGAACATACATCCCCACAACACCAGAGGCAAACTGGACGTCGACATACCAAGACACAGACTCACAAAGACTGCAAATTCACAAAAAATAATGACTTTAAAACTCTTCAATAAACTTCCAGCATCTGCTCGGTCACTGACCAGTAATATTTTCAAACGTAAGATTTATGACTGGTTACTCAAACACCCATTTTATAAGGTACTAAAATATTTTGAAATAATCACTGACATTAGTATATAAGAATATTCCTAAAAGAAGTGGAATTAAATTGTAAAAACTTTACTGTAAAGTTATTGTTAATTGTATATTTAATGTTCAGACCTATTCCATGAAATATGTCTGCTTGTGTCTGTATATGTGTGGATGGATATGTGTGTGTGTGCGAGTGTATACCCGTCCTTTTTTCCCCCTAAGGTAAGTCTTTCCGCTCCCGGGATTGGAATGACTCCTTACCCTCTCCCTTAAAACCCACTTCCTTTCGTCTTTCCCTCTCCTTCCCTCTTTCCTGACGAAGCAACCGTTTGTTGCAAAAGCTAGAATTTTGTGTGTATGTTTGTGTTTGTTTGTGTGTCTATCGACCTGCCAGCGCTTTCGTTCGGTAAGTCACATCATCTTTGTTTTTAGATATATTTTTCCCACGTGGAATGTTTCCCTCTATTATATTGAATATAACAACATGAATTTAACGATACAGTCATTTCAATACGTAAGGTGTAGTTTTCTATTGCAGGTAAATGTATTTAAAACATGTTTACAATCACATCATTACATTTCTATTCATGGAAGTAATACAGTATATTGTGTTTTGTAGAGAATCACAAGATCACTTGAAAATGGTATAAAGGCTGAAACTAGTTGTGAACATATAAAATTAATACAGCAAAAGTGGAAAATGCCACCTTCTTTTAGTTTTATGATTTGTGTTGTGTGTGTGTGTTTGCATATTTATTGTGAGCATTTTGTAAGAGCAGTGATTGGTATTATCTCAGGATGTGTTTGAACTCACATGCTATTAAATAAGTTACCTTAGTTAATTGTATATGTTGGAAGATTAAAACGAGCCATACATATTTTTTTCTGTGCCTCCTTCTTGAAATTTAATCTTTACTGATGGAAATGGTAGGGAGGAAGGCGGGGGGGAGAATGGGTTGAGAGAGTGAGGAAATGAGGGCTGGAGAGAATGTGACAGCCATTTTTGTTTCTATTCTATTTTTGGTTTGGAAAAATTTAATATGATTTATACTTGCTAAATCACAATATCTAACTCACAGATTATTAAGGCTCTTGTAATATCAATGGACTATTTCACCTTTCCATATTTATTTATTCCTTATTTTTGTTTTTGACGTAGCTATTTAAAGTCACATAGGCCACCCATGAACCATGGACCTTGCCGTTGGTGGGGAGGCTTGCGTGCCTCAGCGATACAGATGGCCGTACCGTAGGTGCAACCACAACGGAGGGGTATCTGTTGAGAGGCCAGACAAACATGTGGTTCCTGAAGAGGGGCAGCAGCCTTTTCAGTAGTTGCAGGGGCAACAGTCTGGATGATTGACTGACCTGGCCTTGTAACATTAACCATAATGGCCTTGCTGTGCTGGTACTGCGAACGGCTGAAAGCAAGGGGAAGCTACAGCCGTAATTTTTCCCGAGGACATGCAGCTTTACTGTATGATTAAATGATGATGGCGTCCTCTTGGGTAAAATATTCCGGAGGTAAAATAGTCCCCCATTCGGATCTCCGGGCAGGGACTACTCAAGAGGACATCATTATCAGGAGAAAGAAAACTGGCATTCTACGGATCGGAGCGTGGAATGTCAGATCCCTTAATCGGGCAGGTAGGTTAGAAAATTTAAAAAGGGAAATGGATAGGTTAAAGTTAGATATAGTGGAAATTAGTGAAGTTCGGTGGCAGGAGGAACAAGACTTTTGGTCAGGTGATTACAGGGTTATAAATACAAAATCAAATAAGGGTAATGCAGGAGTAGGTTTAATAATGAATAAAAAAATAGGAGTGCGGGTTAGCTACTACAAACAGCATAGTGAACGCATTATTGTGGCCAAGATAGACACAAAGCCCATGCCTACTACAGTAGTACAAGTTTATATGCCAACTAGCTCTGCAGATGATGAAGAAATTGATGAAATGTATGATGAGATAAAAGAAATTATTCAGGTAGTGAAGGGAGACGAAAATTTAATAATCATGGGTGACTGGAATTCGTCAGTAGGAAAAGGGAGAGAAGGAAACATAGTAGGTGAATATGGATTGGGGGGAAGAAATGAAAGAGGAAGCCATCTGGTAGAATTTTGCACAGAGCATAACTTAATCATAGCTAACACTTGGTTCAAGAATCATAAAAGAAGGTTGTATACCTGGAAGAATCCTGGAGATACTAATAGGTATCAGATAGATTATATAATGGTAAGACAGAGATTTAGGAACCAGGTTTTAAATTGTAAGACATTTCCAGGGGCAGATGTGGATTCTGACCACAATCTATTGGTTATGAACTGCAGATTGAAACTGAAGAAACTGCAAAAAGGTGGGAATTTAAGGAGATGGGACCTGGATAAACTGAAAGAACAAGAGGTAGTAGAGAGTTTCAGGGAGAGCATAAGGGAACAATTGACAGGAATGGGGGAAAGAAATACAGTAGAAGAAGAATGGGTAGCTCTGAGGGATGAAATAGTGAAGGCAGCAGAGGATCAAGTAGGTAAAAAGACGAGGGCTAATAGAAATCCTTGGGTAACAGAAGAAATATTGAATTTAATTGATGAAAGGAGAAAATATAAAAATGCAGTAAATGAAGCAGGCAAAAGGGAATACAAACGTCTCAAGAATGAGATCGACAGAAAGTGCAAAATGGCAAAGCAGGGATGGCTAGAGGACAAATGTAGAGGCTTGTCTCACTAGGGGTAAGATAGATACTGCCTACAGGAAAATTAAAGAGACCTTTGGAGAGAAGAGAACCACTTGTATGAATATCAAGAGCTCAGATGGCAACCCAGTTCTAAGCAAAGAAGGGAAGGCAGAAAGGTGGAAGGAGTATATAGAGGGTTTATACAAGTGCGATGTACTTGAGGACAGTATTATGGAAATGGAAGAGGATGTAAATGAAGATGAAATGGGAGATAAGATACTGCGTGAAGAGTTTGACAGAGCACTGAAAGACCTGAGTCGAAACAAGGCCCCGGGACTAGACAACATTCCATTAGAATTACTGATGGCCTTGGGAGAGCCAGGCATGACAAAACTCTACCATCTGGTGAGCAAGATGTATGAGACAGGCGAAATACCCACAGACTTCAAGAAGAATATAATAATTCCAATACCAAAGAAAGCAGGTGTTGACAGATGTGAAAATTACCGAACTATCAGTTTAATAAGTAACAGCTGCAAAATACTAACGCGAATTCTTTACACACGAATGGAAAAACTGGTAGAAGAGGACCTCGGGGAAGATCAGTTTGGATTCCGTAGAAATGTTGGAACACGTGAGGCAATACTAACCTTACGACTTATCTTAGAAGAAAGATTAAGAAAAGGCAAACCTACGTTTCTAGCATTTGTAGACTTAGAGAAAGCTTTTGACAGTGTTGACTGGAATACTCTCTTTCAAATTCTGAAGGTGGCAGGGGTAAAATACAGGGAGCGAAAGGCTATTTACAATTTGTACAGAAACCAGATGGCAGTTATAAGAGTCGAGGGACATGAAAGGGAAGCAGTGGTTGGGAAAGGAGTGAGACAGGGTTGTAGCCTCTCCCAGATGTTATTCAATCTGTATGTTGAGCAAGCAGTAAAGGAAACAAAAGAAAAATTCGGAGTAGGTATTAAAATTCATGGAGAAGAAGTAAAAACTTTGAGGTTCGCCGATGACATTGTAATTCTGTCAGAGACAGCAAAGGACTTGGAAGAGCAGTTGAACGGAATGGACAGTGTCTTGAAAGGAGGATATAAGATGAACATCAACAAAAGCAAAACGAGGATAATGGAATGTAGTCAAATTAAATCGGGTGACGCTGAGGGGATTAGATTAGGAAATGAGACACTTAAAGTAGTAAAGGAGTTTTGCTATTTAGGGAGTAAAATAACCGATGATGGTCGAAGTAGAGAGGATATAAAATGTAGACTGGCAATGGCAAGGAAATCGTTTCTGAAGAAGAGAAATTTGTTATCATCGAGTATAGATTTAAGTGTCAAGAAGTCGTTTCTGAAAGTATTTGTATGGAGTGTAGCCATGTATGGAAGTGAAACATGGACGATAACCAGTTTGGACAAGAAGAGAATAGAAGCTTTCGAAATGTGGTGCTACAGAAGAATGCTGAAGATAAGGTGGGTAGATCACGTAACTAATGAGGAGGTATTGAATAGGATTGGAGAGAAGAGAAGTTTGTGGCACAACTTGACTAGAAGAAGGGATCGGTTGGTAGGACATGTTTTGAGGCATCAAGGGATCACAAATTTAGCATTGGAGGGCAGCGTGGAGGGTAAAAATCGTAGAGGGAGACCAAGAGATGAATACACTAAGCAGATTCAGAAGGATGTAGGTTGCAGTAGGTACTGGGAGATGAAGAAGCTTGCACAGGATAGAGTAGCATGGAGAGCTGCATCAAACCAGTCTCAGGACTGAAGACCACAACAACAACAACAGGCTACTATCTTTCTATTTCACTACCTATTCTTTTAAAAACCAGCTTGTTTAAACTTCATTATAAATGGTATTTACATTAATGTTGACAGGTTTCATGGTTTTATTTCCCAACTCCCTTTCAGAGTTTCATATCTGGCAGCTATCAAGTGAAACAGAATTCTTCACTTATTTCGATCAATATCAAAACAGGTAAAAAAATTTGTTTGTTACAACTTAGTAGTGTAAAAATCTGAACTGTTTCCTGTTAACTATATTATGGAGCTGTAATAGATGAGGGAGTGTTCTCCAAAGCATATTCACCAACATTTCACTTACTCAGAAAAAGAGGCAGGAAGCGTACTATCAGACGGCTAACCACACTTCTACATTTATAATTTCAATCAATATTACCAATAAAATTTGAGTAATCTAAGCAAGATATGCGAATCAACAGATTTATGTTTACAACTGAAGAACAATGCAATAATTCCAATTCCACACAAAGCAAGTGCTGACAGGTGTCAGTATTCCAGAACCATCAGTAAAAGTAACACCTGCGAAATATCAACACAAATTATTTACAAAAGAATGGGAAGACTTGTAGAAGCCGACCTCAGCAAAGATCAGCTTTGGTTCTGGAGAATTATAGGATTGTGTATGGCAATGCTGCACCAATGACAGATGTTAGAAGATAGATTGAAGAAAGGCAAACCTACACTTTTAACGTTTCTTGCTTAAGGCAAAGTTTATGGGAATATTGACTGGAATACACCCTTCTAAATTATGAAGGTAGCAGGCATAGTACACAGGCAGCAAAAGTCTATATACAATTTGAACGGAAACCAAACACAAAAGGGAGGCAGTAGTTGCAGAGGGGACAGGAAGGTTTGTAGCCTATCCCACAAGTCAGTTAATCTGCACACTGAGCAAGCAACAAAGGAAACCATAAAGAAATGTGGCAATGGAACTGGAGTTCAGGAAAATGAGTTAAAATTTTAAGGTTTCTCAATGACAGTTATTTTGTCAAATTGGGTGAGACACTGCAAAGGCGTGGGATGACCAGTTGGACAAAATGGAGGGTTTTCTGAAAGTAGGTATTAATATTAAAATCAAAAAAAGGACAACAATGGTAAAGGAATGTGTTTGAATTAGATCTCAAATTATTGAGGAAATTAGATTCAGAAATGAGACATTAAAAGTAGGAGACAAGTTTGGGGATGAAAATAACAAAATGGAAATGAGCGTTTGGCGTCATTGGCTGGGAGGCCCCTTATGGTGCAATGAAAATGACAGATGATGGTTGACATTGACTGTCAATAAAAAGAAAAGCATTTCTGAAAAAGAAGAATATTTTAACATTTAATACAAGGGAAGTATTTTCTATACTGTATACACAAACAAAATGTGGATAATAAACAGTACACGCAAAAAGAGAATAGAAGTTTTCAAGCTTTGGTTTGGATGCTGATAATTAGAGCGACACATCAGGTAACTAATGAAGGGCCACTGAAATAAAATAAATAAATAAATTTTGTTGCTACTAAAAGAAGGTACTGGTTGATAGGACACATCCTGAGGCATCAAGGGATAGTTAATTTGGTAAAGGAGCAACTCAGAGTATGTGTGTGTGTGGGGGGGATTAAAAATTGATGCAAGTGGATGTAGATTGCAATAGGAGATGAAGAAGTTTGTACAGAATTGACTAGTGTGGCCAGCTGGACCAAACCACTTTTCAGATGGAGGACCACAACAACAATGGCGGCAACAACAAAAACAATTTACAACGTTAAAATCACTTCCAACATGAAGTTCCTCTTTCATTCATCTGTAACAATCATGCTCATGTTAATCATTACTATACGGCATACCCAATGCATTCACATCAAATAGCAGTCAATTAAGTGTCGCTAACCACTACCCAAAAAGACAGTTCTGTGAAGGTTCGACAGCATATTGAGGTCTATGAAAATGTCTATGAAATGTGTGTTGATATGAATGTCAATTTGTCAGTAATAAGACACTATGTTACTCTGATAAAATGAGACTATCAAGGACTCAACACTGGAAGCTAGTATTGGACTCCCATGGTATACGAGTATTATCGTCTTGAAGATGGAGAAACAGAAGGCAGTTTTTAAGATAGCTTATGACTTTGGAACACTAATACGGAGGTAAATATGTGCAGCTTATCATTACTCCAACTGTAAGACACAATGGAACAGATCCTTATTGCAACAGGAATTAAAAGCAATACATAAGGAGTAGTATTAAGAATTTTAGTTGGTTTGCACAGGTGCCTGAAATGGTTCAGATGTGCAGTACAATCTAAAACAACCATATTTGTTGCAATTCCGATATATGTATCGAATGTGACAATAGCATCTGGACTAGTCAGCAGTTGCTTCTAGGCATGGCTTGGGCAGTAATGTGACTAAATGATTCTCTTGTGACATAGGTAGCTGCCATTAGCTGTAGACTGGCTAAAATATGTTTTTTTTAAGTTAGAACTCATGTGTACAAGTATTTGGCTGGAATTACAAAATATTTTTAGGTTTACTGGATTTTCTGATTTATATACATGTATTTTGGAACTGGTAGTGTTAAATCTGAATACACAGATGAAACTTCAATTTAATGGTAGTTACCACAGAAAAATTGAAAAACAGCTCTAGTATTCAAATACATAAAGAAACAACTGAGTGCTTGGTTAAAATTTCTCTCACAGCCAGTTCAAATCTAAAGAAACACGTAAAACACAAGATCAAAGCAAAATTTAATGTTCATAATGGGAAACTGTGTGACACGAATTGACACAACACTCACTGGAGACATTGCTCTGATTCATGTCTTGATTTACCTGCAGGAGAATCAGTTATAACAAAACAGTCTGTGAAAATAATATGATAAAAATATGCAGCAACTTATCTTCAAAAAAGCATAGAATTACTACTATTTACAAATAATGTGTATTCTGAACCATCATCAAATGTTTTATTTTCATCATCTGTAGATTCATCAAGCACTTTGTAAATTATTTTCTCAAATGTTTCTCCTCTTCACTGCACATTTTCAACAGAAAATCAACACAAAAGCATGCAAAATGCATGAAACTAAGAAAACTCAAACATCAGCTAGTGCCTATGAAATGAGACACAACAAACGTTTAAAAAACAACTAATTTTTGCTGCTACTACCATCACAATCATAGCGGAAGCTACGGAGACTGCAGACTGACAAACACTTGTGGGAGCCATAAAGATATATTCTATGCTGTGGAATATCAACGTAAATGGTGTGACGTAATATTACGTCCCCCGCACATTCTCATTTCCTGCAAGAGCCGTAATACATTACATCAGACGCGTGCTAAGTTTTAACAGAACATGGACCTTCAAATAACTGCCATCTGCATTGAAAGAAAGAAAGACCTTAGTGTCACATTGCCATGCATACGATTAGAGGTGGAGCATTAATTCAACAGCACAGGGATAGAACAACACAATCAGCCATGAGTTTTTTGAAGAATCTATTCTAGCATTTACCTTAGATGCTTCAGGATAGTCAGACAAATATTTGAATCCTGTGCTCCCAGATAATGGAGTAGTACAATGTGCTCCTCAGTCAGTACCTTCCTTACAGGTTGCTGGAGTTTACTGAGCTGACAGTTTGACTATTACCTTACTTTCCTTATAACTTCACAAGCTACTGTCCCCACCTGTTGTAGGCCAAGTAAAGATACGTTATATACTATCTATGTTTATCCCTTATCTGGTCATAACTGAGTGACAGGCTCTACATAGTGTTCATTTGTTTCAAAGGCTTCATTGTGGGTTTTCTTGCAGCCTTACACAAGGATTTGCAAATTTAAGTAGCTTGTTCTTGTGTTATGAATTGGACTTCACAGCTAATTCCATGAGCCACAGACACAGAACCATATCCCAGTCTCACAATAACAAAACACTGATGGCAATGATTAGCCGTAAGCCCAAAGACCAGGTTCACCAAACGAAAACACTGCTACACCAGTTTCCTACAACATTTGCCACTTGACGCTAACAAGGATGTATTTTGATCTTGTAAATTACTCCAGAAATAATTTGGGAAGTTAGTGGACAGCTACAGTTATTCTTGTTCATGCTTTGTACCAATTCATTTTTGTCCTGAAAATATGACTTCATTCTTTACTATCCAGCTATGCCTACCACGGAAGCTTTCTCTAGTCGCATCAGCATTCATATCATTCAGATTCTTCCAGGGCATTTAGAACTATTGTAATTATCATAATTATCAAGAAGCTGCCACTGTACTTGAACTTTACCACCCTCCAACAATCTGAACTGCAGTTTATTTTGCACCTAAAGAAGGGTTTCAGCTTTTGGGAAACTGAAATCTATCATAGAGAAAATAGAACCATACAATGGGAGGAAATTTCACCTAAGGGAAAAAGAATTTTCTTTTCTGGACAATAGCATGGAGACAGGAATTTGAAAGGGAACAGAAGTAGGTTCCATGAAAAGCACTTTGTCTAGTGGTGGTGGTGGTGGTTAGTGTTTAACGTCCCGTCGACAACGAGGTCATTAGAGACGGAGCGCAAGCTCGGTTTTAGGGAAGGATTGGGAAGGAAATCGGCCGTGCCCTTTCAAAGGAACCATCCCGGCATTTGCCTGAAACGATTTAGGGAAATCACGGAAAACCTAAATCAGGATGGCCGGAGACGGGATTGAACCGTCGTCCTCCCGAATGCGAGTCCAGTGTGCTAACCACTGCGCCACCTCGCTCGGTACTTTGTCTAATACCATGAGAGAAAACCATTTGCATTCCCTTCAAAGATGGTGGTACAAAGCATACCCTGTTGCAATACTAATACGAGGGGAAGAAAGTGACAACAGAGTCTGGACCAGATGTGGGCCAGGTAGCAACTGTTTCCAGGCATGGGTTGGAAGTTATGGGGAAGCTACTATGGGGAACACATAGAAAAGATATTGGTCAAATACGGTGTAAAGAAACTGGCAGATAAAGTTAGGTTAGGTTAGTTGGTCAATACATATCGGAAGATACCTATGTAACAATCTAACCCTACTTGCTGTCACAATGATCTACTGATGACGATGATGATACTGAGTGTTGTGTGATGTTTCATTTGAGTGAAAATCATTTCCATAAATGGAAAATGACATTAAGAGGGAAAATGTGATTGTGGATTTCGTGAGCAAGGAATGAAGATATGGCTTTTGCATGGGTATTTATTAAGTTTGCCTTGCACACAATGAGCTGGGAACATTTTCATGGATAAGGCTAATAGAATTATGACTAGAACAATTATTTTATAGTAAAGCATTCAACCAAATGAAAGAAAAATTTCTCTCTCTGCAGCAGATTGCATTGCAATAATGAAAGTTTCATTACAGAAAACCTGCAAAACTTCCAGAAAGTGAATTTAATACAAGTGAAAAATTTTCTCAATATTTTACTTCTGAGTACCAGTACAAATGCTTGTAATTAGGCACAGTTGCATGGAGAAAAGTGCTGTAATGCTATGCAACAAATTTTCAACCTCTGAACCATTATTACCTCTAACCAGAATTATGCAACTCCATCCATTCAGTATTTATGTAACAAACAGAAGGGCATGGTTTAAGAGTCAGGCAATTCAGGATTATATTTCAAACTTTCCTATTGTGACAGTAAAACCATCTCAGGCTTTTTATTGGATATCCATTATACCAGTTACATGGCACAGGATTGATCAAAATACAGTCTAAGATGTACGACACAAAATTACAGTATATGTGAAACTATACACAAGTCTATACACATGCACAGTCAAATAATAATTAAATTCATATAATGTCAGTAATGTAATGATTTTAGGATGCCTTCCAATCCTTCCCCATTACACAGGCCAAAGATGGAAAAACTTTTTTGCCGAAAATACCTTATTCTTATGTTTTTTAAGGTGGGAAATCCAAATATGATACTTAAAAAACTGTATCACCCATCATTTCTTCACATTTCACAGTTAAATTTATTAAATTACATGATTTTTTAAAGAATTTAACGGTTTTTTATAGTTAAAAGAATTTAAAAAGGAGGTTAATGAATGTAGATGACATTGGTAGCACTGCTGAAAAACATTTGCTGGCAAAAAAAGGTCTATTCTATTTTTGTGTTAACAGATGGTGTTTTGTTTACTGTCAACCTAACCTAACTTTCCCGTTTCCTGTACATGTGCTCAGTACAATATCTAATCGTGGTTGTAAAAACTCTGCTGACAGGTTTGTTATATTTGGGGTGAATCTGTGTTTAAAAAACACCAAAGAAGCATTACAGACTTTGTGAAAAAGGTTTATCTATGATACTTTGGATCTAAACGTAGTGATCAAGATAAATCTCGGGTGACCCATAGGGTATGTCATGTGTGTGTTGAAGACCAGAGAAAATGGTCCAAAAAGGAGAAAAAAACCTTTAGATGTGCTGTTCCTATAATATGAAGGGAGTCAAGAAATCTTTCCGATGATTGCTACTTTTGCAGTGTTGATATTACTGGTCATAATTTGAAAAAGAAGAAAGGAATAAGCTATCCTAACATTCCATCCGCCATTCGACCAGCAGGGCATGGGGTAGATTTGCCGGTTCCTGAACCACCAGATGATTTAAATTCTATTCCAACAGAAGTATTTTCTGATGTACAATGTGATTTAGATGAACCAGATGATGATGAATTCCATTGTAATACAGAAAGTCTAGAGCCCAAATTGTTTACTCAGACTGAGCTTAATGATTTGGTTAGGGATCTGGGCTTAATGAAAGAAAAAGGTGAATTGCTTGGCTCTAGATTAAAAGAAAATAACTTATTGTCAGTTGGAACCAGCATATACATGTATAGAAAGAGAGAGCAACAATTTTCCGTTTTTTCAAGAAGAAGGTGATTTACTGTACTGCCCAGACATCCCTGGTCTGATGAATGAGTTTGGTATTGAATACAAAAAGGAAGACTGGAGGCTGTTTACTGATTCATCCAAAACTAGTTTAAAGGCTGTTTTATTAGACAATGTTAACACGTATGCATCTATACCTGTTGGACATTCTGTAAATATGAAAGAAAGCTATGAAAACCTACAAATAGTGCTAAATAAAATAGGCTATTCTGCTCATGGTTGGATGATATGTGATATGCATGCTCCTTGGTCAGCAAGGTGGCTTTACCAAATTTCCACGTTTCTTGTGTGAATGGGACAGTAGGGCTAGGGATCAACACTGGTGCAGAAATAACTGGCCTGTGAGGGAGTCTTTAAAACTGGTGAGAACAACATTCTACGCAAAAACCTTGTAGATCGAAAAAACACGCATACCACCTCTACATATAAAGTTAGACCTAATGAAACAGTTTGTAAAGGCTTTGCCTAAAGATGGACCATGTTTTAAGTATCTCTGCCTAAAGTTCCCACACCCTTCAGAAGCCAAACTAAAAGAAGGCATCTTTGTCGGACCTGACATTAGAAAATTGATGTCTGATGTTAACTTTGAATCCACAATGACCTTAAATGAGAGAGAAGCATGGGTATCATTCAAGCAAGTCATTACAAAGTTCTCAGGACATGAAAAAGAGCCAGGATATGCTTCCATTATAGCTACATTGTTAAAGAAGTTTAAAACTTTAGGATGTTTAATTGGAAATTTGTGGTAAGTTCCTATGGGACCATACTGCTTAATCTAACTTAAACTAACTCTGACGTGGGGAGCCACGCGAACCTTGGGAAGATACTACCCTGTACAGCGGATGTTTAATAAGCCTGAAAGTTCTTCTTTTGAACAGTCACCTTGATTACTTCCCGGACAATATGGGAGATGTTAGTGAGGAGCAAGGAGAGCATTTTCACCAGGACATTAAAGTGATGGAAAAACACTACTAAGGCTGCTGGAACACCAACATAATTGAGGACTACTGTTGGTCACTTCACCAAGAAGTTCAGCAAGTGACTCATCATAGAAAAAACTACACAAGAAGCTTCAAAGGAAAAAAGAAAAAGAAAATACAAACCAATTCCAGCTGACAAGTCAAACCTCTATTAACACATATCATTGTTTTAAGTAGCTTACTGTAAATACAAACCATGCTTATGTTGTAACAAAGCATTTCATTAATTTCCCTCTTTATTGTATAGCACAGGATTTTTTTACTACATAATAAAAAGCATATTGCTCGAAAACTATGAGTGATACAAAAAAAACTAAGGCTAGATTTGGATCCAGCTCATATAAGTCTATAAAGATCAGATATCAAAGTAAAAAAAAAGTTTTTAAAAAAATTCTTCGTTTTCTGTGTTATCTATCAGAAATGATGAATCAGCAGCTCTTCACAGAGAATGAGATGATTAGCTTACGGAAATGAAGACAGATTAATTATTCATTGTTGTTGTTGTTGTGGTCTTCAGTCCTGAGACTGGTTTGATGCAGCTCTCCATGCTACTCTATCCTGTGCAAGCTTCTTCATCTCCCAGTACCTACTGCAACCTACATCCTTCTGAATCTGCTTAGTGTATTCATCTCTTGGTCTCCCTCTACGATTTTTACCCTCCATGCTGCCCTCCAATACTAAACTGGTGATCCCTTGATGCCTCAGAACATGTCCTACCAACCGATCCCTTCTTCTAGCCAAGTTGTGCCACAAACTTCTATTCCCCCCAATCCTATTCAATACCTTCTCATTAGTTACGTGATCTACCCACCTTATCTTCAGCATTCTTCTGTAGCACCACATTTCGAAACCTTCTATTCTCTTCTTGTCCAAACTTGTTATCGTCCATGTTTCACTTCCATACATGGCTACACTCCATACAAATACTTTCAGAAACGACTTCCTGACACTTAAATCTATACTCGATGCTAACAATTTTCTCTTCTTCAGAAACGATTTCCTTGCCATTGCCAGTCTACATTTTATATCCTCTCTACTTCGACCATCATCAGTTATTTTTCTCCCCAAATAGCAAAACTCCTTTACTACTTTAAGTGTCTCAATTCCTAATCTAATTCCCTCAGCATCACCCGACTTAATTTGACTACATTCCATTATCCTCGTTTTGCTTTTATTGATGTTCATCTTATATCCTCCTTTCGAGACACTCTCCATTCCGCTCAACTGCTCTTCCAAGTCCTTTGCTGTTTCTGACAGAATTACAATGTCATCGGCGAACCTCAAAGTTTTTATTTCTTCTCCATGGATTTTAATACCTACTCCGAATTTTTCTTTTGTTTCCTTTACTGCTTGCTCAATATACAGATTGAATAGCATCGGGGAGAGGCTGCAACCCTGTCTCACTCCTTTCCCAACCACTGCTTCCCTTTCATGCCCCTCGACTCTTATAACTGCCATCTGGTTTCTGTACAAATTGTAAATAGCCTTTCGCTCCCTGTATTTTACCCCTGCCACCTTCAGAATTTGAATTATTCATTATAAATACTGAATATACATTTTTAAGTATAGAAGGTATTTTTTTTAAATGAGCATTTATTATTAATTTATTAAATTTTTAATATGTAATACAATTCATGACAGGAGTACGGAATTCTTCAAGAATTATCAAACATAACATCAGTCAGTTTTAGAGGTTTATAAATAACTGTATTCATCAATTGTATTTTCTATTTTGAGTTTTGTCTTTCTAGTTAATTCTGTTCTCCTTTTGTCACATGACTGTGGATAGAATCAATAGACAAAAATGTACTGAAATTGTTAGAAATGTAAATTTCAGTTTGGAAAAACTCTTTGTATAGTGCAATTAAGATCCCTAACTTAAGAAGTTGTTTACCGTTACAAGTTATGGCCTTTTCCTGGAACATGGTTACAATTACCACATTCTGTACAATTAAGATGCCGGGGCCAAGTAGTGGAGAGGAAACATGAAGGTTTGATTAGTACAATTCTCTAATACTTCTGCAATTTATTTCTTTTTCTGTCAATATAAGCTTACCTTTTAGGTCCATAAAGTACAATTAATGAAATTATTAATGTAGTTCATCCTATTTCCATGCTGATTTTAATATTAAAAGTTTGTCATTGAGACTGATTTTTATGTTAATTTTTCTTGTTGCTAGGTTGCAACATACATTAATGTAATTGAAAATAATCCAGTTTCAAATAATTACAAATTTATTTTCTTTCCTCTCTTGAAAAATATTTTTGGTAAGGGCTGTCTCTGCAATTGATTCCTCAATTGCTCAAGGAATAAGTTATAGACATTGTTATGAATTTATTGCACAGTTTTTAAAATGTTTTAATATAAAATCTGAGTTAAGTATATAATTTACTGTTTAGGGCATGTTAAAACTTAACCAAAGTCAATAAAGAAGAACAGATACAATTTCACAGTATTTACAGCTCTACAAATTATGTAATCATGAACAGAAACTTATATTTTGAGAAAATCAAACTTTGTGTACATTACATGAAATGAAAACACAATTATAATTAACTTAGTTCTTAAATATTTTCTGTGATCAAGTAATAAATAATAATAATAATAATATTGTGAAGTAATCAAAAGCATCCTAAGTAAATAAAATTTTGACAGTGTCAAAACTGTGGACACACAAAAACTCTTTGTATCCTGGCTGGGAACAGAATCAGGAGTGGTTTTTGTGCTCACCGCTGGACAAACTGCTGACATCAAGAAGACGTAAACAAACCATTAGTTCCAACAAGATTTGACTCTGACAAGGATGTCAACAACAACAGCCACAACAATGCCCTGCAGCTGCCTGACAAACATGACCATAGTTCGGGCCATGAACCATCATAATGCTGGGGGTGCTGAAGATTCTTCTATGATCTATGTGATATCACCACCATGGCCTCTGGAGTGCCTGATGTCCAGAGCAGAGTGCTTCATATCAAGTGAGGTATACACCAGCACTAGGCAACTCTTAGTCACTGTGATCCTTACCTTGCTTAGATCGTTAAACTGGCTGGACTGCACTTACATTCTGCAACTCTTCTGAATACTATACACTTGGCATTATAAACACACTCTAGTGAGATTTCCCTTTTGGACCCTAGTTCACAATGTTGCTTACAATCTGCTATAGGCTTCTATTTTGATTATGCTGAACATTGTGTTCCAGTAAATTTCATTGTGACCAGAAAGCAAACTATGCTGAATTAATTCAGTCTAAATAACTGAAAAATGTTAAATACTGAAAGTGTTACCCTCATGAATAAAGAATTAGCTGCAAAACTGAGTCATTTCAATCACAAAATCTATTATTATTTGTGCCATCCAGCATAAAAGAAACATTACTCTAGGAGAACTCTGTACAGGAGTAAATAAATCTTAACTACACTCCTGGAAATTGAAATAAGAACACCGTGAATTCATTGTCCCAGGAAGGGGAAACTTTATTGACACATTCCTGGGGTCAGATACATCACACGATCACACTGACAGAACCACAGGCACATAGACACAGGCAACAGAGCATGCACAATGTCGGCACTAGTACAGTGTATATCCACCTTTCGCAGCAATGCAGGCTGCTATTCTCCCATGGAGACGATCGTAGAGATGCTGGATGTAGTCCTGTGGAACAGCTTGCCATGCCATTTCCACCTGGCGCCTCAGTTGGACCAGCGTTCGTGCTGGATGTGCATACCGCGTGAGACAATGCTTCATCCAGTCCCAAACATGCTCAATGGGGGACAGATCCGGAGATCTTGCTGGCCAGGGTAGTTGACTTACACCTTCTAGAGCACGTTGGGTGGCACGGGATACATGCGGACGTGCATTGTCCTGTTGGAACAGCAAGTTCCCTTGCCGGTCTAGGAATGGTAGAACGATGGGTTCGATGACGGTTTGGATGTACCATGCACTATTCAGTGTACCCTCGACGATCACCAGTGGTGTACGGCCAGTGTAGGAGATCGCTCCCCACACCATGATGCCGGGTGTTGGCCCTGTGTGCCTCGGTCGTATGCAGTCCTGATTGTGGCGCTCACCTGCACGGCGCCAAACACGCATACGACCATCATTGGCACCAAGGCAGAAGCGACTCTCATCGCTGAAGACGACACGTCTCCATTCGTCCCTCCATTCACGCCTGTCGCGACACCACTGGAGGCGGGCTGCACGATGTTGGGGCGTGAGCGGAAGAAGGCCTAACGGTGTGCGGGACCGTAGCCCAGCTTCATGGAGACAGTTGCGAATGGTCCTCGCCGATACCCCAGGAGCAACAGTGTCCCTAATTTGCTGGGAAGTGGCGGTGCGGTCCCCTACGGCACTGCGTAGGATCCTACGGTCTTGGCGTGCATCCGTGCGTCGCTGTGGTCCGGTCCCAGGTCGACGGGCACGTGCACCTTCCGCCGACCACTGGCGACAACATCGATGTACTGTGGAGACCTCACGCCCCACGTGTTGAGCAATTCGGCGGTACGTCCACCCGGCCTCCCGCATGCCCACTATACGCCCTCGCTCAAAGTCCGTCAACTGCACATATGGTTCACGTCCACGCTGTCGCGGCATGCTACCAGTGTTAAAGACTGTGATGGAGCTCCATATGCCACGGCAAACTGGCTGACACTGATGGCGGCGGTGCACAAATGCTGCGCAGCTAGCGCCATTCGACGGCCAACACCGCGGTTCCTGGTGTGTCCGCTGTGCCGTGCGTGTGATCATTGCTTGTACAGCCCTCTCGCAGTGTCCGGAGCAAGTATGGTGGGTCTGACACACCGGTGTCAATGTGTTCTTTTTTCCATTTCCAGGAGTGTATTTTAATACAAACTGTTTTTGTGTCATTGTTTCCCACTTTTCTGCTTCCATGGAGTTACACAATATGCAGTTGCATCATTGGCCTGTTTTCTTTCTACTTTCATATGTGAGGGTCTTCCTTCCTTGTTTGGGGGGGGGGGGGCAGTTCTACAGTTGTTGCTACATCCTGCATCTGTTGCCAAATGCGTCAGTCTTGCCATTATTCCTCATCCTCTTTCATTCCTCTTCTCTCCATCGCTTCTTGGATACCACTTGGCCACATTTCTCATGGTCTTCCCCTTCTAATTCTTCCCAAGTGGTTGCCATGAAAGAACTCTCTTGAGCCATTTCTTTGACACACCAAAGCCATCCTAGCTGTCTTTCTTCTATTTTATCCATAATACTGTAATGATTCTGTGTGCTTTCTCTTACTTCCTCATTTATTACACGGTCAAATCACAACATACTACAGGCTCTTCTCAAATGGCTCATTTCTAAAGCTCAAAGTTCCTTTTTATTTCTTTCTGTGAGTTCCCAGCACTCACTCCCCTAGTTTGTTACTGGTTCAACAATGGATTTGTTTAAATGAATTTTAAACCTTTAAACTCATTTTTGAGGACCAAAGTACAAGATTTAATTTCTGGATAGCTGCTCTTCCCTGCCTGATACGTTGTTGGCTATCTCTGTCACATCTTCCATCACATGATAGGCTACTACCCATGTACTTAAGCCGTTTACACATTTTAATAAGACGTCCATCAATATCCAGGTTACTTCCCCCTTCTCTGCAACACAGATATTCCATGTTCTGAAAATTAATTTTCAAACCCCATTTTTATACTCCCCTAACAATTTCCTAAGCATGTAAGATATATCTTCTTCATTATTTGCATCATCATCTTGATCATCAGCACAGAAAAGAGTGTACATACACTGGTTCCCAACTTGAATCACCACACCCATGCACTTTCCACATGACAGATTCAGTGCCTTCTGCACATACATCTTAAAGAGAGTGGGAGACAGACAGCATCCTTGCTTCCAGTCCTTTAGTTATTCCGAAGCCCTCTCTAGAAATTTCTTTCTCTACTTCAATGACACATTCTGCTGACTTGTAGAAGTTTATGATACTTTTTTCATAATTTTTGCCAGTTCCCCTGACCACAGCATCTCGAACAACAGCTTTTGTGGCTTTTTCACATGCTTTCTTAAGATCTTTGAAAACCAAATGAATGCTTGGATTCCTTTGCAATCTCTTCTCCATGATGTGTCTAAGGGTAAAGATGTTATCTACACATGACCTAACTCTTCTAAAGCCAGTTTGTTCTTCCACTTCGTTTACAAACTTCTCCATTTTTTATTTTAAAATCCTCCCATACAACCTGCTAATTGCACTTGTGACAGTTATGCTGTGGTAATTGCTACAGACTTTCTTGCTTCCTTTTTTATGTATTTCCAGGCCCTGGTGATTTCCCAATTTCCATATGTGCAGCCACCTTCTGTACCTTATCTGTAGTCATCATCTCTACCTGTTCACCCTCCTGGTTATCCTGTATCTCTAACTTCATGAGGTATCACTCACTTATATGAAGTTCTCTAATAATAATAATTTCCTTTTCTGATCTTAATCACTGAAAATTTCTAATGCTTTGATTTTTTCCTTCAGATTGTTGCTGCTCTTTTCGGGTGTTTGATAAAACATTTTTACATTTTTCACCAACTACTGTAGCTTGTTTTTCTTATAACCTGAATAGCACTAACCTTGTTTCTGATAAAAAAAGACTATCATTAATAAACAAACTAGAGGAATTAAACAAACTAGAGGAAAATTGGTAAAATTTTCTATTCCTCCTTGCCATGTGACATGGGCTTGCAACTTGGCAATATGCAACATCTACACTCATGCTCATAAATTAAGGATAATTGCAGAATGTGGTGCCACACAATGTGGTACTACACAAAACTGGTGCTAACAGCATAGGCACATAGGAAACACACATGACACAGATCTGTAAGTCCACGGTATTGGTGATAAGTTGAGAAAACTGTCCCGAAACACATGTGCTACAAAACACCACTGTTTCCTGTGCATGTACCCCGACATCCATATGGGATATGATCACCATGCACACGTACACAGGCCGCACAACAGGTTGGCATACTCTGGATCAGATGGCTGAGCAGCTGCTGGGGTAAAGCCTGCCATTCTTGCACCAGTGCCTGTCGGAGCTCCTGAAGTGTCGTAGGGGTTTGAAGACATGCAGCGATACGTCAACCGAGAGCATCCCAGACGTGATCGATGTGGTTCAGGTCTGGAGAACAGGCAGGGCACTCCATTCTCCTGATATCTTCTGTTTCAAGGTACTCCTCCACAATGTGCAGCTCGGTGGGGCTGTGCATTATCACCCATCAGGAGGAAGGTGGAATCCACTGCACCCCTGAAAAGGCAGACATACTGGTGCAAAATGATGTCCCAATGCAACTGACCTGTTACAGTTCCTCTGTCAAAGGACATGCAGGAGTGTACGTGCACCAATCATAATCCCACCCCATACCATCAAACTACCATCTCCATGCAGGTCCCTTTCAAGGACATTAAGGGGTTGGTATCTGGTTCCTGGTTCATACCAAATGAAAAGCCGGCGAGAATCACTGTTCAGACTATACCTGGACTCATCCGTGAACATAACCTGGGACCACTGCTCCAATGACCTTTTACTGTGTTCTTGACACCAGGCTTTACGGGCTCTCCCGTAACCAGGGGTCAGTGGAATGCATCTTGCAGGTCTCCGGGTGAATAAACCATGTCTGTTCAGTCATCTGTAGACTGTGTGACTGGAGACAACTGTTCCAGTGGCTGCAGTAAGGTCTTGAACAAGGCTACCTGCAGTACTCCGTGGCCATCTGGCAGGCACTGATGGTGAGACATCGGTCTTCTTGTGGTGTTGTACACTGTGGATGTCCCATACTGTAGCACCTGGACACGTATCCTGTCTGCTGGAATCGTTACCATAATCTTGAGATCACACTTTGTGGCACACAGAGGGCCTGTGCTACGACCTGCTGTGTTTGACCAGCCTCCAGTCACCCTAGTATTCTACCCATCATAACGTCATCAATATGTGTTTTTTGAGCCATTTTCATCTCACAGTCACCATTAGCACGTCTGAAAACGTCTGCACACTTACTCGCTGCACCGTACTCTGACATGCACCAACACACCTCTGCATATGTGGACTGCTGCCAGCGCCACCGTGCGACGACTGCAGGTCAAATGCACCGCATGGTCATACTCCGAGGTGATTTAAACCCGCAAACTGCCCACCAGAGCGTTGTTTCACCATGTATCAGCATTATCCTTAATTTATAAGCATGAGTATAATTCCTCTACAACATTCTCAACACACCATCTATCTTTACAGGGAATATCTGGCTCTGAGCACTATGGGACTTAACATCTGAGGTCATCAGTCCCCTACAGAATATCTCTCTATGTTCATGCTACTGATATGAAGACTGGAACTTTTTGTCCAAAGTACCTCTCCAGATTGATTCACCAATTTTTATGTGCAGTTTTGGGTTCTCAATGCATCGAGTATTCGTTAACATGTTACAACAGAGTAGCAACTTTATTCCAGAAAAAATGTCCCTTGAAATTTCACATTTTTCTGAAGCGATGTAGGTAAAAAGTTCTACTTTGATGTGAAATCTGAGTTCTCATGTCATTTATTAGTGACAATTTATAGGATTGAAAGCACATGTAAATGTAATCAGATATTTTTTATTTTTTAAGATATATAATAAAGCTGAGAGCTGTTACAAATTTATTGCAGAAAATTTAAAATGTTTTAACATAAATGATGTTTCCACTGAAAAAATCACTCTGTGTATACAATCTATGTTGTTTTGTCATGTAGACTATTTGCAGCATTGGCTGAAGATAATACTGAAGAATATACACTGATGAACCAAAATATAATGGCAACCTGTATAATAGTGTGTTAGTGCACCTTTGGAATGCAATATAGTAGTGATTCCATGCAGCACAGGTTCAACAAGTCATTGGTTGGTTTCCGAGAGGTACATGGCAACAGATGTCTATGCACAAATTATACAATTTTCATAAATTGCCAACCAGTAGTTTGTGAGTGTGACGATGGGTCCCAATAGTGCCTGAGATTTGTTCCATCAGCTTAAAATTTGGGGAATTTGGTGGCCAAGAAATCAACGCGACTTCATTACTGTACTCCTCAAACCACTATAGCACGATTCCGTCCTTCGTACATGGACAGTTATTCTACTGGAAGATTTCACCACTGTTGCGGAAAATGTTAAGGAATAAAGGGATGAAGGTAGTTCGCAGTAATGTTTGCATATTCCACAGCTGTCGTGGTCCCTTACATTAGTGCCAAAGGTCCTGTGGAAGACCAGGTGAATGTTCCCCATAGCATAATACTGCCATCACTGATGTGTGTCCATGGCGCAGTGCATGTTCCAAGCAACCTTTCGCGTGGATGATGCATTCCACCACATTTCTACTGATCCACAGACCACTCTTGATGATCTAGTGTCCAATGCAATCAGAAATGATGACTGTGTTGGGTCAACATGGGAATGTATATGGGTCATATACTGCACAGCCCCATCTTCAACAATGTGTGCTGAATGGTGTGCTCTATAACACTTGTGCATGCATCAGCATTATTATCTGTCATCAGAGCTGCCGCAGATCGCCACCAACTCTACTTTACATAGCACCAAGCCTCTGTCCTCCAATTTCTGAGATGAAGCTTCGATGTCTAGCTCTTCATTGCCTATTTGTGGCTTCAGTGGTACTTAAACCACAGATGCTCACAACAATAACACATGAGCAGCCAATCAGCTTCACTGCTTCTGATATGCTTGTTGCCAGGTTCTGAGCCACAGCACTCAACCATTTGTTAAAGTCAGTTACGTCACTGGATTTCCCCATTTGCAGCTTCGATTATCACTGGAAGGTTCCCCCCCCCCCCCCCCCCCAAAAAAAAAGGCTTCACTTATATACTTTCCTTACTGTATCCTGTGCTTGCAGCACTACCAGGCAGCATTCAGTCTCACAGAGGGCAGTTGTCACTTGGCTCATCAGTAAATGTAAGGTACAGTATTCATTAAAATGTAATCACAAGTAGAAACTTACATTAAAATTAAATGCATTATGCGGTGGATGGCTGGTACCTGATGATCCAGCACATTCTACACAGGGAGTTGCTGTCCCACCAGACACTTCCAGCTGCCACAGCTCAACTTTACTGTGACATCCACTGCAGTATCTAGTGCGCAACCATCACCAGACACAGCTGACACTATTTCGCATCTGTGAAGCCATATCCATATGCTGAGCGGCTTTTACAGGACTGCACATGCAGCTCTCTGGCGGTCTGATACCTAGTCTGAATCTGGGTCTGAACCTAACCATGAAACTGAGCAAAATGACGGGTCTCCGATACAGCCCAACAGGACCAAGGCAATGCCAGTGCAATCATAGATTGTTACTATGACTGATTCTGACCATGCCTATGGCAGTGTAACCTATGGTGACAGACTGTGTGTCTTCTCCTGCACCTTCCTGGAACCGTATTGATTCTGACCGTGCCTACGTCAGTGTAACCTATGGCGACAGACTGTATGTTTTCTCCTGCATCTTCCTGGAACTGTATTGACAGAGTGATAATTTTTCGCATAGATCTGGACGATATCTTATGTTCCTTTCATGAAGAATTTGTTTTCTGTTGTTCATATTTTCTTGGGTGTTCTCTAGTAAAAATAAACTTTTATTGTTCAATGTTATTTTTCACCTTCTTATTTTCTGCATGCGCCATCTTACAACAGGATACTACAGTTGGCAATGAGGGTAAACTTTTTATGACTCCTGTGTCTTAAGAACACGGCATCTTCTGCAGCAGAACTTTTGATTCTGCAGTGTGTCCAGTTGCGGGGTCAGCAGTTGCCTAATTTGAACCAGGAAACCACTCTCAGCGTTTCCTGTGGGCAAGAAACCCACGTACTATAGCTGGGACACAACAGTTTCTGCTTCATGCTAGACACTTCCTGTGCACCTCTGAGCTCCTGTTGTGGCACCTTGTCCGCCTCAGCACCTTCCTGGAGCAGGTTAAGATGCCACTATACCATCTTCCATTTGACTCTGACATGGCCTTGGACTCCCAGGCTGCCTTCCTGGCTGCCCTGGATCACCTTGTACACAATTTCGCTCTTTCCGATACTTCTCTCCTAGTCATCTCAGGCCCCTTCATCCTCGGCCTCGGCCTCGGCCCCGGCCCCGGCCCCCACCCACTCAGCCTTTTGAATCCTGTGCTAGCCCCTCAAACTCATCCATCACAGCACTAGCTGCTGCAGCCCCTACAATTCTGGTCCACAGATTTGGCACCTGCAGCACTGCCATCCTTAGCTCTGCTATCCACTCTGGCACCTCTTGACGTGGCACCTCTGCCCTACGAGCGATGCTCGTTCTGAACTTTGGAACCCTCACATTCCTCTTTGTGGCTGCTACTGGTGCCTCCATTACCACCAACTACAGCATTGTGGCCAGCCTAGTTGACGTACCTCTCCATCCAAGCCACTCGTGACCTTTTGGTGCCTGTCTATTCCATGGTCTTCCCTGGTCCCTCTGCTGATGCCATTTCTCACCTTTTTCTGTTCTCACAGTTGTGGGCCTGTCTCCTCCTGATGGGTACTCTGTCACTCCATCTTTGGTGGGGGTGTGCCCAGCGCCACCTCCTCCTGTGGTCATCTTCCTCGGCTGTTATTCCATGTGGCCCTCTCTGCCAGCCTCACTGTCTGCCTTGCACTTCCTGTGCAATGCTCATGGAAGTTCCACTACAAGGCTTGGCCATGCCTCATCCTGCCACCTTCAGTGGTCTGTGTGCACTTCTTGATGATGTCCCTGCAAGTATTTTGTTTTTCCAGGTCTATTCCTGGGCAACCTTCGTTTGCCTGGAACCACACATTTTGCACTCTCATGCCAGGCACCTGCTGTTGCCTGCTCTCCAGTATAACCAGTACCCGTGCCACCCACACACATTTGGTCCACTCGCTGTCATCCTCCTGTTTGTTGCCCTTGCTCGACCCATGCTGTTGTCTCCCTGCTTCCATCCTTGTATGTCTGTTCCCTCTCATGCACCAGGTTTTCTTCCTAATACACATATTTGCTGGTGCACCACATGCCCTCATCTCCTTACCACTCTGTGCTGTTTGGCCCTGGTCATGGCCCCATCTGTTTCCTCCATCCTCCAGGATCATCTATTCTCAGCAGAGTGCCAGCCACTTCTCTTCACTGGCATCCTTGTTCTCCAGTTCACTTCAACCAGCAATCTCCCTCCGCAGTAAAGATGGATGCCACGTCCTTGGCTGTCACCTCTGCCACAGCCACTGTTTACGTACTGAGATGGCTTCCTATAAAGCAAGGAGGAGTGCAGTGATGGCTGGTGCCATACAGAATTGCCCTGTGTTTGCCACCTGCCAGATGTTTGCAGCAGATGCAGCTTGACTTCACTGTGACATCACTGGATACAGTGGCCACTTGCTGGTATCGACATGCCAGGCAGATTTTATAGGACTGCCACCTGTAGCTCTCCGGCAGTCTAATCCTGAGTCTGAACCCAACTGTGAATCTGAATAAAACAACAGGTTTCTGATACAGCACAACAGGAACAAGACAATTCCAGTGCAATTGCTGATTGTGACTGTGACCGATTCCGAACATGCCTATGGCTCTGTAACCTATGGAGACAGACAGAGTGCCTTCTCTCTCACCTCCCTGGAACTGTATTGATAGAGTGACACTTCTTATAGATCTGGACAATCTCTTATGGTCCCTTCATGGAGAATTTGTTTTCTGTTGTCCATGTTTTCTTGTGTGCTTTCTTGCAAAAATAAACTTCCACTATTCAATGCTACTTTAACTCCTCCTTTTTTTCTGCATGCAGCATCCCACAATGGGATACTTTACATCCCTCAAAGAATATCATTAAATGGATTAATAATACCCTTTTAAATCTTTTAGAGTAAAAAGTGTATATGAACTAAATTTTCTATGTTACTGGAAAATTCAGTAAATATGTATTGTTAGCTATACATCGAAACAGTGAAAACCAAATTATAGTTTATTTACAGTTTTATCAACATTTCTATACATTGTAAGTTCTTGCCTCTCCTATCACCCTAGGAAAGCCCACTGACACAACATCTTTCACCATTCTGTGCCATGTGAAGTTAGTACGCAATAATTTATGATAAATCCTAGCAAGAGCATACTATGAACTGTTGTCATTATAAGGTAATATTAATGGAGTACATGCAGCCTGATGGATGGGTCACTCATTGTAGAACAAATTTTTAACAGCCTAACATGCTGCCATTCACGACAGACCTAACGATGTTGGCAAGTTACACCTCAAGCATTTGTTGTATATCACTCAATCCAACTGGACTCTCAAGCAACACAAATTGGCTTTTATAATAATAATGAAATATGTTTCAAGACATTCATTGCACTATGTGGTTTATTTGCCTGAAGTACGATGCTGTAAAAATATGGACAACTACTAGCTTATACAGAAAATACTAACTGTTTCTGTGTGAATGAGGAAATTGTAGCAACTTAACAAATTCTGCTGTGCACTAAGAATCAAGCAACAGAAAAGGACCTGACCATTAAAGAACATCACATTTTGTGAACTATTAATAAATGAAACACATCAACAATTGTAACTCATAAGTTTCTAAATTAAAAAAATAAAAAAAAGCTACTATATTCTGATGACAATCACAATTTTTTCCATAAAACAAAGAAAAACATTTTTGGTACAAATAATTTTGTTGTTTCGCAAAATATTTGACCTTTAAAATTTAGACACTTCTGCATATGTTCTAACCACTTCTGCAAACATTTTTGCACTCTATAACGGTGACTCAAAAACATGGTTTTTTGAAGTATTTAACAGCTTCTTGAGGTGATGTCCAAATATTTTTTGTTTGACATAAGAGAGCAAAAGGAATTAATAAGACAATTACTACATCAAATATTCAGTTGTTGGATGTGCTGTGGGCTGGTTGACATTGATATGATGAAGAATGATATTTTCATTCCTAATTTCATCTTTGATCCTCTAAAGCAATGGTCCAGTGTAACCACATAAACATGATCTTTTTCTTTTAAGGACTTTGCGAACATACCACTTTGTTGGGTTTCAATTAATTTTGGAACAATTGAATGTGGGATACTGCCCGGTTTGCAGACTGTATGAGTATAGCCCAGTCTTGTGTCTCATAATGGTTTCTTTACAGATTTTGCATTTCCTTGGGCAAAATTTTCAAGCATTTCTGCACACTGACTGACATGAGCCTGTCTTTGAGCTTTGGAAAAATTGCGCAGATGCCAAATTTCCACAGCAAAATGTTCATGCAAAACTGAATGTGCTGCAATACTCAACAATGCTGTCCCACAGTAAGTCACATGCTTAACCTCTACAGCCACCCTGCACACAGCACTGATTTTCCTGAAACGACAGATTTTGGTCGACCTTCAGAAAATTGACTACTGAAAGAAGCATGATGGCAGCAAAACTCTGTAATTTGACTGTAAACAGTCTTTTCCGAAGCCAACTAATTACCAAAAGACGAATAAAGTGTACTGAGGCATTGCTTTTGAGTTGGACCTTTATGAAGATGTGAAATATCATCACGGGAAAAATCTTGGTTTATTTTTTCTTTTTTTTTTCTTTCTTTTTTTTTGCAGCCATTTCTTTAAAAATACTGTAAACAAACTATTGGACAATTTCTGAGATGATGTAAATGACAAGCCTAGCTGATACATCATTTCTATCACCTGCTCACATGTATAATTAGTGTCTTCTGAAAATGTGCTGTTTTAGTACAGAGGCCAACCTAGTTGCAATACATTATTCAACAACTGTTCAGTTTTTTTTACTTTGACAAGAAATGTCCATCAGTCATCTCACCTGAACTTTATTTTTTAATATTGACAAGAAATGTCTGTCAGTAATCTCACCTTCACTTTATTTTTTAATACTACACCCATTGACCCACCAGCTCTTACATGTATGAACACAAAACAACTCTCAACAATAGTAGCATGCACACAATGTACTTAATGCTGACAGAATTCACTAGACACTTTGAAGTGCATTGAACAAAAACATTGAATAAATAATTATGTCCCCCATAAATAGAACAAGAGTAATTACAACATGCCAAGCAACCACTTTACCAATACACACTTAAATGAGAGTGATAAAATTGGAACTGAAGAACATCTTATAAATGAGGAGCTCATTATCGAAGATGCATAACACCACTTTTCCTTTTTTGTACAGGAGAGACCGAGAAATAGGATATCTATGAGTACTGTATATTTTACATGTGATTCTTATGATCCCTTAAAACAAAATTTCATTTCATTTCCTGATAAAGAGTGAATAATAAAGCTGAAATTTGTGAACAGACATAGGAGTTGTCTGGTTTTGTTGTGCATGTGAGGTTTCTTTATTCTTCTTCAATTATTTTTACCTCTCAGCTGCTTTCTTGCTTGTTTAGTTGAACTTCTTGCACATTCTCTTGCAGGACTTCAGTTTATTATGTTAAACTGAGAGCATAAAATATGACTGAAATTACAACATCTTACCCAGAAGAGGTTCTGGATTACTTGATGCTCACTGCAGAGAGCCATTCCTGTCACCTTATTGGCTGCTGCTGGATTTAGACAAATATGAAGCAGAAAAGTAATGGAGTTGTCCAAATTTTGTTCTGCAGATTGTGATTCACATTCATTTTAAACATGTTTCGATCTGTTTTTGAAGATTGAAAAGATTATAATTAGATTCAATTTGAAAAGTACGACTGGAGTGAGTCAAAATATAAATTTTGTGGAAAATGCAGGTTATCTCAGTGTGAATGATTACTGGTGTGCTTCTGGCCATTCTGCCAACTTTCCAGTCTACACATTATATTCTAAAGACTGATCCAGGTGCCTTCTTCAGGTGCTGGGAGTTTTGCTGTTATGTGTACTCGCTGCCTGGACTGCAACCAGACTGTGAACTATTGTTGGTCTCATATTGCTATTTATAGTCAAGTTCAATTCGTGACGCCCACTACACCCTTTGATGCTCTTTTGTTTTTCACAGCTCGCACACTGATGTTGCCTGATATACATATTATCTCATCATTTTCCAACATTGGTGGATGTTATGACTGGTAAGATTTTGTTAAATTGAGTGCTGGACCCCAAGCATTTTAAATCAAAGCCAACATACCTGTTTATTGGGTTTTCTGATGTATTTATTCTGATGGATTCTCTAATCATGCTGTTCCAGAAACTTTGTGTTTACACCACAATACTAGTGTCTCTTTGTATTTCTTTTCATGATTATATTCATGGCAGTGTTTGGTGACAGTTTATTTGCTCGGTTGTTTTAGACAGGTATGTCGCTGATGTTCCTTGCATTTCTCCTCAACTGTTCTGATAATCTGCCCCATGTAGGTAGGTAGATAGGTAGGTAGGTAGGTAGGTAGGTAGGTAGGTAGGTAGGGTAGGTAGGGTAGGTAGGGAGGGAGGGACGGAGGGAGGGAGGGGACTGGCAGTTGCTGAAGATGTTCCTTTTCATTAAAAACCATTTGGCCCTTAAGAATATAATTTCTGTCATGTCATAACTTTCCTCCAATCCAACTCCATACACAATACTTTGTTGAAGGGAGAAAAATACAATGGAAGCCACATGTCTGCAGGAATATGCTAATCCTTCTAGATATTGCACCAGCATAAGATAAATATGTGATTTTTGGCTTCTCTTTCTTGGTCTCAGTATCAAACACTTTCTCAGACGTCGTTGATTTTGACTACATCATCCCTTCAATTTGGTGATCTGAGAACCCATTCTTTCAGAGTACTATTCACAGGCACTGTAATTCTTTGGCGAGAAGCTTCTCATCTTAAAGTGTTCAAGCTCTATGGACCAGAGTTTTTAGCACTGAATTTCTTTGTGATGGACGGCGATGGCTTGAGCCCTAAAGTAAAAAATAGAAGTTAAAGGGACACACTATCTAGCTTTCAGAACTAATAGTTCTTTCATCTGGTACCGCACACTGCGGAATTTGAATCCCCGCCAGACGTCATGGACGTTGAAGAAACCTAGAGGTCTCTGCACCATTGTGCCGTAAGCTGTGACGGCGCACGCCTCCTGGCTGCATTTAGTGTGAGGGCGCCACAGTGGAACATGTGGTTCCAGCGGCCAATAGCGGCACCCCCGATAGAGTATTTAAGTGCCTGCCTCTCGCTCGGTCAGCGAGTCTAATCTTGCGTACGTCTCAGGACACATCGCCTCGCCTTAGACAGCTTATTTTCTTCTTGTTCTGTGTATGAGTGGACATGGTTGTTAGGTTTTCTTGTGACTCCGCTGTCTTGATCTTGTTGTTCATTCTGTCCTTCATTGGTCGTGCCAGTCCTCTCCCGTTGTGTTGTTGTTCGCAGGCCGCTCCACGGGTCCCACCACACTTTCCGTCACTTCAACCCCACAACCGTTCCAGTCGCCGTTACAACATTTTGATGATGATGTAAACAGCGGTCATTGTTTTTGTCTTGGGCCTTCCCAGATATGTTCTTTCTTCTCCGCAAGTTGGCACCATTGTCCGATCCTGTGGCTCTCTGTTTCCAGGAGATCTGCCTTTTACTGACAAACTATTATTCCCAACGCTACCATGTGGTCGACTCCCGGCTGGAGTTCCACCCGCACCGTAAACAGCCTGGTCAATCATATTGTTCATGGGTCATGGACTTGCAGGGTCTCAGCTGTCGATGCGATTTTACGTGCACCAATCAGCAGTGTAAGGCTTCGTATGCAGACTCCCTGATCCGGGATGTGATGGTTCAGCTGGCTCCCGATCCTGAGGTCCATAATGCAGCACTGAAACTCGACAACCCCTCCTTGAAAGAGATTCTCTGCATTGCCCACTCCTTTGAAATTGCTCAGTCGGCTAACGAGCGTCTTATGGTGCAACCGCAGGTGGCGACGATCACAGCGTCATGGTGGGTTCCGCCCTCGCGGCATCGACGTGGCCCAGCCAACCAGGGCCAGCGCCCTCGGGACTCCTCGTTGTCCGGCGTCTCTATGGCATTGGTTCTTCCGGTCGCCCCTCGTCGCCGGTTGCACAGCCCATTTCCATCTTGCCCACAGTGCTTTACTGCACATTCGCGGGCTGATTGTCCCCACCGCTTGAAAACGTGCATGCTGTGTAACAAGGAGGGCCACATCCGATCGGTTTGTCGTAGTTGCTCAACTCGCTCCAGTCCCGCCCCTCCTGGGCCTCAAGATACAGTCCATGCTCTGCAATTGGTCATCCCACAGGATGACCCGTCTGCAAGGAAGCTTTTTCTCATGCTCCACCTTTTCACTGAGGATGTCAGTTTTCAGGTCGACACTGGGGCCACCGTCTCCCTGATTAATATGGCGACATATACCCGGCTGGGCTCTCCTGAGTTGTCACCTCCCTCTCGCCGTTTGGTCGCCTACGGAGACAGTTCCATTCCCCTTCGTGGGCAGTTCATCGTCCAGTCGATGTACAAGCGTGTTCCCCGGCTCCTTACCCTCTTTGTCGTCGACCATCCATCAGCTTCGAATAGTTTTGGCCTGGATGCATTTCAACTGTTTGGCATTTCAATTTTCGATGAAGTTAAGGTCGTATCCACGGATGTTCCTTTTCAAGACTTGGGACAATCTGTGCTCCGCTTTTGCGTCGTTGTTTGTAACGGATCTCGGATGTGCTTACGGTTTTCAGGTGCACATCACCCTCCAGATGGACGCACAGCCTCCCTCCGGCCGGATGCACAGCCTCGCTTTTTCCAGGCCCAGCCCCTTCTGGTGACCTTACGGCCGGCGGTCAAGCTGCTGGCATTCTGGAGCCTGTAACTTACAGTGCCTGGGCAATGCCATTGGTGGTCACAAGGAAACCCAATGGGTCCCTTCAGCTGTGTGGGGACTTTGGTGCTACAGTCAATGCTCAGTCCCTCGTTGACTCTTACTCCATTCCCCGACAGGAAGACCTTCTCACCAAGCTTGCCGGGGGAGAATATTTTTCAAAGACCGACCTGACTGAGGCATACCACCAGTTGTCCTTGGATGCCGAATCTCAGGACATCATGGTTATCAACACGCCTTTTGGGTTGTATAAGTACAAGCGCCTTCCCTTTGGTGTCTCTTTGGCGCCAGCCATTTTCCAGTGATTCCTGGAGCAGTTGAACAGCCTATCCCTGCCTGTGTGAATTATCTGGATGACATCTTGGTAAGCAGGTGTTCCCACCAGGAACATTTGAAAAACCTCAGCGCCTTATTCCATGCTTTGCAATCTGCTGGTTTAGGCTGTCGGCTGGACAAGTGTTGTTTTTTTCTTTCAGAAGTGGAACACTTAGGCCACTGGCTTAGCAAAGATGGCATTCGCCCTTCAGGCCATAATGTCGCAGCCATTGAAGCCCTTCCTCATCCCAAGGATTTATCTGAACTGCAGGTGTCTTTGGGCAAGGTTAGTTATTACTTAAAGTTCTTGCCCCAGGCTGCCTCCGTTGCTCAACCCCTCAATCACTTTCGTCGCAAAGCGGTACCTTTTATTTGGACTCCTGCCTCTGACCAGGCTTTTCTCCATTTAAAGGTGATGCTGAAGTCCGCCCTTTGCCTCACTCCCTTCTTGGTTGTGGCGGCTGATGCGTCGGCCTACGGCATTGGGGCCGTCCTCGCGTACTGGGATGCCGATGGCTCCAAACAGCCCATCACTTATGCCTCTAAGATGTTGACCCCAGCACAACAGAACTACTCCCAGATTGAAAAGGAGGCAATGGTGATCGTGTTCGCCATCCAAAACTTTCACACTTATCTCTTTGGGGCAAAGCTCACCCTCCTGCCTGACCATAAACCCTTGGTTAAACTATTTGGACTCCACTCTCACCTTCCAGAGAGGATGGCTCAACGTTTCCAGCACTGGGCATTGTTTTTACGTAATTATGTGTACACCATCCAGTATAAGCCCACTGCCCACCATGCTAATGCGTATGCTTTGTCACATCTCCCAGCAGGCCCCGATCCTGCCTTTGACCAACAGGAGGTCCTCTGCTTTCACATTGATTCCACCCGCTGGGATGCACTGGACGGATTGCCTCTCATGGCTGCTCATGTTGCTGCGGCTACCTGCCGCGACCCTGTCTTGCGGCGGGTTCTCCACTACGTGGTCCACGGGTGGCTCCCCTATGTTACTCGTCGGATGCAGCCGATTTCAGCCCCTGACACCAGCTGTCCCACAGGCTCTTCGTGGTTGATGATGTCCTTCTGTTGGCCACGGAGTCAGATGCCCATCAGTTGGTCATCCATCCGGACTTGCGGCTTCGGGTGCTCAGTTTGTTTCATCACGGGCACTGGGGTATGTCACGTATGACAGTTTTGGCTCACTGGCATCGATGGCGATATTGAGCGCCTGATCCGTGGGTGCACTGTCTGTGCGTGTCACCAGGCAAGCCTCCCTCAGTCATTTGCACCCTGGCCTGTGGCTCGCTGGCCCTGGGACCGCATCCATATTGATTTTGCGGGACCGTTTTTGGGGTCCACGTGGTTACTCATCGTTGATGCCTACTAAAAATACCCAAATGTTGTCTGCATGGCATCCACCACCACAGAGGCTACACTCACGGCCCTGGCCCAGGTCCTCACCATTGAGGACTGCCACACACATTGGTCTTGGATAATGGCCCCAATTCACGGCGTCCTCCTTCCACAACTTCTGTCAGGCCAACGGTATCAAACATATCCGTAGCCCCCCCTTTCCATCCTTCATCCAATGGCGCGGCGGAGAGGCTTGTCTGCACTTTTAATCACCAGTTGACTAAGGCAGTCGACACACCTCCAACCACGTCATCCCTCATCCTGTTTTTGAGCACCTATCACACTACGCCAACTGACGGACGCAGTCCGGCAGAGCTCCTTCATGGGCAACAGCCATGGACCCCGCTCCATTTGCTGATGCTGTCCTCCTCCCATCCCCACTCCCATCCCTCGCAGCGGTATGACCCTGGCACAGCCGTGTTAGCCCGTGACTACGGGCGCAAGGCGGGTTGGACACTCATCATGGTCGTCGCGGCCCATGATGCCATGTGACGTCGAAGCAGACATTGAAAGGGTTGGAGCACCACCATCATAATCAGCTCTGCTCGTGTGCCCCTGCGGGTCTTGCGCAACCGCCTCTTCCCCTACCTCCTTCGGGTGCGGAGGTGGTCCTCTAGTCACCGTCCCTGCCCCCGGTTGTCGTCTCCCTGCGGGCCTGCCCCCAGCCCTCTCCATCCCCGGGCGGATTGGCGGCTCCCTCCCCTGCCCTGCCCTGGACTCTGGATTGGCTATCATGGATACTTCGGGCATCCCTTCCTCCACGCCAATAGCAGTTGATGAGCCCGGCTCCTCTTCCCACTGCTGCCCACCTCGGCACTGTCCGGGGCGTTTCTGCCCCTATGCGCAAGTTTCAGGGGGGAGGGATCAGGTGCTGCGGAATTTGAATCCTCACCAGACATCATGGACATTGAAGACCCCTGGAGGTCTCTCGCGCATCGCGCCGTAAGCTGTGGCGGCGCGCGCCTCCTGGCTGCATTTAGTGTGAGGGCGCCACAGTGGAACACATGGTTCCAGTGGCCAATAGCAGCACCCCCCAATAGAGTATTTAAGTGCCTGCCTCTCGCTCAGCCAGCGAGTCTAACCTTGCATACGTCTCAGGACACATCACCTCACCTTAGACAGCTTATTTACTTCTTGTTCTGTGTATGAGTGTACATGATTTTCTTGTGACTCCATTGTCTCGATCTTGTTGTTATTCATTCTGTCCTTTGTTGGTCGTGTCCGTCCTCTCCCACTGTATTGTTGTTTGCGATCCGCTCTGCGGGTCCCGCCACGCTTTCCGTCACTTCAACCCCGCGACCGTTCTGATTGCCGTTACAACACTTCACTGGGGATGAGAGAGGAATCTGTTGGTGAAAAGGGGGTGTGGGGGGAAAGGCAGGTCTTCAAGTCCCCAGGATGAGAGAGGCCCGCCTATAGTGAGGACAAGAGCAGGCGAAGATGAAGGACTAGGTGTCAGAGAGAGGAGGTCAGAAAAAGTAACTGATAACCACCATGCCAGCTTCAGTCCAGAGACAAGAACAGTGTGGTAAGTAAAAATAGATTAAGTGTAATAGAGATGAATAGTGGAATTAGGGCACAAAAAGAGAGTTTATATACATATTATGTATCCTACAAAGTATAATGGAAAAAGAGAGGGGGTGAGTGTGTTAACAGAGATTAAGTGCCGAAAAGTGTCGGGATGCAAGGATGTGTCAGAGGCCACATTGCATCTCCAGAATTCAAAGAGACTGGTACTAGGTGGGAGAATGTAAACAGTATCTGTGGTGTGGCTAGCAAGTGGATCACTTGAGTCATTCCACAGAGCAGCAACTGGTACTGAGTGACCCCCAAAGTGGACATATCAACAATGCTCATTCATAGTACGGCTGTTTTATATGTTTTCATATATGTCTATCCCCCCCACCCATGAACCATGGACCTTGCCGTTGGTGGGGAGGCTTGCGTGCCTCAGCGATACAGATAGCCGTACTGTAGGTGCAACCACAACGGAGGGGTATCTGTTGAGAGGCCAGACAAACGTGTGGTACCTGAAGAGGGACAGCAGCCTTTTCAGTAGTTGCAAGGGCAACAGTCTGGATGATTGACTGATCTGGCCTTGTAATACTAACCAAAACGGCCTTGCTGTACTGGTACTGCAAATGGCTGAAAGCAAGGCGAAACTACGGCCGTAATTTTTCCCGAGGACATGCAGCTTTACTGTATGATGGTTAAATGATGATGGCGTCCTCTTTGGTAAAATATTCCGGAGGTAAAATAGTCCCCCATTCGGATCTCCGGGCGGGGACTGTCAAGAGGATGTCGTTATCAGGAGAAAGAAAACTGGCGTTCTACAGATCAGAGCATGGAATGTCAGATCCCTTAAACGGGCAGGTAGGTTAGAAAATTTAAAAAGGGAAATGGATAGGTTAAAGTTAGATATAGTGGGAATTAGTGAAGTTCGGTGGCAGGAGGAACAAGACTTCTGGTCAGGTGACTACAGGGTTATAAACACAAAATCAAATAGGGGTAATGCAGGAGTAGGTTTAATCATGAATAGGAAAATAGGAATGCGGGTAAGCTACTACAAACAGCATAGTGAACGCATTATTGTGGCCAAGATAGATACGAAGCTCACGCCTACTACAGTAGTACAAGTTTATATGCCAACTAGCTCTGCAGATGATGAAGAAATTCAAGAAATGTATGATGAAATAAAAGAAATTATTCAGATACTGAAGGGTGACGAAAATTTAATAGTCATGGGTGACTGGAATTCGGTAGTAGGAAAAGGGAGAGAAGGAAATTTAGTAGGTGAATATGGATTGGGGCTAAGAAATGAAAGAGGAAGCCGCCTGGTAGAATTTTGCAGAAAGCATAACTTAATCATAGCTAACACTTGGTTCAAGAATGATAAAAGAAGGTTGTATACATGGAAGAATCCTGGAGATACTAAAAGGTATCAGATAGATTATATAATGGTAAGACAGAGATTTAGGAACCAGGTTTTAAATTGTAAGACATTTCCAGGAGCAGATGTGGACTCTGACCACAATCTATTGGTTATGATCTGTAGATTAAAACTGAAGAAACTGCAAAAAGGCGGGAATTTAAGGAGATGGGACCTGGATAAACTGACTAAACCAGAGGTTGTACAGAGTTTCAGGGAGAGCATAAGGGAACAATTGACAGGAATGGGGGAAAGAAATACAGTAGAAGAAGAATAGGTAGCTCTGAGGGATGAAGTAGTGAAGGCAGCAGAGGATCAAGTAGATAAAAAGACGAGGGCTAGTAGAAATCCTTGGGTAACAGAAGAAATATTGAATTTAATTGATGAAAGGAGAAAACATAAAAATGCAGTAAATGAAGCAGGCAAAAAGGAATACAAACGTCTCAAAAATGAGAATGACAGGAAGTGCAAAACTGCTAAGCAGGGATGGCTGGAGGACAAATGTAAGGATGCAGAGGCTTATCTCACGAGGGGTAAGATAGATGCTGCCTAGAGGAAAATTAAAGAGACCTTTGGAGAGAAGAGAACCACTTGCATGAACGTCAAGAGCTCAGATGGCAACCCAGTTCTAAGCAAAGAAGGGAAAGCAGAAAGGTGGAAGGAGTATATAGAGGGTCTATACAAGGACGATGTACTTGAGGACAATATTATGGAAATGGAAGAGGATGTAGATGAAGATGAAATGGGAGATAAGATACTGCGTGAAGAGTTTGACAGAGCACTGAAAGACCTGAGTCGAAACAAGGCCCCCGGAGTAGACAACATTCCATTAGAACTACTGACGGCCTTGGGAGAACCAGTCCTGACAAAACTCTACCATCTGGTGAGCAGGATGTATGAAACAGGCAAAATACCCTCAGACTTCAAGAAGAATGTAATAATTCCAATCTCAAAGAAAGTAGGTGTTGACAGATGTGAAAATTACCAAACTATCAGTTTAATAAGTCACAGCTGCAAAATACTAACGCGAATTCTTTACAGACGAATGGAAAAACTAGTAGAAGCCGACCTCGGGGAAGATCAGTTTGGATTCCGTAGAAATGTTGGAACACGTGAGGCAATACTGACCCTACGACTTATCTTAGAAGCTAGATTAAGGAAGGGCAAACCTACATTTCTAGCATTTGTAGACTTAGAGAAAGCTTTTGATAATGTTGACTGGAATACTCTCTTTCAAATTCTGAAGGTGGCAGGGGTAAAATACAGGGAGCGAAAGGCTATTTACAATTTGTACAGAAACCAGATGGCAGTTATAAAAGTCGAGGGACATGAAAGGGAAGCAGTGGTGGGGAAGGGAGTGAGACAGGGTTGTAGTCTCTCCCCGATGTTATTCAATCTGTATATTGAGCAAGCAGTGAAGGAAACAAAAGAAAAATTTGGAGTAGGTATTAAAATCCATGGAGAAGAAATAAAAACTTTGAGGTTCGCCGATGACATTGTAATTCTGTCAGAAACAGCAAAGGACTTGGAAGAGCAGTTGAACGGAATCGATAGTGTCTTGAAAGGAGGATGTAAGATGAACATCAACAAAAGCAAAACGAGGATAATGGAATGTAGTCAAATTAAGTCAGGTGATGCTGAGGAAATTAGATTAGGAAATGAGACACTTAAAGTAGTAAAGGAGTTTTGCTATTTGGGGCGCAAAATAACTGATGATGGTGGGAGTAGAGAGGATATAAAATGTAGACTGGCAATGGCAAGGAAAGCGTTTCTGAAGAAGAGACATTTGTTAACATCGAGTATAGATTTAAGTGTCAGGAAGTCATTTTTGAAAGTATTTGTATGGAGTGTAGCCATGTATGGAAGTGAAACGTGGACGATAAATAGCTTGGACAAGAAGAGAATAGAAGCTTTCGAAATGTGGTGCTACAGAAGAATGCTAAAGATTAGATGGGTAGATCACATAACTAATGAGGAAGTATTGAATAGGATTGGTGAGAAGAGGAGTTTGTGACACAACTTGACTAGAAGAAGGGATCGGTTGGTAGGACATATTCTGAGGCATCAAGGGATCACCAATTTAGTATTGGAGGGCAGTGTGGAGGGTAAAAATCGTAGAGGGAGACCAAGAGATGAATACACTAAGCAGATTCAGAAGGATGTAGGTTGCGATAGGTACTGGGAGATGAAGAAGCTTTCACGAGATAGAGTAGCATGGAGAGCTGTATCAAACCAGTCTCAGGACTGAAGACCACAACAACAACATATGTCTATCAGTGGGATTATACACTTCACCTTCTGAAAGTTAATTCTGGCCAGCTATTCTCTCTAACAATTTATTACATATGTCCTTAGCACTAAAGTTAATATGTAGTGAAGGTGTCCACTATATCCACTGGTTCCAATGACTTAACAAATTTACTTTTGTCTTCTTTCTAAGCACTTATGTACCAACACCAACAGTCAGTCTATTACTGACAGTTTCCCTCATTTTAATATAATTTTATAGCTCATTAACTCTTGAGAAAAAAAATTTTCAACACCTGCATATTTTTTGGCCAAGTGATGCAGATGCTCTAAGACGATCAGTTCTTCATTACATTTCTCAAATATTTGGGGGTGGGAGGGGGGGGAATGAGGGATGGATGGAGGGAATGAGGGAGGGATGGAGGGAGAGGGAGGGGGAGGGAGAGGGAGGGGCAGGGGGGGTGGGAGGTAGGGCTGGAGGAGGGAGGGGGGAGAAGCCTGGGAGGGAGGGAGGGAGGGAGATGGGGAGGGAGAGGCTCTCTGAGCACTATGTGACTTAACATCTGAGGTCATCAGTCCCCTAGAACTTAGAACTACTTAAACCTTACTAACCTAAGGACATCACACACATCCATGCCCGAGGCAGGATTCGAACCTACGACCGCAGCGGTCACGCGGTTACAGACTGAAGCGCCTGGAACCGCTCTGCCACATTGGCCGGCGGAGGAAGAGGGGAGGGGGGAGGGAGGCAGGGAGGGAAGGAGGGAGGGAGGGAAGGAGAGAGAGAGAGTGAGAGAAGCCCGAGGGAGGGAGGGAGGGAAATCAGAAACTGCTGAAGATGTTCCTTTCCACTCCCAACATACTTGTATCTTAAGCATACAGTTTATTTCAAGTCCTAGCACTCCCTGTGCGGATGTCAGCTTTCTTCCAACTCCATTCACAATTCTGTACAAGGATTGCAGTCTTAGATATACGTGGTTAGGGAATGGGATCATCACAAAAGACTCATTACCATTGTTCCACTTGCCTGGCATGACTAGGTACACACACTGGTACTTGCAAGATTGTTGCCCTGTCCACTAAGTCACTAAACAGTGTTGCGCAAGCCAACTTGTACGGTGCAAGTAGTTTAATCTCTTACGAGATCTGAGGCCATACAAATGACACTCAAACTATCTTCAAACAGTATGTAACTAAGATGTGGAATTAGAATTACACAGTCAAATTCATTCATATTGTAAAGAAATGGAACATTATGTGGAATTGTCGCCATGTTAGCTTCAAGAACAGAAATGAGTGAAATTGAGTACTGCATAACACTATAGAAAGATTAGGATTTATTGACGTTGGTGAGGTAGTACCAACAACCAAATTATAGCTATAAGAAGCATGTAGTCACCTGAAGATCACAATGTTAAAGCTTTATTTGTGTACAGCAATGAATTATTACTATTACACACAGATTTTTGGAGTGAGTAACTGCATCAGGAAGAAAATATTTAATATTTAAGACTCACCATCATCAAGGAGATTTGCCAACAACAATTTTAAAAATAAAAATGATCATTGTAAATTTCAGAATCCTAACCAACAACTTCTCAATAACAAACATGCTGATGCTACATGAAAGAATGTCAATACTATAAACAAATTTCTTCACATTATCCTCTCCCTTAAGCACAATGTTGTTCTCCTCTTCTTCAGTTTTCACAAGCTTTGTACAAGGAACTTGGCACAACAAAACAAACACACTGCCACCCATGTTCACAGTCTTTTGTTGCTGGAGTCAATTTCCATAAGATTTTTCTGGTTTGTAGGAAGTGTTATGTGGTTAAATGATGTTCCAACATTTTGCCCACAATTGCAAGTGGCCTTTATTAGGGGCTGTAATACTGAATCCAAGTATGTCAGCAAAAGTCAAATTGCAATAATAGTCAAAATGTTGGAAGATCATTTTACAATATGACACTTCTTATAACTCAGAAGAATATTATGGAAACAAGTTGTCTAAATTCCAAACATAAAAGGCATATGACAAACATGTCTGGTAAACAGGACCCGATACATAGATGTCATACAGCTGCACTGACACCCACTTTCCTGGGGTCAGGTAACTCTGATGAAACAGTGTGCTACAGATGTGACTTTCCACTTGTTCCTAATAGGGTCATTCCATGTCAGTTCAACCAATTTGAGAAAATGTTCCAGCTGATAATCTCAGATTTGGCTGAAATTTAGCACACCAATGCTACCAAATGTGGAACACTCATTTACAAAATTTTAAGTTCCCCTGCCAATTAGTTCCAGAATTATGGCTTGTGAAAGAAGGTGGCGTGACCCGGAAATTGCAACCCGCATCTGGCAATCTATCTTCAGACCCAACTGCAGGTCTTAATAACTTTGGAACTATTCCGCACAGTCCAGTGAAATTTTTACAACCCAGTAACACCCACTTAGAAAGCACACTCTATGAATCAAAACACCAACAACATATTTCTGAGGGAAAATAAAAAATTCCAAAATGTGATTTAAAAAATGTAATACGTTAAAAGGCTATGCCAAATATAAAAGGGTATAAATTTTTTGTGGTAAGGTTAATGTGGCCTAAAGACACACAGAACTCATCTTGCCCATATCAGTCACACAAACAGAGTTACATGCACACGAAAATACAAAAATTTGAAAAATTACCTGAAAAACATGGATTTTCTAAGTGTGGTAGCACAAAAGGGACAAGTGATATCCAAGTCAAATTTCAAACACTGCATAAGTAGACCATAATATAATATGTGGCAAAATTTCAACTTGTTATTGCAAGGCATTTGTGTACAATAAAACTTGACAGAGATGTATTTGGTTACGTTTCTTTTAACACGATTTAGCAAGTAATAGTGATGCTGCAGACAGCTTGTTTCAGATAAAGATGCAGCAATTGTTGGGAACCATTAGGCAACAGAAAGTTAAACGGTGGTAGTTTTCAGGGACAGAATGAGTCATTGTTAGGCAGGAACAACAAAGGAAACAAGCAACAATTACAGGTTACTCATGTTTTTAAGATTTTAATTCAGACTGGTCAGTACTGTTGTGGAAAGTCAGTATGGAGGCAGAAGAGTGTACTAGTGGTGCTTTTGTTCAAACAAGTTGCAGTATTGGTAGAGCACAAGGATCTGAATGTCCTAAAACAACATATGGAACAAAATGTGGCATTCGCTTTGTACTGTATGATCTGGATGAATCGGACCAAGATTTGTTGCTATGGAGATCCAGGATACATCCTGTGGGCACAAGAAGTACAGTTCCAGGAAACTTTAGTGTTTGTTATCATCATATGAAAGTATTTCTGGATAAGTATTCTTTCCTACAAAGAAGTTGTTTTGATCCATTGTGGATTCGTAAGAAGACAGTGAAGTGTAGCCTCAGAGAAATTTATATAAAATCAGTATTGAAAGTGAATGAGTGCATGGGACTTAACATGAAACCATGACAAAAGTTATGTTCCAGGTGTGTTACACTGCTAAAAAATGAAGAATATTCTGATAATTTACGTGACAGTGACGAAGAGTATCAGCCACCTACAAGCACAGTGGATGAGCAATTAAATACTTCAGTGACTGCTCTTGGTTTGTCTCCCATGAAGACACACAAAGTTGGGAAAAGAGACAGGCCCAGCTATGGTAGAAGAAAACTACAAGAAGCTCAAATGGAATTAAAACACAAAATAGCTGACACACCAATGGTGGTAGAGGAAGAACTATCTGCACCAAAGGAACAGAAATCATGCCAGAAATGCTCTGATTTGGAGAAAATTGTTCATGATTTGAAAGAAAAATGTGCCATATTCACACACCAGAAAAAATTAGCTATTCTTACCCTTGCACCTTCCAGCTGGTCTACTGACTACACTGCAAAGGAATTCAATGTTTCTACATATATGGTAAAGCAAGCTAGGAAAATAAAAGCAACCCAAGGAGTGCTCCCACAACTTGATCAGGCTCAGGGTAAGCAATTGAGTTCAGAAATAAACGTGCTAGCGTCGGAGTTTTATGAAAATAATGACTACTACAGCCGAATAATGACTGGAAAAAAAGACTACGTAACGGTGAAAATGGGAAATGTACATGTACAGATGCAAAAAAAAGACTGTTGCTATGCAACATATCAGAACTATATGTAGAATTCAAGGAAAAGTATCACAATACCAAAGTAGGTTTATCATCTTTTTTCAATCTTCGGCCAAAATGGGTTGTGCCTGTAAGTGCAAGAGGCACACACAATGTTTATGTATGTGAGACCCATCAAAATGCTAAGCTGATGTTTGCTGCTATAAAGGATTCTGGTCTGGATTACTAAGGAGCAATGAAGCTGCTAGTGTGTGACATCAGTTCCTACCAGTGCATGATATACAGGTGTGAAAAGTGTCCTGATAAGGAAAATCTTGCAGAACACATGAATAACAAACTGTATGGTGAACTCCTTATGGATGACAATGAACTTGTTTCTTATAAACAATGGACACACATGGATCGCACATGTCTTGAAACAAAGCAAAGTACAGTGCAAGATTCTGTTGAATGTGTGGTCAAAAATGGACAAAGTGACCACACACAGCTTCACAGCAGCAGCACAATCGGCTTATCTCCAGTTTTGTAAGGATAATTTGAAACAAGATGAAATTATAGTAATACTAGACTTCTCTGAAAATTATGCATTTATGGTTCAAGATGCCATCCAAGGATATCATTGGGACAACAGTCAAGCAACTCTCCAGCCATTTGCGATTTACTATAGAGGTGAATCAGGTGATGTGTCTGTCATAACCTGTGCATTTTTAGTGACTGTTTAATTCATGATGCCATTGCAGTTCATGCTCACATTTGCACTGTCATGGCATATGAGAAAAAGCAAGCTGCTTCACATACATTTTGCGAAATACTTCAGTGATGGGGCAGCTAGTCAGTACAAAAACTGTAAAAATCTCAAAAACTTATACATGCAGTACCACAATTTTCTGATTTATGCAGAATGGAATTTTTTCGCAACAAGTCATGGTAAAAATGTATGTGATGGTATTTATTGGTGCTACCATTAAGCGCATGGCATCACGAGCTAGTCTGCAGCACCCAACAGAAGGTCACATCCTAACACCTCTTCAATTATTTACCTGGGTACAGAAAAATAGCTCTGGCATACAATAATTCTATGTTTCGAAAGATGAAGGTGAAATCAGTCGAAGAGTTGCTAAAAAGCAGACTAGAACACGTTAAAACTGTTGCAGGAACAAGGAGCCATCATCACTTCTCTCCAGCGGACTCTGACAATGTGCAGACGAGCAGACTGTCCGGTTATAACTATACATTCATGTACAACATGTGTCTTCACAGTGTGTCTGACTCAGGATTCAGAAGCAAAAGCAGCAACATATAACCAGGTTGCTATGTTATTGCTGTTTATGATGAAAAATGGTACTTAGGATGTGTTGCAGAGTGATGTGAAGCAGAAGGTGATGTATTTGTGAACTTCATGGCACCAGCAGGACCAGCAAGATCATTTCATTGGCCACGTTTGGCAGACAGGTATTGGATTCCTTTTGAACTTATTCTTATGACAGTTCCAGTTCCTACCACCAGTGTCAGGAAGACAGTACAATTTGCCACTCAATGTACAGAGTACAGTAGCTAATGTGTGGGAGAACTTCTGTTCGAAGCAGAATCGACTGGTTTTTAGCAGTTAAGGTGCAGTAAACATTAATGATAGGTTGTGTTAATCTGTCTATATGTTGTTGCTTAGTGATTAAACAGTTGTGGGAGAGGATAAGAAGAGGCAGAACAGTTTACGATATGTTTTTACAAAATTGTGTTGTGGAACAATGGCCACATCACCAAATACATCTGTCAACTTCCATTGTACACAAATGTCTTGCAATAACATGTTGAAATTTTGAGATATATATCATTATGGTCTACTTATGCAGTGTGTGAAATTTCGCTTGGATACCACTTGTCCCTTTTATCCATGTTTTTCAGGTAATTTTTCAAATTTTTGTATTTTCGTGTGCATGTAACTCAGTTTTTGTGACTGATATGGGCATGATGAGTTCTGTGAGTGTTTAGGCCACATTAAGCTTACCACAAAAAAATTTATACCCTTTCTGGGTGAATTATATTTGGCATAGAGGGCACCTACAATATGTACCTTTTACCGTATTACATTTTTTAAATCACATTTTGGAATTTTTTATTTTCCCTCAGAAATATGTTGCTGGTGTTTTGATTCATAGAGTGTGTTCTCTAAATGGATGTTACTGGGTTGTAAAAATTTCACTGGACTGTGTGGAATAGTTCCAAAGTTATTAAGACCTGAATTTTGGTCTGAAGATAGATTGCTAGACGCGGGTTGCAATTTCCGGGTCATGCCACCTTCTTTCACAAGTCATAATTCTGGAACTAATTGGCAGGGGGAAACTAATACTCTGTACATGAGTGTTCCACACATGGTAGAATTAGTGTACTGAATTTCAGTCAAATCTGAGACTATGAGCTGGAGCCCCTGGTTGAACTGACACGGAATGACCCAATAACGACAGAGGGTAGGTGAAAAAAGATAACCAGGAAAGAAAGAAAATTAGGGTTTAATGTCTTGTCAATGACAAGAAGCTTAGATAGATTATGAGAGGACACCAATGGAAATTAGCTGTGCTCTTTCAAAGGAACAATCCCAACATTTGATTAAGCGATCTGATGGCCAGACACGGACAATGTCCCTTGTGAGAATACATATCCATTGTCTTACTGATGAGCTGCGTCATTCAGTCTAGATAACCAGCAGTGAATTTTAGACCTATATGACCACGTATACAACCACACAAAACTATCGGATTTAATGTGGTTTACATACAAAAAGAGTTGTTGTTGAGAAAATACTACCTAACATGCACTGTGACTTTAGCATTTTGTGAGACTATAAAAGACAGCACATATTACAAACACATTGTTTTTTGCCATGTTGTTTTTCTCTTTGGGTTTCTTCTCTGTGTGGTGATATAAGTTCAAAATTTTTGTTCTCACTTTTCACACTGACCTGCAGGCAATATTGGTTTTCTGAAGAAGAGGTCATTTAAAATCTCGTAAACTGTGGTTTCAGCAATAATTTTGAATCTAGTAACATTTCAGAGGAAATAAAAATTTTGACTCCTAAAAGTTTACAAGAAAGACCACAATTCTAGTGATAGAAATAATGAGAAATGGTGACAAAAGATTTCCCTATATTATGAACACATGCCCCCCCATGAACCATGGACCCTGCCGTTGGTGGGCAGGCTTGCGTGCCTCAGCGATACAGATGGCTGTACCGTAGGTGCAACCACAACGGAGGGGTATCTGCTGAGAGGCCAGACAAACATGTGGTTCCTGAAGAGGGGCAGCAGCCTTTTCAGTAGTTGCAGGGGCAACAGTCTGGATGATTGACTGATCTGGCCTTGTAACATTAACCATAATGGCCTTGCTGTGCTGGTACTGCGAACGGCTGAAAGCAAGGGGAAACTACAGCCGTAATTTTTCCCGAGGACATGCAGCTTTACTGTATGATTAAATGATGATGGCGTCCTCTTGGGTAAAATATTCCGGAGGTAAAATAGTCCCCCATTCGGATCTCCGGGCGGGGACTACTCAAGAGGACGTCGTTATCAGGAGAAAGAAAACTGGCATTCTACGGATCGGAGCGTGGAATGTCAGATCCCTTAATCGGGCAGGTAGGTTAGAAAATTTAAAAAGGGAAATGGATAGGTTAAAGTTAGATATAGTGGGAATTAGTGAAGTTCGGTGGCAGGAGGAACAAGACTTTTGGTCAGGTGATTACAGGGTTATAAATACAAAATCAAATAGGGGTAATGCAGGAGTAGGTTTAAAAATGAATAAAAAAATAGGAGTGCGGGTTAACTACTACAAACAGCATAGTGAAAGCATTATTGTGGCCAAGATAAGACACAAAGCTGATGCCTACTACAGTAGTACAAGTTTATATGCCAACTAGCTCTGCAGATGATGAAGAAATTGATGAAATGTATGACGAGATAAAAGAAATTATTCAGGTAGTGAAGGGAGACGAAAATTTAATAGTCATGGGTGACTGGAATTCGTCAGTAGGAAAAGGGAGAGAAGGAAACATAGTAGGTGAATATGAATTGGGGGGAAGAAATGAAAGAGGAAGCTGCCTTGTAGAATTTTGCACAGAGCATAACTTATTCATAGCTAACACTTGGTTCAAGAATCATAAAAGAAGGTTGTATACCTGGAAGAATCCTGGAGATACTAAAAGGTATCAGATAGATTATATAATGGTAAGACAGAGATTTAGGAACCAGGTTTTAAATTGTAGGACATTTCCAGGGGCAGATGTGGATTCTGACCACAATCTATTGGTTATGAACTGCAGGTTGAAACTGAAGAAACTGCAAAAGGGTGGGAATTTAGGGAGATGGGACCTGGATAAACTGAAAGGACCAGAGGTTGTAGAGAGTTTCAGGGAGAGCATAAGGGAACAATTGACAGGAATGGGGGAAAGAAATACAGTAGAAGAAGAATGGGTAGCTCTGAGGGATGAAGTAGTGAAGGCAGCAGAGGATCAAGTAGGTAAAAAGACGAGGGCTAGTAGAAATCCTTGGGTAACAGAAGAAATATTGAATTTAATTGATGAAAGGAGAAAATATAAAAATGCAGTAAATGAAGCAGGCAAAAAGGAATACAAACGTCTCAAAAATGAGATCGACAGGAAGTGCAAAATTGCTAAGCAGGGATGGCTAGAGGACAAATGTAAGGATGTAGAGGATTGTCTCACTAGGGGTAAGATATATACTGCCTACAGGAAAATTAAAGTGACCTTTGGAGAGAAGAGAACCACTTGTATGAATATCAAGAGCTCAGATGGCAACCCAGTTCTAAGCAAAGAAGGGAAGGCAGAAAGGTGGAAGGAGTATATAGAGGGTCTATACAAGGGCGATGTACTTGAGGGCAATATTATGGAAATGGAAGAGGATGTAGATGAAGATGAAATGGGAGATAAGATACTGCGTGAAGAGTTTGACAGAGCACTGAAAGACCTGAGTCGAAACAAGGCCCCGGGAGTAGACAACATTCCATTAGAACTACTGACAGCCTTGGGAGAGCCAGTCCTGACAAAACTCTACCATCTGGTGAGCAAGATGTATGAGACAGGCGAAATACCCACAGACTTCAAGAAGAATATTATAATTCCAATACCAAAGAAAGCAGGTGTTGACAGATGTGAAAATTACCGAACTATCAGTTTAATAAGTCACAGCTGCAAAATACTAATGCGAATTCTTTACAGACGAATGGAAAAACTGGTAGAAGAGGACCTCGGGGAAGATCAGTTTGGATTTCGTAGAAATGTTGGAACACGTGAGGCAATACTAACCTTACAACTTATCTTAGAAGAAAGATTAAGAAAAGGCAAACCTACATTTCTAGCATTTGTAGACTTAGAGAAAGCTTTTGACAACGTTAACTGGAATACTCTCTTTCAAATTCTGAAGGTGGCAGGGGTAAAATACAGGGAGCGAAAGGCTATTTACAATTTGTACAGAAACCAGATGGCAGTTATAAGAGTCAAGGGGCATGAAAGGGAAGCAGTGGTTGGGAAAGGAGTGAGACAGGGTTGTAGCCTCTCCCCGATGTTATTCAATCTGTATATTGAGCAAGCAGTAAAGGAAACAAAAGAAAAATTTGGAGTAGGTATTAAAATTCATGGAGAAGAAGTAAAAACTTTGAGGTTCGCCGATGACATTGTAATTCTGTCAGAGACAGCAAAGGACTTGGAAGAGCAGTTGAACGGAATGGACAGTGTCTTGAAAGGAGGATATAAGATGAACATCAACAAAAGCAAAACGAGGATAATGGAATGTAGTCAAATTAAATCGGGTGATGTTGAGGGGATTAGATTAGGAAATGAGACACTTAAAGTAGTAAAGGAGTTTTGCTATTTAGGGAGTAAAATAACTGATGATGGTCGAAGTAGAGAGGATATAAAATGTAGACTGGCAATGGCAAGGAAAGCGTTTCTGAAGAAGAGAAATTTGTTAACATCGAGTATAGATTTAAGTGTCAGGAAGTCGTTTCTGAAAGTATTTGTATGGAGTGTAGCCATGTATGGAAGTGAAACATGGACGATAACCAGTTTGGACACGAAGAGAATAGAAGCTTTCGAAATGTGGTGCTAAAGAAGAATGCTGAAGTTAAGGTGGGTAGATCACGTAACTAATGAGGAGGTATTGAATAGGATTGGGGAGAAGAGAAGCTTGTGGCACAACTTGACTAGAAGAAGGGATCGGTTAGTAGGACATGTTTTGAGGCATCAAGGGATCACAAATTTAGCATTGGAGGGCAGCGTGGAGGATAAAAATCGTAGAGGGAGACCAAGAGATGAATACACTAAGCAGATTCAGAAGGATGTAGGTTGCAGTAGGTACTGGGAGATGAAGAAGCTTGCACAGGATAGAGTAGCATGGAGAGCTGCATCAAACCAGTCTCAGGACTGAAGACCACAACAACAACAACAACATGAACACATGCATAGTTAAAGCCTACACTGTGCAACACTAACATGCAGGTCAACAAACGAAAACATTCTCAGACTTTCGTATAAAAACTGTGGAACAATTTTGATCAAGAGAGCCATCTCTACGATGCAGACACTGTGATCCAGATGCTTGGCGTTGCAGTATTTATACCAGTCTTCGATCGCTAGAGATTTGTTTTTTTTTTATTTAATTTGATTTGATAACTCTTGTAACTAAACACTGGCATAAATATTACAACTGCAGAAGAATTATAGAAATCAGTCAAGTCTTGGAATAAATAATAAGAAAACAACAGCTCTTGGTCTCTGGTCCTTATCCTTCATAATCATAAGGAAAGGAGTGGGCTCATTTTCAGATGATTATCCCAGCTGCTTAAAAGAAGAAGAATCCAACAAAATATTGTGCAATGCACTAAAACAGAGGAAACTGAAATGAAACTTGTTAGTAACGTAAAAAATTTGTGTCCCTCTACATTTACCATAATGTTTCAAAACCTACCACAATATAATATTGAACCTACATGGATGGGAAATGTATAGTTTATGCTTAGCATCTAAAATATGTAACACAAAATAGTTCATACCTAATTTTTTGTGATTTTTTATAGTAATTCTGGTCCTTGGAATATCTTTCTTATTATGTCACTTATAAGAAGGATAAACTTACTGTTTCATGATATATTCTTTCAAGTACCATCCTCATTACTACACACTACAACCAGTTACAACTAGGCCAATAATTTAAACTCATATACTATTATTGGTTTTTATAGTGCATTACAGAAAATACAATTTACTGTGTTTCAGTGTAAGTCATTTGTGAGAGGCATCACATAACAATGGTGGTAATTCGATGAAATATTTTCATGTCACATGAGCTTTTCTGCTTAAGTACACTGAACTGCTTGCCAGTTTAATGATCCTAATGCATGCTTAGGTAACCATTATTTATATAACTGCACATTAGTGTAAAGATTATTATTTTTCAGTTTACATTTTTCTTCTGGCTATTTACGATGCCACCACAAAGCAAATTTATTTCATTTTCTCAATACCTTCTGCATAAATATCATACATGCAGTTGATTAACAGAATTCACCTGAGGCACTGCGCACTTTGTGCATTTCACATTGGCAAATAATCATTTAATTTTTGCCAGCCCACAAAGCAGTGTTAGTTGTAAAATGTGTTGCAGCTTCCATTTTACTAACAGTATCCTACTCAGTTTACACAAATAAGTTTTGCAACATCCATCTGACTGGGTTTTGATTTTCTAATAATTTCCAGAACACAACTGTCAGTTCCGGTCACAATACAAGGCGCTCTGTGTCAAAGTAAATATTTGTAATTTGTATCTGTGATGCAAGGCAACTAATGTCCTTTCGAACCTAAAAAACACCCCGTTTCTCAAAATACATCTATGAAATGTAGCAGCAACATTATTCACCTGATAGTAGCCTTATGTACTGGCCTTGGTGGCCTATCAGGTAGAGTACTAGATCTTAATCTTGGATAGGAATGGGGATGTTTCCTCATTCCAATCCCTCCAGGACGGACTCAGGTCGACCCAGCTTGGTATTAAAATGAGTATTGGAGGAAAAAGGTGGCCAAGATGATGGGTGCACTGCCGCTCTCCTCCTCCTCTTCCCCTCCACCCCCCCCTCCCACCTACCCCCTACCCCCTTCCCACTAGTGTTGCAATGAAGAAAGACACAGTCATGGGCTCGTGCCACAGATTTACTTTTGGTAACCCTAGGTATTTACGAGTGAAATCACTACATATAATGCAACTGCTAAGCTTCAGCAATGACTGCAGCAGGAAGCAAATGATACTATGCACATACTTTGTTGTGGCAATCATGTTTAAAAGTTATAATGACTTCTGTATGAGTCAGCTTAGGGAAATAGCATGGTGTCAGGAAGGGCTGCAGAGCTACAGAATGATCGGACTAAAGGAAGAGACTCAGATGTCCATTTAAGTATGGAATTCAATCTTTAGAAGCTCCACCATGGTCAGCTGGGATGGTGAGAAATGTTAGAATATGAGTTAACAGAAATGCAAAAGTAGTGCTGATCTCTTTTATAGGATGTAGGTGAAACTGAAGATAAAACTAGGCATGCACTGAGCTTCACTAAGGGAGAGTGTTTTAAGCAAGGGGGAAACCTTAACATAAATCATGTAGACTGCTATTACACTCGCAAAGACCTTTGACAAATATTTTATAATAGCTAGGATTACATTCTAACATTTGTACAAGATATCATAAAAATACCCCAATGCACTGTCCACTATTTTATAAACATCTTTTATAAAAGGTGACTGAAGTAAAAAAATAAACAAACAATACTGAGCTGGAAATAAATAAAATGGTGATGTAGCACAATGAAACTGAACAAGGAAAAAGTAACAGAACAGAAAAGCTAGTGACTGACAAATGACTTTGATCAACAAAGTTAGACTAAATGTGTTAAAGAGAGCTCAGACGTGTTGAAAAGATAATTCTCACTTGCACTGCTCCCAGGAAGGTTCTATAGGACAATGAAACAATCTAACATTGGCAGTAAAGTAGATGCCCTACGAGTCATGAAAGCTGTGGTGTATAATATTTTCAACTGCTGATGACATCACTTATTCCTCACAAACTGTACAACAGTGGCATTTATACTTATAAAGAGTCTCTTAATGCCACTGAGCATTTCAACATTTTCATTATAAATGTATCTTCATTTACACTGCATACAGGGAATAAACGTTACATTCATAGCAACAAGTAAAAATTATGAAGTAAAGCACCCACTACAAAACTCTAAATTCACAATATTTATTAACTGATCCGTATAAATATGGTATTATACAATATAAGTAGGTACACACAATGAAGAGACTGTTGTTGGTTAGGAAAACATGTAGGACCATAATGATTTCTGCTGAAAGAGAGATACATGATGGTGGGAGGGGAAGTTGTGATGGGGATTTTCATTACAACAAGACATGGTTAAATAATACAATACCTCATGCCAAGAAGCTAATATACCTGCACTCTAGCCATCTCTGCTGCTGGGTCGATTACAAGCTGCTCTCCACTGACAAAATGCAACTGTCGTAGTGGGAAATATCGTAACCATCGTTCCAAGTGCCGTGCGTAAATACCAATTTTCACAGGTCCCCATGATGTATCCACCACTGTTTCACCTTCTCTTCCAGTAAAGTTAAAAAAAGCCAACTCCTCAAATTGTGGCATATCAAGTTTCTTGCTGCAAAATATTAGTATATTAACAAAGGTTCAAGAAATGGAACAGACAATTTCAGTAAGATGTTCAGAACAATGATTCTTGCAAAAACAAATGTGTACTGTTCATTCCTGAATGATTTACAATACACTGAACAAAACAAAGTCTTAAACCAACTTGCCGAAACAGTGAAACTTTGATTGAACTAGCAATATGAGTAGCTTCTTGTGCTCTCAAATTTTCTTTGATACTCTCACTAAGGATTAACCAGTTATGGCAATGGTGCTTCCTTCCTGTTACAGTTCTATTATTAACATTGTTCAAATACTCAGAGCTGGCATGTGGTAGCATTACAAAATTTTTACTGTAAAGGTACAGTTGAATTAATGCTCTTCATATGGACAAAAATGTCCCTCTGAAACATGTACTGCTATGGATATTCTATTGTTTGTTTCCCTACTAGCACTTCACTATGGACCCTCTCTACCACACATGTAGACTGCAGACACACAAAAATTCTCATAATTGTGTATTACACTTTTTACTGTGTACAAAATTTATATAATTATCTTATAATTTCATGTTAAATATCAATGACACTCTAATATTATTACAAACCAATTTTCGCACTCACATTTCAAAAATAATTTTTGAAATGTTTGTTATACATGTAATATCCTTCATTAGGTTTCCCTTCTCCTTAATAGAGTTGTAATAAATGTCTGCTTCCATGGCCTCTCTAAACAATATTCAATATAGTTTTTCTTTTACCTTTCAATCAGTTTTATGCAAACTGCAAATAATATTGTAATAGTTTTTACAAGTTTTCTTAATATGGTACAATATTGCTCATAATATGAAAGTGCCTCTGGATCAGTGCTCATTCTGCTTTATGCATATACTTTTTTCTTCTGAATATGTGTTTCTGCCATGACCTACAATATGCTTCTTTATTTCAGTTTTTTTTAATTTTTATTCTGAATGAAATGATCCACACAGGCTGTAAAAATACGTTTAATAAAAAGTCACAACCGGTTTCATGTCAACAACTTTTTTTTTTACATTTTTTTCACAAATAATCCTTATCAATGGTCTGATGAATTAAGGGATCCTGAAAAGTAGTATTATAAAGCGGTACTTGATGAGTACTCACAGAAATTCTTTTTAACAAGTCATAGCAGAAAGATGACTGCCTTAGAGCCACTCCACATCATTCACATCAAGTTGTAAACAAATAGCACGTTAAAAATAAAACCTGGATAAAAACCAAATGGGCCAGACAAAAGCCGTAAGCTAGTAACGCACATAAACAATTTCAATGTATGTATCCAATAAATGAGAAGACCCTTACCATGCCACAAGCAGGAAGGTAGGTGTGTGGCAGCAGATAAGAGAGTACTGACTGCTCTACAAGGCAGAAGATATTTACAGGTGTTGTCAGAGGTGATGGAAACAAAACCATCGCTATAGGAGGCATGATGGGTGGACGGCGGATGTACGTTTGCTAAACTACTTACATATATGTGACACAGTGTAGAAAAGATTGAGTCACATTTATAAAAATACTGAAAGTGGACAGTTAAAATGTAAAATATTAATAAAGTCCAAGTGGTAATACAAATTTTCCTTCTTTAAAAAAACAATACATTAGGGGGGCAAACACAAAAGTGTTATCTAGGAAGCTAAGGACATATGATATGTCTGCCTGTGCCTGTATATGTGTGTGTGTGTGTGTGTGTGTGTGTGTGTGTGTGTGTGTGTGTGTGTGTGTGCGCGCGCAAGTGCATACCTGTCATTTTTTCCGCCTAAGGTAAGTCTTTCCGCTCCCAGGATTGGAATGACTCCTTACCCTCTCCCTTAAAACCCACATCCTTTCGTCTTTCCCTCTCCTTCCCTCTTTCCTGATGAAGCAACCTTGGGTTGTGAAAGCTTGAAATTTGTGTGTGTGTTTGTGTGTTTTTTATTGTTTCTATCTACCAGCGCTTTCTTGTTTGGTAAGTCACAGCATCTTTGTTTTTTATATATATTTTTCCCACGTGGAATGTTTCCCTCTATAATGCCGCCAGTATATATACAGCATTAGAAGTGAAAGGTTTATAATGTGCGGCCCTCCGCTAACCTCTGTGTCTATAATGTGGCCCCCGAGCCAAAACAATTGCCCACACCTGATATAAACCAATACCTCTACCTAACTAACAATGTGGATATTTGAACAGCAAAATCTGCATTATTTGTTTTAGATATGAATTTTTTATCAGTACATCTTACTAACATCTATACTTTAGCTGACAAACCAATCATTGGTCACCACATCACATGTGAAGTTTCTGTCACTGCTTATGTCACAAAACAAGGCATCCATTGATGCAAGGGTTCTTGACTAGTGCTATGAACACAACCAATCAGTTATTGGATACTAAGCTATTCCATTTAGCAGATATATGTTATTCCCGTGTTAGCAGCCCACACACAATTGTTAAACTTTTAACTCAGTTGTAGCTGCCACCTGATGTGGCAATACAGTAGCTCTATGTGAGAATTGTCAAATAACAAATAGTTTCAATCAGACGCACAGTCTATAATGTACAGGGAAGGACATTACTCTGGCACAAAATTCACAGTGATAATTGGAAATCTATTGGTATTGCATATTTGTCTATATTTAACTTCTAAATTTCTCAGCATCTGAGTAATTCTTCATAGACAAAAATTCTATGTTCTTTTATTAGCATGTTGTAGTGGTGTTTGAATACATCAAAAACTGGTCCCACTTCACAAGTTATAATGTTGCAGTAAGCAAGCCAAAATTTAAATCTAATATCATGATCCATTAATGAAAACGTAATACTTTGTGGGGAAAAAATAAAAATTTTTTGGTAAGGTGAAGAAGAAGAAACAAGTTATTGTTATACATGTGGAAATGTCTGCCCCCGGTAGCTGAGTGGTCAGCGCAACAGAATGCCAATCCTAAGGGTCCGAGTTCAATTCCCGGCTGAGTCAGAGATTTTCTCCACACAGGGACAGGGTGTTGTGTTGTCCTAATCATCATCATTTTATCCCCATCAATATGCAAGTCACTAAAGTGGCATCAAATCGAAAGACTTGCACCCAGTGAATTGTCTACCCGACAGGAGGCCCTAGTCACACGACATTACATTTTTATGTGGAAATGAAGTGAAAATTCACGAACATATGGATAATTATCTCACCTGACAGCTTGTGTATAATCTGAAATTGCTCTTGTTACTGGATCTCGTACTACCACAAGCAGTTTTGTTACAGAACTCATCTCATAGACTCTCTGTGGAGCCTCTCTTGTAACAAAGTAGCTTGGTGTTTTTTCCATAGTCACTTGTCCTTCTAGAGTTGGTGGCATGCGGTTTCTGTTGAATGAATGAAACAAACATGATATATATTGGCAAGCTGAAATCAATGGTATGTTACTATTAGGTGCAGCGACTTTCCATCTTATCTTCTTTATCAAAATCACTTTTTAAGCCAAGCTTATGGTGACATCAATGAGAACAAACAATTAATGATATGATTATAATAGAGGGAAACATTCCACGTAGGAAAAATATATCTAAAAACAAAGATGATGTGACTTACCAAATGAAAGTGCTGGCAGGTCGACAGACACACAAACAAACACAAACATACACACAAACTTCAAGCTTTCACAACAAACTGTTGCCTCATCAGGAAAGAGGGAAGGAGAGGGAAAGACGAAAGGATGTGGGTTTTAAGGGAGAGGGTAAGGAGACATTCCAATCCCGGGAGCGGAAAGACTTACCTTAGGGGGAAAAAAGGACGGGTATACACTCGCACACACACACATATCCATCCACACATATCCAGACACAAGCAGACATATTTAGAGACAAAGAGTTTGGGCAGAGATGTCAGTCGAGGCAGAAGTGCAGAGGCAAAGATGTTGTTGAATGACAGGTGAGGTGTGAGTGGCGGCAACTTGAAATTAGCAGAGATTGAGGCCTGGTGGATAACGGGAAGAGAGGATATATTGAAGAGCAAGTTCCCATCTCCGGAGTTCGGATAGGTTGGTGTTAGTGGGAAGTATCCAGATAACCCGGACGGTGTAACACTGTGGCAAGATGTGCTGGCCATGCACCAAGGCATGTTTAGCCACAGGGTGATCCTCATTACCAACAAACACTGTCTGCCTGTGTCCATTCATGCGAATGGACAGTTTGTTGCTGGTCATTCCCACATAGAACGCGTCACAGTGTAGGCAGGTCAGTTGGTAGATCACGTGGGTGCTTTCACACGTGGCTCTGCCTTTGATCGTGTACACCTTCCGGGTTACAGGACTGGAGTAGGTGGTGGTGGGAGGGTGCATGGGACAGGTTTTACACCGGGGGCGGTTACAAGGGTAGGAGCCAGAGGATAGGGAAGGTGGTTTGGGGATTTCATAGGGATGAACTAAGAGGTTACGAAGGTTAGGTGGACGGTGGAAAGACACTCTTGGTGGAGTGGGGAGGATTTCATGAAGGATGGATCTCATTTCAGGGCAGGATTTGAGGAAGTCGTATCCCTGCTGGAGAGCCACATTCAGAATCTGATCCAGTCCCGGAAAGTATCCTGTCACAAGTGGGGCACTTTTGTGGTTCTTCTGTGGGAGGTTCTGGGTTTGAGAGGATGAGGAAGTGGCTCTGGTTATTTGTTTCTCTACCAGGTCGGGAGGGTAGTTGCGGGATGCAAAAGCTGTTGTCAGGTTGTTGGTGTAATGCTTCAGGGATTCCGGACTGGAGCAGATTCGTTTGCCACGAAGACCTAGGCTGTAGGGAAGGGACCGTTTGATGTGGAATGGGTGGCAGCAGTCGTAATGGAGGTACTGTTGCTTGTTGGTGGGTTTGATGTGGACGGAGGTGTGAAGCTGCTCATTTGACAGGTGGAGGTCAACATCAAGGAAAGTGGCATGGGATTTGGAGTAGGACCATGTGAATCTCATGGAACCAAAGGTCCTACTCCAAATCCCATGCCACTTTCCTTGATGTTGACCTCCACCTGTCAAATGGCCAGCTTCACACTTCCATCCACATCAAACCCACCAACAAGCAACAGTACCTCCATTACGACAGCTGCCACCCATTCCACATCAAACGGTCCCTTCCCTAAAGCCTAGGTCTTCGTGGCTAACGAATCTGCTCCAGTCCGGAATCCCTGAAGCATTACACCAACAACCTGACAACAGCTTTCGCATCCCGCAACTACCCTCCCGACCTGGTAGAGAAACAAATAACCAGAGCCACTTCCTCATCCTCTCAAACCCAGAACCTCCCACAGAAGAACCACAAAAGTGCCCCACTTGTGACAGGATACTTTCCGGGACTGGATCAGATTCTGAATGTGGCTCTCCAGCAGGGATACGACTTCCTCAAATCCTGCCCTGAAATGAGATCCATCCTTCATGAAATCCTCCCCACTCCACCAAGAGTGTCTTTCCGCCATCCACCTAACCTTCGTAACCTCTTAGTTCATCCCTATGAAATCCCCAAACCACCTTCCCTATCCTCTGGCTCCTACCCTTGTAACCGCCCCCGGTGTAAAACCTGTCCCATGCACCCTCCCACCACCACCTACTCTAGTCCTGTAACCCGGAAGGTGTACACGATCAAAGGCAGAGCCACGTGTGAAAGCACCCACGTGATCTACCAACTGACCTGCCTACACTGTGACGCATTCTATGTGGGAATGACCAGCAACAAACTGTCCATTCGCATGAATGGACATAGGCAGACAGTGTTTGTTGGTAATGAGGATCACCCTGTGGCTAAACATGCCTTGGTGCACGGCCAGCACATCTTGGCACAGTGTTACACCGTCCGGGTTATCTGGATACTTCCCACTAACACCAACCTATCCAAACTCCGGAGATGGGAACTTGCTCTTCAACATATCCTCTCTTCCCATTATCCACCAGGCCTCAATCTCCGCTAATTTCAAGTTGCCACCACTCACACCTCACCTGTCATTCAACAACATCTTTGCCTCTGCACTTCTGCATCGACTGACATCTCTGCCCAAACTCTTTGTCTCTAAATATGTCTGCTTGTGTCTGGATATGTGTGGATGGATATGTGTGTGTGTGCGAGTGTATACCCATCCTTTTTTCCCCCTAAGGTAAGTCTTTCCGCTCCCGGGATTGGAATGACTCCTTACCCTCTCCCTTAAAACCCACATCCTTTCGTCTTTCCCTCTCCTTCCCTCTTTCCTGATGAGGCAACAGTTTGTTGCGAAAGCTTGAAGTTTGTGTGTATGTTTGTGTTTGTTTGTGTGTCTGTCGACCTGCCAGCACTTTCATTTGGTAAGTCACATCATCTTTGTTTTTAGATATATAGAACAAACAATTAGTAACACAACAAGCAAAACTTCAACTGGAAGTAAGTACTAATCAACAGACAAGCACACCGAGAAAACTGATATGAAACTTGTTTTTAGACAATGGCTCTTATCAGTCCAAGTGATCAGTTATAGAGGAATCTATAGGTTGATTGCCTGGACTGAGGAGTACGGAGACACTTACCAGATGGCGAATAGCAAGAGGTTTCTCAGCAACAGTGTCTAAGAATGGAATTAGTAAAAACAGGTAACATACTATTCCCAAAACATCCTAGATGCAGCATTCTTTCTCAAAGGATACATAATAAATCATATTAATATTTTAAGCAGAGATTACTTTTTATTTTACCTTCTAAAATTAAGTCTCTTTCTTTTTATAATTTGGTGACTCAATTTGGTGAACAATACATCTCTTCAGTTGTGGTTACTAGCAATGCATTTGCCATTCTGCCACTGATCTCAATAATTTATTTACCACATTAAGCCAATTACTAGAAATTTCAGCTCTGTTAAGCTAGAGGTCTGCACATTTGTATCTGTCTATCTTATCATTACAACACAGAAGTTTCAAACAGTGAAAAGTCCAGTATCGAACAATAACAACACGGATATGACAGATTGCTACTCAGCGTACAGAGGATGCAGTGAGTTGCAGACAAGCACAATGAAAAAGAATGCTAGAAATGTTCATCCTTCAGACTAAGTCCATCACCAGACATAGGAAACTCAAACACGTTCACACAAGCACAACTCATTCACACTCATCTCCATTGCCAGACTGCATCTGAGATGAGCAGCTATCTAACTGGACAGGGAAGTGGGCGTACGGATGAAGCACGGGCTAGCAAGGGGCAGAGATAGTGGTAGGGGTAGATGCTACTGCAACTTGTCGGATTATGCAGGAATGTAGAAGGGACAGGGCATGGCTGTTAGTTGCAGCATCGGGAGGCTATGTTTGTGGGGTGGGTGGAGTAGAGAAGGGAAAAGAAGTATGTAGATTCACTGGCAGGACAGAAGGCAAGAGTAGTACTGGGACGGGAGTAGGGAAGGGGATAGGCAAGTGGAGGACACAGACTAGTGAACGGTGAGATTATGGGATCAAACTACCAATGCCAATTAAATTGCTGCCCATGTCAGACACAGCTGCATTAGGCCTTAGCACCTGGAGGCAACAGTGGCCACATGTGTGAGAGTTGTGCTTGTGAGTGAGTTTCCTATGTCTGATGATAGATTTATTCTGAAAGCTGTATATTTCTAGCACTCTTTTCCACCGTGCCTGTCTGCAACTCAACACCTCCTCTTGTGCAGAAGAGCAATCCAGTCTTCCACATAAATATTTTAATTTTCACGAGTTCTGTGTTGTACATCGTAACAATGACAATCAAACTTGTGGCAGTTACATTTAGTTACAAGGAATGGAGTTAGTAGCCACCTTTCAGGAATGCGTACTAATGTATTAATGGCAAGAAGAGGATGGTGACCTCCAGTAGGCAATTTTCAACTTTTTTACTTCTTTTAATTCTCTTTATGATGTAGCTATGATGTCCCAACATGTACAGTTGCCAAGTTACGTAGCTATTTTTTCACCAAAATATCTGCATGTTACTTCTTAGTAGTCGGTTAGTGAGTTGTGTGTTCTGTTTGCATAATCTATCATAATGTTATAGAACAATTAAATTCATGGCCTGTTAAATAAGGCAGCATGTTGACCATTTACAGGTGGATTTTCATAACAGTAAAAAGTATTTCCTTCAGTAACAGGAGTAATTATGTAATTATTTTGCATGAAATATGCTACAAGTTTCTAACCAAAAATTTTTCTAAAGAATGGAAAGAGTTACTCAGAAGAAACTTGCTTCTAAGGTTAAGCTTTGACATCTGTTCAACATTTTTTTTATAATTAGGTAAATGAAGAAAAAGTTTGGTAACACCATTATTCACTTCAAGTCAATTTCAGAGAAGAGTAATCAATGTAAGCAACTAGTAATGAATTTATGGTTATTTTTATCCCTGTTGTACTGCATTGGATTATTTTACAACACATTTTGTGAGAGAATGAAATCAATTGTGATCCCATCATATATGAACACTATTCTTCTTTTCCTGTCTTTCCATCTTACTAAAAGAAATTCATGGGGTATTATCAAAAGAAATTAAGTAATGTATGTTAAATTACTGATCTAATTTTCTAAAAAAATTGCAATGGTACAAAGTACAAAAGTTGTTGAACTGAGTTGTCTAAAAAACTCCAAATGTGTGTTCAACTTAGATTCTCATCAAAATGTATACCACCAGATTTGAAGGTTTCATTTTACTTATTAACTCTTGTCTAAGCATTGAATCTGCCACTGCTGTTGAATCACTTGATAGGCAGAAATGTTTTTTTTTTTTTAATCAATAATTCTTTTAAACATATAACTTGCAATTTTCTCTCTTGTTGTATATCTACTGTGAGTAATTACTATAATTGTGTCGCCTGAAAAAGAAACTACACTGAACCTTATGATCCCATAACTGATGATAAGAATTACTTAAACAGCTATAAATACCACATGTCTTTTTTTGATGTGTTATAAAATTTCTGGGCCATGACATTGACTGTATAGTTTCTCCACGGTGTCTTTAAACATTTCAGGGTATGTGTGGGGAGTGGAGGGAAACAGTTCAGACCGCTAAGACAAGAGAGGAATGGTGTAAATTATCATCACTCCCATCACCATTAAAATGAATGCTGTTTCGTAAAAATTAAAATTACTAATCTATCAAGCTGTCAGTAGCATCATCTGTTAGTGATCCCTCAGAGTAGTCCTTATTGTCTGAAATAGAAGCACATTTAATACTTTCATAAACAGAATTTTTCACAAAATTCTATTGCAGCTCCACAACTACGTACTGATGTTTGTTACTGCATTGGCTTTCCCGCACTTAGTAGTAGCCTTCACTAAGTTTCTGCAAATTTACTGTTGAGAAGTCAGCTGTGATATTGTGCTCTTGGGTACCTCTCTGTGGCCATGGTGTAAACTAGATAACATTCCTTCCCATGTTGTTACAGGTAGTTCCACTCTGTTGCAGCCATTGAACCACAATTAATTTTGTGTCATACTAATAAGGTGATTGCTCTATCTAATGCAGTATGGAACATTTTCCTCAATGATGGCTGACTTTTTTCCTTTCTTTGTTAATACTGGGGAGCCTCTCAAAATTATGAAAATCTATTTACCTATGGCAATCACCATGAGTAGATGATTCCTCAAGCATTAGTTAGGATCCAAGGACAAAGCCCTTCATTGACCTACCACTTGTAATAACAAATCTTTTGAAGAGTGTCAGCATGTGCAGTAACATTATATTATCATTTTTCTGCCAGTATTTTGCACAGGTGAGATTATTGTCTATCCAGGATTTGTCTAGATACTAGATATTTCTAATATGTCTCACCTTCACAATGATGTGATTGCCAGGGCACTTATTGGAGTAAGCCCTGCAACTTTTTATTTTATTTTATTTTTTTTTAACATCTTCATAGTCATTTCACTTTTATTCATACAAGGTTTGATTTATCAAGTGAGTAATGTGGAGAATTGCCTCCCCTTCTCAACGCTGCAGTGTTCAATGAACTTTGGAGCACTCTTTTGTCTTCACTGCACATCATATGCTTACTGTAATGAGGAGTTGTGGGTATTACCTGCAATGGCACTGACAGTGTCAACACTGATTTGCCTTCTGGATACTCAAACACAGCACAGAAAAATGACAAAAGTACTACCATATATAAGAGACTTTGAGTTGCAGACAGGCACAAAGAAAAGACTGTTGTACATTTAAGCTTTCAGCCAAGCGGACTTCCTCTGAAGTAGAAAACACACACACACACAAAATCACTATTTCTGTCCACTTTGGCTGGCCAAGGCCTTGTGAACTTTTAATTTAAATGTTTAACAATCTTTTTGCGCTGCCTCTCTGTGAATCAGCAAGTTCTCTATAAGGTTAGTAGCAGACTATCCTTTTATTCCATTGTGGGCTTTTCATTGTTTGATGAGAAAATGACACTTGGCATTCAACAATGATGACCAAATCACTTACATTGCCACAACATGTTTTTTTTTTTTTTTTTTTTTTTTCCCTTGCGGAGGTTTGCAAAACCTGATATGCATTCACAGATTTCCTGGTGATTTTTGGACATGGTTGTGGAGATGAAGCAGCGATTAGTATGATTAATCAATTATTCAATAACAGTCTTAATCACATTTGTTATTATTATATGGCCAACCGGTTTCAACCCGACTTAGGGGGCATCTTCTGGGCAGTTACACCATTGGTCGACTGCTGGTGGTGTCACTCCTGTCTACATAACGGAAGTTTATTATAGTGATGCATTATCAGTCTTCTGTCATTAATTATATATATATATATGACCGAAAACTGTGATTTCAAGATGGAACTACTGTGAGTTCAGTGTCTCATCGTGTTGATGAGACATATAATGCTGTAGTGCGACCTCCAGAATGTGACCAGATGAGAGGAAGTGTAGATGCCAACCAAAAAATGTGGAGAATTAACCCACTGATGATGTCTAAAAGTGAAAATGGCGAAATGTGTCTGGGAGAAGTAAAATACAGTGCAGCAAGCAAAAGCACTTTTTATTTATAAAACAAATAAATAGAGCTTCTACTATTTATTTAGTTTGCTTGCTTGCTTGTAAAGGTGATTTATAAAATGTTTTCTTTCCTTGCATTCTGATCTCAACTGTGCATGTTATATTTTAAGCCTGCATTCTGCAAGTTGATCATGAATAGTTTTGACCATCAGAGATCATCTTTCCAATTAAAAAAAAAAAATGTAGCCCACCGATTTATTAGATAAATTCAATTGTTGTTTGCAGTGTAAAAATTACTTTTTTACCTGTGAATTGTTGCCAAAACATCAGAATAGTTGGTGGAAAGTGTCCATCAAGGACAGAGACAATGTGTCTACTCTTAGGAAATATTATCAGTTTTGTCTTTGGCTTGTCCAAGTGAAGACTACATTGAAAGCTATACTAACAGAAAAATGCTCTTGTCAGAACACAAAAAAGATGAATTCATTCCTCATTAAAAGACTCTGACAGAAAAATTAGGAACCAGCTGCCCCAATCCTTATTCGGCCTTCCTCACCAAAAATGTTGTCACACAAAAATCTTCACAGTCTCTTTTAAAATATAACATGATAAATCCTTTTACCCAGTCTCTCTTTATGGTTAAGCCTTCGTACTCAGAATCTTCTTCTCACTGCCTATATCCCACTGTCCCCTTTATCTCCCATTGATTTACAGTTTATCCCAATACCACCGTCCCCCCTCTCACTTTCTCTCTCTCCTTTTGTCTTTCTATCCCACTGCCACATCTCCACCATACCTCAACAGCTCAAAAATTCTGGGGGATCCAACTCATTTGTTCCGCTATAGCCATTAGATTTAAAATTTCAGCCCAAAATGTACCCTCCTGTATACTTATCAGTTAAAAGTTTGCCGGTCTGGGAGCGTTCAGACCCACTTAGTGGGTACAATCCCCAGTCATCCATAATTTTCATTTCTACTGCCTCTTCTCACTTCTGCTCCCACTGCTTCCATCTCCACCCATCACTCTTTCTCTTTTACTGCCACTGTCTCCCAATGAACAGCTCTCTCTCTTTGACTCCCACTGCTATTGTCTTTATCTATCTCTCTTTCTCTTTCACTGTCATTCTCTCTCTCCTACTGTCATTATCTCCTCTCTCCTCACTATCCATTACTCTCTTTCAATACAAAACAGTATGAATATGTTTGCATGCCAAAATTTCTGGTGAGAAAGGAGACATGAGGTTTTAGGCAGCTGGTTCACACTTTTCTGTACTTTTCTGTTACAGTCATTTAAAGAGGAACATATCCACCTTTTTTGTACTCAGACAAGAGCATTTTTCTGTTGGTTCCCTTATATTCCATACAGCAGAGTGTGCTGCTTATATAAAATGAATTCTATAGGTCAGTAAAGTTCTGACAGTTTATTTATATAATTCAACACATTTTATATACTCTGACACAAATAAACAACAAATAAGTATGCTGAGCATAAAGTTTATACAAAATCATTTGCTTTACTTCTTTTTTGTTTTTTTGTTTTTTTTTTTTTTTTTTTTTTTCCTTGATCGACCGCAATTCATTGAAAAACCAAAGGTTGTAAAAATATTATTAAAAAAATTTTACTGAATTTGCAGTCTTCCCAGTTTTATATAATTTTTGGCAGTCACTTTAACTTCTTTTTGGGCATGTTAAGACCCTTTTTTGTCAGTACCACTTTGGGCATATTTGTATAGGTGTCACGTGCCCATTGCACACAGAGATCATGTCATAAAGTCTTACTGGCGAAAAAATGCTGACTAAAAACACAGTTTGGTGATCTCAGAACCCTTGTGATGACCCTAGAACCCTTTTCATGTGTTCATTATGTCAGTTAAACTATATTTACACCCCAGACTTGATATAATGTGCATAAGCATGGTTAAGTTGAGCCCCTGGATCTCGGTAATGGATAATGATATTGAAAAAAATGCGGCTCCCCAAGATCATCATCGTAAGAACACATGGTACAAAATCTGATGATTTTCCATGAATAGGAATTACAGAAAAGTCCATTCCCAGAATTGGTACTTTCAGTACCAAAAGAATTTTGTTTTTCAGAGTTTTCTCAAGAACCGCATAAGAACAATTGGTGCTTTTACAACTGCCTAAGATCGATCCCACACAACACCTAACAGGAACCAAGCGATTTGCTCAATTTGCCTGGGATCTGGGAAGTGTGTGAAGTTTAAATTTTGACCCTGTACTGTAGGATAGCTGTAATATGACCATCCTTCCAATAAGTATATTGATTGGTTACTAGGCCAAGTGCTATCCAAAACACTTTACCCTTTATCTCTGTTATCAATAGAACCCAAGATACAACCGCCTGATAAATCACATTTCCAAATGTGGTTTTTTGAACATATTGGTACCCTGCATCCTAGTGCACAGACCACTAAGTGAAGGCTTACAAATGTCCCATTCTATGAGGTAGAGACCATAAGCACTGCAATCATCTAGGTTTGTTCAGTGAGGCTGAGTCGGAGCCCAGTGACTTCTATATAAATAGACCAACAAGCAAGATCAACAGGAAGAGCAATGGGGCACCTGAAGGGCCCAGCTGTCACTTTACTGTGAGATAGCACATAAAGTGAGTTACACTAACAGTCGGACTTCAGTGTCAACTATTGTAATGCTACAGGGGTGGATCTGTAAAGTTTTTGTCAACTGCTGAGTTATGCAAAATGTTCAGAGTGCAACATCCAGGTAATAAATTTGTAATGTCAGGTATCTTACCTGTGATTTCATGATTGCTCTTGGTAGGTGGTCACTGGGTGATGGTTGTACTGCTGACATTTAGTTTTATGGCTATTTCTAAAACAATGTACTCAACACAGCAAATAATTAACTTGACTTGTTTCCACAATTATTAACATTTATAGCAACACAATGAATAGTCTCAGGTCTCACACAGAATATTAACCACAGCCACTCACTTTCAATAACTTATGAATCAGTATGACAGTGGCAAAATACACTCCTGGAAATTGAAATAAGAACACCGTGAATTCATTGTCCCAGGAAGGGGAAACTTTATTGGCACATTCCTGGGGTCAGATACATCACATGATCACACTGACAGAACCACAGGCACATAGACACAGGCAACAGAGCATGCACAATGTCGGCACTAGTACAGTGTATATCCACCTTTCGCAGCAATGCAGGCTGCTATTCTCCCATGGAGACGATCGTAGAGATGCTGGAACGGCTTGCCATGCCATTTCCACCTGGCGCCTCAGTTGGACCAGCGTTCGTGCTGAACGTGCAGACCGCGTGAGACAACGCTTCATCCAGTCCCAAACATGCTCAATGGGGGACAGATCCGGAGATCTTGCTGGCCAGGGTAGTTGACTTACACCTTCTAGAGCACGTTGGGTGGCACGGGATACATGCGGACGTGCATTGTCCTGTTGGAACAGCAAGTTCCCTTGCCGGTCTAGGAATGGTAGAACGATGGGTTCGATGACGGTTTGGATGTACCGTGCACTATTCAGTGTCCCCTCGACGATCACCAGTGGTGTACAGCCAGTGTAGGAGATCGCTCCCCACACCATGATGCCGGGTGTTGGCCCTGTGTGCCTCGGTCGTATGCAGTCCTGATTGTGGCGCTCACCTGCACGGCGCCAAACACGCATACGACCATCAATGGCACCAAGGCAGAAGCGACTCTCATCGCTGAAGACGACACGTCTCCATTCGTCCCTCCATTCACGCCTGTCGCGACACCACTGGAGGCGGGCTGCACGATGTTGGGGCGTGAGCGGAAGAAGGCCTAACGGTGTGCGGGACCGTAGCCCAGCTTCATGGAGACGGTTGCGAATGGTCCTCGCCGATACCCCAGGAGCAACAGTGTCCCTAATTTGCTGGGAAGTGGCGGTGCGGTCCCCTACGGCACTGCGTAGGATCCTACGGTCTTGGCGTGCATCCGTGCGTCGCTGTGGTCCGGTCCCAGGTCGACGGGCACGTGCACCTTCCGCCGACCACTGGCGACAACATCGATGTACTGTGGAGACCTCACGCCCCACGTGTTGAGCAATTCGGCGGTACGTCCACCCGGCCTCCCGTATGCCCACTATACGCCCTCGCTCAAAGTCCGTCAACTGCACATACGGTTCACGTCCACACTGTCGCGGCATGCTACCAGTGTTAAAGACTGCGATGGAGCTCCGTATGCCACGGCAAACTGGCTGACACTGACGGCGGCGGTGCACAAATGCTGCGCATCTAGCGCCATTCGTCGGCCAACACCGCGGTTCCTGGTGTGTCCGCTGTGCCGTGCATGTGATCATTGCTTGTACAGCCCTCTCGCAGTGTCCGGAGCAAGTATGGTGGGTCTGACACACCGGTGTCAATGTGTTCTTTTTTCCATTTCCAGGAGTGTATTTACAGTGCACTTTCACATACAAATTGTGATTGTTGAATGTCACGAGGTTGGTTTTTTTATTCCACTGGCACTGAAAACAAACTTTCTGATCACTGATAAAAATAAAAATATGTCCATGTTGTTGATGCTCAAATACAACCAGAACAGAAGTTACTCGCAGAGTGTTTTTATCAAAGTTCATGAAGATAAATGACTAGATGTTGTTTAATAAGTGAGTGATGCAGAGATGTTGGCACAGTGATTGCTGTACATGTAGGTATTGAATATTTTTGGGTGTTATATCTGCAGTCTGGCGCATTGATATTTTGCAGTATCAGTAAATACATATTAGCTTATAAAACGACAGGATGAAAATTTAGTAATGTAAATGATCCTTACGTTCCAAAAGTGATCTTCTTTAACTAAAATGTAGTTGGTTAGAAATGCATTAAAATTCACAGCAGTATTTCATTAGCACACTGCATTCCTACATGGTACATTACCTTTACATATAAAAATTGCTGTGTCCAAAATTTTGCTAAACATGCCAATTCTTTATTAAGGTCTTGATTGAATAATGTAGCATATGTTATCTGGTTCATAAAATTAGGGCAAGGAAAGTATAATGTCAAATCATGGAATCTACTAAACATAATGGGTTAAAGGTCACAAATACATTGGGTGTGGTCGAACTCCAACAGCGAATCTTTTAAATTGATTAGTTTCTGGAAAAATTAATTTAATTACTGGAAAAATATTGAAATCACGCCTTTCTAATAAGTGATGTCAATCATCTCAAAACTACTGAATAACTCACACTAATTTTCTTGTAGTATATTATTGTAACAAATTTGATTACCAAGTTCTCTTAATTAACAATGTTTTAATCATAACTAAGTACACAATTATAATCAGCTGATCACAAACTATGATATGGAATAATAAAATTACTTGAAACATTGTATGGAAAGCATTTTGACAGTTCCAAGTTCATACTGCCTACACATTAAGGTGTGTAGATTTAGTTATGTAAGAGTAGTAGAATGACAGCAGGTGGAGTGATGTAGTACAATGATAGTAGGTGGAGTGATTTCATCTTGCTGTGTTTCAGAGGGTACAACAAATATGTCAGTGATGAGTGTAAGGCAGTAATTCTTGACATAAAAGCCAGCATGTTAAACAAAGTAAGTTAAAACATGATTTGGATGTAGGTAATTTTAGTAATAGGACAACAATAGCAACAAAAGAATCCATTTTTGCTACAGCAACAACAGCAATTTTCGTTTGGTGATTTTCATAACAACTTACATGTTTTTTCTTTTTTTTAAAAAAAAAAAAGGTAGTATTAATTGCAGGCTACAGATCACACAGGAAGAGATCTGTAAGTGGAAATCAGCTATAAAATTTCTAATAAGATAGTTATTGTTTGAAACCATTTCTAAAGGTGAATCAATTAAACTGTATTCCACTAATAGCAGATGAACTGTGTTCCCTACACTGAGAGACTGGGCAAGGAAAAGCAAAGGCATTGGAGAAGGAAATAACAAAAAACTATTCAGCAATGATTTCATTGTGCTTTAGTTTCACAGTGTTTGTAGGAGTAAGTCATTTGTTAGTTATAGTGATTGAATGTTAGCTTACTCATTTAGATCGTAAATACATTTATTCCATGTCTTTTTTTCACTTGTATTTATTTCCTTCTTATTCAGCTTATCATGTAGAGTATGGCACATTCAACAATACTCTTGTAGCTGCATGAATTGTGTTATAGCAGAGAGTATTCTCACTCTTAAGTCCTTGCTCCTTGGAGCAAGAGCAAACTCTCAGTGAATTATAGAGTGCCAGAGTGAATGGCACTGTTCTAGAAAACAACTTTGATTCTCAAAAAGTATCAATAACAAGAAGAAGAAGAAGAATTATCAATAATCCTCCTTGTCGTTGTGGTCTTCAGTCCTGAGACTGGTTTGATGCAGCTCTCCATGCTACTCTATCTCGTGAAAGCTTCTTCATCTCCCAGTACCTGCTGCAACCTACATCCTTCTGAATCTGCTTAGTGTATTCATCTCTTGGTCTCCCTCTACGATTTTTACCCTCCACGCTGCCCTCTAATACTAAACTGGTGATCCCTTGATGCCTCAGAACATGTCCTACCAACTGATCCCTTCTTCTAGTCAAGTTGTGCCACAAACTCCTCTTCTCACCAATCCTATTCAATACCTCCTCATTAGTTATGTGATCTACCCATCTAATCTTCAGCATTCTTCTGTAGCACCACATTTCAAAAGCTTCTATTCTCTTCTTGTCCAAACTATTTATCGTCCATGCTCTTCCATACATGGCTACACTCCATACAAATACTTTCAGAAATGACTTCCTGACACTTAAACCTATACTCGATGTTAACAAATTTCTCTTCTTCAGAAATGCTTTCCTTGCCATTGCCAGTCTACATTTTATATCCTGTCTACTTTGACCATCATCAGTTATTTTGCTCCCCAAATTCCAAAACTCCTTTACTACTTTAAGTGTCTCATTTCCTAATCTAATTCCCTCAGCATCACCCGACTTAATTCGACTACATTCCATTATCCTTGTTTTGCTTTTGTTGATGTTCATCTTATATCCTCCTTTCAAGACACTATCTATTCTGTTCAACTGCTCTTCCAAGTCCTTTGCTGTCTCTGACAGAATTACAATGCCATCGGCAAACCTCAAAGTTTTTATTTCTTCTCCATGGATTTTAATACCTACTCCGAATTTTTCTTTTGTTTCCTTCACTGCTTGCTCAATAGAGAGATTGAATAACATCGGGGAGAGGCTACAACCCTGTCACACTCCCTTCCCAAACATTGCTTCCCTTTGACGTCCCTCGACTCTTATAACTGCCATCTGGTTTCTGTACAAATTGTAAATAGCCTTTCGCTCCCTGTATTTTACCCCTGCCACCTTCAGAATTTGAAAGAGACTATTCCAGTCAACATTGTCAAAAGCTTTCTCTAAGTCTACAAATGCTAGAAACGTAGGTTTGCCTTTCCTTAATCTAGCTTCTAAAATACGTCGTAGGGTCAGTATTGCCTCACGTGTTCCAACATTTCTACAGAATCCAAACCGATCTTCCCCGAGGTCGGCTTCTACCAGTTTTTCCATTTGTCTGTAAAGAATTCGTGTTAGTATTTTGCAGCTGTGACTTATTAAACTGATAGTTCGGTAATTTTCACATCTGTCAACACCTGCTTTCTTTGGGATTGGAATTATGATATTCTTCTTGAAGTCTGAAGGAATTTCGCCTGTCTTATACATCTTGCTCACCAGATGATAGAGTTTTGTCAGGACTGGCTCTCCCAAGGCTGTCAGTAGTTGTAATGGAATGTTGTCTACTCCCGGAGCTTTGTTTCGACTCAGGTCTTTCAGTGCTCTGTTAAACTCTACACGCAGTATCATATCTCCCATTTCATCTTCATCTACATCCTCTTCCATTTCCATAATATTGTCCTCAAGTACATCACCCTTGTATAGACCCTCTATATACTCCTTCCACCTTTCTGCTTTCCCTTCTTTGCTGGGTTTCCATCTGAGCTCTTGATATTAATAAAAGTGGTTCTCTTTTCTCCAAAGGTCTCTTTAATTTTCCTGTAGGCAGTATCTATCTTACCCCTAGTGAGATAAGCCTCTACACCCTTACATTTGTCCTCTAGCCATGCCTGCTTAGCCATTGTGCACTTCCTGCCGATCTCATTTTTGAGACATTTGTATTCCTTTTTGCCTGCTCCATTTACTACATTTTTATATTTTCTCCTTTCATCAATTAAATTCAATATTTCTTCTGTTACCCAAGGATTTCTACTAGCCCTAGTCTTTTTACCTACTTGATCCTCTGCTGCCTTCACCACTTCATCCCTCAAAGCTACCCATTCTTCTTCTACTGTATTTCTTTCCCCCATTCTTGTCAATTGTTCCCTTATGCTCTCCCTGAAACTCTGTACAACCTCAGGTTTAGTCAGTTTATCCAGGTCCCATCTCCTTAAGTTACCACCTTCTTGCAGTTTCTTCAGTTTTAATCTACAGTTCATAACCAATAGATTGTGGTCAGAGTCCACATCTGCCCCTGGAAAGGTCTTACAATTTAAAACTTGGTTCCTAAATCTCTGTCTTACCATTATATAATCTATCTGAAACCTGTCAGTATCTCCAGGCTTCTTCCATGTATACGACCTTCTTTTATGATTCTTGAACCAAGTGTTAGCTATGATTAAGTTGTGCTCTGTGCAAAATTCTACCAGGCGGCTTCCTCTTTCGTTTCTTAGCCCCGATCCATATTCACCTACTACATTTCCTTCTCTCCTTTTTCCTACTGATGAATACCAGTCACCCATGACTATTAAATTTTCGTCTCCCTTCAATATCTGAATAATTTCTTTTATCTCATCATACATTTCTTCAATCTCTTCGTCATCTGCAGAGCTAGTAGGCATATAAACTTGTACTACTGTAGTAGGCATCGGCTTTGTGTCTATCTTGGCCACAATAATGCGTTCACTATGCTGTTTGTAGTAGCTTACCCGCATTCTTATTTTCCTATTCATTATTAAATCTACTCCTGCATTACCCCTATTTGATTTTGTGTTTATAACCCTGTAGTCACCTGACCAGAAGTCTTGTTCTTCCTGCCACTGAACTTCACTAATTCCCACTATATCTAACTTTAACCTACCCATTTCCCTATTTAAATTTTCTAACCTACCTGCCCGTTTAAGGGATCTGACATTCCACGCTCCGATCTGTAGTACACCAGTTTTCTTTCTCCTGATAATGACATCCTCTTGAGTAGTCCCCGCCCGGAGATCCGAATGGGGGACTATTTTACCTCCGGAATGTTCTACCCAAGAGTACGCCATCATCATTTAACCATACAGTAAAGCTACATGCCCTCGGGAAAAATTACGGCCATAGTTTCCCCTTGCTTTCAGCCGTTCGCAGTACCAGCACAGCAAGGCCGTTTTGGTTAGTGTTACAAGGCCAGATCAGTCAATCATCCGGACTGTTGTGCCTGCAACTACTGAAAAGGCTGCTGCCCCTCTTCAGGAACTACACATTTGTCTGGCCTCTCAACAGATACCCCTCCATTGTGGTTGCACCTACGGTATGGCTATCTGTATCGCTGAGGCACGCAAGCCTCCCCACCAACGGCAAGGTCCATGGTTCAATCTCAAAAATTCGCACTTTTATGATAACTACAAACCTATCAATAAGGCAATAGTTTTAATATTCCAGTTTGACACACTATAGGCTTTTTCCGATGATTTGCACATTTCACACACCAGTAGCAATTATAGACACAAATTCCTGCAACTCATTTAAAGAAATATTATTTTATTTTTCTATCTAGTTTTGAGTCATTTCAGATGAAGCATATTGAGTTTCACATACTTATTCTTAAAGCATCGTACTGGGCAGTGGAGTTGATGGTATGAGGCTTACAGGTGTACAAAATATGCCATTGCTCCCTCATTGTTATAAAAAATGGCACGCCCACTTAATCGTTAATATTGTGATATAAATACGGATGTGCCCTTCATTAAATTTGTTTTTAACTATCTGTAGTTATAATTTATCTTTCACAGTATTATAAATTGAGCAAAAGCGTGAAGTTAATGTCCTAACTCTACAGTAGGATACTGAAATTAATTGCATACCTGTACCACTCAAAACCCTTTGCATAAAATTTATCAAAAAAGTGAACTTCTGACCCCGCTGCTCTTACATCAGGATGTAATCTTATGAATTCTAAAAGAGCTCTTGTTCCACCCTTCTTAACGCCAATTATAAGAGCATCAGGAAATTTACGACTTGGTTCAAGTCCCTGATGTTTCAGGAATCGATATTTCGGAGCTCCATCCTATAAATACCAAAATAATACACAATATAATAAAATACAACAATAAAGCTATAATGTTTATGTGATGTTTACAAAATAACTCTCATATTCTTACAGGAAATAATAATGATCAAAAGTAGAAAAATGTCTCAAGAGCATACATAGGGAAACAAATATTTGTTGACACATGGATAATTCTGCCCTTTGATGGGCATCTCTTTGTTGTTACTCCAGGAGGAAGAGGTGTTCAATGTGGTTACCACTCATTCTTACACATTCTCTGGCCTCCCTTCACATAGATACACCAACTCCTGTGAAACACCTGGCTGCCCTCAGAGTTGGTCACGAGCATGGGACGCGCACTCTCTGGTAACATGTGCACATTGTTGGTGAGTGTGAAACATGTCAATGGCTTTAAATGTCCCCACCGACAAAAATGTAACAGATAAAACTTAGATGAATATGGATGTCATGCTATTGGTCCTTCTCCACCAAATGACCTCTCATTAAATGTTCATGTTAGGAACTGTTGCACGAGGTGCAGAAAATTGGGTAGTATCCACTGTGCATAAAAGCATCTGTTGTCTTACTGCAAGGATAATATTCTTCAATTGTCTGGGTAATTTGCCACATAAAAACTGGTGATAAGCAGCATTTGTTAACTTTTCTAGCAAAAGCTACGGCTCAAGTAGAACTCTATTACTCAAAAGCCAACCTGGGGCATAGCCCCAATTGAAAGTTGCCTATATAATGGTTTCCAGAGGCATCAAAAATTTGATTTTTAATATTTCATACAGTTATTGACTGAATATACAGTGCTGTCATGAATTACTCATTAAGAGCTATAATCTTAACTTATGTACATATCTTGAGGCACAACAACTCATGGCGCACATTGCCCAGATTATATTCATCCAGTATTTGACAGAGTGAGCACTTAGTGGCTCCCAATAAATTGTACATATAATTTTAAAACTTATACTTATGAAACGTTTCTGACTGACAACCCCCGCTCCTCCCCCCCCTTGACACACACACACACACACACACACACACACACACACACACACACACACACACACACACACACACACAGATGAAAGTTTCCTTACTACATTTTTGCTGTTCGTGCACTAAACAATACAATTGCAATGTCAGGCATTTGCTACACACACACACACACACACACACACACACACACACACACACACACACACAGAGATGAAAGTTTCCTTACTACATTTTTGCTGTTCGTGCACTAAACAATACAATTGCAATGTCAGGCATTTGCTACTTCTTTACTACTAAATCTATTCACAACACACTTTGCACATAGAATGCACATGTACCACTTAACGTACCTACCAAATTACATCATTTTATGACCTCTCGTTCAGGAAATGCAATGTTTTATATATGGTAGTTTTATTCTTTAAAGAATCAGCAGTGGGAGTTTATTAGTTAATACTAAAGTGTACACTATGTCTTGCTTTCTTGACCACTTGAGGATTTGCATCTGCCCACTTGTAGTTGCTGAGATAATTTATCATCCCACTTTAGAAACCCTGCCACATATGTAAATAAAATACAAGCTGTGAACATTAGATCTTCAGCACTCTGTCTTAGAATCCACTAGCTGAATGATCTTGTGGCCTGAGAACTTGCACTCGTAAGAGATATGGGTAAATTGCTCATGGTAATTAATCCTGAAAATGGATACCATCAGTGCTTAGTTACTACTGTATCTGCAAGACTTTTGCGTAATCTTTTGGCTCCTTTCACAATTTCATGATGGCAAATGCTACATATTCATCCCCATTTTAAGGTACATGTACTAGTGATATGTTCCAAAAATTCACTGGCTATTTAGATTCGTGTTTTGATTTAGAGCATCCAACATTACTATTACAGGAGCAGGCAAACTGAGAAGACTGTTGGAATAAAGAATTTCTTATGTTGATGATCACTTTCACCCTAGTACACACATTATATTTAATTCATAAACTAGTACTGGAAGGCACAGTTTGGCCTTAGTGATGAGCATGCGATAGCAGACTGACACAACGCACTGTGTTCCTGTTACACCTAACGGGAGAATACTACCAGTATTGCCGTGTGTGTGTGTGTGTGTGTGTGTGTGTGAGAGAGAGAGAGAGAGAGAGAGAGAGAGAGAGAGAGAGAGAGAGAGATGAAATAAAAAGAAGAAGAAAAGTACTTCACCTTGTGTGTGGATGATTTTGAATATTCTAGACCAGTGGTTCCCAACAGGTGGTCCGCGGACCCCCAGGGGTCCACAGGCTATGCCAGAGGGGTCCGCAAGATGCTATTAGAATAAAAAATATATTAAATATATTTTGTATGATAACAGATTTTTTGTTTTGGCTGCTCAATATATTTTCAATAATGAATATGTCAATGCTATTTCTAAGTACCGAAAATAGAAAATGTATAAAAAGACTCTTAATTTGGCTTTTTTAGGTACTTGATACTGTGATATGACAAGGTATCAATCATGCTCGATGAGGGGGTCCTCGAGAAAATTTTGTTGGGAACTCCTGTTCTAGACTGATCCACAGAGAGTTTAATTCCATTAGTCGATGAGTTTCTATGTTTCTGTAAATAGTATATCGTCTTAAGAGAGTGAGCTACCTCACTAAAAATTAATTTCAAGTTAGTCCCCAATACCAGAAATGGCTAAATATAGGTGTCAGTAGAGACAAAAGAAAAGCTTCTAACACTTACTTTGGGGTAATGATGATCCCCCTTCTGAACATTATAAAAACCAGTACAGCTTGTTCATATGTAACAGCTTTTGTCTTGCTGTAATTATGCATTTTTAAGTGAACAGACTTTTAGAACAAGACTGAGAAGCAGAACTGAACACCAAGAATGTTTTATTTTGGTTCGATAATTTTTTGAGAATGGAAGTTGTGATGACAGACTGTAGAGTAGCTTGAAGTTACATATGTCTGACATTACTTTCACTACAACTTCAACTCTGTAGCTGTGCTACAATACTGTATTTAATGTCACTGTGATTATTCTGTGAACCTTTGGGATGATAACTGTTCTTTGGTTTTGTATAATGTCATAATGAAGTGAATGTGATGTAATTTTCTAAATGGTTCTTCCTTTTCAAGTATTCAGACAGCTTGATCTTGTGCATATTGCTATCTTGCATTTTGCAAATTTTTCCTTAAAAAATCATTCTTCTTGGTACAAAATATGACTTCAGATAAAATGTAAAATACTTATTTACATTTTAAATCATTTACATCTATATTTATAATATATGCCTGTTCTCTGAATTCAGTTTTGGACTTTCTCTTTCACTCTCGCAGTTTCAGATTCTGTCTTCTCCTACTTCTAAAAACAAAACAGAAAAAGCACTACATTCTGAAGTCAGCTGTGACAGCCATTAACAACAAACATTGGACAACCCTCAACAACATGACGGCATTTAATATGAGAGGAGGGATGGAGGGGGAGGGGGAGGGTGGGCAGGGGGGGGGGAGAGAGAGAGAGAGAGAGAGAGAGAGAGGGGGGGGGGAGGGGGGGAGGAGAAGTAATGAAAAGAGGAGAAACTCAGTGCACTGATGCAATGAACATGAGTTGCAGGGCTCTACAAGCTTGCTAACACTGTCTCCCTCCCACCCCGTCATCACAAACCCACAACACTTTCAAGTCGATGATGGATCATTGCAGTGTACAGTGCCAGTGAACTTCAAATGAAAGTGATCTGTGTTATCGGTAATTTGATAGTAGCTAGTATCATAATGGAAAAAAAAAATGGTATTCATATGATGTGGTCTATAAATTGAAAATAGTAGTATATTCAGAAGAACATGAAACACAGCAGCTGTGCAGCATTTAGGCCCTCCACAAACAGAGAAAACAATTCATGATTGACTGAAAAAAAAAAAAAAAAAATAGTGAGACTAAAAGTGCAAATAAAGGACTGAATGTAAGCTAGTACTACAGTGGATGAAATTATGCATTAACAGAGTGTGGGAGAGAGGGCAAGGTGCGTTGAGGTCTAGATTGAGAGAAGGTATTACTGTTAAATCTTTCAAGAAGTGTGACATAAGTAATGATCTCAATGGCAGTGAAGAGGACAATGACCATAAAGTAGAAGGAGAAGAAGGGATTTTAAAGATCAGTTCTGTTTTATGAACTAAGTTTTAGTTTGGCTTTGCAATCTAATAATAAAAATGTCAAAAATGTTATTTTTTAAAAAAAATTACTGCTTAAAAATTGAGGTGCATCTCACAATCTGTAGCGTCACATAGTCCGTAAAATATAAGTCATTAACACCATGCACAAACAAAACAGAAGAAAGGCAAACAAGATAATATACATGTAGATACATACAAAGAGGTTGTTAGAACAAAACAATATCTGTCTTAAGCTTAGAGAGTTAGAATCTAGGATAAGAGCAGTATCAACCAGGGCACTACTGCTCTACAGCACACATGCAGGCAATACATCATTTCATGTAACCAGTGGTATAGCAGGCATAGGTAATCAACAAAGGTGACGTGTTCCAAATGTTGAAACTCAAAACATTTTATGTTATTCACAGGTTATGAGCAGGTTCCTTAAATTTTCATCACTATGGCTTTAACTACCCCCTCTCCTCTTTATTTGGAATTGAATTTGTGATTTAAGATGGCAGTGATCTAGTTTAGAAAGGTGACAATAGAGGGTTGGCAAAGCCAACAAATGTGATGCAACACAAAGCTATTTACTGGCTAGAAGATCGTAGTGATAAACTGACCTGTAGCATAGCCTGATGCCTACATCATGCCAAAAGGCTAGTTTGTTTTGAAGTGGTGAACTCAACAAACGTGATATTATGAAGATGTAGAAACCTTCAAAATATTTAACAAAGCATGGAACATAATATTGTGTTTGTCAAGAAAAAAGACAAACTGATGACAACAGCATGCCTCCAAAAACCTTTTGCACAGCACTAAATGATTATATTATAATACTTTTTTTTTTTTTTTACGTTCTTGCTTGTGGTAAATGTCCTACGTTGCAACTACAGATACAGTAGTGTTCCATAAAAATTTTAAATTACATGTACACTCCATCAACTCACATACAAAACATTCTCTCATACAGAGCAATGGGTGCAAAACAGCACGTAAACCCCATGAACAAGATTCATTAAAAGAAGTCTGTTGAAGCCAGATCCTCTCACGTCTGATGTAGTATGTGGCTGCAGAAAACAGGCTACTCGACTAACAAAAGATGACATGGTTATAATAACTGGAGGAGCAAATGACATTTAACAAAATAATGCCAAGGAAACCACAAGATCAACATTACAAGCACTAAAACAACCTGAAAACATATGTAAACATAGATAAACTGCAGAATGTACTTACTTAAATGACATTGTCCTAAAACCCTGTCTGAGACATGACTTGATGTGCAATTAATGTGTAAATAGAGAGACAGAAACTATGAACAGAAAACTCAGAAAGTACCTTCTGAAATATTTCTTTTCTATCGTTTCATGGCTTAGCATAACATGAGAACCATATGCCTTTAAACACCAAAGGTAAGTGGTATGTGCGGCTTGAAATAGAAATGCTGATAAACTGTTTACAAAACAACAAAGAAGGGCATACTGAAATTTTAAAAAAATCAATAAATGTGAAGGATACAACAGAGAGGATCTAAGTATAAGTTGTGCAGGATCAGTTGCAAACAGTGCATCTGTTTTGGAAGCTACACGAAATTCCCAGAAAAAAAAGACGCAAAAACAAAAAGCTTTATCAGCAATTGCAGTAATGACAACATGAGCACACAAAGTAATCCAAGAGCAAAGCAACAAACAACAACAACATAAGAAGTTGACTAGCAATGACCATTCCATGTAAGATGCATTCAAAATTTGCTCTTCAGATTTTCACTGATTTTGAGATGATATTTCAGTTTCCTGGTGACAGCTTAACAGTGTGTTAGTCATATTCTGCATGTGCATTCTGTCGTGGGTGCAGGATGGATGGTAGCCAAAACGGTGAAGGCTGGGAACCATTGGCCACTCAGAATCATTTTTCAGTAACACCACACAGTATTTCCATTAGCATTTATAGTGCCGTCAACTCGTGACAATATTGGGAATCCATCGCTGAAGTCAACTTAGCTGACAAGCAAGAGAGCCTGTTGGTTGGTTGGTTTGGGGAAGGAGACCAGACAGTGAGGTCATTGGTCTCATCGGATTAGGGAAGGACGGGGAAGGAAGTCGGCCGTGCCCTTTGAAAGGAACCATCCCGGCATTTGCCTGGAGCCATTTAGGGAAATCACAGAAAACCTAAATCAGGATGGCCGGACACGGGATTGAACCGTCATCCTCCTGAATGCGAGTCCAGTGTCTAACCACTGCGCCACCTCGCTCGGTGGAGAGCCTGTTACCAATCCATCTATCAAATGACGTTTGGAGGACACACAGCTGTCCAACAAGGCTACTGAACTCCATGTGTGACAGATAGTCCTGACGCAGCTTCACAACAAGCAGCAAGTGACAGTTACAACCTTCACTGAAACTCAACATCACCAGCAAAATGTACAACGCTCTACTGAAAATTTCTCTGAACAGTATGATATTGGCTCTTACACTGTATTCACTGAATGTGTGCCTAAAGAGAGAAGCACCAGATGATTATATCCAAAGGCTATAGGCTGGCTGATATGTAAGGTGGGTCCGCAGGTCTCTACAAGTGATACTCGAATTAAGTCATCTGGTTGCAACCAAATTGAAATTGAATTAAAGACAGCAGCTGCTGCTAATTATGTGGTTCAAAACGCTGTTTTCACAAATGTGGGTGTATAAGTACAGGGGGACCCAAAAGTCAGTTAACATTTAAAAATACACTAATTCACAAATTAATGTAGGGAGAGAGGTAAAACTTGACACACGTCTGAAATAACATGGGGTTTTACTGAAGCCAAAAACATGAGCAAACACCAGTCAACAGATAGCGCTGCACAGCAGCACGTCGGTGGCACTGCATGAAAAATCACCAATGTGACAGGTGAAAGGTATGCCTATATGTTACAGAATCATATCATCCATAGCCTGGCTGATAAACTTCTGCTGAAAGGTATAACTTCTGTGCAGGATAGTGCTCCACCCCATGTTACTACACATGTGAAAGATCTCTTGCACACATTGTTTGGTGAGGATCACGTACTGAGCCACCATTTTGGTCATCCTTGGCCTCCCAGTGACCCATGTGATTATTGGTTGTGGAGCTACCTGAAGTCACAAGTCTACCTCGATCATCTGACCTCTTTAGGGATGCTAAAAGACAACATTCAATTACATTTTCTTACCATACCTACTCATATGCAGTACAGTGCTGTTCACAATATTGTCCCTCGACTACAAATATTGCTGATGGCTGACATGTGGTGTCCCACAAGGATCCATCTTAGGGCCATTGCTTTTTCTTGTGTACATTAATGATCTCTCATCGGTTACACTGCCAGAAGCAGAGTTCGTTTTGTTTACAGATGACACAAGTATTGCAATAAATAGTATGTCAAGTGTAGTTCTAGAAAGATCTGCTAATGATATTTTCATGGATATTAATAAATGGTTTAAAGCCAACTCACTGACATTAAACTTCGATAAGACTCACTACCGTATTTACTCGAATCTAAGCCGCACTTCCGGTTTTTGTAATCCAAAAAACCGCCTGCGGCTTAGAATCGAGTGCAAAGTAAGTGGAAGTTCTGAAAAATGTTGGTAGGTGCCGCCACAACTAACTTCTGTGGTCGAATATATGTAGCGCTACACAGGCATGCTTTGCAGGCACAAAGATAAATACTGGAGCCAAAACCTCTGCGTCAGTAAAGAAATTAAAAAAAAAAAAGGTGGAAGAGGAGCTTTTTTTCTCAGCCCCGAGTTTCGACCGCTGCATTTTCATACATTATCCAACGACGTAAATAAAAATTCCGTATTGTTCATCTTCCAATGTAGCAGAATTTCAATGTACTACGAAAATCCGACTGGCAAGACTGTTTGGGATGTTTGTCAATACAGCCTACGCTACATTCTGAATTTTTTCCTACCTGTGACAAGAGATGGTTGCTAATAGGAACTTTTATGAATTGTGAATCACATGCAGTATTCTCTTCACCATAAGAATAATACGAATATAAACATTTTGCCATGTATTTTTTCGTGTTTGCTGCTAACTCATTTAAATCCTGTCTGCATAATAAACTACGAAACTAGAGTGAGACAACAGCAAATGCGGAAGAATATACATATCGTGTCATGTTTATATTCGTATTATTCTTATGCCTAATAGTGATAAAGTCAGAAATCAAGCACGGCAATTGACTAGATTTTTAAATCTAAGATGACTCTAATTTCTGTGCAGAGTGTAATGTACTAAAGAGGCGTCTGCAAAGATTTTCAAACGGAGAAAAATTTTCGCTAAAGTCTCGTTCAGAACATCTTCTCATACGCAGTCTATTATTTGGTTTTTGTTGATCATTATCAAAGAAAGCAGCAGTGGCCATTGTTTCGCTAATGAGACGATTCCTCTCTCTCTCTCCCTCTCCCTCTCTTTTTTTAATTGTAAGCGGCAGTAGTGCGCACAAAAGCAAGCCGTGCCGCGAGCGGCGACAGGCCATAAACACGCACTATCAGAATGCGACAAACAATGCACGACACAGTACACTAACGCATTTCCAGCTTAGAGTGACGTAAACACCTATAACAAAGAAAACGGCACTTATGAGATCAAAGATATATTAAAAAGGACCAACTTTGTTTCGATTTGAAGGTGCGGCCTAAAACTTTTCTCTCCCCTTGAATTTCGAGTCTCAAATTTCGGCTGCGGCTTAGATTCGGGAAATTTTTTTTTCCTTGACTTCGAGTCACATTTTTCAGGTGCGGCTTAGATTAGAGTGCGGCTTAGATTCGAGTAAATACGGTATATGCAATTCAGAACCTGTAAGAGGTTTCCACCCAGCATATGCATAAAATACGAAAAAGAGCAGATAGAAGAGGTTGACAGTCTTAAATTCCTGGGATTACAATTTGATAATAAATTCAGTTGGGAAGAGCACACCACAGAACTGCAGAAACGCCTTAACAAATCTGTATTTGCAATTCGAGTGTTAGCAGACATAGGTGACATAAAAATGAAAAAGCTTGCATACTTTGCCTACTTTCATTCCATAATGTCATATGGTATAATATTCTGGGGTAACTCTTCAAGTCAAACAAAAGTTTTCAGAGTCCAAAAGCGTGTAATACGTATTATTTGTGGAGTAAATTAACGGACGTCCTGTAGAAACCTCTTCAAAGAACTGGGTATACCAACTACTGCCTCTCAGTATATTTACTCATTAATGAAATTTGTCCTAAATAATATATCTCTTTTTCCAACAAACAGCTCAGTTCATACATACAATACCAGGAACAAAAATGATCTGCACAAAGACTTAAAAGCACTTACTTTAGTTCAAAAAGGGGTCCACTACTCAGGAACACTCATCTTCAATAATTTGCCAGTAAACATAAAAAATTTAGTTACAAATAAAGATCAGTTTAAAAGGAGCCTGAAAGAATTACTAGTGGCCAACTCCTTCTACTCCATTGACGAATTTTTTAATAGAGACAAATGATGTATTGTATATATTCATACTATTAGTATTGTTATTTCAGCTTAAAAAATAAATAAAGAAATAAATAAATTGACATGTTCCACATCCACGAGGATCTCCTCAGCACGGATCTATGGAACAAAAAACTAATCTAATCTAATCTTTGTCATACAGAACATACTCTTTGCTAAAAATCATTTGTTATGCTGATTTTTGTGCACTTTTTTGGTTTCAATAAAACCTGATGTCATTTCAAGCATGTGTGGCAGCAGAGACCACAAACCAAAAACTGAATCCACACCAAAGACCAAACACCAAAGCCAGGCCACAGCCAACTGTCCTATGCCCTGCCAGCTCAGCGGCCTCGGGAGACATAGCTTCCATAATCAGTGCTTCCGTGGGTCAACAAGATGGTTGTCAAGCACCATGTGACTGACCGTCTAACGGTTATGCCACACCAGGCCATTGACCCTGCTTGAGACATTCTGACGTGGCCTCAATACAGGGTTCTTCACAACTGTCAGCATGTGGAAATGGGATTTAAACCATAAGGACTAGCCCGTCAGCAAGTCATCACAGCTGAGCTATCTGATAATGCACAGCCTGTGTCAGTTGATACTGTACTTCTTCACTACCCTCACCAGGCTACGGACCAACAATCGCTGCCTGAATGTCCACCCCAGGCCCAGTGACATCACCTCGATGCCGGGTCACCACCCTGCAGTCATTAGCCACCATCCACCAGTGTGCTGTTGTAGCTGGGCCACCACTATCATCCATGGGGAACATCTGTGTCAACATGTCCATATCAGCATGCTGGGGTCTGAGGATCGTCTCTTGTGTATACCAATAAAGTTTTCTACCAACTGATTGGCTGCCTTCTTCGCTCACTCCATTGACCAACTCAAGTAGAGAATCATTTGGCCAGTCCTACCTGCTTCGTCACCATTGTTACACTATTGGTATCACAATCACTTCTGGAGCAGAAATGGTCGTCCACAGGAGCCTTGAAAAGAAGGAGGTCAGTAACAGTGGTGTTCAGTGTAAATTTTGAAGTGCTGGCAACAAGTGTTTTATTTTGGGCCTGTCTTGTTGTGTCTGTCCTTTTCTTTCTATTTTGGGCATACTATACGCATGTAGTGGTAGTGCTGAGCAAATTGGCTGTCACTGAGAAAGCAACAACTTGAGAGACAATTCAACATCTAAACAACATAGGTAAGATTAGAGCCGACAATGAAGTTCTGTGCAGAGAAATGAACCATTTGAAGGGTGAAAGTAGGAAAGAGTCATCTTCAGACATATCTTCACCTATCCTTGATGCTGGTATGGCCTCACTGGTGGCATCATTTTCTGGTAAACCTGGAGAAGATATTTTTGTATGCATGGATAGTTTGCGTATGTCCACAAAATGTAATGAACAACTGTTACGTTTAGCTCGCTTAAGACTGGTAGCAGATGCTACGACATTCGTGACATGTAATGAGAAACTGCGAGTTGCTTAGTCCTTCACAGACTTTCAGGAAGGGTTAATGGTTTGTTACAGGAAGAAGAATACCTCGTGGTACTATTGTGACCAACTTAAAGGTGTAACACAGAAGCAGGGAGAGTCAACAGGGAGTTTTGTGGACCACATCAGACAAATTTATGTCAATACATATGAATTAATGAATGATGACCATGCCAGTAAAGGCACTTTGCAGGAGGCAGAACAACAGGCACCTGATGCATTTTTCTGGGGCTTGCCATCTGAAATGTCATGGAAAGTACACATGGAGTTTCTGAGAACCATTGTCAAAACAGTGGCAACTGCAGTAGCTTTGACTGAAATTGATTCTGTAACTAGAGGAACATAGAAGTGCTCAGTGTTTAATGCAGAGATTGTTCGTTATAGGGGTGGTGCTCCGGGCCACATTAAATGTTTCTGTATGAAGCCACAATGTCAGAGATGCAAGCAAGTGGGATACTCTGTTCAAAAATGTCCACAGGCACTAAGACAGTGGACTCAGTGTAACATTCAAGCTCCTGCGCTGATCAGTACAGGCAGTGGTGGGACCACTGTGCAATGCTCCCAATAACTTCAACTATGAGACATTCTGGTGCAAAATCAATGCAGATATTTGTCTATTTGATTATATGAAGGGAAAGTCATGTAAGTTGTTGGATAGAGGATTATTGGTATCCATGACTAACCAGAGTATATTGAGTACAGGAATCTGAACCCATCATGCTGTAGGTAAAGTGGTGTGGGTGGTAAAAGTGTGAATTCTCTCAGTTCCGCATTATTGGATTTCCAAGTGAAAGGGAGAAACTTCTGAATATGTGTGGAAGTTAGCTGGATCTGGACTTCCTGAGTAAACATCGCACTAATGTTGATCTGCAGCAGTCAACAGCAGAACTGCTTAGGACACTATTCTGTCTCAGTTTTACAGTTAAAAGAACTGAAGCATTGCAAGGAAATCTCCAGACATCGGGTAAGCTGGTTAAACTGTGTAGACAGTCTCTCAGACTCAGTTCACAGGATACAATACTGAAAGGCACAGGAAGGCTGGTCTGGATGAACATAACTGCTCATCTGCTACTTAACACTGTGTGTGTGGTAGAACACTCACCAGAGAACGAAGTACTGGGTCGGGAGCAATGTTTTGTATGGCATAGTTTGCGATATGTGCAAGAGCTAGATGGTAGCCAAGTAGTTCACGTCAGTATAGATAATTTCGGTTCAAAGGAGCTATCAAAAGGAACTCTGATAGCTAAGTTAGAGGTTTCACAGGATGAATTAGAAAGGGATTTCAATACAGAATACCAGAATCTGGCACAGTCTGTCAATTTAACTGCAATGAGGGGAAAAGTGTTGCATCTGAAAGGATGTGAGAGAGTAGTATGCAGCTATTAGAAGGATATGAAGGCCTGTTTAACCTGCCTGGACCACTACCAGATAAACCTCTGGTGCAAATCAGAATTCCCACATGGAATAATACAAGAGAGTATTAGCCCCTGGTCAGTCCCAGTAGTAATTGTGCCCAACAAGTCCTCAGATGGGAAAAATGGTTATAGGTTCTGCTGCATCACCGATGCATACTCAGTGCATAATATCACAGAGACACTAGACAATCTGGGGCAATGTCATTATTTCACCACCTTAGATTTACACAGCAGCTATCACCAATTAGAAGTAGCACCAGAGGAGCGGCCTACAACAGCAGTTTTGCTCCCATTTGGACACTTTCATTATTGTCAGATGCCTGTAGGCCCGGAAAATGTGCAGGTCACTTTTCAACCCTCTCTAGACAGAGTTCTACAGCGCCTGAAAATAAAGCACTGCTTAATACATTTAGAATAGTACACTCGGACATCCACAGGCACTTGGTATATTAATGGTTGCATGCAACATGGATGATTCTTTGGTTAGAAACGTGTCACTTTGTATTGTAAGTCAGCTACCTAGGTCACATGTAGTAAGTACCAACACTTGGCTTGTGTAATCAGTAAAAAATTTTTCACTGCCTAGCACAGTAAAAGAAGTACAATCATATTCTGAGATTGTAAATTTCTATAGAAAATACATTCCAAAATTTGCAGAGGTAGCACAACCCTGTACATGCCTGCTGCAAAAAAAAGTGGAAAATTCAACTAGACTCCAGGTTGTCAGGAAGTATTCCAATTGTTACAGGAATTATTGACCAAGAATACAGTTCTCATTTTTCTAGACCATGAAATACAGCTTATCTTATCTTGTGATTCAAGCTACTATGCCCTTGGTTGTGTCCAGAGCTAAGGTCTGGATAGGAAGGAACACCCCCTACCCTGTGCATCCAGGCATGTAAACAAAGCAGAAAATAACTATTCAGCTACATAAAAGGAAATGCTAGGGCTATTTTTTGGTATCATGTATTTTTGTTGCTTTCTGTAAGGGAGGCATTTTAAGGTAACCAGAGATCATGCTGCTCTAAAATGGCTTGTGGGTTATAGGATCCAACCAGTAGGCTAACCTACTGGGCCTCAAAGCTTAGTGAATTCAATTTTGAGGTGGTGCATCTTCTTGGGAAGTCTCATGGTAATGCTGACAGATTAAGTCAAAGTATACACTATAGAATGCATCGGAATAAGCACAGAAGTGTAGCACAGAGCTCAGGCTATCAACCCTGATTGTCAGCAATATGCAAAACATGCGTAGTTCAGATCTGATGGCAGACTGCTTCACAAGTAAATATGAAGTGGTCACCATATAATTGCACCAGTCTGCTTACAGTATGAAATGTTGAGGCAAGCCCATGATTCCATCTCAGCTGGGCACAGTGGACGATGAGCAGTGGGTTGCCACTTGTGGACAATTGGTGGTGGCCACAGAGGAACAAATATGTTTACCACTACTTAAAGAACAGCATCCCTTGCACTCAAAGAGATGAGTTGTCATCAGTGAATACCACTACAAAGACTGCCTGAGGCAGAGAAACATTTTCAATCAATTGGCCTTGATGTTCTCAGCCATTTTGCCCAAACACCAGAGGGAAAACGTTATTTACTAGCCATAATTGACCATTTTTGATGTTATTTGGCCATGATTGCTGTACCAAACCAATAAGTAATCCAGTGCCTCACACTTACAATAATCACTGGCTACTGAAATTTGGCACACCAGAAGCAATAACAACAGACTAAGGCATGAACTTTATGTTTAGATTGTTTAAGCAGCCATGTCGGCTACTGCTTATTAAGAAGTTACGAACTAGTGCCCGCAAATTAATGGCAGAACAAAGAGAATGCATAGGACATATGCTAAGTTATTACATAAATAGTAGCTACGATAATTGGGACACCCTATTACAATACATTGTGAGTGCACACAATTCAAAAATCCAGTAAAGCATAGGTCTCTACCCTACAAGGTTGTTTTTGGTCAGAAAATGCCCTCACCTTTTGAATTATGTCAACCAACTCCAGAGGAAGATGTATCCTCTATTCAAAATAACATTCACAATAAAAAAGCAAAATTACCTAATTATCACAAAATTACCTAATTATCACACTGGGCGGTGGGTTATGTCATCTAACACACGTATTCTGAAGAATAATTTAATTGGATGGACAAAAAATCTACTCACTAAGCGGCAGCAGAACACACACATAAAAGAAGGTTGTAATTAGGCACACTTTCAGAGCCTGTGGCTCCTTCTTCAGGCAGAAGGGTTGTAGGGAAAGGAAGTCCTTTTGCTTCACCCCTCTTCCTTCCCCTCTGACCCTTCTGCCTGAAGGAGGAGTCACTGGTTCCAAAACCTTGCCTAATTACAACCTTCTTTTAGTGCGTGTTCTGCCACCGCTTGGTGAGTAGATTCTTTATCTACCCACTTAAATTAATCTGTCAAAAATTGATTGTTTTCATTGTTATATTGGCCCATGTTCTGAAGAGGAATATGAACTAGTTCCAAAGTACCATGAAACCCAAAAGGTAGTCAAAACAACATTCCCAGTTAATGTTAAAATACAACTCCCCACCCAAACTACAGTTGCCCATATGAGCAGAATCCACCTATTTCAAAGTGAACTGGAAACACCGCCTCAACTGCCAACATCTTCTTCGAAAGGGGGAAGGGAATACAACTATTAATAGAACATCAACATGTATAATTCAAATCAACTGTTATGTTTGATACGTAGTTGATATAGAAGAAAATAAGTGTGAATGAGCCAGTACGGAAGATAATTAATAACAGGTGTTTTAACAAATTATTTAGGAACAAAGGAGATGACTCACCTAAAGGCAGAAGCACTGCATCATCTACAGATACATACAAAAAAGGTACAGACCTTTACTTTGCTAGCTGTTGTTATTGTTGTTGTGGTATTCATTCCTGGGACTGGTTTGATACAGCTCTCCATGCTACTCTATCCTGTGCAAGCTTCTTCATCTCCCAGTACCTACTGCAACCTACATCCTTCAGAATCTGCTTAGTGTATTTATCTCTTGGTCTCCGTCTATGATTTTTACCCTCCACGCTGCTCTCCAATGCTAAATTTGTGATCCCTTGAGGCCTCAGAACAAGTCCTACCAATCGGTCCCTTCTTCTTGTCAAGTTGTGCCACAAACTCTTCTTCTCCCCAATTCTATTCAATACCTCCTCATTAGTTATGTGAGCTACCCATCTAATCTTCAGCATTCTTCTGTAGCACCACATTTCGGAAGCTTCTATTCTCTTCTTGTCGAAACTATTTATCGCCCATGTTTCACTTCCATACATGGGTAGCCATACAAATACTTTCAGAAACGACTTCCTGACACTTAAATCTATACTCGATGTTAACAAATTTCTGTCCTTCAGAAACGCTTTCCTTGCCATTGCCAGTCTACATTTTATATCCTCTCTACTTTGACCATCATCAGTTATTTTGCTCCCCAAATTCCAAAACTCCTTTACTACTTTAAGTGTCTCATTTCCTAATCTAATTCCCTCAGCATCACCCGACTTAATTCGACTACATTCCATTATCCTTGTTTTGCTATTGTTCATGTTTCATCTTATATCCTCCTTTCAAGACACTATCTATTCTGTTCAACTGCTCTTCCAAGTCCTTTGCTGTCTCTGACAGAATTACAATGTCATCGGCAAACCTCAAAGTTTTTATTTCTTCTCCATGGATTTTAATACCTACTCCAAATTTATCTTTTGTTTCCTTCACTGCTTGCTCAATATAGAGATTGAATAACATCAGGGAGAGGCTGCAACCCTGTCTCACTCCCTTCCCAACCATTGCTTCCCTTTGACGTCCCTCGACTCTTATAACTGCCATCTGGTTTCTGTACAAATTGTAAATAGCCTTTCGCTCCCTGTATTTTACCCCTGCCACCTTCAGAATTTGAAAGAGACTATTCCAGTCAACATTGTCAAAAGCTTTCTCTAAGTCTACAAATGTTAGAAACGTAGGTTTGCCTTTCCTTAATCTTTCTTCTAAGATAAGTTGTAGGGTCAGTATTGCCTCACATGTTCCAACTATTTCTACAGAATCCAAACTGATCTTCCCCGAGGTCGGCTTCAACAAGTTTTTCCATTTGTCTGTAAACAATTCGTGTTAGTATTTTGCAGCTGTGACTTATTAAACTGATAGTTCGGTAATTTTCACATCTGTCAACACCTGCTTTCTTTGGGATTGGAATTATTATATTCTTCTTGAAGTCTGAAGGAATTTCGCCTGTCTCATACATCTTGCTCACCAGATGGTAGAGTTTTGTCAGGACTGGCTCTCCCAAGGCTGTCAGTAGTTCTAATGGAATGTTGTCAACTCCTGGGGCCTTGTTTCGACTTAGGCCTTTCAGTGCTCTGTTAAACTCTTCACGTAGTATCGTATCTCCCATTTCATCTTCATCTACATCCTCTTCCATTTCTATAATATTGTCCTCAAGTACATTGCCCTTGTATAGACCCTGTATATACTCCTTCCACCTTTCTACTTTCCCTTCTTTGCTTACAACTGGGTTTCCATCTCAGCTCTTGATATTCATACAAGTGGCTCTCTTTTCTCCAAAAGTCTCGTTAATTTTCCTGTAGGCAGTATCTATCTTACCCGTAGTGAGATAAGGCTCTACATCATTACATTTGTCCTCTAGCCATCCCTGCTTAGCCATTTTGCACTTCCTGCCGATCTCATTTTTGAGACGTTTGTATTCCTTTTTGCCTGTTTCATTTACTGCATTTTTATATTTTCTCCTTTCGTCAATTAAATTCAATATTTCTTCTGTTACCTAAGGATTTCTACTAGCCCTCGACTTTTTACCTACTTGATCCTCTACTGCCTTCACTACTTCATCCCTGAGAGCTACCCATTCTTCTATTCCAGTCACCCATGACTATTAAATTTTCGTCTACCTTCACTACCTGAATAATTTTTTTATCTCATCATACATTTCATCAATTTCTTCATCATCTGCAGAGATGGTTGGTATGTAAACTTGTACTACTGTAGTAGGCATGGGCTTCGTGTCTATCTTGGCCACAATAATTTCTTCACTTTGCTGTTTGTAGTAGCTTACCCGCACTCCTATTTTTTTTATTCATTATTAAACCTACTCCTGCCTTACCCCTATTTAACTTTGTATTTATAGCCCTGTATTCACCTGACCAAAAGTTTTGTTCCTCCTGCCACCGAACTTCACTAATTCCCATCTAACTTTAACCTATCCATTTCCCTTTTCAACTTTTCTAACCTACCTGCCCGATTAAGGGATCTGACATTCCACACTCCGATCCGTAGAACACCAGTTTTCTTTCTCTTGATAACGATGTCCTCTTGAGTAGTCCTCGCCCAGAGATCCGAATGGGGGACTATTTTACCTCCGGAATAACTTACTCAAGAGGACGCTATCATTATTTAAACATACAGTAAAGCTGAATGGCCTCGGGAAAAATTACGGCTGTAGTTCCCCCTTGCTTTCAGCCGTTCGCAGTACCAGCACAGCAAGGCTGTTTTGGTTGGTGTTACAAGGCCAGATCAGTCAATCATCCAGACTGTTGCCCCTGCAACTACTGAAAAGGCTGCTGCCCCTCTTCAGGCATCACACGTTTGTCTGGCCTCTCAACAGATACCCCTCCGTTAGGGTTGCACCTACGATACAGCCATCTGTATCGCTGAGGCATGCAAGCCTCCCCACCAACAGCACGGTCCATGGTTCATGGGGGAGGGGATTTTGCTAGCTATCGGCATGGAATTCCTTTCTCAAGCTGAACAACACACACACACACACACACACACACACACACACACACACACACACACACACACCTCTACCTGTTCCCTATATTGTGTTAATTCAACTGCCAGCTCTTTCCTGGCCCATGGGAGTGTACTGGGGTGAAGTAAAGGTGCAGTGGGGGTGGGCTGAGGGATTGCGTGGCAGGGGGCAGGGAGGGGGTTGGGAGGAAGCATCTAGCAGCTCATGGGAGAGTGAGAAGCCACCCGTGGGCTAGCTAGGCACGCAGGTAGAGGGAGCACATGGCAGGCAGCTGAGCACTCAGTTTCACAGACTGGGACGTGAGATGGCAGCACACAGCTAGCTGACACTTATTGGGCAGGGGTAATGGGAAAGGGGTGATGTACACACGTACACACACACACACACACACACACACACACACACACTATTCTATTTGGTAGGAGGTGGGGGACAGCGAGTTACCTTAGGTTTAGGCCAGGGAGGTTATGAGAGTGAAGGATGTGCTGCAAGGATAGCTGTCATCTGCGCAGCTCAGAAAAGCTGGTGTGATGGGGAGGATCCTAATGGCATGCTTTGTGAAGTAGCCACTGAAATTGCACATGTTGCCCTCAGCTGCATATTGTGCCACTGGGTGGTCCACCTTGTTTTGGCAACAGTTTGGCAGTGGCCATTCATTCTGGTTGACAGCTGGTTGGTTGTCATACCAATGAAAAACACTGTGCAGTGATTGCAGCAGAGCTGGTATATAACATGGCTGCTTTAACAGATGACCCAGTCTCTGTTGGAGTATGATAAGCCTGTGACAGGACTGCTGTTGAAGGTGCTGGGTGGGTGGATAGGTTAGGTCTTGCATCTGGGTCTTCCACAAGGATATGATACCTGTGGCAGGGGATTTGGGGTGAGAGTGGCATAGGGATGGTCTAGGATGTTGTGGAGGCTAGGTGGGCAGCGGAACAGCACTTTGGGAGGGGATGGAAGTATCTTGTGTAGGATGTCCCTCATTTCAGGGCATTATGATAGGTAATCAAAGCCCTGCAGAATGATGTGGTTGCCGGCCGGAGTGGCCAAGCGGTTCTAGGCGCCACAATCTGGAACCGCGTGACCGCTACGGTCGCAGGTTCGAATCCTGCCTTGGGCATGGATGTGTATGATGTCCTTAGGTTAGTTTGGTTTAAGTAGTTCTAAGTTCTAGGGGACTGATGACCACAGAAGTTAAGTCCCACAGTGCTCTGAGCCAATGATGTGGTTCTGTCATTCCCGTCTAGTGTGGTATTGGGTGACAAGGGGGCACTTCTTTGCGGTTGGTTATGTGAGGATCTGATGTGTATGGGGATATGGCATGGGAGATCTGTTTGTGTATTAGGTCTGTGGGGTATTGGCTGTCTGCAAAGGCCTTTGTAAGGCCTTCAGCATACTGGGCAAGGGAGTTCTCGTTACTACAGATGCATCTGCCATGGGTGGCCAGGTTGTGTGGGAGGGATCTTTGGTGTGGAAGGGGCGGCAGCTGTCAAAGTGCAGGTACTGATGGCAATTGGTGGGTCTGATGTGGACTGAAGTGTGGATGGAGTCATCTGGGAGGACGAGATCGACATGTGTGTGCTTGGGTCTCAGGATCACCTCCTGTTGACTTTAGTCAGATGTGCTGAACCTTGTCTGTTCGTATTCATTAATAAAGTGTTTTATCAACTGACTGACTGCCTTCTTCGCCCTCTCCATTGGTAGCCTCCAACAGAGAGCCATCCACCCACTCCTGCCCTGCAGTACACCCCATTAAAAAACACTGGGCTCACTGCTCTGGGCTCTATGCCATTAAAGAGTGAGAAAAACAAACACCTCCCTTTTGTGTCCATCCCCCTAGGAGGGCATGCAGCTAATTTTAGAGAAATTAACCAGTGCTTGACAGTAGAAGGTATAGCACACAAGCAAGCAGCATCACAAGTAAATTTCGTAACATATGCAGATATAGTCATGGGCAACTTGGCACACTCCTAGACATTTATACACTCTCAGCCTAGTAGAAAATGGTTCAAATGGCTCTGAGCACTATGGGACTCAACTTCTGAGGTCATTAGTCCTCTAGAACTTAGATCTAGTAAAACCTAACTAACCTAAGGACATTACACACATCCATGCCCGAGGCAGGATTCGAACCTGCGACCGTAGCGGTCTCACGGTTCCAGACGGCAGTGCCTAGAACCGCACGGCCACTTCGGCCGGCTCAGCCTAGTAGAGCTAGTTGCCTGATACATTCAAAAACCACAAAACCACTAAATGAAAGGAACAATTCTTCAAATCAGATACTTCAGCAGACACTACATGTTTTAGAAATGCCGGCTACATATATCCATAAAAGGCACCACATTTTTAGCCGTTTAAGAGGCAATAATGAAGCAAAGCCGCTTCAACAGACTCCGTGTGTTTTACCAATGTCGACTACACATACCAGTGAAAGGTATCACATTTTTAACAACTCAAGAGGCAATAATGAAGCAAACAGGTCACAGGTGGAGACAGTAGTGACGCAACAGAGACCTGCAAAGGAAGGGGTACATTCAGTACCCGATAAGCTTAAGGATGCAAAACAGTGTTCACACAAAGCCAAATGGAAACAATCCATACCCATTGTAGCCCTACGGACTACAGGGGAGCCTAACTGTTCAGAATGGATTAACTGAAGCAATTTATAATATAGTGGCAAATGTACTAAGGCAGATAATGGAGAGCCCAAAAGTAGGACTGAAAAACTGTAATGAAAAAGAATTCATTGCAGAATTGCTACCGAGTCTTGGCCTCAACAATGGCAGCATGTGTTAAGAATATAATGCACTGGAATGCTCTTTCCATTGAAAGTAACAAACACAGCCGCCTACAATTTTTACGTTCCAACTAGATATCAATACATGCCTTATCTGAAATATAACTGCTGCTGAATGAACCATTTCTGTATCATAGCTTTAATGTAATTCGAGCTGACAGAGGCAATGGATATGAGGGGAGAGCACTTCTCGTAAGTAATGGAATCTTGTATAAAATCTAAGAAGATAATCGACAAGAGATACCACTTCAAGCTGCTGCAGCTACATTATATACAAAAGAGAATAAAATAAATGTAATATTGGTTTATAGATTGTTAAGGGAGACCATAACAAAACAACAACGACGAGTGTGGTGTTTAATTCGGTGATCCATCTTACGATAATATTAGGTGATTTTAATGCTCATCACCCTGCTTGAGGTTCAGATCAAGAAAATGGTGTCAGTAAGTTGATAGTGGAGATTGTTGACAAAGATGACTTACTTGTTTTAAATGACAGTTCCCTGCTGAGGATAACTGAGATCTACAGATATGTGCTTGGTATCACGAAGTTTAACATTATAGACTTCACATGAGAGGGACTCTGAGAACCTCTTGGCTTTGAGCATCTACCCACCATTCTCAAATGTGGCATGGTGTCATATGGGCAGCCTACACGTGGAACATTCAGGAAGCAGACTGGTAAACTACTACACTTGTGAATTCTATTGCTTGTCTTGAAGAAGCTGCAACAGTACCCATCCACAAAATAAACATTTGTCCCAAAATTTAAAACATCACCAATATGTTGGGATTAGGAATACAATAATCCATTGCTGGAACAGAGAGCACTACAACTGCACAAAAGGCATGCTTGCAAAGAAAATTACATAAACTTCAATATACTGCTGGTGAAAGTAAAGTGATTGTTCAAAAATAAGAGGAAATCTGTATGGATAAACGTAACAATGACATATCCAGCTCAAACATCTGCTAACTAATTAAGCATATACTTGAAGTGCGTAATAACAATAGTGCAACACATCCGAACAAATTAGTGGATGACTTCCTTTAATATTTGGCACCAGATCCAGTTGAACAACTCATTGATGAGGAAGGAGACTGTTTCCTGAATGAATGCATTATAGTTGTGAAACTCAATGAGCCCTGTTGCTTGTCAGAAACAGTGCCCCAGGGCATGAAAATATACATTATTGTATCGTCTCTTCTTCAACACGGAAAGGGAGGAACCATGTTTGCAGTATTTTTAATAATCTTTGGAACTAAAGAACTGATATCCCTGAATGGAAGACATCACGAAGAGACTAATAGGTGAACATGGAAAGCCACCTAATGAAGCAAACTTGAATAGGCCAATAACGCTCTTGTGCTGTGTACAGAAAGTGCTGTGAAGGATTTTGAAACACAAGACTTGAGTGGTGGTATGAGCACCACAACCTGTTTCCCAAACCAAATTTTGGTTCTCAGAAATGAGACTGACCACATGAAACACTAATAAAATTAGTAACCACTATCCAATAACTCTTGCTCTCTATTTTCTATTCATTGCCACAAACTGAAGTGCTTAAATATTGATGAGTCACAGTCATCACCATAACTTCCTACACCAAGATACACAAATTTATATTTGGTATCTGCTACCACCATTAGAACTAAGGAATTATATTCTTTATAGTTAAAATACATTAACCCTGTGTTACTCGGGTGACAAGAGCGATATGTTTCCCACTGATGGCTCTGATGCAATGTGGGAAATTAGCTGTAGTTTCAAATCCAGAAACTATTGAGCTCCACATCTCTAGCACTGGCACTGGAATGCAATTCTCACACATTACGGATCAGATTGCTCTACATATATCTTGTCTTATTCTGCTTGCCATGAAATTCCAATTCCATAATTGTAGTGTAGATTAGTAAAAGTATAACCATTTGCAATATACCTGGAAAAGAAAAATTATATGCAAAATTTTGAAATTTAACCTACAGTTACAAATATCCCTTAATTATTGTTTTCTTTCAGTTAAAGCAGTAATAAGGAGAGGCCAAACCTTTAGATTCATTTTTGAAGTACAAGGAGGAGGTCAAGATCAACTAGACAAGCGCTCGAAAGTGTTAAAATTGAAGTAATATATGTATTTTGATCAACTGCAGCTCTTAACTGAAATCTATAGTGGACGAGAGACTGTTGATACTATGGAGCAGAGCAATAAACAAAAAAATGAAGGGAAAGAAGGCATGGAGGTGCAACTGCAAGCTTCTGCTCATACTTTGGGTCATTGTACTCTAAAAATATACCACGAGTTAAGAAATATAAGAAATCACAAGAGGATGAACTGAGAATTTTGAAAAGCAGTAGAAGGAGAGAACTCTTGTTGTAAAATGGCTTTCTTAGAAAGTTTCATGCCTCATCTGCAAAACTTTGATGAGGAGGAATTCTTACAATTTCAAATTGAAGTTTTGAATGTCGTAGAAAATATCAAAGAAAAAAAAAAAAAAAAAAAAGACAGCAGTGTACCCTAATCCACTTCACTTTCCTGACCCTCAATTCTCCAGTTATAATCAATTGCATTTTCAGCAATCTCCAACCACAACTCAATTTCAGTCCAATAATTTCTCAACAGCCTTAATCAACCTCCTTTTTACCAGAAACAATTCAACATGCAAGGCCAAATTCTTAAACGTACACCTAACTGCCCATACCTCACCAATCTCAGCAGTTTACAACTCGTAATAACCAAGTACCGTTACTTCAACAAATGCCTAGAGCTAAATAATCTCACCCACCTACAATTGGAAGGAATCAAGACCAACAGTCCCCAGTACCACATTATTTCAGAGACTTCACATCTCAAGAAAGTGAGGAGAACAGCCTTTCTGTAACTTCAGTGGCATCCTCAATTGCTGACAGTATTGATCTTGGTACAAGAAAGTAACTATGTTTTAGTTCATTACAAAAAATTATATGTTTTTTGCTTTCTGTATATTTCATTTTGCAATGTTGTATTGTTCAGTATAGGCATACTGAGATCATCTTCTAAGAATGTGGCACTCTGCATAGAGGAGGACCAGGTGAAGCAGATGGGAGAGAAGGTGTTGAGATTATGAAGGAATAAAGATAGGGTGTTTTGGCCCTGAGTCCCTGTGATAGCAGCCATGTCAATGGCTGCTTCACCACCCAGATCATCTGGATCCGCCCCCCTCCACCATCAACTTTTTTAAACTGTGCAGGTGGGAGTTATCCTTACAATACATTCTCTGCTCCCGTAATTATCCCAGCCTCAACCTACAGTAAAATACTGTCCCCACACCCTCCACCCAACAATTTCCACTCCCTCTGCCCTATCACTTCCTCCCCATTCCCGTCTCCCACACACTTTGTTTGCTGCCCTCTGCCAGTGTACCCACCTATCTTTCCCCGCTCCTGCCCTTTTTCGCTCATTTTTTCATACCTCCCTACCCCAAAACCTCCTGACGCTGCACCTTTTGGCATTCTAGTCACTTCAAACTCTGCCTGACAGTGTTCGTCTCTCCTCCTATCCGTACATTATTATCCCTTTCCCTTTCCCAACCCCTCGATATAGCTGCTTGCGTACCACGTGATAGTTGCTTTCCAGCCTGAGTTGCTGGAGTTGGCAGTCATGCGTGCATGAATGCTGTAAGATTCTCTTTGGTGATAAAGGCTGTGGCCGAAAGCATTATGTAAGTGCCTTTCAAATGTACCTGTCTGCAACTTAATATGTACTTTTTTTTATGGTAAGTAGCAATCCATCTTTTCCTGCACAGTTGACATTCTTACCTGGAGTTTCCACTGTTTGATTTTGCCAAAGAGCATTTCTTCCACCCTACAACCCTATGGTGTTTCCCTTGTTACTCTTCTCTATAGCATCACTCTTCTCAGTGTCGATTCTTTCTCTTCTTCCCTGCCTTTATTCGCCATCTTATAAACTGCATCTACTTCTGAGTCACGCTGTATCAATGATCATCCATGAACAACATGAGCTTCACGACTGCACAGATTGTTGATGCAGCATCTGATGCCCCAGATTCTTTCCTCCAATAGTTATATTTACTCCAACTGATCAAATTTCATCCCTCATTCTGATGTACTTTAGCGTTTCATTTTCCAAACTGCCCATGCCACATGAACTTGTGATTCTTGTATTCCCCCATCCACCTCTCTTCCCTTATCAGAACACACATACTCCCACACCTCATCATAACTTTCGTCCTATGCTTCTGTACATTTTTATCACATTTGTGTGTATTTTTGCATTATTTCAAGCATTTTTTGCACATTTTTAAGTATTTGTGCATATTTTTGAATAGCCATGCATATTTTTGCCTGTCTGTGTGTGAATGTCTTTATGTATTTTTTACCTGTCTTTTCTCTTATCCAGCTCCTCTTACAACCCACTTTCTCTACACCATTCTTGCCACAATGGACCACAGTTCCATCTTTCCACACTAGTTCAGAAAAGTGCCCCTTTTCCTGGTTGAAACCCAGTCCTACATCCTATTTCTCAAAGGCTGCCGAAATCAAGGAATTCCCCTAAATAGCCTAACCATTCCTTTCTCTGTATCCCATCCCTTCTTTCACAAAGACGTTCACCTTTCCAGATTCCACCAATCCTTGGCCCTCACAAATCCGGTAATGCCTCTCCATGGCACAGTCATCCCAGAACTGCCTCTGCTCTCTCTGCAATATACTACTACTGTTCAATCCCTACTTGATACATCACATCTCTGAAATGGAATTCCTTGCTCTCCAGCACCTGGAGGAGCATTCCAGACACCACCTCCAATAATTATCCAACCTGTTGACATCCTCTTGCCATCTGGGCGCACCACTATCCTACCCACAGTATTCCTCCTTGTTCACCCCTCATAGCACCTAAGCATCGTCAACTTGCCACATTCCCCAAAACTCCCTATGAACTCTCCACCACATCCAGAGTCAAAACATTTCTGTAATACTATTGTTAACCCTTCCACCAAAACCATCAGCTCCACAGAGGTTTCAGACCTATCCAAAGGACACACCTTTAGCCCTACACCAAAATTTAACCATGCTGGATTTGTCAAAGACCTACTCTCTTTCTCCCAATCCCTGCAATGGAAACATTACTTTGCTGCCAATCCCTTGAACCAAATCCCACCTACTTCCAAAACTGAACCCTGCCTCTTCCAGTTCATACACCATCCAACCATGATCCTCACCCCCTCTTACCTATAACCTGCTGGTCACCTTCCAGGAATCCCTTACCTCCAACTTAGCTTCACCATCCTTCCCCAGGACCCTTCCTTAGAACATCAACCTTCCAGCAGAATCCTGGCCTAATCATCCTACCTGCAAACAGTTCGACTGTTGTTATGAATTGCAGTGGCTTTCTGGCAGACGACCTCCACCTATTATCAGACTCCTCCCTCTATAAACTCTGCCAGAGTTATCCCATCCCAGAAGTCCAATGCAACCTCCAATCCCTACTTAAAGCCTTAGGCCCTTTGTAGAACATCTCCCCTGAACCAATTTCTCTTCTCACCCCTATGACACCCCACACACCCACCTTCCACATGCTCACTGACATCCACAAAGCCAACAATCACAGATGGTTACTACGTACCCAGTGAAATAATTTTGGGCCTCACTGACCTACATCAGCAACCAATTGTCTGTAATCTAGTCTCCTACGTCAAAGACACCAACCACTTCCTTCATAAATTCTCCACCATCCCCACCACTTTACCTCTTCGATCCCTAATCGTCATTGTTGATGCCACCTTCCTATTCACCAACATCCCTGATGCTCATGTCTTGCCGCTATTGAACACTATCTCCCCCAACGTCCTTCAGACTCCAACCCCACTATCCCATTCCTTGTGCACCTTATTAACTTCCTCCTGACTCACATCTACTTCTCCTTTGAAGAGAAGGTATACAAACAAATCTGTAGCACAGTCATGGGGACCTGCATGGCACACTCCTATGCCAACTTGTTTGTAAGCCATCTAAAGGAGATCCTCCTAGCCTCCCAAAATGCCGAACCCCTGGTCTGGTTCAGGTTCATTGATGATGTCTTTCACAATCTGAACTCACAGCTAAGACACCCTATCTTAGTTCCTTCACAACCTCATTACCTTCTCTCCCGCTTCACCTGTTCCTCCTCAACTACGCGTGCCACATTCTAGATGTTGACCTCTTCTCCTCTGATGGCCCCATCCACATCTCTGTCCACATTAAACCCACCAACCAACAACAGTAACTGGACTGCAACAGTTGTCACCCCTTTCAAACCACAAAATTCCTCCCATACAGTCTGGTCAACTGGGGACAGCATATCTGCAGTGACCAGAACTCCCTTGCTCAGTATGCTGAGGGTTTCACCAAGGCCTTCACAGACAGACAGACAAGCAGACAGACAGACGGACACTATCCCCCAGACCTAGTCTGCAAACAAACCTCTATGCCCCTTCCCCTCCCACCAACCCAAGAACCAGATACGAAGGAGTGTCTTTGTCACTGAGTACCACCCTGGACTGGAACAACTGAACCACATCCTTTGCCAAGGCTTTGAATAACTATCATCATGCCCTGAAATGAGGGCTATCCTATCCGAGATCCTTGCCACCCATCCTAAAGTGGTGTTCCGCTGCCTACCCAACCTCCACAACATTCTAGTCATCACCATGCCACTTCCAATCTCAATCCCTTGCCACAAGGATATCATCTCTGTAGAAGACCAAGGTACAACACTGGCCCAAACCAACCACCTAGCACTTTCTATTGCAGTCATGTCACAGGTTTATGCTTCCACATCATGTGCTGGGCCACCTGTGAAAGCAGTCATGTCATTTACCAGCTCTGCTGCAATCACTGCACAGCTTTTTATATTGGTATGACTACCAACCAGGTGTCCACCAGGATGAACGGCCACCTCCATACTGCGGCCAAGAGCAAAACAGACCACCCTGTGGCACAACATGCAGCTGAACATAATACGCTTGATTTCAATGGCTGCTTCACTACCTGAGCCATCTGGATCCTCCCTGCACCACCAGCTTTACTTAACTGTGCTGATGGCAGTTATCCTTACAACACATTCTCCTCTCTCATAATCATCATGGCCTCAATCTATGGTAAGATACTGTCCCCACATCCTCAAACCGACAGTTTCCACTCGCTCTGTTCTATCATCTCCTTCCCATTCACATCTCCCACACACTCTGTTTGTCGCCCTCTGCCAATGCTTCCACCCATCTATGCCCATTCATCTCTTCTTTTGCTCCTTTTTTTTCTCCGCCTCCCTGCCCCACAACCTCCTGATGCTGCACCTGTTGGCATTCTGGTCGCTGCACACTCCAGAGACAAAATTTGCCCCTCCCCACACCCATACACTACTATCTCTTCCCCTTCTCAGCCCCCTGCAGATTGCTGTTTGCATCCCATGTGATAGTTACACTCTGGCCCAAGCTGCCAGAGTTGGCGGTCATGTGTGCATTATGTGTGCTTGCTTGTGTGTATGAATGGTTTGTGCTTCTCTTTTGCTGATGAAGGCTGTGGCCGAAAGCTTTATGTAAGTGTCTTTTTGCCTGCAACTTAACATGTCTTCCTTATGGGAAGTAGCAATCCTTCATTTTCTAAATTATTGTTATTTCTACCTGGAGTTTCCACCGTTCGATTTGGGTGTAACAATTGGTAGAGATATGACATGAACGACCACATAGGCTCAGTTATAGGTATAGCTGGTGGCAGTCTTCTGTTCATGGTATAATGTTATGGAAATGCAATCAGTCTGTAAATGAAACTGCTTACAGAACACTCATGCAAACCATCCTGCAATACAGTTCACATGTCTGACAAGTACTAAACAGGACTAACGGGGGATACTGATACAGAGATGTATGATGGTCATAGGTTTGTTTGCAAGGGAGAGAGGGACACGGAGATGTTGCAGAAAGTAAACTGGTAGATAACTGAAGAAAGATGCAAACCATCCTGAAAAAGCATACTTGTGCAGTTTCAAGAATCAGCTTTAAATGATGAATCTATGAGTTTACTACAGCACCCTATGTATCACCGCCATTGGAGACTTAAGGACAAGATTAGATTAATTACAGTGTGTACTGTACAGGTGCAGGGAAAGACAAAAAGAGTGGACATTGGGGTGCAAGGGGCATGCCTAGGGAAGGAGAGTATTGCACCAGTTACTTGGAGAAGCCACCACAGCTAAATTACCGCAGATTGAAATCTGGAGTGCTAGAAACTTGAAGGAAGGATGCTTGTTGTCAGACTACAGGATGAGGACAGAGAAAGTGACTGCCTCTGTGACCACAACCCCCAGAACCTCACATGATCATCTTCCCACACTCCCCATTGGCCACTGTACGCAATGCTTGTAAACCATGCTTCACCAGCAAAGTCTAACTGTTATGAACTACTCTTTGTCTGCAACATACACTGGTTTCAGTGCACAAGTCATGAGAGCAGTTCCGTTGGTTGGTCGGTTGGTTTGGGGAGGGGACCAATCAGTGAGGTCACCAGTCCCATCAGATTAGGGGAGGATTGGGAAGGAAGTCAGCCGTGCCCTTTCAAAGGAACCATCATGACATTTGCCTGAAGCAATTTAGGGAAATCACAGAAAACATAAATCAGGATGGCCAGACGTGTGTTTGAACCATCATCCTCCCAGATCAAAGTAAAGTGTGCTAACAACTGTGCCACCTTGCTCGGTGGTGGTTCCATGAACAGATGACAACTCCGAGTGTGACAAAATGAAAATTTAGTAACTCAAAACCACTAGCGAAAAGCTCCTGAATTTCTCGAAACACGTGACTGCCCGCATGGCACCAACATTTAAACACTCATTATTCCTGTGCTCCATATGTAAATGTCTGCAGCTCGTGGTCTTGCGGTAGCATTCTTGCTTCCAGTGCATGGGGTCCCGGGTTCGATTCCCGGTGGGGTCAGGGATTTTCCCTGCCTCGAGATGACTGGGTGTTGTTGTGTTGTCTTCATCATCATCATCATTCATCCCATTACGGTCGGAGGAAGGCAATGGCAAACCACCTCCACTATGACCTTGCCTAGTCAGAGGTGTGGGTCTCCTGCATCGTTCCCTATGCTCCTCGGAGTATGGGACCTCACCATCATCCATACGTAAGTGGAATGAGATGATGTCCTAATAACTGGTACAATGAGTGTGGAGGAGAACAAATTGTGGAACTGTGGCAGTGCCCTCTTTGTCCTTTTACCTGTTCAGTGTAGGACCTTACTTCTGCAATTGATAGTAGGCTACCCTAGATGTGGTTCATTTTATACAAATGTCATACAATTTGCACATTTGGCCAATGATAAATCTAAATGTTGTGTTTTATTTTATTTTTTTTTTTTATATGTATGTAGCTCTGTGTACTGTAAAGGTGGGATTCTGACACAAGTAAATTGGTACAATCTGAAGGAGGCCTACCTATTGCCATGCACATCACATTCGTATGCAAAGTATGTATGTTAGCAGACATCAGTGTAGAAGTACCAGTGCACATCTCAGGCATCAAACCCCATGGGGTCAGCAGGGTGGTCTGTCATACTGGCATGACTGACCTCTGTCTTAGTTACGGTGGGTAATTTGATTTGAGCACAAGGCAGTACTGAGAAAGGTTCATCCAAAATGGTTAATTGTAGCCACTGCTACTGCACACTAAACTGTTACCTTTGAACCTAACCTGAATCTCAGGCTAGTTACAGTTTGGTACGTAACCACAACCAAAATTTCAAAAAATTATATAGATCCAAAACAAATATTGTAAGTGTTCTGTCTGTGTAATTATGACATTACATTACACATCTTTTTGTCTCAGGTCTAAGCTGACACCGAGCGAGGTTGTGCTGTGGCTCGCACACTGGACTTGCATTCGGGAGGACGACGGCTGAATGCCATGTCCGGCCATCCTGATTTAGGTTTTCTGTGATTTCCTTAAATCGCTCCAGACAAATGTAGGGATGGTTCCTTTGAAAGGTCATGGCCAACTTCCTTCCCTGTACTTCCCAAATCCGATGAGACCGCTGACCTCACTGTCTGGTCTCCTCCCAACAACACAACCCTCGAAGCTAACACCCAGTACTGTTAAGTTCAACTGACCCATCCAATCTTTTTATTTTACTACAGCCTGCATATATGTCACAAGACAATTCAGCATCTGTGATGATACTTAAAAATTCATATATGACTCAAATTTTCCATCATAGTTGCACCAACAGAACAGGCACAGACACTGACATATATTAAGCTAATGGCTTAGTGAGTTTTATACCATCAACATAATTCTGGGGCATACCTGCAGATCTGTGTATATAGCATTCCAAGTAAGAGGTACAACACGGACTACACTTTGCCTTTCAATAACAGAAGAAAGTTGTGGTTCATCACGCTTTGGTTCAACATTTTCCTTTTGTAGAGTGCCAAATGAAAAGGCACGTACTCTCTAAAAAGTAAATTGGATATTAAGCAATTATATCCATAAAATGAATTAGCACATAACAGTAAGAAGCTAGTATACGAACTTACACGTCGAAATGATTTGTTGATATTCGACAAGAGACAGGAATTAAAAGTATAAAACAAATATATGACAGTTCCAAATAAAACAAACGTGAAAATCAACGATCTGTTATTCATGTGAGCCACAAGGTCTACACGTGTTGGTGGTATGACTTCTGTCAATAGATATCATCACCATGTCAGTAATCACTTCAAACCTTCGTTCCAATTTCTTAGGGTGACTTGACAGGCCTGAACTATAAATAACAACAGGACACACCTTCAGGTTCACTAAAGGAGGCATCTTACTACTCTCAACAAAACAATCGGAAAGAATAATGAAATCAGAGTTTATTAAGAGCGTCGCAGGATAACAATCTTCTGTGACATCCAGTCATTTTGAAGCCGGCACCAGATGTGATGTAAACAAAATCCGCAGCATTGTTGTGACCAAAGATCATACTACATTTACAATTAACATTATCTTTGTTTAAAGCAAAATGTGATTTTAATTTACTTCATGATGTTTAAACTCATTGCTATCGCAATTATTTCCCTTTCTGTTTAATCGGTTACACTTATGTAATAATTCAAGCTACAAATGTAACACGAACTGTGCAATGATCCAACCACAGTTTCCTGTCATATTAAGTGCATATCAATAACGGTAAAATTGTCAATTGTGTTCCTTTAAGGTAAACGTAATAACACATTTCATTTCCTTGTTCAATATTAAATAAAATTTGTGTGTAGTAAACACTTAGCAGAAACCACAGTTATGTTAGATTGTGGCAGAAACTACGTTATCAACAAGGTCTCTGAATTTGTACACACTAGTCGCAAGCAAATTAATACGGATGGTGCTTTGTAAATAAACAATTCTTACATACTGTGAGAATACGTATAAATTGTACGTTGAATATTGTAGAAAAACGATGTTTTGAGCACGTATCGCCCTAACTTGTCGTTTCGTTTTTGCATATTCGTCGATAATTGTTTATCTATGATCAATTGATTTGACATTTGTCAAGTGAATTATTGAGGATAAGGCAATGCGGTTGACGGTATTTTTAAGTTGCGCTATGTAGATGGATTAAATATCGTAAAGGAATTCGATAATTCTTTATGTGTATCAACTGTTGCGTATAAGGTACAATTATACATGAGTAACAATGCGTGCGTAGCTGCGATTACTTGAATATTGCCTATTACGTCAAATGTGACTCTATTTATCAAACAAGTCAACGTAAAATATTGCCAATGAAATGGAAAGGAAGCATTCTTGGTGTTTAATATACCGTACACGATTCGTGAAGTTTAGTATACGGTCGTTTCATATGATCACATTGTGATAACACGTGTGCGAAACATAGAGTAAAAAAAAAAAAAAAAAAAAAATCGTGTCACGTAGAAAAGCGAATATTATATTTTCACAAGATGTAAAGAATATCCAAAGCTATTGCTACAGTGCATAGAAAGTAGGCCTATGATCTTTCAAAAGGCTGAGCTTTAATAGGATGTTCTCAATCGTCACCATGCACTCTTTGTTACATGTTCGAAAATTTTTTGTTAAAAAAATATTATGTGTAAGTAAGTGTCCATTGAGTTCCGCCTTGGCCCATAAATTTCAGCAGTTTTTTCTTCTCCTCTCTTTTTTTGTAGGACCATCTTATTCGCTTTTCTGTCAGTTCAACTATTTGCAGTTCTCTACGAGAACCAGATCTCCCCAGCTTCAAGGCGGTTTTTTATTTGCTATGCAAACGTCCAGGTTTCACATCCATATACCTATGCACTCCATACAGATATTTTTACAAATCTTTTCTTAGTGACCAAGTTGATATGTTTCTTCAGCAGACTGTTGTTCTTAATTGGGAATGTGCTGTTTTGGCCACCACTATTGTTCTCTTGATTTCCTTATGACATATGTTGTTTTCTTCCACATTCCTACCAAGATAGTGAAATTTGGTTACTCCCTCAATTTGCTCATTGCCTATTCTTTATGTCAGTTTTAACCCCACCTCTATTCTACGTTTTAGCTATGATTTGAGTCTGTCAATATTGCAGTGTCATTGGCAAATTTGATACTGTGAATATGCATAGGCCTAATATTAATTTTGGTTCTAGTTGTCTAATCTTCCAGCTATTACTGCCTCTTTGATGAATATTTTAAATAAGTAATGTTACATAGGGCACCACTGTCTCACCACCTTTCTGATTTTTGTGTTATTTCCTACCATTAATATCCAGTTCCGTACTTTGACTTTCTAATGTTGTTCTACACATATTACCGTAATTGGCAGAGTAGCTTCTACAGTAGGTATTCGTAAAAGGTGTAATCCATTTCTCTCATAAAATGCCCCGCTCCCATAAACTTATGTTAAATACAGCAACAAGCAACTAGGCTATAATCCCTGTGCCGGTAATTTGTACTCCAACTAATAGTACCAATTGTCGATAAGACAACAATCTTTGCCATTTTAAACTAATAAATGCAGCTGCTGTCACACAGATTTTGTGTAGAAGTTTTAACGCCTGTACAGAATATTATTGATAATGACAAAAGAATGTCCTTTTCATCCTAATTAAATGTGATTTTAAGCAAGCACATATCTAGGATTCAGTATTGGGAGATTCACAATTTATCACTCCCCCCCCCCCTCCTGCCCCCATGCTCATCGCCCTCTCCAACCCATATAACGTGCCTTCCCCACCTCACTTAATGTGGCATAGTTGACCAAGTGTTAAATGTTGTTGTGGTCTTCAGTCCAAAGACAGGTTTGATGCAGCTCTCCTATGTAAGCCTTCTCATCATGTAATAACTATTATATCCTCCTGAATCTGCTTACTGTATTCATCTATTGGTCTCCCTCTTTTTACCACCCACGTTTGCCTCTAGTACTACATTTGTAATCCCTTGATTCTCAGAATGTGTCCTATCAAGCAGTGCCTTCTTCTACTCATGTTGTGGGACAAATTTCATTTCTCCCCAGTTCTCTTCAGTACCTCCTCATTAGTTACATGATCTACGCATCTGATCTTCAGCATTCTTCTATAGCACCATATTTCAGAAGCTTCTATTCTCTTCTTCTCTAATCTGTTTATTGTCCATGTTTCATTTCAATATATGGCTACACTCCATAAAGATAGCTTCGGATAAAACTTTGACACTTAAATCTATATTCAGTGTTAACAAATTTCTCTTCTTCAGAAATGCTTTTCTTGCCATTGTAGTCTACATTTTGTATCCTGTCTACTTCAGCCATCATGTTATTTTGTTGCCCAAATAGCAGAACTGGTGTAATAATTTAAGTGTTTTATTTCATATCTAATTCCCTCAGCATCTCCTAATTTAAATCAACTACACTCCATTATCCTTGTTTTGCTTTTGTTAATGTCAGTTTTACATTCTCCATTCAATGCACTGTCTATTATGTTCAGCTGTTCTTCCAAGTCCTTTGCTGTCTCTGACAGAGTTACAATGTTGTCTGCAAATCTCAGAGTTTTTATTTCTTCTCCTTGAACATTACACCCTACTGCAATCTCCCCCCCTCCCCCCCCCCCCCCCATTACTGCTTGCTCAGTGTACAGATTGAATACCATCTGCAATAGGTTACAACCCTGTCTCACTCCCTTCACAATCACTACTTCCTTTTTGTGCCCCTTAACTGTTATAACTGCCATTTGGTTTCTGTGCAAGTTTTAAATAGCCTTTTGCTCCCTGTATTTTGCTCCTGCTGTCTCCAGAATTTCAAAGAGTGTATTCCAGTCAGCATTGTCAAAAGCTTTCTCTAACTCTAAAAATTTTACAAACATAGGTTTGCCTTAACCTATCTTCTAGGAGAAATTGTACGGGACATTGTTGCCTTGTGTGCTACATTTGTCCAGAATCCAAATAGATATTCACTGAGGTCAGCTTCTATCAGTTTGCCATTGTTATGTAAAGAATTCTTTTTAGTATTCTGCTGCCATGTCTTTTTAAACTGATAGTTTGGTTATGGTCACCCTTTCAGCACCTGCTTTCTTTTGAATTGGCATTATTACATTCTTTTTGAAGTCTAAGGGTGTTTTGCCTGTCTCATACATACCAAATGGAAGAGTTTTGTAATGGTTGGCTCTCCCTGGCTATCAATAGTTCTGATGCAATATCATCTACTTACAGGGCCTTGTTTCATCTTAGAGTTTTCAGTGCTCTGTCAAATTCTTCTCGCACATCATATCTTCCATCTCATATTCATCCACGTCCTCTTCTGCTTTTATAATATTGTCGTCAAGTGCATCTCCCTTGTATAGACCCTCATTACACTCCTTCCACCTTTCAGCTTTTACTTCTTTGCTTAGGACATATTTATACAGCTGCTTCTCTCCTCTCCAAAGCCCTCTTTTAATTTATGTATCTGCAGTGTCTGAATTTCACCTGGTGATATATCCTTATATAGCCTACATTTTTCCTTTAGCCATTTCTGCCTAGCCACTTTGCCGGTTCCTGTCAATGTCCTTTTTTGATATTTTTATTCCATTTCACCTGTTTAATTTACTGCATTTTTATGTTTTCTCTTTCATAAATTAAACTCAGTATCTCCTGTGCATTCCTAGAATTTCTACTAGGTATTGTTTTTTTTTTACCTATTTGATCCTTGGGTGCCTTCAGTACTTCTTTTCTCAAATCTAACCATTTGTCTTCTCCTGCATTCTGTTCTTCTGTTCTAGTAAACTGTTGCCTAATGCTCCCCCTGAAACCTGGCAACCTGTGGTTCTTTCAACATATCCAAGTCCCATTTCCTTAATTCTCTACCTTTTTGCAATTTCTACTGTTTTAATTTACAGTTCATAAACAATAAACTGTGCTCAGAATCCACAACTGTCCCTAGAAATTTCTTACAATTTAAAATCTGGTTCCGAAATCTCCATCTTACATTATATACTCAATCTGAAATCTTCTGGTGTCTCATGGTCTGTTACACATGTACAACCTTCTTTCATGATTCTTAAACCAAGTGTTAGTGTTGATTAAATTATGCACTGTGCAAAATTGTGCCCGGCAATTTCCTCTTTCATTTCTTTTCCCCAGTCCATATTTGCCCACTGTGTTTCCTTCTCCTCCTTTTCTTCTCCTTGAATTTCAGTTCCCCATCACTGTTAAATTTTTGTCTCCTTTAACGCTAATATGTTTTATCTCATCATACATTTCTTCGATCTCTTCATCACCTGTGGAGCTAGCTGGTGTATAAACTTGTATTACGGTGGATGATGTGGGCTTCGTGTCTATGTTGGCTACAATAATGCTTTCACTATCCAGTTCATAGCAGCTTACCTGCATTCCTATTTTCTTATTCATTAGTAGACCTACTTCGGCAGTACCCTTATTTGATTTTTATTTATGATCCTGCATTCACTTGCCCCCAAGTCCTGTTCCTCCTGCCACTGAACTTCATTAATTCGCATTATATGCAACTTAAACATATCCATTTCCCCTTTTAAATTTTCTCACCTACCTGCCTGATTAAGGGATCTGACATTCCACACTCTGATCTATAGAATGCCAGTTTTCTTTCTCCTGATTATGACATCCACGTGAGTAAACCCCACCTAGAGACCTGAATGAGGGCCTGTTTTAGCTCTGGAATATTTTACCCAAGACAGTGCCATCATCATCATTTAACCATACAGTAGATTTGCGTGCCATCGCAAAAAATTACTGCTGTAGTTTCCTGTTGCTTTCAGGCATTCACTATACCTGCACAGCAAGGCTGTTTTGGTTGATGTTACAAGTCCAAATCAGTCAATTATCTAGACTGCTGCCCTCTTCAGGAGCTACACATTTGTCTGGCCTCTCAACAGATACCGCTGAGTTGTGATTGAACCTATGGTAAGGCTGTCTGTAATGTTGAGGCATGCAAACCGCCCCTCCAACTGCAAGGTCCATGGTCCATGAGGAGAGAGTTTAACAATACTAAAAACAATTATACCATCTTTTAATGTAATAGCAACTTGTTTTCATCAGCCCTTTGTATGTTGCTTTAACATAATTTTCAAGAAATTGTAGTTCAGAGATTTACATAAATTTAAAACCATTCATCTGAAAACTTGAGAAGTTCATGTGCCATGCAACTGATTGAGGACTATAAGAGCAACAACAGCACTTTGACTTCATAATTTACGTGATATGAATATAAGTATCTTTTCACCATTAGCAGTATTTTACCTAGTACTACTATTGTGAACACAGATCTGTACGCTACGGCTATGTGAGTGCAGAAATGGGAAGGAAGATGACCCTGTCCATCATTTTCACCTGTCTTTGGGAAAGTGGGTTTATCTGTTACTTTTTCTTAGTTGCAAGGTCTTTCTCTTTGTATCTTGCCTTAATTAAACATGGTGTGGCTTATCAGCTCTACCTGTGTTCACATGTACTGTGTAGATTTGTTATTGGCTGCAGGTACAATCAGCCTGTAAATTGGCACCTTTGTTAGGTGGCTGGTTCTTTGAAAGAGGGGGGAGGAGGGTGTTAGAAAATCATGTTCACTGACAATCATAACCACTGTTCCACCCCCTTTTGCATTCCGACCTTCCCAGTTTGAGGCCACATTTTGCATCATTGCAAGCCTCAGCTAAGTACTTAGAACAGTAGACTGAGATTAAATTTTCTCTCTTGCTGCGGTGTAGGCTAAATTTAAAGCTATATTATTGTGGTATTAGTAATACTAATAGTAATAATAAAGAATTGTATGAAAATTATTTTGTAATTTATATGTAGCATTTGATAAATCTTAATGAACAGATACACGTAAGTTGACTCACTTCCAGTGTGCTGTATGCCAATAAACAGCAACTTACTGTTAGTGAATAAAATTACAAAACTGTCAAAGTTGCACAAAAAATTTGTTTTTATTTAAATGGTGGTCAGTTTTCGGCTTTTGTCCATTATCAAGCCATCCGTGTAAGCCGTACTATAACACCATAATGTGTTTACACTGACCACATTATGTTATGAGTTGTTAAGTGCAAGATACTATTTGCATATGAAAGTACAGTGCTATGTGCACATGCATGCTTTTAGATATTTAATGGTTATGGGTGTTTGCAGTGAAAATTACCAATTGTGCAAACAAACAACTTTGGATCCTTCCACCCATTTATGAGCAGTATGTCTTGTTTATTTCGAGGCTCATTTGCCTGTCTCTACACCAAGTGTGAGTTTTCCGCAGTGTAGCTGCTAATGCATACACATCAACATAATCTCTGATAACATAGAATGTCCATGAATTTTTTATGTTTGCATGACATAACTCGGCCATCTAATTAAAGTACCTATAGGTGACACCCCATTACTATGACAAAGGAAGTTAACTTACAAATCTGATGTGGCATGAAATCCTTGATTATGATAGTTTTATACAAAAACGGAACATTGCCAATGTTTCTGAAAACTATATACATAGAGATAACTATTATTCCAATTTTTGCTATTTTGAGACTGAAATTATTCTGCCATTTTTAATGGAGTGGATACAGCCAACTTCTTTTCAGATACATTGATATATTAATATATAGACTTAAGATGTGTTCATTCTTATGTGAGCTATTTTATTAGTAATTTGACGATATGTTTTTCCTGTCATGGGACACTTTTGTGTTACTTACAGGTGTTTATTGCGATTCTGGGAATGGAGCTACAAAAAATATATTGTGGATTTGTAATTGGAAGAGGCCATATTTTCAAGAAGCAGGTTGAGAGTGAGAAGCAAGGATAAAAGGCATGGTATCAGTAGAAATAAATACCTAGGAAATTTTAGAAATGTATAGAATAATTTGTTACTTTTGTCATTTGTTTTATTGAAATTCCACAGTGGGGCTGCTGTATTAACTTTTACATGATATCATTATAGCTGCCCAAGCCTTATTTTTATTTAATTGAGAATTAAATCAGCTCAGATTTGTGTTAATTTAGCAGGACGTCTAATTTTCAATATCCATAGTATATATTGAATGCTTCTTAACCTGGCACTATTTTGTTTCATTCATTCGTGGATAATGGTTCCAATTATTACTGTCTGATCATGAGTACATTTGCATCGTTCTTTATTTAACTACTGTAAATGTGAATAACAAACAATCGAAAACCCAGGATGGAATGTAACAATATCATAGAAGGAAAGTTGCTACTCACTATATTGCGGAGATGCTGAGTCGCGATAGGCACAATAAAAAGATACAAATAGTTATAGCTTTCGGCCATTAAGGCCTTTGTCAGCAGTAGACACACACACACACACACACACACACACACACACACACGTCTGCTGTCTCAGAGAGCTGAAACTACAACTTGTTTACATTACAGATTGAGATCCATTATTTTTAACACTTTATCATAAGCAACCAGCTTATTCAAATGAATGTAGTGTGGCTTGAGTTAGAGGCCAGAAAGTGGAGCACATTATGTTATTTACTGACTATTGTTCCTTGTTGATACAACCGACAATTTTTTTACACATTATTTTGGAATAAAGGAAACGACTCACCAAAAGTCAGAAGCCCTACATCAACGATAGGTACAAATAAAAGGTACAGAGCTTGGCTAGCTTTTGGAACACACTTCCTTTTTCAAGCTTCTAATAAAAAAAAAAACACACACACTCACAATCACACACCTGTCTCCCTACAATGTGCACAGTCAACTGCCAGCTCTTTCCTGGTCCACACTGAGTGTACTGGTGTGAGATGGGGGTGTGGGGTGTGATTGGATGAGGGATGGAGAGAGACTGGTGGCAGGGAGAGGTTGCGGGGAAGCATCTAGTGGGTAATGGGAGAATGCGAAGCCATCTGTGGGCTAGCTAGCACTGCAGGTACAGAGGACAGATGGCAGATGGCTGGGCATGTGATTTCATAGAGTAGGGCATGAGATAGCAGCACACATCAAGCTGATGGGGCACAGTGAGATACCTTAGGTTTAGGCCAGGACAGTTATGGGAGCAAAGGATGTGCAGCAAGGATAGCTCTAATCTATGCATCTCAGAAAAGCTGGGGGGGGGGGGGGGGGCAGGGGCATCCAGAAAGCATGGGTTGCAAAGCAGGCATGAAATCTTGCTTGTTGTGCACTTGGGTGGTCCATCTTGTTTCTGGCAACAGCTTGACGGTGGCCATTCATTTTTATTGATAGCTGGTTGGCTGTCATGCCTACGTAAAACACTATGCAGTGGTTGTAGGAGAGCTGGTATATAACGTTGCTGCTTTCACATGTAGCCAAGCGTCTGATTTCTTTCATTCCTAATTCATTACACCTGTCAACGCTATTGAATTCTCCCTAGCACCACCTGAGACCTTGACTCGCCACTTCCAATGCCAACGTCTTTTCCCCAGTGCATTCCCCCCCCCCCCCCCCCAGCCCTCCAAAATGGTCTCCCTACTCTATTTATCTGCAACAGTTCAGAAAAGTTTCTGTAATCCTAGCCAAAACCCTGTCCCATGTCCTATTTCATAAATTCTCCTTAAGCCTGGAATCCCCCCTCCCCATCCCCCTCCCCTTGGTCTAACCATAAGAATCCCTATTTCTGGATCCCACCCCTTCCTCCACAATGACCTTCATCTCTTCAGATTCCACCAGTCCCATTCCCTCACAAACCTGGTCATGTAAAAACCCCTCTCCATGGCACAAGCATTGCTGAACCACCTCCACTCCCTCCAGAAAATACTGTTACCCCAACACCTTTAAGAACATTCCAAACACCACCTCCACAAGTTATCCAGCCTGCTGATATCTTACTCCAACCTTGGAGTACTACTACCCAAACCCCACCCTATCCACAGTGTTCCTCCTCATCAACCCCTCATAGCACCCAGACACTACCCAGCAGATCTTTTCGACCTGTCACATCCTCCAAAACAACCTATCAACACTCCATGAAATCCAGAGCCTAAAACATCCCAGAGCATTGTTATTAGCCTCTCCACCAAAATCCTCAGCCTCACAGAAGTTTCTGTCCTATCCAAAGGCCTCACATTCAGCTGTACTCCCAGGTTTAACCATTTTAGACTTGTGAAAGACCTACTCTCCATCTCCCACTTCCTACAGTGGAAAAACTTCTTTGCCACCGACATCTCCAACCAAAGTCAATACAATCCAAACATGAATGATAGAGCATTATTATATGGAACAAGTAATTTTTCATTAACGTATCAAATTAATTTGTATATATGGTTGCATTCTGAACATTTCTAAGTGTGTGTGTGTGTGTGTGTGTGTGTGTGACATTTTATATCACTGGGTAAGTGATCAGAAATTTTTGTTACAGCATTGTGCACCATTTTGGGTGCTGATGAACGTTAATGTAGAGTAAAAAATTCCACCTTTCCTTCTGATATTGCAATTATGTACATCGTTGTTCCTTTTGAACTGTAATGGATTATTTACAACAAACTTCATGAGGGAATAAATAAACTGTGAAGCAGTCATGAGAAAGCCCAACTACTTAAACATATGTCAACAAGTTGAACGGGATGCCACATATTATTCTTACAGCATGTTTTTCAGCAACGAAAACTTTCATTCTTTCTTTCTTTATTAAAGATGAGTTACTCCAGAATGTTGTCCCATAGGACATTATTGAATGCAAATATGCAAAGTATGCCACCTTACTGATTAAGTTGTGTTTGGAGTTCCAAAATGTGCTTTTTCCACTTCAAATTCTCACCAATATGGACACCCAAGAATTTTGAAATTTCCACTCTATTTTTTTCTTAACATGTGGTACACTTATCATTAATGTAATATCCCTAGATGTGCAGAACTGAATGTATTGTACCTTTTAAAAATCAAAGGTGCAACAATTCATAGGAAAACAGTGAGTGATATTTTCAAGAACTTTTTTAACCATTTCTTTTGTTTCTGTATGTATGCTTGGACTGATTACAATACTAGTGTCATCTGCCAAAAGAACTAATTCTGCTTGTTGTATATTATACTGAGGATCTTTAAAATATATGAGGAACAGTAGTGGATCTAATATTGAGCCTTGGGAAACCCCGTAAGTGATTTCTTCCGTGTGAGAATTATGACCCCCGACTAAATTAGTTGCAATATTTTGAACATGGCTGCCTTACAGCAATCTTTACAGAACAGCAAGAATAAAAGACAGCCAAGCAGTTTATCTGATTGGTAGATTATCACCTGCCAATCAGCTAAATGAGTTAAATGTCATCAGATCGATTGCAGTCAATAACGAGTATGATCAGGGCATGGTAGATCACATCTTCAGAAAGAAAACCTCTCAAAAATGTTCGATATTATGCAGTGACCTTTTCTGACACAATAAGAAATTCTTATGCATCCCCTTTTTAGGAAATGTTTCTTATACGGTGAAGGTCTTCTAATGAATAAATTTAACTGTAATGTCTCTTTCTCTATAGACAAAAGTTTGGAGGGAAGACTTTTGCATAGTGTGGGAAATACAGGTGACTCGATTTCCAATTCAGGTGTCTACAAATTAACCTGCAATAACTGCATATGCTATTACACTGGTCAGACTGCAGAGCTGTGAGGACAAGATACAAAGAGCATCTGTTACACAGTTATTCTTTACAGAGAAATCAAACAGCACATGATGGACCTTTGGGAAAAATTACAGATCTATAAACATCTTGGGTGCAAAGATAGAAATTTACTAAATGACTAACTGCAGCTTGCCTGTAGACAATTTTTTGATGGTTTCAAACCCACACTCTTCGCAAAAAAATCTTCATACAACTGCCGGAAGACTTTGTGAGTGGTTCATTTCCTCAAAATTCTATTATACAATTTTTGTGCATGCAGTTTCGTTGACAGTTTATATTGTACTAGGATATTGATGCTACCCACTTTAGTTACATTTGCCACTATTCAGAGACCTACGAATTTTGCTCTTAATTGTCATTATGTTTAATAGCATGCTTATGCACTGGCAATTGTAGTTTCGATGTGATGATATACTTGTGAAGTGACACTAATTTTATTGTTGACATTATGCTAGTAAAAAGTACTTATACACAGATATCACTAGTTCCATATGATAATGTACTGACAGTCCTATAAGGTTCTTAACTTATGCCATTATATTTTATGTATTTGTCTTTTTCATCATCTTTTTCTATATTCGTTGATATGCATGGTGTATCTCTGTTAGTAATTTCAATGTGGTTATGCTTATTGGCTGTTTAGACCACCAAGTGTACAGTTGTTTTCCAGGTATCCATGATCTCCATTCTCCCTCAGTTGGCATGTAACTACTAACCTGGTCTGTTGTTTTAAGCGATTGGTTTTACTGATGTGGCAAGCTCTTGATTCTAGGGGTCTTAATTTTTGCATATGGATGTACAGACCGTTGCCGATACGTGTAATGTGAAGACAGCTTTTACTGACTGAAAGCTAGTGTGGAAGTCCACTTGACATATGTTGATGTATACCGTGTTGTTTGTGATATTCATACACTTGTAGAGAGTAGCTTCTACTAGACATGTAACATTGGTCCATGGCGTTTCCATTATAAGTTATCGCATTGTATGCAGGTTTGTGCTTCTAAAGAAGATGGGTTTAAATCTGTTGAAACCGTGCTCAAGGTTATTTGAAAACCACCATTAATTGCAACTGGTTGGCAGTCATTAATTCTTTGTATAACTTTCTGCATTCTTTTGGTTAGTTATGACATCATCCATTGGTTGGCTATTCCATCAATCCCATCAAACTTCAGTTTATCTAGGATGATATTGTGATCCACACAGTCAAATGCCTTAGATAGGTTGCAGAAAATGCCAATCAGTGCTATTCTATTATTTAATGCTTGTGAAATTTGGCTTAATGCATGTGAAATCTGGTTAGTGAACATGCAAATGGCATTTTCAGTAGAGCAACCCTTCTGAAACCCAAACTGTGATTTGCTGAGGATATAGTTGTGCGGGTGAGATACTATTGTACAATACGCCACCTTTTCAAAAATTAAAAAAAAAAATTGTGTCAGCAGTGAAACAGGTCGGTAGTTATTGACATCTTTCTTACCACTTTCTTAAAGAGGAATTTAACAATGGCATATTTCTGTCTTTCTGGAAAAATGCTTTGAGTCAGTGATGAATTTCAGATAAGACCAGGCTTATTATGTGGGAATTAATCTTTAGTACGCTATAAGAAAAAAGCATCAAAACCAAGTATGCTTTGATTTTGAAAGAATATATAATTTTCTTAATTTCTGAAGGAGAAGTTGGTGATACAGTCATACAACTCAATTTTATGAGAGTTACTTTTTCAACAAACTGGTCTGATTTTTCTCTTAAACTGTTTGTCTCTACACTTTCTACTATATTTATGAAATGATTATTAATTACGTTTGCTACTTGTGACTCATCATTTATTGCCTTTGCATTTAGTTCAGTAGTGATATTATCCTGTTTCATGGCTGTTTGTCGTCTTTCATTTCAGTACGTTCCATACATCATTCAGTTTGTTGTCAGAATTACTGATTTCTGACATGTGTACATGTTTCCAGCATGAGATTTTCACTCTGCAGCAGAGTGTGAGCTGATATGAAAATTCCTGTCAGAATAAAACTGTGTGCCGGATCGAGACTCGAACTCAGGACCTTTGCCTTTCGTGGGCAAGTGCTCTACCAACTGAGCTACCCAAGCATGACTTGCGCTCCGTCCTCACAGCTTTACTTCCGCCAGTACCTGTAAAGCTGTGAGGACGGGGCGTGAGTTGTGCTTGGGTAGCCCAGTTGGTAAAGCACTTGCTCGCGAAAGGCAAAGGTCCTGAGTTCGAGTCTCACTCCGGCACACAGTTTTAATCTGCCAGGAAGTTTCATATGTACATGTTCCTTGCTTTTTAATAAGCTTTTTTTTATAGTAATTTGGAGTAGTTTTTTGTAGTGTGCAACTGTTGCAGGATCCCTACATGTTCTCGCCAAAAGATACATTTCCTTTTATTTTCCTTTCACAAGATACTTTAATCCTTCTGGTGGTCCATGGTTTTTTTACATGGCTGTTTAATGTCCTTTCTGATTAGCTTATGCAGAAAGCTATTTTCAGATAATGATATGAATTTATTATGAAATAGATTAAACTTTGTGTTAGCATTTGTTTCATTATAAATTTCATCCCAGGTCATCTCTTGTAAACTATTCTTAAAAACATGTGTTCTGAAGTCAGTAATTATCTGGTTTCCACTGAGAAGTACCTCTACTGCAAGGCATTATGTTATTTATCCTAACTGACTGTGCATCATGATCAGAGAGAGCATACTGGGTAAACAGTTATTTTCCTTCTTTGAGCTTCATCGAAGAAAGCATTATCAGTTAGTGTCCTACTGTCTTAATCACCCGTGTTGGAAAGTTAATTACTGAGACCAAATTGTAGGATCCAAATTATGTTTCCATATCATTTTTCCTCTGAGAATCCTTTAGAAAGCCTACATTGAAGTCACCACAGACAGTTAAATGCTTGTTGCTGCAGTTCAGAATTTCCAACCTGGATCTATATACAATTACAATTAAAAGTGAACTATTTTTTAGTGTTAGTTCACAAGCATACACTTCTGTTTACTGATCACTACAAAATCTACTTGTCTCAATGTTTTCTGAACTTGTGTTGTGGCTTAATATATGTGATAAGTCCTCCTTTTCCTATATTAGTTATGCATGAGTGAGCTGCTATAGTGTAATCTTTTATATGTAACTTATCTAACCCTGTGGTTATGTAGTGCTCAGATAGGCACAGGATGTCTATCTTTTCAGAACTCTCTAAATTTTCCATACAGACAAGTTCTTCTACCTTAGTACTCAATCCTCTTATTATTTTGATGAAATAAGCTAATCTTATTTTTCTGTGCATTTTTAAGCATTTTTTCGAGGTCCTTCTGTTATTTTCACTTCTTTTCAATCCCTATGCTAACCTAAAAAAACCTCTGTCACTAGTAGCCACAGGTATCTTGCTGTGTGTGATAGTGTCAAACCCCCCCACCAATATATTATGTGCAACTAGTTCATCCAACCTATTTTTCCTTCTCCTGTTTAGGCGCAGTTTATAAGTACTGTTTACAGCATTCACTAGAGAAATGACAAAAGAAAAATATTTACTAAGTTACAGTTAATTACAAATGAAAGCAGCAACTTTACTTACTTTACTCATCAGCCATGGCTTCTTCATGTACTATTCCTTGTGTTATATAAGCCATGGACAGGAGACTTTTTTTTCCATAATCTGGGTACACTCTTGCTATGACAGTCAGAAAAATCGGTTTTCAATGCAGTCTCAAGTTGTGGGAATATAGGTATTGGAAGAGGTAGAGTTATCCCTATTTCATGGCAGCCCCCTCTTTTTATCAACAATTTTTTCCCCACAAGCACTTGATGTTCTGTGTGTGGACAGATGGATCATCAATGACACAAATTCAACAGAATGATTTACAAGTGCTTGTTGAAATCCTTCTTTCTGTAAGGTGTTGTATGACTTAAAATCATCTGTTATCACTTTCGTGCCTGTCAATATAAAGTGCTTTATCAGAATGTAAAGTTTTCTTCCCCCTTGAATAAACTCAAACTATAAAGCACTTGCAGGATTCTCTTTCAATTCTGTCAAATGCCCAAATACATTCAAGTTCGTTTTTCGATGAGCATCTTCTCTGGTATCTCCTAGTAGCTATAAGTGATTCGTCTATTTTGACGAACCTTGTTTTATCCACCAATTGGAACAGTCTCATTCGTGACTATGATGTAGCAGCCTTCTTCGCAGAAACTGTAGTACCTGCACTCTGTGTTTATAGTCATTTGTGTTTCAGAAGATGGTGCTTGTAGCATGTAGTCTCTTATCCAATGGAAAACTCGATGGATAACTTGCAGTTGTCGAACTATGTGGTCTTTCTTATAGATTTTCACTTGTGGTTCTGGATGCAGTACAATTGCAAAGGAGTCCATGATGTTCTACACAATTCCCTTTTATCCTCATTTGGAAGCAATCCAAAGTCCCAACAAAATTTCGAACAATTTTCCACACTACATAACCGAGGAATTAGATTTTGCCATGTCAGACTACTGCTTTCACTCATTGCTATTCACATTTGACAACAATAAACTATGTTCCACTGGGAAAATAGTAAACATTTACCATAATTTGCGCCACCAGAGTCGTGTGGTCAACATCAAGTCGCATGTTCAAAGTACATGTTTAGCCTTGCACATTCCACAGGCAATCATTCTTGGAAATTACCAAATTGAGAAATTGGATGATCAAATTGGAAAGTACAATATTGGGCCTTACATTTCATTGAAGAACTGATGATTCAGTACAGAATGAACCAGGCATTGTTGTGCAGCAGGAAATAATCAGAAATGGTAATGAAGTGTGGAAAAACTCATTAGTTCCAAATAGTAAACATTTTAACATTTCCCCATAAATTCCTCTTTTACTGTTCTACGAAGTGTGATTGGAAAGTTTTAAGAATGGACTTGTAATTGTACAATGTTCGTACTTACATGCTACTGTGATGCATCTCCTTCAAAATAGTCCCCTTCTGACTGAACACACTGACTGCAATGGTGTTTCCACTTTTGGAAACATTCCTGGAATTTTTTTCCCTGAAGTGTGTTAAAGATGCTCTCTGTGTTTGCCTGGATGTCTTCAATTGAGTCAAATCACTTCCCTTTCAGTGAAAATTTCAGTTTAGGAAACAGGTTGAAGTCCGCAGGGGCCAAATCAGGGGAATATGGTGGTTGTGAAACCACGGGAATTTTGAATTTGGTCTAAAATTCAACAATGGAGAAGGCATGATGAGCCGGAGCATTGTCATGGTTTAGCACCCAACTCCTGCCTTTCCACAATGGAGACCTTTTCTTCCACACCTTTTAACGCAAACACTCAAGGACACATTTTTAGTATTCCTGGTTAATTGTCTGTCCTCCAGGGGTAAATTCATGATGCACAATACTGTTATAATCGAAAAAAATCACCATCATTATCTTCACCTTCGACCTACTTTGGCATGCATTTTTTGGTCATGGTGAGCCTGGAGTCTTCGACTGCGAAGACTGCACTTTGGGTTCAGAATCATATCCATATACCCACAATTCATAACCTGTAGTTGCCCTATTTAACAAATCTGGGTCATTTTTAGTCCGATTAATCAGATCCTGGCACACTTAAAGTCGGTATTGTCTCTGGTCACTTGACAACACTTGTGGAATGAATTTTGTGGACACTCGACGCATGTTCAGATCTTAATTTAAAATTGACCGAACGGCATAGAAACTTAAATTAAGTTCATCAGCCATCTCCTTAATTGTTAGTCTATGATCAGAGCGCACCAAGTTGCGAACTTTCAGAACGTTTTCATTTGTTTTTGAGGTGGAAGGACGGCTGGACCGTGGTTCATCTTCAAATGATTCACGGCCATTTTTAAATCTGTTGAACCAGACAAAAATATTTGACTTGCTCATACAATTATCTCCAAAAGCTGTTTTTAATAGTTCGTACATCTCAGAAGCTGATTTCCCGATTTTAAAACAAAATTTCACACAAACTCATTGCTCCATTTTTTGTCCAATTTTCACGCAGACAGAATCCGGCAACAAGCCCTAACAGACCCGAACTCAACCAGTTGCCACAACGAACTGTATAAAGGAAATGCAGTTTCGTGTCAGAGGGCATTCAAGGACAAGGCAATGAATCACTCCCCACCCTCCGTATACCTGCCTGCCAAACCAGTAAGCAGTGGCGGATCAATTCTTAAAACTTTCCAATCATGCCCCGTACATACATCCACAAATTCTTATTGTTCTTCTCTCTTGTATACCTCCTGAGTCTGACAAATATGCAACTATAGGCGCCCACAAGGAGAGGGGGAAGGGGACAAGAGGGATGCTTGCCTCCTCCTGGAATCAGCGGTATAGACTTTTTAATTCATTACTGAATTCTCACAAATTTCTGGATACAATTGTCTATAATTGCACTATTCTGTAGAGTCAGCATTGAGAGTGTGACAGGAAACATTACTGTGTTAGCAATCTGTTTGTCAACGGGTTTGTCTGTTTCTTTGCTTGTCAGACTGTCAGTGGGAAATGATGCCATTTCCTTGTAGCTGCAGTGGTTTTGGTGCTGTCCTACAGTCAAGGCAGATGTGAAAATTTACAGATGAATGCCAGAGTAGTTCCCCCAGCCTGATTCCACACCAATTCACACCACAAAATAAACATGGGTGCACTGTACCAGCCCTATATTAATCACCAAGCATAACAAGGATATCCCTTTTTTAAGCTGCACAGCTTATCACAACAGTAGTTTTCTGTTGGTCTGTGGTGAAAGAAGACCCATCATTGCTTGCTGAAACCACAGTCAGTGTTAAGGCCACCACACGCAATTAGATTTGACTGTCAAACTTGGTTGTTTCCACTCACGGGTTTGTAAAATAAACTCGTACAGGTAACAATAATGTATGGCAGTTTAACCTCACTTTCAAAGCAGATGCTGTTCATACTGTGAAGTATTGTAACACTAGTGAGAATCGCTACCAGTGCATAAAAAGAATTTTTACCTTGACTTTGGCAGTGTGTAAAAAGGAAAAAAAAAATACCACTACTCCAGGGAATAATTGAAACAGAGAAAGAGAGAGAGAGAGAGAGACTCAAAAAAATCTGCTAGTGGGAATATTACACTCAGAACCCAATGAGTACACCACTTTTCTCTGAATGGAGAGTAAAACTTTTAATAACAGAGTTATGTTGCCCTAACATTGAGAAAGAAGGTACAAGTATTAGAAAATTTGTAATTTATTTTCTTCTCAGTTAATGATAGTTTATTAAAATATCACAACCTGGGAACATCATCCATAGAAGAACTGGAGAGCTTTGTTCGTATGGTCCTCCCCCCCCCCCCCCCCCCCTGCTTCTATTTTGTGAGTAGAACATTGATTTTCTTCTTAATCTCTTTCTGCATAACATATGTGTGGGAAATATACTACACCCCTACCATTTTGGTCACTGCCAATACTGTTTTGTTTTTATCCTTGATTGTCATTTCAAAAATTGTGGAAATTCACAATACAGTGAGATAAATTACAATAAAGCTTTTTTTTTTTTTTTTGCTAAGCATATGTGGTGAAAAATCAACATAACAATGTCCGCCATCTTGTCAGATCTGCCATCAGTCAAAATTTCTCTCATAAATGGCAAACACACTTTATGTTTGACAAACATGTTAAACACAGTTCCCTACACAGTCAAATATTTGACAAACTTAGTAAGTTTGTTCATATGTATTGGCCTTTATAGTCACAGAGAGGTTGTAGTAACACTGTTCACGTTTACGTCGCACTTCACTTAGCGTAGACCGGGACTGTGTCCTAGGCATGCCCGATGTTGACTGACTCAGCACGGCCCATGCTGCTGGAGTTGTTGTTGTTGTTGTTGTTGTTACGCCGGCAGAGGTCGCGTCCGAATTCTCGCATGCCCTCTGGTGGACGGGACTCTACTTGCGGCAACTACCGCCCGTGACACGCCGTGCCAATGTGCGCCTCCCGCGATCTTTCTGGTGGCTACTACACTCCTCCTCCTTCGGGGGGTGAAGCCACTGTGATCCACTGCGTCTGAAGGTGGAGCGTCGGGCAGGAGCGATGACCTCCACATCCATTGGATGGCCGGAGTCGAGGGGATCTGCCAACCCTCGAGCTGGAACCTTCGAATACGGCTGGAAGTGACCCACACGAAGAGGCCCCCGTCGTCCCACAACCGGAGCTCGGGACAGAACGGGTGACAAGCTGTCGAACTCCGGATCCCTTTCCACCTCGGGAGGGGCAAGACCCAGTGGTGGGGATGAAGGGGAAGGGACAACCACAGGTGAACTAGCCCCCTGAGAAACCGAACCTGCGAGGGGGGCCGGCTCTCGCTGGGGCATCTCGAATGATGGCGATGCCGGTGCTGGAGCTACTGGAGGCTGCCAAGGCTGAGAACCATCGCAGTGCGGCAGAGTCACAGCGGGGAGAGGAGGTAACGTCCCCTGTGAAACCAATACAGGTGCCGGCAATGGGGAAGCTGGTGTCCGAGAGGTCGGAGGGTGGGTGCCCGAACGTGGACGTAGCTGATTTTGGTGACGACGTACCACCCGATCCCCCGCCTGCAAGGTATAGAGCCGGCGGCCATTTCGGCGCAGGACCACCGCCGGTATCCAACGTGGATTGCGACCAAACCCATGGGCCCAGACCGACATACCCAGTGGAAAGCCAGGTACTTCGTTTTGTGAAGACTGGCGAGGACCAGGCCGGAGGAGGTGCAGCAGAGTCCTAGGTTGACGCCCATGGAGGAGCTCTGCGGGGCTGCGGTCGCCCATTGGTGTGGTCCGGTATGCCGTCAAGAAAAACGTCAAGGCTTCCTCTGCAGGAAATTCGTGCACATACTTTTTCATCTGCGTCTTAAATGTGCGCACCATGCGCTCGGCTTCCCCATTCGATTGTGGATGGAAGGGGGGAGAGCAAATGTGCCGAATACCGAAGCGCCTACAAAAATCCTGGAAGGTCTGCGAAATAAACTGCGGTCCATTGTCTGAGACCAGGGTGAATGGCAGACCTTCCACAGAAAAGATTTTTGCTAGTCCCTGGATTGCAACTTCTGAAGTGGTTGAGGAGCAGCAAACCACATATGGGAATCGGGAATAAGCATCAATGACAATGAGCCAAAAGCCATTGAGAAACGGGCCCGCAAAATCGATGTGAACACGTTCCCATGCTTGTGTTGCCGGCGGCCATGCAGAGAACGCTGCCCTGGGAGATGCTTGTTGGCTCGCACACTGGGAACAGGCGGCCACCAAGTGCTCAATTTCTCTGTCAATACCGGGCCAGTACACATGTCTGCGAGCCAAGGTTTTAGTACGGGAAACACCCCAGTGCCCCGCATGTAATAACGTGAGGACCTCCCTTCGTAAACCTGCAGGAACAACCACGCGAGGAGCTGTATCATCGGTAGCCAGAAGGAGAACTCCTTCCAAGACCGAGAGGCGGTCTCGTAGAAGAAAATAATTACGAAGAGGGTCCGAGGCCCTGCCTGAAGGGCGGGAGGACCACCCCTGCTGAATGAGGCGAACTACTTGCTGGAGAACCGGGTCAGCCGCCGTTTCCCTGGCGACTCGAGAACTAGTGATCGGAAAGCCATCAACTGCTTGGCGGGATGCCACATCCAAATGAAAACACATAATCTCCTCTCGATCGAACGTAGGATCCGGGCCCACCGGAAGACGGGAAAGAGCGTCGGCGTTGGCATGCTGTCCTGTAGGGCGAAAATGAATGTCATAATGGTACTTAGAGAGGAACAAGGCCCAGCGCTGTAGTCTGTGGGCCGCCCGATCCGGAATCTGAGAGGTGGGGCCAAATAACGATATTAACGGCTTATGGTCAGTGATTAACTGAAACTTCGTGCCGTACAAGAAAGGGTGAAACTTGGTAACAGCGTAGACAATGGCCAAAGCCTCTTTTTCCACCTGGGAGTAATGGGCCTGCGCGGGACTAAGCGTTTTAGACGCAAACGCCAGTGGTTGCTCGGAACCGTCTGCGTTGCGATGGGCCAGGACCGCCCCCACCCCATACTGCGAAGCATCTGTAGCCAGGACCAACGGCTTACGGGGATCAAAAGTAGCCAAACAAGGGGCTGAAGTGAGGAGACCCTTCAACGAGGTGAATGCTCGCTCGCATGCAGGCGACCAATCAAAAGGAACACCCTTGTGCAGAAGGCAGTACAGGGGGTGGGCTATAGTGGAAGCCCTGGGAATGAACCGGTGGTAATAGGCTATCTTGCCTAAAAAGGCTTGTAACTCTTTCAGCGAAGTGGGCCGAGGAAGGTTGACGATACCTTGGACCAAACTTCCTAGTGGCTGTATGCCATGCCGAGATATGGTGTAGCCCACATACTCAATGGACGGTTGGAAGAAGGTTGACTTACGCAGGTTGCAACGCAAGCCCACAGACCTGAATTTGAGAAAGAGGGTGCGAAGGTTGTGCAAGTGTTCCTTCGTGCTGCGGCCTGTTACAATTATGTCATCCAGGTAATTAATACAATGAGGGATTGTTGACGTGACATGCTCAAGATAACGCTGGAATATCGCCGGGGCACTGGATATTCCAAAAGCCAACCGCTGGTATTGGTAAAGGCCAAACGGGGTGTTGACGACCGCCAGCCGTTTGGAGTCCTCATCAAGAGGTATCTGATGATAAGCCTCCGACAGATCGATTTTCGAAAAATATTGGCCACCCGCCACGGCGGAGAACAATTCATCAGCACGAGGCAAAGGATAGGTGTCCACCACCAATTGGGAATTAATGGTGGCCTTGAAATCGCCACAAAGAAGTAAGTTTCCTGAGGGCTTCTTGACAATAACAAGGGGCGAAGCCCACTCACTGGAAGAAACGGGAAGAACGACCCCTAGGGCTGTCAGCCGGTCTAGCTCTTCCTTTACCTGAGGGCGGAGAGCCAATGGGATCTGTCTCGCGCGTAGAAAATGCGGGCGAGCCGACGCCTTCAACGTTAAGTGAGCTTCAAAATCGGAAACACGCCCCAGGCCCTCCTCAAAAATATCTGGAAAGTCTGAGATCAAAGATTCCAATGAGTGATAGGGAACGTCTTCTGAGACCAACTGTATGGTGTCAGCAATAGAAAAACCGAAAGCCTGAAAGGCATCCAGGCCAAAAAGGTTAGCGGAGCTCGCATCACTGACAACAATAAAAGTAATAGGCCGAGTGACTGATTTGTAAGTCACGTCGGCAGTGAATTGACCCAGTAGGGGAATGAACTGTTTACCATAACCGCGTAGACGCCGGTAAACTGGCGCCAACGGGGGCGATCCAAGGTCGGAATAAGTTTGTGCATTCAACAACGAAACTGCCGCCCCCGTATCTACTTGCAGTTGTAACCGGCACGACCGAACCGACACCTCAATAAAGAGTTTGTGGGCCGATGCGTCGGGAGCCTGGCCCGATGAAACTTCCTGAATGTCAACGTCCATGTCCTCTGTACTTGCTTCCTTCGATGCCTTTGAGGCTGAGCGGCAAACTTTAGCAATGTGACCTTTTTTATTACATTTGCGACAAACGGCCCAACGCTGGGGGCACTCTGACCGATCGTGATGTATATAGCACGACGCACAGGACGGCAACAGGGGCCGGCGGCCGGAACTCTGTTTACGCGCCGTGCGGGAGCGGCCGTAACGGCCGGGTTGTACCGCTCGCACGTCGTCCACCCCGGACACAGTGGACGCGGCCGCGCCACCCTGAACCTCCGCGACGTCGCACCACGCTTCCAGCTGTTGACCTGCCGCGTGAGAGACTTCATACGATTGAGCAATGGACAGAACTTCCTCGAGGGAAGGGTCTTCTAACTGCAGGGCCCGTTGCTGGACCTCCCTATCAGGGGCCGAACGAACAATGACGTCGCGTACCATAACGTGGGCATACGACTCTCGCGACTGCTCCGTGACAAAATGACACTTGCGACTAAGACCGTGCAGGGTAGCGGCCCACGCCCGGTAAGACTGATGGGGCTGTTTCTTGCATTGATAGAACTCGACCCTAGCCGCCACAACATGCGTGCGGCGGCGATAATATGAAGACAGCAACGAACACAATGCGTCAAAAGTCAAGGACGAGGGTTCCTGCAACGGCGCTAGCTGCCACAAAACTTGATACAGCGAGGGAGATATCCAAGACAAGAAGAGAGCACGACATACCTCCGCCTCGGCAACATGAAACGCCTGGAAATGCTGCCGAAGGCGATGTTCGTATGCGTCCCAATCCTCCGCCGTCTCGTCATACGGGGGAAAGGGAGGAGGGAACTGCGCCGGAGCAGACGGCGTGGAGAGCAACGCCGGAAGCACTTGTTTCATGGTGGCCATGAGTTCCGTCTGCTGCGCAACCAAAACTCGCACCAAATCCTCCATGCCGTGGAGAAACTGCGAAACCGGAACAACGACGCAACACGCGAAAGAACGACCCTACTCGTCGCTAATTGTGTAGTAACACTGTTCACGTTTACGTCGCACTTCACTTAGCGTAGACCGGGACTGTGTCCTAGGCATGCCCGATGTTGACTGACTCAGCACGGCCCGTGCTGCTGGAGTTGTTGTTGTTCTTGTTGTTACGCCGGCAGAGGTCGCGTCCGAATTCTCGCGTGCCCTCTGGTGGACGGGACTCTACTTGCGGCAACTACCGCCCGTGACGCGCCGTGCCAATGTGCGCCTCCCGCGATCTTTCTGGTGGCTACTACAGAGGTTGATGTAGACAGTGAAGAACATGGTGTTGGGGTCCCTTAGGTGCTTTCATTGATGCTTCATCTGTGGATACAAATGTATCAACCAAAATGAAAAAATACAATTTTCAGCACAAGAAGAGAAAGAAAAAAGTGTGAACTTTTAAGGCCGTAAAGATCCCCACTTCAACAATTGGGATGCTTTCAAACTCCATGCAATGCAGTGCAACATATTTACAGATTCAGCAGTCCAGTTGACATGTCTGCATAGTAATGTGTCAAACTTCGGAGGTGATGCCCTTGTTGGTTCAGTTCTAGTTCTGTTGGCATATGCTGACCCACAATTTTACTTCAGCTAAACAACCTCAAAAATTTTGCTTTCAAAACACATTTAAAATCGTTAGATATGTGTTTCAACTTAAAAAATATCAAAGACATGAAAGTGCATGGTAATGCAATAAATTCATTAACAAGGTCAGAATTGATGCTTCGTAAAGCAAAGAAAGTTTTATAGGTGGGATAAAAGTCGATAAAATTTTTTTTAAGGTTTATTTCCTTTTTCTCCACTTTTAGAGATACTAAACAGTGATCTTTTTGCTGTTTATTTTTATTAATACCCAACAGGGGTTTCACAGGTATGTTGATTTTTTGTGTTCCAGTTCCCATTGTTTTGAATCAGTTACATCAAAAAGGACAATTTTATGAATGTTAACTCTTCTTGGACAAATTTCTGTAGATGTCCATGCACATAACAACAATACCAACTTATACAAAACATTTGCATCCTTCACCAATGGTGTCTAGAGTGATGTCTGTCAAGAAGGATGTTTCAAAGAATTAAAATCACACATTTTTACAGCTTTTCAGTTGATGGGGTGAATAAGAAGTGTAAAAATATCTGTTATTGTTCTTATTCACCCTTAATTTTATTGGATTCTCTTGAGGATTTCTTTAATTTTTGGAATAAACGTACAAAAAATGTTTAACTAATCCAATGTTGTGGAACTGTTACAATCAATTCCATGTTACAGACTTCTGTTTTTGTGATGTAATCTAAATTTATTTATTTTTGAGTTGTCTCACATTGTTATCTTGATTGAGGCAACCAATTAAGATAACTTTTAAAATGATTCTATTGACAGCTTCTGCTAAAGTTGTATACCTGTTTCAGGACACTCTAGCCTGCAGGGTATTTATTTGAGGAAGTTGGATTTCATTTTTCTATAAGGTACAGTATTGCATTTATTCTTATTTTGATACTTAACTACAATAAAATATGTTTGTATGTTGAGCTAGCCTCAAATTGTTTTTAAGATTTCTAACGTTTAGTGCCCTAGTAACACCCACAAGTACTTTTTTTAAAAAAATTAAGAATCGCATTGGTCAGTGTCATTTTGAATAGTTCTCTCCAACCATATACCAGGAGGGGAAAGAGGTGAAGGAGGGGGAATGAGGAGGAGGTGAAGGAGGAACAGCAGCATAAACACTCCAACATATGCTACACCTTCCTGCTCCTAGAGCTGTTGTGGAAAAAATTAAAAAAATAGATAATTGCATATGTGTGTGTGTGTGTGTTTGGTGGAGGGGGGATTGAGAGACATGACCTACAGACCAGCAGGCAAATCAGAATAACAAGTTGAAAGTAACCTCCTACGTCCAGTGTAGCTAACTGAAAAATTGTCTTGGATATTAATAAACACAATTGATGAGAATGCATTTAAATGAACAAAAAATACAACAAGAAGAAAAAGTAATTTCACTCCTTCAATACATGATAATTACATAATATTTTAATGGTAAAGGAATAAGTGAAAGTGACACATCACCGAAATGAAATGACATATCTTGATGGGACATCCTCATATGGAATACGGTGATGATATTATATTTGACAGTGGCAACAAATAAATGTGAATTATTTAGTTTTGGTGTAATGTGTAGTTATATAAATACAGAATGGATACCTTAGAAAGTATGTACTTTTTTATTACTACATTGTCCGTGGCTACATTGCAGCAGATGCATCCAAGAATGTCAGAATGTGCACTTGAGAGTAAATTCATTAAACATTCAGGATGATGCTCCAAAAAAAAATCTGATCAGTTGCCATCTTCTGTAAATAATAGAAATAGTTTTAATAATAATAATAATAATAATAATATTTACTAATTCTTTGATAATTTTCTATAATAACATAGACTAAACACACACACACACACACACACACACACACACACACACATACACACACACAAACAAACAAGTTAAAAAAAAAAGGAAAGAAAAATGGGTTAGGCAGGTCTCCATCCACCATCCAGCTCAGATAAGAACAGCTGTAGGAGACCTGGAAGTATAAGATTCAAAGAATTGCCTTGGATGGAGCATCATAGATATATGTAAAATTAACTTCATGTGTACCACAGGGAAGTGTGTTGGGACCCTTGCTGTCCATGTCATATATCAATGATCTTGAGGACAATATTAATAGTAAGCTCAGACTTATTACAGATGATGCAGTTATTTGTAATGAAGTGCACTCTGAAAGAAGCTGCACAAATATTCAGTCAGATCTTGATGAGATATCAAAGTGGTGCAAAGATTGGCAACTTGCTTTAAATGTTCAGAAATGTAAAATTGTTCCCTTGACAAAACAAACAGCATAGTATCCTATGATCATCACATCAAAGAGTCACTATTGGACTCAGTCAAATAATACAAATAGCTGGGTGTAATGCTTTGTAGGTCCTATGTACTATTGCTAAGCAGGTCTAAGACTGCCATTCTGTCCCTTGTTGACCAGTGTGGTGTGGCAGTTGAAGACAGCAAAATGAAAGTCAGAGTTTTAAATTTCATGTTCAAGAAATCATTCATACAGGAGAAACATAGAAATGTACCATCATTTGACCATCAGACAGACTCCCATATGGATGACACAGTAATAAGTATCCCTACCACAGAGAAACAACTGAAAGATTTAAAAGCAAATAAATCACCAGGTCCGGGTGGAATACCAATTTGGTGTTGCAAAGAGAATTCTCTGGCATTGACCTCTTACAAAGCCTGCATTTTTGTGAATCTCTCACCCAGCACAAAAGTCCCAAGTGACTGAAAAAAAGTGCAGGTGCTCCAGTATATAAGAAGGGTAAAAGAACAGAACCACAAAATTACACACCAATATTCCTAACTTTGGTTTTGCTGCAGTTCAAATATAATAAACTTTCTTGAGACTGAGAAGCTGATGTCCACAAATCAGCATGGTTTTAGAAAGCATCGCTCATGCGACACTCGGCTGGCCCTTTTCTCACATGATACAGTGCCAACTGTGGATGAATGGCAAAGGGCAGTTACCATATTTCTGGACAGTATTTGACATGTTGCTCCAATTGCAGGCTTTTAATGATGGTATGAGTATTTGGAATAAGTTCATCAAAATGTGAATTGCTCAAAGACTTCTTAAGTAATAGAACCCAGCATGTTGTCCTCGATGACGAGTATTTATCAGAGACAAGGGTATCATCAGAAGTGCTCCAGGGAAGTGAGATAGGACTGCAGTTGTTCTCAATATACATAAATGATTTGGCAGACAGGGTGGGCAGCTATCTGAGTTGTTTGCAGGTGATGATGTGGTGTACGGTAAGGTGTCAAAGTTGAGTGACTGTAGGGTGATACAAGACAATTTAGACAAAATTTCTAGTTGGTGTGATGAATGACAGCTAGCTCTGAATGTGGGGAAAATGTAAGTCAATGCAGATGAGTAGGTACAACAAACCTATAATATTCTAATACAGTTTTACTGGTGTCCTGCTTGACACAGTCAAGTCGTTAAAGTATCTGGGAAGAAATCATTGCAAAGCGATATGAAACGAAATGAGCATGCGAGCAATGTGGTATGGAAGGTGAATGGTTAACTTTGGTTTATTGGGAGAATTTTATGGAACAGTGGTTCACCTGTAAAGGAGACGACATATAGATGCTGATGTGACCTATTCTTGAGTACTGCTTGAGCCTTTGGGTTCCATACCATGTCATATTGAAGGATGACGTTGAAGCAATTCAGAGGCAGACCACTGTATCTGTTACCGGTAGATTCAAACAACTCAAATGTGAATCCTGGAGGGAAGGTGACATTCCGTTCGAGAAATACTATAGACAAAATTTAGAGAACTGGTATTTGGAGCTGATTGCCACTATTCTATTGCCGCCAACATACATTGCTCGAAGGACCACAAAGATAAGATATGAGAAATTAGGGCTCATGTGGAGGCATATAGACAGTCGTTTTTTCCTCCCTCGATTTGCAAGTGGAACAGGAAAGGAAATGAGTAGTGGTGATAACAGGGTACCCTCCACCACACGCTGTATGGTGGCTTGCAGAGTATCTGTGTGGATGTAGAAGTAGATACGAAATGATATGAAATCGTAGCATGTAGCAGAATACATAATAGCATAATACAGGTCACTTTTCTCCTCTAGTGTTGTGGGCATGGATCTCACTGTTCTTCTTAAATTATAGTGGATTCTTTGTGACAAATTTCAAAATCAAATATAGTATATTATGACAGTGCAGTTAAAATGCCTAGCTCCTTGAAGTGAAGTAGGTGCAGTTAAAAGTCCTAGCTCCTTGAAGTGGTACCTACATGACATCAATCATTGGTAAACCAGGTGGTAGACTCAGTTTACTGGTAGCATACTGGGGAAATGCAATTAGTGTACAAATGCGATTGTTTACAAAGCACTTGTCCTAGAATATTCCTCAAGTGGTTTTGACCCATACCCAGTAGGATCAACAAAGAAAACTGAACATATGCAGAGAAGGGCAGCATGAATGGTCACAGGTTTGTTTGATCTGTGGAAGAATATCACAGAGATGCTGAAGAAACTGAACTGGCAGACTCTTGACAATAAACGTAAACTATCCCGAGGAAGTATACTTACAAAAAACTGGCTTTAAATGATGACTAGGAATATACTGCAACACCCAACTCATTCTTCACGCACTCCATACCTGATTGGAAAAGGAAAAGAACCCTAATAATTAGTACAGTGGGCACTTCATAGTGGTTTTTGGACTATAGAAGTAGATGAATGATTGTTTTATCGAAATAATGTAGAAATGATTTTAGGTTTGATGTAAAATTTGCTTTGCTACCTGCCAGAAATTTTATGTTGTTGGGAAAATAAACAAAGATCTTTGTTGCTGTATATTGAACTCCTTTCCAAGCCACTGATATCTTTGATGACAGATAATACAGGTCACATTTTTCCCTCTAGTGTTGTGGGCATGGATCTCACTGTTCTTCTTAAATTGTGATGGATTCTTTGTGACAAATTTCATAATCAAATATAGTGTATTATGACAGTGCAGTTAAAATGCCTAGCTCCTTGAAGTGACATCAATGAGTGGACACCACATATTATTCTTATTGCTTGCTTTTGTACAATCAGTACTTCCTTTATAAATGGTGAGTTACCCCAGAAAACTATTTCATAAGATGTTATTGAGTGGCAGTATGCAAAATACATCAAGAGACTGATTCATTTGTTTCCAAGATTAGCAATTATACAAAGAGCCAAAGTAGCTGAACTTAGTTGGTTGCAAAGTTCAGTAATTTACTTTCAGTTTAAGTTTTCATTAGTATGTACATCCAAAAATTTGGAACATTCTGCCCTATTTATTTTGACATAGTAACATACTTGTAATTAGTTCAAAATGCATTTATCATATATTTAAAAATAAGTATGTATTGTAGGCCCCTGAAGATGCTTCCTAAATAAAAAAAGCAAAATGTGTATGGCAACAAACAAGCTGCCTTCCACTTAGTTGCAAAAATGAAATATGCCTCCATGAGATTTGAAGCAATTAAAAACAATGGTAGACAGAGAAAATGACAAGTGTGTTTTGTTATGTGAAGTCAACTGTGCTATAAAAGCTGGAGTGAGCTACTTAGTCAGATACTGTGATCTCTGTTAATTTCCGCATGACAAAGTAAATGATGACCAGCTTTTTTTGGTGGCTTGGGTGCTGTAGAGATCACACCATTCAGTCACACCTTTCATTTGCACATTTAGCTTTATAGCTGTGTGACAATTGAAATCTCTTATCGTAAAATTCAGAAATGACTATACATGGTGATGAATATAAGCTTTAATTTTTCTGGATTTTACTCACTCAATTTGTCACTTATGTTCTTTTTTGTGCCTATAGTATAGTTGAATGATTCAGGAATATGCAATTCATTTACTTTATGAAGTCAGCTTCTTTCCTGAGTTTTGCAGTGTTTTAAGCTATATCCTCAACAGCTTCATAAACACATCACATTTTGTATGTCACAACACAACATTTTGTACTTTACAAAGTGATAACATTTTTATATCATTTGGTTGACTGTTCTTAGTGGACCAAAATCCCATTTTAGTTCTATATCTCACTGTATCCTCCTTCACGCCCTTCTTCAGTGGTAGTTTTATTGTCACTTATTCAAATGCTTTAGTTTTTACACTGAAATCAAAATTTTTGTTGTGCATAGGCTTGTTAGCTGCACTCTTTTTTCCACAAATTTCTGACATTTTCTACTAGTTTGGCATTCTTTCTGTACCTCATCTATTGTAACATTTGACTCTCCATTATTTTCGTATTTTCGTATTTTCATTTCCTTTCGTATAAAATGAAACCTCATAGAAGAAGATGTAAGTTTATCAAAAACCTTTTCAGTGTGACAATTCTTGAATCAATTAAAACAAAAGTTGAACAATGTTCTTATAGCACTGTAAGTGACTTATGTTATGTAACTCAGAAATTTGTATGAATTGAATATTTTTCGTAATCAGGTACGGTTAAAATTGAATAGTTTTCTTATGCCTAATGAAAAGTAAATGGTTGAATGACTCATGCAGTCTTGGCATAATAAATATGAATATAATAGTTTTCTTATCCACTGATGAGCAAATGAATAAATAGCATGTGTGGTTTCTCCTAAACTATGTATGAATCTAAAAATTTACCACAGCAAGTATAAAATATCTATCCCTTATTGCAGGTGGCTGCAGAAACATGTGGCAGATCTTAATGCTGTGGAATGCAGAGCTCACGTCTGTCATCTGGCCATTTATATTGGCTTTGCTGATGTTTTTGGTGACTGTTGCTTATTTCAAGTACTTAAATCGTGATACTCATGTACAAATTCATGATGCTTCTAAAAAGCACTATTGGTCTTTTAATCACCCACTTACTAAGGTATGAGTCATCATCGTTCGTAAGTAATTGAACAGTGTCGTTGATTATCACTGTCAGTATATTTTTGTTTCTCTTATAGTCTGGTTACTGCAGCATTTGTGAATCTCTCTTGTTGACCAATCGCACTGCTGTTTGTGACTCATGTGGAGTTTGTGCTAATGTTGAATGCGTGAATCAAACTAACAGAAAACTTAAATGCAAAGCCATTTCTCTGAAAGAAAAGGGACCAATAAAACACCATTGGGTGAAAGGTAATTTATTTTTATATACTTCTGCTTTTGTGACTAAACACAAGAGATGATGAATGGTTCAAAATGTATGCCTACTCATTTTATATGTTACAACTACATATGTTTTTAGTACTGATTTAAAAAATATATATATAATTACATTTGTTAAAAAATGTTATTTGTATTCGTTTTATAAGCTTTAATTTCATTTGAGTGTATGCTGTTACACTGGTGCATCTAAGTTCACTTTTATTTAGTGGAATTGTCAAATGAGGGTGTAATTTAAATCCTGTTTTGTTACTGGTGCGATGAACAAAAGGTGTCGGATTGGGAGGTATAGATGTAAAGAAGAAATCTGCATAGATTCTTAGTATTTTCTTTTAGATTATGACAAAAGTATTTTCATGTGTAGTGTCATGATCTTATTTAAGAGAAGTATAGGGACAGCATTTTGTGCGGTTTTTACATGTCTTCAACTTCTCAAGTGAAACTCCCAACACTGCAACAGAAATCAAGTGAAGTGACACAGTATTTAGAATGTTGGACTCATATTCAGAAGCAGAGCAGTTCAGATCCCTCTCCACCACTACAGATATGATGTTTTCTGTAATTTCCCTAAATTGCTTCAGGCAAATGCTGGGATGGTTCCCCTGAAAAGACGTGACTAGTTTCCTGTCCCAATCCAAGTTTCTGGTCCGGCCCTTATTACCTCATCACTGATGGGACATTAAACCCTAGTGCAAATAAATGTTTTGTTACACTGGAACAATACTCTTAAGTCACATTAGTCACACAATTGACATTGGTGATAAAATAGAACAAGTTGTGCTTTGAAATGGATCCTCAGCTCTGCTTTGAAATAGTTCCTGGCTCAAGATACTCCCCTGATTTGGTGTGAATACTGAGAACTTGGCAAGAAATAGCACTTATCTTCAGACAGACTAATAAAGAAATCAACAATGTGTACCAGTTGGCAGACAGAACACAAGGAAGTAAACACTACACAGATATTCATTTAAAACAAATTCTGCAACACACAGTGCTTAATATGAATGAAGCTTAAGTTTTGGAGATATCCAAAATAACACAGAGTATTCAGAATAGTAACATACTGTTGATAAATGACTTAAGTTGTGGTGAATATAGGTACAGTTACAGGTAGGTTATACTATCATGCAGGTAACATCATCATCACCAAATTAAATGCTACTCAGATTGTCTAATAAACTGTTTATAAGGTTTGACTGACATGTTTAGTAAAAGAAAATCATGGCAAAAATAGCTTCATTATTTATTAAGGTTTCCTTCGCAGTTGCGTATACTTTTTAATGGTGACTAGTTTTGAATGCTTTGTTATGTTGACCTTACCTATGAACTAGTCCTTTGAATGTGCCATTGAAATTATGTTATAGTCAAACATTCAAGATTCCTGTAATGGTTTGAAAATGACATTCCTGACCAATGTCCACACAATGTCGTTTTGCCAAAATTCAACAATTTTGGAACAGACTTTGCTGCATGTTTCATGCCCAAAACATCTGAAAAAAACAAAAAACAAAAAAATAGCATGGTGTGAGCCATAGGATATGCCCACATTATCAGCAACCTCTCTGATCGGCAATTTTTCACTACCAGTTTCTTTGCTTCTTCCACATTGTCATCAGTAATTGATGTGCTAAGGTGTCCAGGATGGTCGTCATCTTCAACATCTTCTCAGCATTCTATCAAACATTGATACCATTTGTAAATTGTCTTACTCATAGTAGATTTGCCATAGGCCAAAGTCAAGATTTTGGATGTGGTGCTGCATTTTGTTCCATTTTTCAAGAAAAATTTAGTGCAAATTCTTTGATCTATCTTTTTCGAAAGTAAAAATTGGTCGAGTGCTAGAAAAAACATGTAATCTTTTTGTCCATCAGCAATAAATTAAATATTCAAAACAGGTGAAAATACAGACATACATCAGTAACACATGTACCAAAAAAATATAATAAAATAAAAAGAAATTGAAAATTGGATGTATAAAGCCTGCAAAAATAAAAAATTCCCATTTCTTTTTGATCTCACCTCTTATTGACAGTATTCTTCTGGTGTGATATTAAAACGTTCTGTGAGGCAATGCATCTACAGGTGGGATGCAGGTAATGTTAAAACTGCTTGAGCATTGCTAGAATCTTCCCAGCTGATATTTTGACCTTCTTGCTGAGGCTTGCTTCTTGGAAGTGGCTGCATACTGTGGTGCACTGTCAAGCTATTACAAATTTAAGAAGAGTATTTTCCACAGTTGTATCTGTAAATCTCGATAATTGGCGGGTCAGTGACCTTGCCATGGATGTTTTCACTGATGTACTAGTGGCTCCAAAGTTGAGCAGGAACAGCATCTTATTCATACCTGTGTGTGCATATTCTGTCAATGTCCTTGTTGCACTGAGGACAGGCAATCATATTGCCAGCAACCTAAAGCTTTAGTCACAATTAAATTTATTCAGATATTTAGAAATCTTGACTGCTTCTCTGACTTTTCGTTTATTTTCACACAACGATTTTGCTAAAATGTAAACATTAGCAAAGTCTTTACCCTGATTGTATTTTACTACTGTAATAACTGTGTAGCACATGAGACCACTCCAAAGTACCCAATATGGCTTTGTTCATGAAGCCCTCAACTGCAATGGTAAACAGATTCCCTTGGATCGCCACATAACAAGGCGCAGCACATGGTTGTGAATGGCACACTGGAAAGACACACAAGAGGATTGTTAGGTCTGTTCCACACATTTATATGCATGAGTTACTGGTAGATGGCACAGTGTGGATACCTCTCTACATGCATGCCTCCCACAGGCAGTCTCCAGTGGCCGGCCTGCTCTGACACAGTCGGCGGTGATTCAAACACACATACACAGTGATGCCACACTTGTCGCACACGCACTAGTTGTAAGCTTGCCCGAGGGAGGTGGGCCCATGTGGTGTCCAATGACAGCACGAGAGAGGAGGTTGCCATTACCATCTCAACATCATCAGTAGGCAGGTTCCAGTGGGAGGGCAGCAGGGCTGGACCCACCGGTGATGAAGGCTGGTGTGATGATGGAGAGGGGTCGGGGGGAGGTGGCCTGACTGTAACAGCAGGCTTTAACAATGTATCCAAGGTTGGAGACAGGGTGACACCTGGTGCCGGTAAGCTGGAACCCCTGGATGCCATATGTGGAGGAGGCAGACAATGGGATGGAGGCATCTTCACAGCAGGCGATGATGGCCTCAAAGCAGAGGGTGGCGGGGCAGGCTATGAAGATGGGGGCAGCACCCATGAACTAGCAGCTTTCAGCAGTGAGTGAGGGAGGAGCTGATCATGGTGCTTGACACCAGCCCTTTGGCTACACAGACATCACACAGACAGCATCCACGGCAGCAGACAACAGTAGCCGGTGTCCAATTGGGCCGGTGACGAAACCCTCTTGCCCATACCAGTAGTCTCAGCACAAATCGGTCAGATGAACCCAACTGCACCAGTTGCAGCACAGGCTGCAGAAGGTGGAGGAGCATGCATGGCTGCCAGCTGTGGAGCAACTCAGCTGGGCTCCACTACCCCATAGACGTGAAGCAATAGGTGCTCAGAAAACAGAAGGGTGTCATCCAGCAAATAATCCACAACAAAAGTTTTGATTTGGGACTGCCATTTGATTGAGGATCAAATGGCAGAGCCATAACATGCTGGATGCTGTGACGGAAACAAAACAATTGAAAGATGTCTGAAACAAACTGGGGCCCATTATCGGAAATTAAAGTACAAGGCAACCTCACAACAGAAAAAACCCTCAAGAGCATATGAACTTGTGACCTCAGCCAATGTTGATGCACACAAGGGAATGTAAGGGAACTGGGAAAATGCATCTACAATCAAGAGCCAATAGGAATTCGAGAAGGGATCTCAAAGACTACATGACGGTGTCCCCGTCGCTGGTGTGGAGTGGGTCAGGGTGACAGAGATGCCCTAGAAGCCACTTGTTGGGCACATTGCTCACAAGCTGTGACAAAATGAACAATTTTACCATCAATCCCCACCCAAAAACCATCCCTCCTATCTAACTGTTTAGTGCACAAAATTCCCCAATGGCCCTGGTGGAGAAGGCGCAGAACCTCGCACCATAATGCAGTGGGAATGACTACTCCGGTAGAGAGCCCTTCTGTGGACAGCAGCAAAACACTATCAAAAACAGAGAGGTGATACCATAAGGAAAAATAGTTACGCAGAGGGTCTGAAGCCAACCTGGCAGTTTATGTGCCCAACCCTGTTGCGCACAAGGTGGAGACCCAGGTGTGCAGCAACAGCAGCTGCTGCGTGCAATCTTATAATTGGGAAACCCTTACCCGCAGCCTGTGTTTCACTGTCAAGATGGAAGCAAAGCAATTCTTCATGATCAAAGTTGAGATCAGGACCCACAGGAAGATGGGACAAGACGTGGGTCAAAAATTGATTTCATAATTGTAGAGAGACAAGAACAGCATCCAGCTTTGGAGGCAATATGCTGCCTTGTCAGGCAAGGAAGTGTCAGGGTTAAACAAGGAATGGGCAGTAATAAGGTGAAACTTGGAGCAAAAAAAGAGATTTAGAGGCAAAACCAACAGGTCATTCAAAGCCATCAGCATACTGGTGCATGAGGACAATGATGGGGCTGTAGTGTGAGGTGTCAGTTGTCAAAACTATATGCTGGTCCAGAAGGAATGTAGCTAAACAAGGAGCTGAGAGTAGTCTGGATTTCCATTTGAAAAGCACATTCCGAATCCTGGCTCCAGCAAAAAGGCACATTCTTGCATAACAAGGCATGTGATGGGTGGGCCGAGGTGGCCACCCCTGACAGAAATTTATGGTAAGAGGCTGTCTTCCCCAGGGAGGCCTCAAGCTCCTTTGTGGACAAGGGGCAAGGCATAGACGTAAAAGCAAAGATGTGGTCTGGCAGAGGGTGCATCCCATCCTGCGAGACTTTAAACCCCAAATAAACAATAGAAGGTTAAAAACACTGCGCAAATATTGATAAGACCAAAAGGAGTATTCAAAACCAGAACTCGCACAGACTTTCATCCACAGGAACCTGCAGATATGCTTCAGACAAATCAATTTTAGAAAAGTGCTGGCCATCTGATAATTTCACCAAGAGTTCCTCCTGGTGTGGGAGAGGATATGTATCCATGTTCGACTGCACTTTTGACACTAGTACTGAAGTCGCCACAGAGGCGAAGTTTCCCTGACTGTTTCTAAACTACAACTAGTGGAGACGACCATTCACTAGCCATAACAGGTTGCACACCTCTAGAGATTGAAGTCTGTCCAATTCTCCTTTCACTTGATCTTTCAGGGTGACATGATAGTATGCACATGACAAAAACGAGGTCAAGCTGTGGATTTTAAAGAAATATGAGCAGGAAAGTACGTAGCACACCCTACATCTTCCAAAAACAAATCTGAAAACTCCTCACACTGTGTTTCCAACTGAGAATACAGTACCTAACCGGATACAAGGTGAACTGCATCGATGATAGAAAATCCAAATGCCTGAAATGCATCCATCCCAAATAAGTTCTCAACACTGGCATCAGCAACTGCCAAAAATGTAATAGAGCAAACCATTGACTTGTGAGAGGCAGATGCCATAAATTGTCCCAAATGTGCAATATTCTGTTTTTTATAAATGACCAGCTTCCACATGACTGGTATCACTGGCAGAGAGCCTAAACTCAGATAGATTTAAGAATTGAATAACGTCATTGCAGCACCCGTGTTGACCTGTAGCCAAGCACTTGACAAAAAACACTTAATTCAGTAAACAAGTCACAAGCATTGGAGTCGCACAGTTTACATCCATGTCCATATCCTGAGCAACCGTCAGTGAACTTCACACGGAGGCAATGTGGCCTTTCTTCCAGCACTTAGGGTGTGCCAAAAGTTCGTCCTGGACAAAACAGAAAGGACAAGATGGTAACAGAGAATACCGACGCTGGTGCTGTGGCAGTTGTGGTTGCGACTGCTTGGCCTGGCCTTAGTCAGCTTGGTGTTGGGCCTGCATGTTTACCCCTACCACTGTCACTACCTCATGTAAGCTATCTCTCAACCTCGTGGGCACATCATGCGACACTACTGCCACATCACCCCATGCTTCAACTTGGCTACCTGCCACCCTACAAACTTCAAAAGAGTGTGCTATTTGCAAAACTTCATCCAACATGTGGTTTTCACAGAATAATGCCTCCTGGTGTACTTCCTTGTCCGGAGCTAAACAGATAACTTGTCACACACCATAAGAGTCTGCATAAGAATCATTATGGACATCAGTAACAAATTGACACTTACGGCTAAGATCATGAAGTTCAGCTGCCCAGGAGCTGTACGACTGGTTTAGTTTATTCCGGCATCGGTAGAATTCAACTCACGTCGCTGTGACATGCGTTTGCTTGTGATAGTAGTTGAACAATAAACTGCACATGTGATCAAAATAGACGCTGCTGTTTCTTGTAAAGGAGCAAGTTGACAAGTAAGTGATACACCTTAAGTGGACTGCATAAGAGGAAGAAGGCTTGGCACAATTCTAGTTTGTGGCACCAAAAGCCGAAAAGTGCTGTCTGAATCTTTTTTCATAAGCATTCCAATCCTCGGCAGACTCATGATATGAAGGGAACGTATGTGAATGGGTCAGTGGAACGGTACCCTGTCTGTTAATGGAAACTGCAATGTGGTCACAGCCAAAGTAAGCTGTTCAGTCAGGATTGGTAGCACGGCATCCATAATGAATAAACCTAATGAAACCATATGTAAAGATGGCACATGCAGAAACCATTCTAAACTCATTGCCAATTATGTAACTAAGTAGTACATGAGACCAGTCCAAATTAACCCAAATGTAGCTTTATTCGTGAAGCACTCAGCAACAACGGAAAACAGACTCCTGTGAATCCCCACACAGTAAGACATCTTTTTTAGGGATTATGATCAGCCACCAGTAATCATCACAGGCTCACCATGTGCTATCTTTGTTCCTTGCAAGGTCCACACGAGAGGGCTAAGGACTCTGTAATTTCACATTATTTCTCCCTTTCTTCTGAATCATTGATGGCATGAAGTTGATCAGACTGGACTGGTTCAGCTGTCCCTATGCATTACTCTTAGGGATGAATTCTGCTGTTCATGTCAGTTGGTGACCCAGGGCTCTCCTTGTTGACTTCTAATAGTTACTGACACATCGACTTATTTTGTGAGGGGGAGAACTTTTTTGCAATGTACTAGAGTTCCTCAGAACTCATCTTGTTGTTTGTGGGATAATAGCATCTCCAGTGGTAGACAGTATTCTAGTACAATCTTCGTTGCATGAACTTTTTGGAGTAAGTTTGTCAAACTGGAGCTCCAGTATTCCATTACTTGTGATATTCACAAGATGTCCAATCCAAGGATGATAATATAGCTGTGTTTTGCTACAAGGAATATTTTTCAGGACTGTGTTCTTTCATTGATAGTTATTCTCATGACGGAAATTCCTGTTGGTTTAGTATATTGGCTAGACACATTTTTGGGGCTATGTTCACTGCACTCTTAACATTAGATAAGCCACATGTGCCCCATGGGGACTGTCGAATAGTGGCACCTCGGGGAACTCAGTCTTTTTTGGCTGGGTATGGTTTGGCAGTTTCCGGTTTCCTGAGCTGGGAACTGGTGAGTACAGCTAGTCCTCTGCAACAGTAAGCTCTGGGCATACATCAGCAGTAATCATGCGGCATGCTGGTGGAACGTTGTGCTTCACACGGGAAGAGATCTTGGTTTAACTGCCCAGATTAAATTAAAACCAAAGTGATTGCAGAAAAAAAGGTAGGGAATTAAACTGAAAGAATCAGAGTTTGTTGAGAGTTTCAGAGGGAGCATTAGGGAATGATTGGCAAGAACAGAGGAAGGAATACAGTGGAAGAAGAATGGGTAGCTTTAAGAGATGAAATAGTGAAGGCAGTAGAGGATCAAGTAGGTAAAAAAATTAGGGCTGATAGAAATCCTTGTGTAACACAAGAGATGTTGCATTTAACTGATGAAAGGAGAAAATACAAAAATGTGCTAAATGAAGCAGGCAAAAGTGAATACAAATGTCTGAAAAATGAGATTGGCAGAAAGTGCAAAATGGCTAAGAAGGGATGGCTAGAGGACCTAGAAGTGTATATCACTAGGCAAAAGATAGATGCCTCCTGTATGAAAATTGAACAGAACTCTGGAGAAAAGAGAAGCAGCTGTATAAATATCAAGAGCTCAGATGGAGAACCAGTTCTAAATAAACAAGGGAAAACTGAAAGGTGGAAGGAGTATATAGAGGGTCTATACAAGACAGATGTACTTAGGGGCAATATTATAGAAATGAAAGAGAATGTGTATGAAGATGAAGACGAAGATGAAATGAAATGTGAGGTATCATACGGGGCGAAGAATTTGTCAGAGCACTGAAAGACCCAAGCCGAAACAAGACCCTTGGAGTAAACAACATTCAGCTAGAACTACTGATAGCCTTGGAAGAACCAGCCTTGATAAAACTCTCCATCTGGTGAGCAAGATGTATGAGATAGATGAAATACCCCCAGACTTCAAGAAGAATATAATTTCAATTCCAAAGAAAGCAGGTGCTGACAGGTATGAATATTACTGAACTATAGTTTAATAAGTCATGGCTAGAAAATACTGACACGAATTATTTACAGAAGAATGGACAAGCTGGTAGAAATCGACCTCAGGGAAGGTCAGTTTGGATTCAGGAGAAATTTAGGAACATGCAAAGCAATACTGACCCTACGACTTCTCATAGAAGGTAACATGAGGTAATACTGATGCTACGACTTCTCATAGAAGATGAGTTAAGCAAAGTCACACCTAAGTTTATAGCATTTTTAGACTTAGAGAAAGTCTCTGGCAATGTTGGGTGGAATACTCTTAGAAATTCTGAGTGTGGCAGGGATAACATACCGGGAGTGAAAGGCTATTTACAACTTGTACAGAAACCTGTTGGCAGTTATAAGGGTTGAGGGGAGTGAGACAGGGTTGTAGCCTGTTGCAGATGTTATTCAATCTGTACATTGAGAAAGAAGTAAAGGAAACAAAAGAAAAAAAATTGGAACAGGAATTAAAATCCAGGGAGAAGACATAAGAACTTTAAAGTTTGCCGATGGCGGTGTAATTCCATCAGAGACAGCAAAGGACCTGGAAGAGTAATTGAACGGAATGGACAATGTCTTGAAAGAAGGATATAAGATGGGCACCAACAAAAGCAAAACAAAACTAATGGAATGTAATCAAATGAAATCAGTTGATGTTGAGGGAATTAGATTAGGAAACAAAGCACTTAAAATAGTAGAAGAGTTTTGCTATTTGGGCTGCAAAATAACCGATGATTCCTAGAGTAGAGAGGATATAAAATATAGATCGGCAATGGCAAGAAAAGAGTTTATGAAGAAGAGAAATTTGTTAATGTTAAGTATTGGTATGGAGTGTAGCCATGTAAGCAAGTGAAAAATGGACAATAAACAGTTTAGACAAGAAGAGAATAGAGGCTTTCGAAATGTGGTGCTACAGAAGAATGCTGAAGATAAGAGCAGTAGATCACATAACTAAAGAGGAAGTACCGAATAGAATTGAGGAGACAAGAAATTTGTGGCACAGCTTGACCAATAGAAGGGATCGTTTGATAGGACATGTTCTGAGACATCAAATGATCACCAATTTAGTATTGGAGAGAAGTGTGTGTGTGTGTGTGAGGGGGGGGGGGGGCTAATAGTCATAGAGGGAGATCAGGAGATGAATACAGTAAGCAGATTCTGAATGATGTAGGTTGCAGTAGTTACTCGGAGATGAAGAGCCTCACACAGGATAGAGTAGCATGGAGAGCTACGTCAAACAGTCTTCGAACATAAGACCACACAACAAACAATGACCAGGCAGTTGGAGGAAAGGGTAAAGACCCCAGGTTTCAAACTCTCTTTGGAGAAAACTGTTTGTGTTAATTTTAATTGCCCTCACTCTCTTTTTTTTTTTTTTTTTTTTTTAATTCACTTGTTTGAAAGCTAGGGACTACTGTAGTGTTTCGAGAATTTCTGCGTAAATTCTAGAACCACTCAGCCTTCTACCATCTCGAACACACGATATTTTAGGTATGAGAGTGGGATGCTAGAATCCTACCTACTGCCCATCACATTTTTGTGTGTGGAGGTGTGAAATCAGTCTCGAGCAGAAGGTAGACATGACGGACAAACGGCACTGACAAGTACTTGTCGGGCGATCCATGGAAATTCTAGTGAAAGTATATGGAAGAACTGTGAACTATTAGAGTATTCTGTGCTAATCGTATCACTGACCATTTGAGATTCTAAAGTTAGGGGGAAAAAAACTCTTGGGCTTGCTGGATGCAAGATGTATTTTACCATTTGTTTGTAATAGGGTTATGGTTGTTAACCCAACTCTTTGCTAAATGTACTTAAATCTGTTTCTAATGTGAGACGATATGAGTGACTTACAAGAAGTCTAATGTTTGTGTGCGAAGTTTGAATTTTGTTCTTTACGAAGCTCAAATATACCGATAGTTGTTGAAAAGTATTCTTCGAGTACCTTATTATTTTGCAAGTAGAGAGAGTCTTTAAGGTTCCTGTAACTGGCATTTTTCTTCGGAGAAGAAGTTTATAGAGATTCCAGAAGCCAGCTATCCAGAGAAGTAGTTCGGCTGAGTACACCAAGTAAGTCGACTCGTATAAGAGACGTGGGAAGTTTGCACATACACTTCACACACTCTTAGTCATCAAATCATTAGAATGTGGCGACCAGTGTGAAAGGACACAAGAAAACAGGAATTTTGAGACAAAAATGAGATAAGAAGATATCATATGTTGCCATAGCAACCGAGCGTAATGAGACAAAAGAATCATTCGAAGAAATTGAATTAAGCCCGAAGTATCAGATGGAGATAATTTGTGAATGTAAAAAAGGAGAAGATTTAAGAAAATCACAACATTAATCACTGGAGAGAAGATCTCGACGTATTAGACTAAGAAGAGATATGCCTCGAACGATACGACTAAGATGATCTGGTGCAGGGAGTACACAGCTCACACACGCATCGAGGGGACACAGACTTGGAAACCAGCCTATATGTGATGTCGCCAGCACCAGCTGCTGTTCTCCGGTGCTGATGTCCCATCACATCCGCTCACCTACGCTGCGAGAAGTCTATGCCGGGTGAGTGTAAAACAAAACTTTAGTAATTTAGCAAGAAGTGATACAAACTATTGAGTGAACTTTATTGGTGTAGTTATTATACTTAAAAGTTAATTTTTAAATGTTCACAAGCTTGTAAAAATATGGATAACGAACAGCAAGTTAGGGAAACTTCAGGAACAGTTATGACTATGACAATTTGTAAAGAAGGGCCAGACTGGTCTGAGTTGGTAAATGTACTCAAAACTCAGTTAAATGAAGCCTTAAATGCTCTGAGTCTGCAGTTAAATGCCAAATTAGATGCACAGAGTACAACTTTAAATGCTAAATTAGATGACCAGAGTACAACTTTAAATGCTAAATTAGATGCTCAGAATGGAACTTTAAATGCTGAATTGGATGTTCAGAGTTAATGCCTGTCATTCAATCACAGATTATAGGTGTAAGTACACAAGTGGATAATGTAGAAAGAAGCTTTAAAGAGAAAATAGCGTACTCTGATATCGTAAATGTAAGTAGTTTGGAAGAACAAGTTGAAGAAATTATAGAAAGAAAAGTTACCGAGAGAATAACATTTAATCCCGATGGAGATGTACATCCGACAAGGTTTAACCAAGCTTTACTGAAAAATTGGGAAGATTCTAAAAAGATTGAATTTGCTGTGGGCTCCATTCTAGGAGAAGCCTCCGAATGGGGAACAGTAAATATTGAGAACTTTTCCTCTTGGGAAGATTTTCAAAAGAAATTTAAAAAGAAGTATTGGTCTGCAAGTGCCCGGGAGAAGTTAATATCAGATTTGTGGGACCCAAAATATTACAATAATACTTGGGGTTGTGGGGCGGCTGGTGGAAAAATATGTCGCTGTTATATAAATGTTTGAATGTAGAAACACTGCATTTCCCGGCCGATTAACCATATGTGCGGCGGCGGGTGGAATTATCGTTGTTAAAAATGTTCCTATTATTTATGCTGTCTTTTGCCGTTCTCAACACTGGCTCTCTAACTACAATATTGGCAACCAGAAAGTGATTAGCAAAACGTGAAGCCTGTAATTATAATTCCTAGTGCCCACTTCATCTGAGAATACACTTATAGTTACAGCTTATAGCTCTGAGGAATTAGGAGATTGTTTGGGATTTATAATCAAAAATGATCGTGAAAAAAAAAAAAAACTTTCTCTATATTCTGAAAGTCACAGATGAAAAAAAAAATCCACACAATCTAACTAACAGAGCAGTTCAGAGTCTAATGCGCTGATGCCACTATAACTGTCCAAATTAAATTTTTAAATGAATGCTCGCCATAATTTGATGATTAGGTTCATCAAACGCCACGCTAAATAATGGTAGAATGTCTGTCCCGCGGCGGCACGTGAAAATAATACATACGCAACCTGAAGCTAGATAGTTAAAATCATCCCAGAATTAACACTTCACTCGAAAATGATTTCATGGTTACGCGTATGTCGAGTAACTTACTACGGCATCCGAGGCCGTTTATAGCAATAATACCGACGTGACGCGACTCCCGACACAGATGGTGTGTTATTCAACGTCTGGAGAGAACTGGGGCCTTCTTCCTCGCGCAGCGTTCTTATATATAAGGCCGTGGTGCGGACGGCTTGCTGATGGCCGATGAAGCTCTCAATTTAAATGTGCATTCAGCACACAGGTAAGTAATCATAATAAAAGTTTGACATGGCTAAGTTAAATATTTTGAGCGAGAGAATTAATTTAATTACACTGCACGCAGTAGACGAGCTCTGAACTGGCCTTTTGGAGATACGCTATCGCTATAGTTTTATAGTTATTCAAATGAAACTTCTCACATCTTTATGGTTATAGCGGATCTCTATTCTACTTAAATATAAACATCCTAGCCTTATTTATTAGCCTACTTAATCTATCTTGCTTCCTTAAGTTTTAAGACAAAAAACAGAAAATCTTGAATTTCAACTAAAATCTTAATTTGTGAGATCCAGAGTACTGTTTCTATTAAATAATTATGAAAAAGGAATCTAAATATAAATTTTTAATTCTCTAGCTCTTTTCTGTTGCGCCAATGATTTTTACAGAAAAACGTCCAAATTTCGAAAATGGTTAAAGTTATCGAACTGATATTCAACACACATTAATTTAGTATTACTCCTGACATGCTAGAAATGTTTTAGGTTATTTGCTTGATTTTTTAAGTATTGCGCAACATTTATGACGCCAGAGCTAGTTACAGCGGACTGGCTGGCACACAATAGAAAGACTGATGTGAATTTATTACAGCGTGAGTAGGCTGCTTCCCTACATCACCCTCTACTTAATTTTTTTGTTTTTGAATGTTAATGAATGAATAAAAAAAATTTAATTACAAAAAGGGAAGCAAAAATGCAGCTTAACTTCCTATGAAAAATTAAAATTGAAATGTAAACATGTAGAAACATTAAAAGAAAACTGATTACCTACATTAATTATTTAAATTGCGAGCATGTTCACTGCCTCTTAAGCAACATTATCTTTCAAAATCCAAGCAAAATCAATGAAACACTTTGGCATACATATTGCCTTCGACAAACAAACACATAAGAATATGTAAAATTTGAAAATCTTAAATCCATTAAATACATTTTTACATACACAAATTCAAAGAAAATAACATGATACATAAACAGATGATTATCTCTTAGTAGTCTTTTCTAAACCTGAAAGAAAATTTCACAAATAATTTTTACACACGTGGTTGTAGCCGCTTTGGCTGGCGTTCTACACTTCCATTCACAAGGGTAGAGGAGGGGAAGTTGCTATGGTGTGCGTCCTTCACGATCACTCTAAATTACATGGGGAAAGGGGAGGGGTCACTGTGAGTTGTGTCCAAGTCACTCGACGCTTTCACGCAGCTACCAGGCTGCCATTATCTAGTTTGTCCTGTTGAACAAACAAAAAGGTGCCTCAGACTCTGTTCACTTAACATCTAAGGGTGGGTCACAATGAAATGGGGATATATACATTTTATCCTTCAATATGTTGCTGGAACAAAGTTAACAGAACCTTTTTAATTTTACTCTCACGGTTACTTGACTGTCATGAAATCGGTAAACAAATGGCTCAAAACGCCGTTAGTCACATACTAGAGAAAATTTATGCTCAGGGCATACAATCATGAATCCTATTTAACATCAATTTATTATTTCTGGGCCGGAACACTGAACCAATGCTCGGTACATTCCTGATACATTTGTATTTTATTTATTTAGCTGACTCATCTTTGATTACCTTATTCTTAGAGATAGTATGAGTATATTTGATTAGTAGTTGTTTTCTCAGCTTCTTTGTACATGTGAGTAACTTTTGGTAACAGTACAGTTGTGAGTGTTCAAAACATACTATGTTTAGTTGACTAAATCCACTTATTGCTCCTCTGTTGTTGTGTCATTTCCACATCTGCAATTATGTATTTACTTCATCGAAGTGTATTTATGCTGAGCTATAAATAATGTTTCGTGTCTACCATTATGTACTTACTTACTTTGCTAGTGTATGAACTTAAGTAATACTCACTCCATTAACATTTAAAGCACAGGATAGCACATTTATTTCATATCTATAGTGTATTGCAGCTGATCAGTTTGCTCACGTTGCAATCCATTTCCACTCGATCGGACGCTGAAACCACAGGTAGTCTCTCTCGACCTACCACTAAAGTGCATCAAGTAATTATGGACGAGCGTAATGCTAAATTCCTTAAACCTATAGGACACCATGAGCTGCTCTGTCTCATCTAACATAAGGGTACCTATGGTCGCATTCACGCCTCCAACTCATAACCTCAATACGTGTAGGTGTGTTCTGTCACACACTACACCAAAATAATGGCCAGCTCCAACCTTACAAATACTTCAGGGACGTGTCCTTCACGTCTCAACCACAAGCACTGTTCAATTCTGTTACACTGCCATTCCTTGCTACACAATGTGAGTTTATTCTTACAACTTATCTGCATAATTTTCATAACACTAAGCAATCTCTTTTACTATTAATTAGTTAGCTCTACAGCATACAATAGGTTTCACTGCCACTTCAGATCCTGCTTGAACACGAATTTGTATACCTTTTTAAAATATTATTGTGGGACCATTTCCAATAAAACAACACTTTGTACTTACTATATTACCTGGGTTCTATACATAATTGTTACTCAAATACATTTGTATCTTAATTACGTCATACTTCTCTATTGTTTGTCACTATTAGGTTTGTCACATTAGGTATTTTTCTTCACTAATCGGTGGATAGAATGGTTACAGAACACATGGCTGGATAGCCATGATGGAAAGTTTTTTTATTAGAGAGTAAGCGCCGAAGTTTTGGTGGATAGGAAAGATGAAGAATGAGTGAGACCTGAAAAGGAAAGAAGATCTCACACAGCTGGGACTGCACAGCTGCCACACTGTGTAGAGGTTACAGAACAACCTCCTTCCTACAGTATTCATTAGCTTCCGAAAATTTTCATACTGGAAAGAAGGGGTTGAAATTTTTGTGGACAGGAAAGATGAAGAGTGAGTGAGACCTTAAACGGGAAAGAAGATCTCACACAGCTGGGACTGCACAGCTGCCACACTGTGTAGAGGTTATAGAACAACCTCCTCCCTACAGCATTCATTGGTTTCAGAAAATTTTCATATTGGAATGAAGGGGTCGAAATTTTTGTAGATAGGAAAGATGAAGAATGAGTGAGACCTGAAATGGAAAGAAGATCTCACACAGCTGGGACTGCACAGCTGCCACACTATGTAGAGGTTACAGAACAACCTCCTCCCTACAGCATTCATTAGTTTCAGAAAATTTTCGTAATGGAAAGAAGGTGTCGAAATTTTTGTGGACAGGAAAGATGAAGAATGAGTGAGACCTGAAAAGGAAAGAAGATCTCACACAGCTGGGACTGCACAGCTGCCACACTGTGTAGAGGTTACAGAACAACCTCCTCCCTACAGCATTCATTGGTAACCTTTGACCACGCCACGTCGATCTGAAAATACCTTATGATGCCCTTTTAAATCCTGTCTCAGTTCTTCCTTCTGATTAGCTGAAATTTTATCGATTTCCTGCAATTTAGCTTCTATTTTGTCCAAAATAATTGCTTCTTCTTCTTCTTCTGTGTTTAGCTTACTTGTACTAAGATTAACACTTTTGTCCCAATATCTCCTATTTTTCAGAACTCGTATAGGCAGCTCCCAATTGTCATCATTAGTTACAACATGTTTATCAACAAAAGGTACCGTAATTACTCCAGTTATCGGCAAGACCATTTTTAACTGGTTTCTTTCAAAGTCAACAACACTCTGATATTTTGACAAGAAATCTATGCCAATTAAAACCTCAATACTGAGATTGTTTACAATTAAGCATGGATGATCATTTAAATTACCATTAATGTTAAAGGGCAGCAAAGCTTCTTGCTTTATCGTTTTTGACACCTTGCCAGTAGCACCAATTATTCTTAGTCCTGATACCCTCATTACTGTAAGCTTGTCTTTACCAGGTAATGCATCAAAGAAGGACTGAGATATCGCACTCACCTACTATCTAAGAGACAACGTACATTGATACCCAACATATTCACTATTATTATAGGGTGGTTTATTCTAGTTTGTACAGGTGGTTCCTCAAACTCATCCAATAGTTCCTTTTGGATTTGTCTCCAACTAAAGTGATTGACATCTGTCTTCATTACATTTAGGTCACAGTGTGTAGTGGTTTCCTGAATTACATTTTCAGCTGCCTTTTCCATTCGGTTTATTAATTTCAAATCGAAACACCGCATGACTTCATTACATTTAGTTTGCTGAACATGACCCAAATTACTGTAGTCTGAGCGATTCTGCACCTCCATACCGGGCATAACACTATTTACAGCTAAACCACTTTCACTATTATCGTCGGGTTCCTTCTCAAGTGACAACTGGACACAACTACTGGGTTCATTGACCCCCAACAGGCTACCCTCTACATTCTCGCTTACCTCCTGCCCTAAATCTATTAGTACGGTATCAACATCCTGCACAGGCACTTTAGATAAGAGCACATCATCCTCATCGTAAATATAAGCATGAATTTCTTCTGCTTCTTCACCTGACAATTCAGTATTTTGTAGCTCTTCCCTACCATTACACTGCTGCGCCTTCTCTTTCTCTTCCCACTTAGAAAGCGTCTCTAACACGGTATCTGTCAAATACTGTGAGTGATCTAATATTTCTGTTGTATCCTTAGATGCTACCGACACTTCATCCACATGTTCAGTTTGAGTATTCTGATCTGTCTTACCAATTACTGTAACTACTGGCTTAGGAAAAGTAACCGCCTGGTGAGTGCCAGTGTCCTCATAGACGGGAACTAGTTTTCCTGCCTCGGCCTACTACTGTTTCCTTTATTTTCATTATAGTTAACTGGCATAGCATTGCTTTCCGTACTGTTGTTTACATGCATAATTTTGTTTGGAACAAAATTATTATCATTTGGATGCCATTGTTGGTTCTGATAATTATTTCTCCAATTCCTACCTCTCTTAGGATGGCGAACACCTACTGTTCTGATGTTTACGTTGCCATTCTGCTCGTTCTTAAAATTACTACTATTGTTATTAGCATTTCTGTTATTACGTGCTTGCTCCTCATTGGCAGCAACACGTTCCAGATACTCAATGAAATGATCCAGATTGTCTCTAGGGGCAGATATAATTCTAGTTTGCCAATACCATGGCATTTTGGCTTCAAGACCTAGTATTATCATTTCAGGTTTTAGCTTTTCGGCCAAATGTGACAAACGTGAGATCCATGACCTAGCAAACTCTTTAATGGATTCCTTGCCTGCATTGAAGCGTTTTCCACTCCAAAATTCTCTTCAACACTTCATTTTGCTTATTACTAGACTAATACTCATTAATAAAAGCTGTTTTAAATTCCACTAATGTTTTACACTTCAACATAACATCAGCTGACCAACGCATGGCGTCACCTGCTAAATGGCTTCTAATAAATGAGATTTTCTCTCGTTCAGACCAAGTTGGTGGAATCACATCTTCAAAATCGTTCCAGAAATCTAGCTGGTGGATATTTTTATCTGTATCGAACCGCAAGAACTGCCGACACCCGATAAAAGTGGCGTTTGCAGCTACAACTTGTTGTATACTACCATTACCAGAAGTTACTGAAGCTACTTTACTCTCAATGTTAGCAATGTTAGTACCGATATTTTCTACTCTCATTTCAACATTATCTACTCTTTGCACAATATGAGTAGTATCAGTTTTGATTGCGTCTACTTCTGCTTGACATATGTTTACTTTTATATTAACATCTTTAAACCTATCTGTGCACGGTTCAGACTCCGCCTCGATCTTTTCTGTTAACTTGTGCTCCAGCTTCGCATCTTCCATTTGGAAGTCTCTGCGAACCTCAGCAACTTCGGATTTTACTGTTTTATACATTTCAGAAAATTGTTGAGCAACCTTTTTCTTAATATCCTCATGATTGTAATCAATTTTATAGTTCAAACTGTCCAGATCCTCTTTTAACTTATTGCAACCAGCCTTGAAGGTATCGTCCATTACCTCCAATCGTTTATTAAAATTGGTTTGACTGGCCACAATCCTGTTATTTACCTCAATTATATTAGATTTTAATTCAGCATTACTGCTTTTGACCTCAGTTATTTCAGACTTTAATTCAGCTCTCATTTTTGCATTACTGGCAGCTATTGCTTGTAATATAACATTTAAATCAATAGCCCCAGTATCTTTGGGTTGCTCACTAGCTGGCTTTTTATCACACTCAGGTGACGAAAAACTAGCTCCAACACCAGAATCATCAAAACTAAATGAAACTTCTGATTGATCAGTCATATCTAACTTATCCTTTTTAAACTCTACCACCTCTGATGACTTTTTCATTTTTAATTCATCAGAGAAACTATCATCCAATAAATTAACAATTTCTGCTTTCTGCTTTACTAAGGGTCTCTATTATTGAATCATTGCCCCTTTTCACACTACTGCCAGGAAGCAATATTTCATATTTCACCTCAACATTACTATTTTCATGCATATTTACACTTGAACCATTGTCTGGATTTACAGTTCCTTCAACAGACATAGGTTCTGATTTAAGTTTAACCTCAGTGTCTTTTGGCGGTTCCATCGCCGACAGTCTTTTAGTGCAGGTTAGTAAAATTTTTAACAGCTTTTCACTTAACTTAGTTCTTTCTGCACGACGTATGGCGTTGCCGGCGTGGCGTACCAGGATTACTGATGCGACGCAGCCCGCTGAATTGCAGACGGCACTCCCACGGCTGTTGTGTGTTAGCGTGGCCCGCAACTGCAGGCGCGGCTCCGGCTGCTCCGGCGGATGACTGCGGTGAGGCGAAACTGGCTTCTCTCGATGCTGGCAGCGCCGCTCGACTCGATGCCAGCTCCGTCAATCCATCTGCGTTGTTAATCCAATTGCGTCGTCCACATGCACACGTCACTATCGCTGTTTTATTACTCAGTTGCATGTCGCATTTCACTCGCGAATCCGAATATTTAAAAATCACTTTCACTTCTACTCAGTTTGTTTCAGTTTCATTTCCCGGCCGATGCACAATATGTGGGGCGGCTGGTGGAAAAATATGTCGCTGTTATATAAATGTTTGAATGTAGAAACACTGCATTTCCCGGCCGATTAACCATATGTGCGGCGGCAGGTGGAATTATTGTTGTTAAAAATGTTCCTATTATTTATGCTGTCTTTTGCCGTTCTCAACACTGGCTCTCTAACTACAATATTGGCAACCAGAAAGTGATTAGCAAAACGTGAAGCCTGTAATTATAATTCCTAGTGCCCACTTCATCTGAGAATACACTTATAGTTACAGCTTATAGCTCTGAGGAATTAGGAGATTGTTTGGGATTTATAATCAAAAACGATCGTGAAAAAAAAAAAAAAAACTCTCTATATTCTGAAAGTCACAGATGAAAAAAAAAATAATTAGACGATTACCCATATATGTGAGGAAAGTTATCTTATGTAGTGGGTGGAAGACGATAGAAGAGTTGTTGTCCTTTGTAGATGCACTTGATGCCTTAAATAAGGGCCACAACAAAAACTTGAACCAAAGTGAAAATCCGACCTACAAAAGGAATAGTGGTAATAATGTCAAAAAACATGAGGCAAACCTAGCAAGAGTAACCAATGCAACAGGAAAAATCATAACGACAATTATCAGAAGTATCCACCTTCAAATTCAGGTCCAGTAACTTCTCAGGAATTTGTACTGAGTAACAGTAGAGTACAAAATGGAAGTGAGGTATCTCTTTTCGGTAACCAGCCTGTAATTAGTAATAATGAGGAAAATGCAATGCGATCTGGATCCAGGGCCGGGGCCCAGATCATGGAGATACATTAGGAGGCCTTGTTCCATATAAGTATGTTAACTTTACCCACAAAATACCCACATGGAATGGTTACTGCTTGAAGAACCAAGTGTAGATACCAATAACCCATAACCTATAATAGCAGGGACAGTGGAAACTGTGGAGGTTAACATATTTATAGATTCAGGGAGTGAGGTATCACTCATCTCCAATGCATTCTTTAATTCATTACAGACTTAACAGCACTTACCGCTTTTGCCCGTAACAGGAGTTTACGTAGTCAGGATAACAGGAACGAAGAGTAAAGTCGTGAGATATGAAACTCAAGTGTCATATTGGAGATATATTATTTCGGCAAATACTATTAATAGTAGAAAATATTAATAGAGATGTATTATTTGGTTTAGATTGGTTATTAAAATTTAAAGTCATCTTAAACTTTGACGAGAGTCGTCATTGTTTTGGTAAAGGGGCAGTTTATAACAGATAATTGCATTGGAAAACAAACAACTGAGTGTAAGTGTCTGCGATTAACAGCTTCAGCAAAATTGTCACCAAAGATCGATAGTGTAAATCAAGTAACACATCGAACTGACATACAAGACAAAGGTAACGAGTCCCTAATATTAACCAATCAACAAAAGCGAGATTTATTTAAAATTTAATGGAGTATGAAATAGTATTTTCCAATCATCCAGGCAATATTAGCAACTATATTTGTAAATTTAAAATCAAAGATGACACTCCATTCTTCTGTAAGCCGTATCCAATACCGGTAAGTTTGAAGGAAGCAGTTAGGGATGAAATCAATAAAATGATTGATAATAATATTATAGAATGAAGTTCTAGCTTCATGAATAATCCGTTGGTAATGGTAAAGAAAGCTACAGATGGAGTATGATTAGTATTAGACGCTCGTGCACTGAATCATTATATATATATATATATATATATATATATATATATATAGAGAGAGAGAGAGAGAGAGAGAGAGAGAGAGACCAATTAATATTGATGAATTGTTATCCAAATTTGGAAAGGCAAGATTCTTTAGCACTATGGACCTGACTGAGGGATATTGGCAAATAAAATTACATCTAGAATCCAAAAAGTATACAGCATTTTTGTTTGATGGTAAATCATATCATTTCAATGTGTTGCCATTCGTACTTAATATCTCTGTGTCGGTATTCATACATGCGTTAGATGAGGCACTAGGGAGAGAGTTATTGGAGGACTTGATAATATATGTAGACATTATCATGTAGATATTATCAGCTTCTTGGGAAGAACATTGTTTAACTTTGTGCAAAACTTTGAAAAAATTTAAAGAAAAAGGTATTACAGTGAAACTGTCTAAATCGTACTTTGCGCGCCAATTAGACCAGACCCTGAATGCATCAAAGCTATCAAAGAATGTCCACAGCCCAGAAATGTAAGACAGTTAAAAGGATTGGGATGGCTGGATACTATCATTGGTACATACGAGGGTAAGAACTAAATGACCCGAGAATTTTACATTTATTAAGGAAGGGAGTGCCATGGACGTGGGATCAGGGTGCCAATGATGTGTTTGGAAATGTCAAAAGTGATCTTGTTGAATCACCCGTTTTACATCATCCAGATATGGGCGAACCGTTTAAAATTTTGACAGATGAATCTGATGACGGTATTGCTGCAGAACTTTTCCAAGGAGAGTGGGATCTGAATAACATAGAACACCGAACCATAGCTTTTGCTAGCCATAGTCTAAATAAGCAGGAATTAAATTACACAGCTACCGAAAAAGAACTATTAGTGATTGTGTGGACTATTCAAAAATTTCAAACACTATTATGGGGATCAGAAATGCACATTTATACAGACCATCAAGCTTTATCATTTCTAATGAGTAATCGTTTACTGCATAGTAGGTTAATGCAATGGTTGCTTTTCCTACAAGAATACGATATTAAGATACAGTACGTAAAAGGTTCCAAGAATATTGTACCTGATGATTTGTCAAGGTTACCCATGGGAATGGAAGGATTGAATGCATGGAAGGACCCAGCGTTGTTTTTGCCTTTAATTTTATATCAGCAGAATATCCTAACATCCGAGTAAAGGAAATGGTGCAAAGAGTAACTGAAAATATCCATCATGACTCTTACTTTACAGAAATGTTTTCTGTGTGTATCCAGAATTCCTTACCATCTAATCAAGTAGGAAAATGGAAAATTATAGGTCATAATTTGTTTTGGAGAGATACCGTAAAAACGCAATGGCACTTATGCATTCTGAAGGTAATGGAAGACGCACTTGTGTGGTATGTTCATAAAGGATATGGACACTTCGGAATCAAAAAGTGTATAACCCATATGAATAAGTTCTATTATTTTAAGAAGTTAGGGTGTAAGATAGCATCTATGATTATAACATGTGAAATCTGTCAGAAGGTGAAAGAGAATAATACCCATGTGAAGTACAAAATGTACCCTATTATTCCGAAGTCATTACACAATCTCACAGCAGCAGATTTTTTTGGACCAATTCCACAAGGAAAAGGAGGGGTATCATACATTTTGGTCATCACAGAGTGCTGGTCAAATTATGTTAAACTATATCCAATCACCCAGTTCTAAGCAAAGAAGGGAAAGCAGAAAGGTGTTAGGAGTATATAGAGGGTCTATACAAGGGCGATGTACTTGAGGACAATATTATGGAAATGGAAGAAGATGTAGATGAAGATGAAATGGGAGATACGATACTGCGTGAAGAGTTTGACAGAGCACTGAAAGACCTGAGTCGAAACAAGGCCCCTGGAGTAGACAACATTCCATTAGAACTACTGACGGCCTTGGGAGAGCCAGTCCTGACAAAACTGTACCATCTGGTGAGCAAGGTGTATGAAACAGGCGAAATACCCTCAGACTTCAAGAAGAATATAATAATTCCAACCCCAAAGAAAGCAGGTGTTGACAGATGTGAAAATTACCGAACTATCAGTTTAATAAGTCACAGCTGCAAAATACTAACGCGAATTCTTTAGGGACGAATGGAAAAACAAGTAGAAGCCGACCTCGGGGAAGATCAGTTTGGATTCCGTAGAAATGTTGGAACACGTGAGGCAATACTGACCCTACGACTTATCGTAGAAGCTAGATTAAGGAAGGGCAAACATACATTTCTAGCATTTGTAGACTTAGAGAAAGCTTTTGACAATGTTGACTGGAATACTCTCTTTCAAATTCTGAAGGTGGCAGGGGTAAAATACAGGGAGCGAAAGGCTATTTACAATTTGTACTTAAACCAGATGGCAGTTATAAGAGTCGAGGGTCATGAAAGGGAAGCAGTGGTTGGGAAGGGAGTGAGACAGGGTTGTAACCTCTCCCCGATGTTATTCAATCTGTATATTGAGCAAGCAGTGAAGGAAACAAAAGAAAAATTTGGAGTAGGTATTAAAATCCATGGAGAAGAAATAAAAACTTTGAGGCTCGCCAATGACATTGTAATTCTGTCAGAGACAGCAAAGGACTTGGAAGAGCAGTTGAACGGAATGGATAGTGTCTTGAAAGGAGGATATAAGATGAACATCAACAAAAGCAAAACAAGGATAATGGAATGTAGTCGAATTAAGTCGGGTGATGCTGAGGGAATTAGATTAGGAAATGAGACACTTAAAGTAGTAAAGGAGTTTTGCTATTTGGGGAGCAAAATAACTGATGATGGTCGAAGTAGAGAGGATATAAAATGTAGACTGGCAATGGCAAGGAAAGCGTTTCTGAAGAAGAGAAATTTGTTAACATCGAGTATAGATTTAAGTGTCATGAAGTCATTTTTGAGAGTATTTGTTTGGAGTGTAGCCATGTATGGAAGTGAAATGTGGACGATAAATAGTTTAGACAAGAAGAGAATAGAAGCTTTTGAAATGTGGTGCGACAGAAGAATGCTGAAGATTAGATGGGTAGATCACATAACTAATGAGGAAGTATTGAATAGGATTGGGGAGAAGAGAGGTTTGTGGCACAACTTGACTAGAAGAAGGGATCGGTTGGTAGGACATGTCCTGAGGCACCAAGAGATCACAAATTTAGCATTGGAGGGCAGTGTGGAGGGTAAAAATCGTAGAGGGAGACCAAGAGATGAATACACTAAGGAGATTCAGAAGGATGTAGGTTGCGGTTGGTACTGGGAGATGAAGAAGCTTGCACGGGATAGAGTAGCATGGAGAGCTGCATCAAACCAGTCTCAGGACTGAAGGCCACAACAACAACATATCCAATCAAAAGAGCCAGTATGCAGACAGTTATACACTATTTACAACAATACTTTCTAGAAGTAGCTAAACTGAAACGGTTTCTTACAGATAATGGGCCGCAGTTTGTAAGTAATGAATTTAAAGAATTCCTAGCATGGGAAGGTATTCATCAGGTGTTACCATCCAATTATAACCAGTTATCAAATCCATGTGTAAGAGTAATGAAGGAAACTGCGAAGTTATATCATACTTACTGTCATGAGAAACATACTTTTTGGGCAACAAAAGTTAAAGACTTTGAACTTATTCTAAATGACCTACCACATTTATCGACTGGGTTAACAGCTTTAGAAGTTATAGGTAAACCTTCCATAGAACCTCTAATGAAATGTTTTAATTGGCCTGAACAACTGAGTGTTGATTATGAAATGAATCAGGAAATAGTTTTTAAAAATTTAATTGAAAACGCACAACAAAGATTAAGTAAGCACAATGCAAAGGCTAAAGAACCTCAATACCAAGTCGATGACCTGGTTCTCATAAAACATTTTCAAAGACACTAAAGATGGATACTCATAAATTTTACCAGAAATATGGAGGACCATACTGGGTACCGACAGTGATCCATCCTAAGAACTTATTTTTAGTAGATTATACAACTGGATTAGAGAAAGGGAAGTACACTGTAATAGACGTAAAGTTGTTTATCCCCCACGGACGTTAACATTCTGAGTTAACGGGTTCAGTGACGACCATCGGATCCCAAGTTGTTTTTAGTGTTTCTTCCAAAATAGTTTTCTTACACCGAATTCCTTTAAAATTTTAAACTATTCTGTCATTTGTTCCTAAAATCTTAAACTATCCTGTAATCTTATATCTTAGAAAAACGGATATGACAGTCAAATAAAAAACAGTTCTAGAGAATCACAGGTAAAAAGTGATATTTAGATAAAGTGAACTCATTGGAATATTATGTTTGTAGAAAATATAATATGTGTGACTAGTTGAACAACTAATATACCTTTTGTGGAATGTGATGTAGATGGGAGGTTTTGTATTAAGTTTGAAAGGGGTGGGTGTTGTAGATAAAAGCATGGTTTACAAGAGCAAATAAACCTTGGCTAACACAAAACACCCATCACACCTTTCAGACAACCCCCACAAACAGGTGTACCTGTTTCTTCACCATTTTCCATTTCCATAAGGTTGCTAAGATTTCCTTCGGGGACCTCAAGGGTGAAGGTGGGAATGTCCGTTCTGTAGGAGACGATATAACACCAAACCTCCTCTGGCATCTCACTCAAGTACCTGTGAGGTAGGGATCCTGGGGAAGGGGGGTGGGAAGGGTTTCCTGTCTTTGGGGCTATCTTCTTTCTCTTCTTCGATCTTAGCAACCATTTCTATTTATATCCTTTCTTACTTCTCATTTGAGGACCTGCCTATTTTTTCCCTCTTTCCATATTCACATAGTTCTATCGCTGAAGTCCTTCCTAGTTTCCATGGTTTCTAATAACCGAAATCTTACCTTCAGATAAGAAGGCTGAAGAATCTACATCGGGAAACACACACACACACACACACACACACACACACACATGGAGCCTCAGCGGCTGGCAGTGTTAGGCAATAAGCTAAAGCCAGTGAAAACTTGAGTGTGAATGTGGCTTAACTCCTTTCAGCCATGACAAACTGAAGAAATAGTGCTTATTAGGGTTGGAGAGGGACATTGCCCATTGACACATGGCTTTCTCTTACACTGCAAGGAACCACTAATGTGTCAAAGATGTGGCACAAAGCTGTCAATACGACTTTTTTAAATGAGTGTTTTGTATGACAATCTGAGGGCAGACCTGGGTTTCCCACAGGATCTACCTTCTACTTTAACTGATAATGAGGTGAGTGTGGTTTGTATTTTTAGGTTTTATGTGATGTTAGGACTCCTTATGTTAGGACTCCTTCCCAAAATTTAGGTATATGGTTTTAGTGTATTGCATGGTGGCTTGTTCACCCATTAGTTATAAGTAGTTACCCAGCCACAGTATTCTGGCCTCATATTAAATACGCCTGTACTGATATTTTATACTTGATTTTATGTAGTTATTTTCAGTGTTATTTCTAAATTTTATGGGTAGTCTTGTATGGACCTCCTGATGTCAGTGTCTCTGTGATAAACAGAGAATCCAGATATATAAGGGCCATGCAAAAAGAAACGAGCTGCAGTCTGGAATACACAAATCGGTGACAGGAGGGTAGTATCGTGGCCTGTGTTACAACGTGGGATTCCGACCAGAGCGTGGAAGCTCACAGCCCGTCGCTAAAGCTCACAGCCCGTCGCTAGAGGACACGCATGCACATCACGTGACTATACAGAGCTAGCAGCAGCATGCATCAATTGTCCAAAACTGCCAGTCATATTGCAAACATTGACATGGAGGCGTCAACAGAAGAGCAAAGAGATGTTGTTCGTTTTCTGACAGCGGAAGAAGTAGGAAGAATGGACATTCATCGATTCAGGCAAGGACGGATGTCGATAGTCGATGATGCATGGTCTGGAACACCATACTGCATTACCGATGATGTCGTCCAGCTGGTAGATATACTCATTACCCAGAACCACCGAGTGACAGTGAAAGCCATAGATGCTGTGGTTGGATTGAGTGTCGGAGGTGTTCACACCATCATGAAAGAATGGCTGCACATGTGCAAAGTGCGTGCCCAATGGGTGCCCCACTGTCTTGCTCATCTGCAGTGCTATGCTCAGGAAGGGAATGTGTTCCTGGCATGAGTGGTGGCTGGAGATGAGTCATGGCATCATCACTTCGAACCAGAATCAAAATGACGAAGTCTCTAGTGGAAACATCCAGGGTCACCACCACTCAAAAAAAGCCAAGGCCATCCACGCGAGTGCAGGAAAGCTTACGCTGACGTTCTTCTTTGACCAAGATGGCCCACTTCTCATTTACTTCCTGCAGCACGGGCCAACAGTGAATGCCCAGAGTTACTTGCAAACCTTGACCACCCTTTGCCAAGCGATAAAATCAAAACGAGCAGACAATCTCACCTGTGGTGTTATTCTGCTCCACGACAATGCAGAGCCTCATACGGCCAACACAGTCATGGCACTCCTGCAGAAATTCAAATGGGAGGTTCTTAGCCACCCTCCATACAGTCTGGACCTCTCTCCCTGTGATTATGCCATTTTTAGTCCCCTTAAAAAGGCTCTGAGGGGGCAAACGATTCACCTCAGAGGACGACATCCAGTTGTACGTGCGGAACTGGTTAACGTCGTAGTCCCAGGAATTTTATGAAACAGCCATTCAGAATTTTATGAGACAGCCATTCACCACCTTGAGTCACAGTGGGACAAGTGTTTCAACAGCCAGGGTCAGTACTTCTAACATACAGGTACTGGTTTCTGTAGGAAAGTAATACAAACACAGCATAAGAGAGAGTCTGTCCTAATGTAGGCAGTGATAGGTGCATATTACATACAAATGGCAGTGATGCGCTGAGGGTAGGATAGAACTAATCAAAGCTCTGTCCTGCTTTTGAAGATATATTGTAAGAGACATGTTGAGTGAAATAAATGTATTACCTTAGAGTACAAAAGGACGTAGCAGAACTGACACTATTAAAATCGTGAACTAGTTTCAGTAGTCTCATTTTGTGTTCTAGGAAACCTGCCAGCTGGTGCTGTGTGTGATGTTTGTGATGATGAATGTGGATGTGGTCCAGGGCTCGTTGACTGGCAGTGCTGCTGGTGCCAACGAGCAGTACACACAGCATGCAAACCACAGCTTGGACAGGTAAGAGAAATGTAATTGCCACTCAAATAGTAATCACAGTGACCATCTTGTAAATGGCATTGTTTTATTGTTTCTCTAGTCTTGCTTCACACAATGGAAAAAATGTTCATATGGTATTGTTGGCTGGGAAATCCCAAGGAATTTTCCTGATCAGGAAAGGTTTTATTCCTTTGCACACAGTTACCCCCTTTACTAATTGTGTGTAAGAGCTGTGTTGTGACTGTAGGTAATTAAAAAGGGTTGCGTGTGAATAGTGTGGTGTCATGTTTGTGTTGTATGATGTTGAAAGGAGGGGGAGAGTGAAAACCAGTGCTGACACTTGTTGTACTTCTCTCTGTCACCAAGAAGGGGGTTACTGAGCTTAATGTCCTCATGTGACATGAACAGTATCATGTGACATGAACAGTATCATGTGGGCTTACTCTGTGAGACACTGTGGAGAGATTTGAAATTCAACGTAGGACAGTGGAACAACGTCTGGTGATCAGGAACTTTATGCCACCACCTCATCTCCCCTTACCGGCCAAATACAGACAGTGAAATTTTTTTGTGACGTGAATTGGCTGCCTGTGAATCGAGCTCGATCACAAAGACCTGACTTAATGATCATGGCTTTGGAGGCTGGTTGAGTCTAATGTGCTTCTAACAATATCTTTTTGTGATCCAAACTCAGTAAGATACCAGTAAATAATTCTAATTTAACAGTATTTATTAGAAACTGTAAGTACAAGGGCTCTGTGCACAGGGAAATCTACACTAAGCTGAAAATATGTACATGAAATATATTGGTTTCAAGTAATGACACATGTGGGAAATTGTGCTGAAGTACAGAGTGAACTTCTGAATACACTTTTCAATATAAGAAAGGCCAAACAGAATTTACATTGAGAATAAATTTTCATATTCACTTCTGAAATAAGTTTAATTTCTTCTAGCCTACTTTTATTTGTGGGAGCTAGAAACAGTATAGTGTAAAAAGTATTACACATCATATATCAGTGCACACTCCGCTGCAGAGTGAAAATCTCATTCTGTATTACACATCACTTCGACAATGTAGGGGCAGGTACTAAACACACAAGTGTGATTGTGCATTTCAGGCTTTCAAGGCTGGTATTTGTATCCTTGTTGATTTCTGTTCCATGGAAGCCTACTTAGTGCTGTTCCCATGGATGCTACAGGAAGATGTGGATATAATTCCCATAGCCTAGGGATAAAGCCAGGCTGACAAATCTATTTGCAGAAATCCTCAGAGGATCTGCCAGCACAGAAAGACAAATCCATTTACATTTGCACAGTACAAGAAATGACTGTAACCTAGGCTTATCATTTTTAAGGTTTTCAGTCATACATATATCTAAGTTTGAACTTAGACAATAAAATAACATAAACAGTAAAAATCCAACCTCCAGATAAATTTCAGCAGATATTATATACTTCTGAATTAAAACAAAAGCATAACATTCAGTTGAAGAATTCATTCTAAGTAATTCAAATGACACAAATAGTGAACAAAGGGCTCTAGTTCTAACAGGTAAGTTTGTGTGTGCTGTTTAATTACTCAAATAATATGTAATTACACAAATAGTATGTAGATCTATATTGCGAAAGTGGAAGGGAGAATTGTATCCTTTTCATGTAGGCGTGTAATGAGAATCACTTGTGAACATATGTATTTGTGAGTAAATGTGCTTGTACAAACATCAAAATCTCATTGGTGAAGCTAACTGTGTGATAAACATGATGCAAGGATGATAAATATTTCATTCTATTCCATTCATGACATAAGAGCATAGGGTGTGTGTATGTGTGTGTGTGTGTGTGTGAGAGAGAGAGAGAGAGAGAGAGAGAGAGAGAGAGAGGGGGGGGGGGGGGGGGACTAAAGTAAATGGGTTGCTAGTTTGTTTGAAAGATCTCATTTGGTGGTAAGAAATATAAATCGTTTAACACAGGGATAGAAAATCTTAAAGGTTGGTTAGTTAGTTACATGTTCCATTGATCAATGGCACCAAAAAACAGTTATGGTGTGGAACGTGTCAAATATACACATGAAACAAGTCTTTTTATAATTTTTTTTACATTATAGTGTTATACCTAAATATTTCTATTATCTATCCCATTCCCTTAAAGGGCACAAAATGCATATATTATATCTCCAGATTTATTTACTCATATTCAAGAATTCATCTATGGTATAGAAGGAGTTTTCAAGGAGGTATGATTTCAATTTGTTTTTGAAACTATTGTTGCTGTCTGTCAGGCATTTTATTTCATCTGGTAATTTATCAAAAAGTTTTATAGCAGCATATTTTACCCCTTTCTGTGCCAAAGAGAGGTTAAGTAAAGGATAGTGTTGGTCTTCCTTTTTTCAAGTATTGTAATCATGAATGTCACTGTTGATTTTAAACTGGTCCATGTCATTAAGGAAAAATTTCATTACTGAGTAAATGTACTGTGAAGCAGTTGTAAGAATTCCTACCCTTTTAAACAGATGCCTATAAGATGTGTGACTATGAACCCTACACATTATTCTAACTACTTTCTTTTGAGCAGTGAATACCTTTTGCCTAAGTGTTGAGTTGCCCCAGAATATTATTCCGTATGACATCAGAGAGTGGAAGTATGCAAAGTATGTTAGCTTACTAATTTCTACATCCTCAAAATTGGCAGTTGTTCTGACTGCAAAAGTTGCTGAACCTAGTCGCTTTAGGAGATTCAAAATATGACTTTTCCAATTAAGATTCTCATCTATATGTACACCCAAAAACTTAGTATGCTCTACCCTGGCTACTGACTTATTTGAATGTGTTATATTTATTGAAGGAATTATACTTTTTGCAGCAGAAAATTGGATGTACTGTGTTTTTTCAAAGTTCAGAGCAAACCCATTCGCAGAAAACCAATTAATAACTTTTTCAAAGACCTTGTTTGTATCATTTTCTATCGGACTTTCTTTTACTGGATTAATAATTATGCTTGTATCATCAGCAAACAGTGTCAGTTCAGCATCTTGTTTCACATAAGAAGGGAGGTCATTCACATATATCAAGAACAGGAGGGGACCCATGATCGAACCTTGTGGAACACCTAATGTAATTTCACCCCAGTTAGATGAAGTGGCAAACTCCTTTGAATCACTTGGAGCATATAAAGAAACTTTTTGCTTCCTGTTCTGTAGATATGACTTAAACCACTCATATGCTGTTCCATTTATACCATAGAATTGTAATTTCTCTAACATAATGTCATGGTTCACACAATCAAATGCTTTGGATAAGTCACAGAATATTCCTACTGGTGACATTTTACTATTTAAAGATTCTATTACGTGGACAATGAAATTGTATATTGCTGTCTCAGTGGAACAGCATTTCTGAAATCCAAACTCTGATTTGTTAAGTATCCCATTACTGTTGAGATGGCTAACCACTCTTGAGTTCGTTACTTTCTCAAAGATTTTTGAAAATGCTGTAAGCAAGGATACTGGCCAGTAATTATTGACATCTGTGGTTTCTCCCTTTTTGTAGAGAGGCCTGACAATGGCATTTTTAACCTGACTGGAAAAATACCCTGAGTCAGTGTTGCATTACATATGTGACTCAAAACGTCAGCTGTAATTGGTCCACGTTGTTTTAATAACTTGTTAGATATGTCATCTACTTCAACAGAAAATTTATTTTTCAAAGATTTGATAATTTTCATTATTTCACAAGAGGTTGTTAGATGAAACTTAATCTGATTAAAATTTTTCAACACTGACTCTTCCATGTACTGCCTGGCTTTTTCTTTTGAACTATTCTCACAAATTTTTTCTCCTACACTTAAGAAGTGATTGTTAAATACATTGGCTATCTGTGTACTGTTGGTTAAGATGGTCTCATTCTCTTCAACAGTAATACTACCCCAGTGGTTACTTTTCCTGTCTCCCTTTTAACAACATTCCATATTGATTTCATTTTATTGCTGGAGTTGTTAATTTCTTCTCTTAACATACATATTTCTTGATTTCCTTACAACTTTTCTCTCTATGTTACAATAATTTTTATAGTGTAAAACTACTTCTGGATCTTTACTAGTTCTTGCTGTCTCATACAGTTTTCTTTTTCTTTCTGAAGACGCTTTAATACCTATAGTAATTCAAGGTTTCTTTGAAAAGTTTGTGGTGTTACATTTAGTAATAAATATAAATTTTCTTTGGAAAACAATGTTCAAAAAGGGATATAAATTTATCAAGAAATATGCTGCATTTATAATTAGCATTTGGCTCATTATATACATCTTCCCAGTTTACATTTTCTAAACTTTCTCTGAAGTGATCTATAGATACCGTTTGAACACCCTCACACTTTTACTTAATGGTTTCTGAAGTGTACGCCCTGTTAGGTTTTGTAAGTTAATCAGTTGTGCATCATGGTCAGATAATCCATTTGCCACAGGGAAAGCATGTGTTTGTTCTACATCCTCTTGCTGTACAAATACATTATCTAGTAGAGTACTGCTGTCCTGAGCTATATGTGTAGGGAAATTGATCACTGATTCTAAGTTATATGTTGTTAACTACACTTCTAGTTCACTTTTCCTATCAGAATTGCTTAGAAAGTTGACATCGAAATCACCACAAAGTAATAACTTCTTCTTTTTGTCTGGCAGACAGCATAATAGGGAGTCAAACTTTTTTATGAATAGCTCCCAATCTCCTACTGGAGACCTGTACACTGTTGCTAATGTCAACACAACATTATCTCCTTCTAATAATTTCCGGGTATGCAGCCGGATCCCGTCGACATTCTGCCACGATATTTCGGCCCAGAGACGTCCGGCCATCATCAGGTGAGTACACAACTACTGAAGAGCCCAGGTGCAGTCGCGGTATTTATGCCGGTTCTCGCGCATGTGAAATGTACTGGCATCCTACAGCGCATGCGTCAGGTGTTGACATGCGCAGCATAGCCGAGTTGTACGTGCTGCCCTCGGTGGTGAAAATAATAGTTCATCTAGTCATTGAGTATCGAATGACACTGTCGATTCCGCTGTGATTGTATAATTTTAATAACAGGATTCCAATTTTTATCCAGCTGAAAGCCATTGTCACGATTTATAAGATTATTGGCAAGACGTATTTCCACTGATTCCTTGATTACGGAATCCCAAAAACCGGAAACCGGGGATAAAATTTTTGTTCCATTGTATTCCATTGAATGTCCCAATGAAATACAGTGCTCTGCTACTGCCGATTTTGACGGTTGCCGCAGACGGGTGTATCTTTCATGTTCTATACATCGTTCATGGACAGTTCTAGTCGTCTGGCGAATATATGCAGAACCACATTCACAGGGAATTTTGTAGACGCCTGCTTTCTTCAGTTGTAAATCGTCTTTAACGGATCCAACCAGGACCTGGTTCTTTGCTGGTGGACGGAAGATAACCTTGATTTTATTTTTCTTCAGTAATCGGCCTATTTTCGACGACACATTCCCGGCGTATGGAAGGAACGCAGTTGATTTAAAGTCGTCATCTGCGTCCTCAGTGCGTTGCTTCTTGTTATGATAGTTGCGCATGGCCTTCCTTATTTGGCGAGAAGTGTAGCCATTCTCTTTGAAAACCTTCTCCAAGTGTTCTAATTCTGCGTGGAGGGTTTCATCATCCGATATTATATGCGCTCGATGTATTAAGGTACTGAGAACGCCGGCTGTTTGTGCTGGGTGATGGCAGCTTGACGCCTGGAGATACAGATCTGTGTGAGTCGGTTTCCTGTACACAGAATGTCCTAATGACCCATCATCTTTACGGCGTACTAGCACGTCTAGAAATGGTAAAGTGCCCTCTTTTTCAATCTCCATCGTAAATTTGATGTTCTCATGTAATGAGTTTAAGTGATGAAGGAATTTCTCCAGTTCCTGTCTGCCATGAGGCCATACAGCAAAAGTATCATCTACGTACCGCCAGAAAACCGTAGGCTTTAAAACAGCAGACTCAAGTGCTTTCTCCTCAAAGTCCTCCATAAAGAGATTAGCTACCATAGGCGACAAAGGGCTCCCCATGGCGACGCCGTCTGTTTGTTCAAAGAATTCGTCATTGAATAAAAAGTACGTTGAGGAGAGTATATGTTCAAACAAGGCCGTCATTTCTGCACTGAATAAGTTACCAATAAGATGTAATGATTCCATTAAAGGCACTTTGGTAAAAAGTGAGACCACATCAAAGCTGACTAATAAATCCGAGCTGCTAAGCTTAACTTCCTTCAAGCGGCTGACAAAATCCTCGGAATTACGTATATGGTGGCAACACTTACCCACATACGGCTTTAGTAATGAGGCCAGATATTTTGCTGTAGAATAGGTCGCAGCACCAATATTACTCACTATTAATCGTAGTGGGGCACCATCCTTGTGTATCTTCGGAAGACCGTAGAGTCTTGGTGGTACTGCATTGTGTGGTCTCAATCTTTTGATAACTTCTTCAGGCAGAGAACAGTCGTTCAAAAGGGTAGTAGTTTTCCTTGATATTCGGCTTGTTGGGTCCTTTTCAATTCTACGGTACGTAGAATCATTTAGCTGACAATATATCTTCTCGTTGTAGGCTTCTCTTGTCAGAAGAACTGTGGCGTTACCCTTATCCGCAGGCAGTACGACTGTGCCAGTATCTTCTCCACGCAGAATTAGAACACTTGGAGAAGGTTTTCAAAGAGAATGGCTACACTTCTCGCCAAATAAGGAAGGCCATGCCCAACTATCATAACAAGAAGCAACGCACTGAGGACGCAGATGACGACTTTAAATCAACTGTGTTCCTTCCATACGCCGGGAATGTGTCGTCGAAAATAGGCCGATTACTGAAGAAAAATAAAATCAAGGTTATCTTCCGTCCACCAGCAAAGAACCAGGTCCTGGTTGGATCCGTTAAAGACGATTTACAACTGAAGAAAGCAGGCGTCTACAAAATTCCCTGTGAATGTGGTTCTGCATATATTCGCCAGACGACTAGAACTGTCCATGAACGATGTATAGAACATGAAAGATACACCCGTCTGCGGCAACCGTCAAAATCGGCAGTAGCAGAGCACTGTATTTCATTGGGACATTCAATGGAATACAATGGAACAAAAATTTTATCCCCGGTTTCCGGTTTTTGGGATTCCGTAATCAAGGAATCAGTGGAAATACGTCTTGCCAATAATCTTATAAATCGTGACAATGGCTTTCAGCTGGATAAAAATTGGAATCCTGTTATTAAAATTATACAATCACAGCGGAATCGACAGTGTCATTCGATACTCAATGACTAGATGAACTATTATTTTCACCACCGAGGGCAGCACGTACAACTCGGCTATGCTGCGCATGTCAACACCTGACGCATGCGCTGTAGGATGCCAGTACATTTCACATGCGCGAGAACCGGCATAAATACCGCGACTGCACCTGGGCTCTTCAGTAGTTGTGTACTCACCTGATGATGGCCGGACGTCTCTGGGCCGAAATATCGTGGCAGAATGTCGACGGGATCCGGCTGCATACCCGGAAATTATTAGAAGAAGAAATACGCCGGGAAAATTTCAGAAGTCACAACAACATTATCTGGCTGAAGTTCACATGCACAAACCTCAAAGTGCTGATCAACACAAAATTTGCTTACTTCAACACTTCTGTATTTATACCCTTGTTTTATGCAAATGGCAACTCCTCCTTTACCCATACTAGATCTACAAGTGTAAGAGGCTAAATTATACCCATTTATACTGACATTTTCCATCCCCACAGTTACATGGTGATCAAAGTATATCAATCTCATTCTTATTTTTGAGATCATCTGAACATATTATCAGCTTATCTACTTTTTTTTCCGGCGCGGATGGATCACTTAGGACCATGTGTAATCAACATTTGTTGGCCTTCCTTTTCGCCCAGTATTCCTTCATAAACAACGAATGGGCTAGCTTTCGTTGTGTAGACCACGTATGTCGGTTAGTTTTTCTCTCTTCTTCCTCAAAACCCTGTGTGTTTGTGATTTTTCTGATTTCATTTCTATCATGTAGATTTGGAGACCCTAATTCTCTCAGGTCTTTTTCCGTCTGTTTGTACCAGTTCGGTCTTGTAGTTTTGTTCTTTAAAAATGTATGGATTTTGTGCATTAACCTGCTTGAGTCCATTCTTTCTAAGTGCCCCATGAATTGGATTCTTCTCATGCGCATTGTGTCTGTTATTTTGGAGATATTTTTATATATTTCTGCATTGGGTTTTGGATAATGCACACCATCTTTAGTTCTTGGTCCTAGGATTTTCCTCATTATCTTACGTTCTTTCACTTCTAATTCCTCTTTTAGTGTTCTGTGTTCAAGGTTTAGTGTCTCAGATGAGTAGAGAGCTTCGGGTCTAATTACTGTTGTATAGTGTCATATTTTGCAGTTCCACGAGAGACTCTTTTTGTTGTAAATGTTTTTTGTTAACTGAAATGCTGTCTCCATTTTCTGGACTCTTGATCTGACAGATTTCTTTTCATTACAATTTTCTGCAATCCATTCACCTAAATATTTAAATTCTTTTACTCGAAAGATGTAATTATTACCAATTTTGAGATCAGAAGGTGCATCTTTGATGTCAGTCATAAATTTTGTTTTTTCAAATGAAATTTGTAATCCTATTTTAGCTGCCTGTTCTTGTAATAATTCTAGCTGTTTCTGTGCATCGGTAATGTGTTATGCGATCAGTGCCATGTCATCAGCAAATGCTAAACAGTCTAATTCTATGCCCTTACGTCTTGGTCCCAGTCTGTGTGCTGGTGCACCTGCTTTTTTCCATTCTCTAACAACTTTTTCAAGAGCACAATTGAAGAGCACTGGGGACAGTACCTCCCCTTGTCGTACTCCTGTGTCTATTTGAAATTCTATGCTCAATTCTCCCATAAATTTTACTTTGGATTTGGTCTCCGTGAGTTTTTATTTTTTATTCCCCTGATATTTTGGTGAAATAAGTTGATACTGCCCTTAGCCTATCCCAATTTGCTGTGCATGAAGTTTCATTTCTTCTATTTTTCTTGGTTGTTGTCTGTCTGGAATTTGGCTTTAACCAAAAAAAAAAAAAATGGTTATAAATTACGTGCATAGTCAGATAGAACCAATACGGATAAAATGAATGTAAATTAAAAAGTGTGGAAATAGGTAAATTCTGTATACATTAGGTTGTAAAAGCATCTGCTTGTGAGCTAATATTGGGTAACGTATATGGTAGTGGCTTACATCTCCTTAGCAAGCGCACCAAGATAATTCCTAGTGAAACATTATAAATAGTTTACTATGGAACAATTTATCCTCGTCTTAACTAGAGGACTGAATTATGGGGCTGAGCAGCTAATGTCCACTTAAAAAGAATATTGCTGTTACAGAAATAAGCAGTCATACTTATACAGCATGAGGTAGGCCGTAGAGAATCATGCAGTGAAGTATTTGTGTAGCACAAATACTTAAAAATATATTCTTTACACATATTTAAATTACTTACTTTTTTTATGAGTCAACCAACAGAAGTTATCAAGTGCAGTGGGTACATGAGGACAACGCCAGAGCAAAATATAAGTACTTTCGGAAAAGAAGAAAATTTAAAATGACAGATAGGAGTCTATACATCAATGGTTTGATTTGGTTTAACCTATGTTGTTGTTGTTGTGGTCTTCAGTCCTGAGACTGGTTTGATGCAGCTCTCCATGCTATTCTATCCTGTGCAAGCTTCTTCATCTCCCAGTACCTACTGCTACCTACATCCTTCTGAATCTGCTTAGTGTATTGATCTCTTGGTCTCCCTCTACGATTTTTACCCTCCACGCTGCCCTCCAATACTAAATTTGTGATCCCTTGATGCCTCAAAACATGTCCTACCAACCGATCCCTTCTTCTAGTCAAGTTGTCCCACAAACTTCTCTTCTCCCCAATTCTATTCAATACCTCCTCATTAGTTACGTGATCTACCCACCTTATCTTCAGCATTCTTCTGTAGCACCACATTTCGAAAGCTTCTATTCTCTTCTTGTCCAAACTGGTTATCGTCCATGTTTCACATCCATACATGGCTACACTCCATACAAATACTTTCAGAAACGACTTCCTGACACTTAAATCTATACTCGATGTTAACAAATTTCTCTTCTTCAGAAACGATTTCCTTGCCATTGCCAGTCTACATTTTATATCCTCTCTACTTCGACCATCATCAGTTATTTTGCTCCCTAAATAGCAAAACTCCTTTACTACTTTAAGTACCTCATTTCCTAATCTAATCCCCTCAGCATCACCCGATTTAATTTGACTACATTCCATTATCCTCGTTTTGCTTTTGTTGATGTTCATCTTATATCCTCCTTTCAAGACACTGTCCATTCCGTTCAACTGCTCTTCCAAGTCTTTTGCTGTCTCTTGACAGAATTACAATGTCATCGGCGAACCTCAAAGTTTTTACTTCTTCTCCATGAATTTTAATACCTACTCCGAATTTTTCTTTTGTTTCCTTTACTGCTTGCTCAATATACAGATTGAATAACATCGGGGAGAGGCTACAACCCTGTCTCACTCCTTTCCCAACCACTGCTTCCCTTTCATGACCATCGACTCTTATAACTGCCATCTGGTTTCTGTACAAATTGTAAATAGCCTTTCGCTCCCTGCATTTTACCCCTGCCACCTTCAGAATTTGAAAGAGAGTATTCCAGTTAACGTTGTCAAAAGCTTTCTCTAAGTCTACAAATGCTAGAAACGTAGGTTTGCCTTTTCTTAATCTTTCTTCTAAGATAAGTCGTAAGGTTGGTATTGCCTCACGTGTTCCAACATTTCTACGGAATCCAAACTGATCTTCCCCGAGGTCCGCTTCTACCAGTTTTTCCATTCGTCTGTAAAGAATTCGCGTTAGTATTTTGCAGCTGTGACTTATTAAACTGATAGTTCGGTAATTTTCACATCTATCAACACCTGCTTTCTTTGGGATTGGAATTATTATATTCTTCTTGAAGTCTGTGGGTATTTCGCCTGTTTCATACATCTTGCTCACCAGATGGTACAGTTTTGTCAGGACTGGCTCTCCCAAGGCCATCAGTAGTTCTAATGGAATGTTGTCTACTCCCGGGGCCTTGTTTCGACTCAGGTCTTTCAGTGCTCTGTCAAACTCTTCACGCAGTATCTTATCTCCCATTTCATCTTCATCTACATCTTCTTCCATTTCCATAATATTGTCCTCAAGTACATCGCCCTTGTATAAACCCTCTATATACTCCTTCCATTTTTCTGCCTTCCCTTCTTTGCTTAGAACTGGGTTGCCATCTGAGCTCTTGATATTCATACAAGTGGTTCTCTTCTCTCCAAAGGTCTCTTTAATTTTCCTGTATGCAGTATCTATCTTACCCCTAGTGAGACAAGCCTCTACATCCTTACATTTGTCCTCTAGCCATGCCTGCTTAGCCATTTTGCACTTCCTGTCGATCTCATTTTTGAGACGTTTGTATACATTTTTGCCTGCTTCATTTATTGCATTTTTATATTTTCTCCTTTCATCAATTAAATTCAATATTTCTTCTGTTACCCAAGGATTTCTATTAGCCCTCGTCTTTTTACCTACTTGATCCTCTGCTGCCTTCACTACTTCATCCCTCAGAGCTACCCATTCTTCTTCTACTGTATTTGTTTCCCCCATTCCTGTCAATTGTTCCCTTGTGCTCTCCCTGAATCTCTGTACAACCTCTGGTTCTTTCAGTTTATCCAGGTCCCATCTCCTTATATTCCCACCTTTTTGCATTTTCTTCAGTTTCAATCTGCAGTTCATAACCAATAGATTGTGGTCAGAATCCACATCTGCACCTGGAAATGTCTTACAATTTAAAACTTGGTTCCTAAATCTCTGTCTTACCATTATATAATCTGTCTGATACCTTTTAGTATCTCCAGGATTCTTCCAGGTATACAGCCTTCTTTTATGATTCTTGAACCAAGTGTTAGCTATGATTAAGTTTAACCTACTACCAAACTATTTAAGAACTGGTAAGAGAATTTATTTTAACAGTAAACTGAAATCTTTTCTAACAGAAAAATGTTTATATTCATTCAATGAATTCGAAGACACTGCTTGTGATAGGAACCAGTAGCATATCAACCTTAAAGTAATAAGTGTATAAAATGGATATAAGGTGCAACTATTGTATTGTAGTATGTAACATATTTTGTAAATTTAATTTTTCTCATATTATTATGCCTGACGTTTGTGAAAGCCATCTTTGTGCTGGCTCCATGCAAAGAAAATGTAAATAAATAGATAAATAAACAAACTTGTTACTGTTACTGTGTACAGTTCCCTGGAGGGTAACTGAAGAACTTACATGGAAACTCTTGATGCCTTACTGTACTGCTTTTAGATAGAAAGATGGAGTTATTTATTGGTGGTGATATTAATGTATATCATATAAAGTAATTAGACGTGAAAAGTGATCTCGAGATGATGCTATTAGCCACTTAATATCAGTCATAAACATCCCTGCTCAAAAAACTGTGATGTTCAAACTAATCTTTGAGCTGATGGCAGCTTTGTCTTTTAGCTTTTAAAATAAAGATAACTCCTCAGATCTCAGTCACTACTGAGCACTTTCACTCATGGCATTTTACAAAATTTTTGAAAAGGTGATGTACACAAGGATTGTCAGCCTTCTGTGTTGTAATGAGATACAAGGGAAATCCCAAAAGTAAGGTCTCCTATATTTTTAGATTTACAAATGACTGTTTACTTCTATGATAGTTACTTTGTTTTAAAGGATGAAGAAAGTTTCATTTTTTCCACATTATTGCCATTTCAATCAATATCTTGTCCTAGATGCGGTGGTAGTTTAACAATGCCCATATAATACCTGCTCACCACCATGTCCTTTTGGAAGCATTGAACCTCTCCTTTCACCTCATTGTCAGAGCAAAGCTGCTGTCCAGAAAAATTGTCCTTCAACTTAAGTAGCAGGTGATAGTCATTTGGTGCCAAGTCTGGATTGTATGTTGGTGAATGGTGATGTTCCAAACAAAGTTCTCAGGAGATCGTCAGTGTGATGGGCAGTGTATGGACAGCCATTGTTGTTGAGATTGCTTACAATCTTGCTCAGCATTCCTCTTCGCTGTTTCTGAATTTCCCTTCTGAGTTTGTTTTTCACAGTACCTGCTGTTAGCACTTATTATTGTCCCAGCAGGCAGGTAGACCAACAGTACCTCCTTCTGTTGCCAAAACACAGTTGCCATGACTTTTTTTGAATTTTTGCAGCTTTGGTGTAGAGGAGTGCCACCACTTGCGGACTGTTGTTTTGTCTCAGGTGCAAATTGCAATGGTCAGGTTTCATCACCAGTGACAATTGAGTCCAAGAATTTGTCCTCTTCCTCCGTATAGTGGCGAAGAAATTTGCAGGAAGAATCAACTTGTGCCTGTTTGTGGTCTTCTGTCAACACACATGGTGCCCATCTTGCACAGAACTTCTGATATTGCTAGATTTCCATTAAAATCCAGTATATGGGGGCTTCAGGAAACCTCAGGAACCAAAATGCAGAAAGCATCCAAACTGAACCCTTGATCTTTACACCTGGTTTCCTCAGTCTTTATGACCGTCTCATCGGAAATTGGTGACCTTCCACTCATTTCGTCATTGTGAATTTCAGTATGACTGGCTGTAAACTTTCTACACCACTTGCAAAATTTTTGGCATCCATCCATGCTGTCCATACAATTCTGTCAGTTAGTGATCAATTTCAACCAGTTGGTGGCCTTCCACTCCTTTCTTCATTGTGAGTTTCTGTATGACTGTCTGTAAACTCTCTACACCACTTGCAAAATTTTTGGCATCCATCTATGCTGTCCATACAATTCTGTCAGTTAGTGATCAATTTCAACCAATTTAATGACTTTTGTGCTCAAAAATTTAATAAGCACAAATTTTACACTTTGCCGTAGCATTCAATGGCAGCTCCATTTTGCATGGCTGCCAAGCATGTGAGTGTAGCTTGCACATTCCTAACTCGGATTGAAGGAGGCGCCATGGTGTGACCAAGGATTGTATTAATAGTTTCACTACATCCCCAGAGATAGGACCCTCTTTTTTTCTGAGGCACTAAGTACACCATCACTGAACACATAGTTACATATATAAATATATTGACACTAGAAAGAAAAAAAAAAAAAGAGTTGCAATTCCATCTAGTGAATTTAACTTTGGCATAGAAATCAGTGAAGTGTGCGACTATAAAATGCTTTGGCATTCTACCCATGGTGATAAAATGTCAGACAGCAGAAGTATTTTCCAGTGTAAATTAAAACTGTTTCTCTGTAATAACTCCTTCTACACTGTAGACAAATTCTTGAACAGAAGTAGGTAGTACAAAGCTGTAAACAGCCAGGATAAAGCGATACAAATATTATTTTTTATTGTGTGTGCAATTGTCCATTTAACACATTCCAAATCATGATGCTTTTTGTGAAAACTGTATATAGAATGTGAACCAGCTAACTAATTGCCTTGTTTTACACTCTTTCGTTTGCAAAAAATCTTTTATCACTATACTTACTAGTGTTGAGTAAATGCTGTTTTGGCACGTGCACAATGTAGTTGACAGCAGAAACTTTACATTGGTGATAGGAATCTGGAATAAATGACCATCTTACTAAAGACACTATTGTGTCATCACAGGTGGCAATATAAATGCTAATTTGAAAAAAAGAAACCTGTGCTCCATAAGCTCCTTGGTTTCTTCTACAGGACAGGAAAAGAGGAAAAAATTAAAATCCGGTATCAAGGGGGAGGGGGGGGGGGAGGGGGATGGAGGGGAGGAATGGGACGAGCAGGTCACTCTGATCACAAGTTACATCCATGTTTACTTATTTTGTTATTATTCTATACATTTTAACTATCATATTTTAAGTGTCACTGGAAAATTGGTGACTGGTCTACTATATTCGGTCTCTCGATATTTTTGACAAATTTCTCTTCTACTTTGTCTTCTTTTGGGTTTATTCTAACCTGGAGTCTGAATCACCTTCAACTATGTCTTTACCTACAGTAAGAGTCTCCCCCCCCCCCTTCTCTCTCTCTCTCTCTCTCTCTCTCTCTCTCTCTCTCTCCCTCGCCCTCTCTCCCCTTCCCTCCCTCTCTCCCTCTCTCTCTTCTCTTTTTTCTCTTCCTGTTAAAGGAACTTATAATTCCAAAAAATAGTAGTTAAATTTCCTTTAAAGTATTTGGATGGGGTTTACAGGGAGCAGGGAGCCACACCTCCTGTAGGTACACTACTGACCAGCACACCAATCTCTTTGTTAACTTAATACTCTTCTGAATAGAATTTTCATTTTTATACAACTAGTCATCAGTTGAGGCTGATTGTATTAAGTGATGATTACTTTTCTATTCATACTTCCAAGGGAATTTTCATATTGGGAGGTATCCATCAGTTCACAAATTACACTTATGTCATAATTGTTCTGATTGTATAAACTATAACAGCTCATTTTTGTCTGTGAAGATTGTTGTATGGAGTGTTTCTAATAGTCATTTTATCCATTAAAAGTAGCTTATTCAACACGACGACTCATATTGTGTCACCAGAGACCATATTTAATTCGTAGCCAGAAGTACTCTTTGACATGATCAATCAGTTGGTCACTTATTCATGTTGCTCAGCATCTAACTTACTCTGACACTCCACATTCCTTTCTACTTTTGTGTTGCCATTACTGCTACACATTTTGTAGCTAACACTTATAAAATTTGCCTTTTCAATGAGGCAGTGGATCATCATACACAAAAAAAGCCATTGATGCAGAATAAAATCAGCAGCTCCCATAGGCTAGAGTCAGCTGTCAGCTGATCATTCTCACTTGATCACTCAAGTTTCTTTAAATATTATGCTACTTTGTAACACACAGTTTACCAAAGGTATGCTACCATACACAAAATTTTGCATGTCGTCATAAAATAAAAATTGGTTTTCATAGTGCTTTATGTCTTAGCAGTCATTTAAAACTATAGTTAATAATTCAGACAATATTTTATAAATGGTAACTACAATTTGTTACAGATGTAGGACTGTTCGATGTCCTTGTCACATCATCTCTGCACTTCAGGACTGTAGGTATTTTGTTGTGAGGAAAACTATGGCTCTTCTCATTTGTTTGTCCACTGATTGCAACAGGAGTAATGTGATGATCTTTCATCACATTAGTCTTCACTACAAAACCAACACCATAAATGGGGCATTGGCTTTCTGATTTCCATTTGTCAAAGATGAAGTAACATGTATCACCCACAATGATCTTTCCTTAGTCCAGCAATCTGATTTCTCTCAGTACAGTGACCTTAATGTTAAAATGTCATAGGTCGTGAAATGTGATAGCTACTCTTATTTGTGGTCCGTTGTTGCTATCCACGAGGACCAATAGTGTTCGTAAATTACCTGCTCCATTTTTCATGCTGATTAAAATATTGTGTTTGACAGAAGAGCAGGATCATTATCTGGATGCAACTGCTGAACTGGATGTAAATGTGATTACTGATTACACATTTCCATGTAAGATGGGCACTGGTAGTTTAAATAAGCGTGTCCAAACGCAAGTGCACAAGTTGAACCCTGTGTGGTGGTGATCTATGGGGAGACGACTATAGCATGTGTGCTGCCAATTTGTAAGTCCAGGTTACAGACTCAAAATTTCACCAAAAATCTGCTTCCATCACCCTTTTAGAAACAATGCTGGACTTTCATGAGAGATGTGGAATAACAGGATGATAGAGAGAAATAACAGTAGAAGAAAATTAGAAGATGTGCAGTACATCCCATGTTACATGAGACAGATAGCATCAAATTTCAAAACAATGACAGGCTATCATGGTCTTGGACACAGTTTAGTTATGCATTTGTAGCCAGTCCCTGTAGCAAGATCTAATCTGCTGGTCCAACCAGCAGGAGGTGAAGCAGATCTTCTGTATGCTGAGCTGTTGACTGTTTCATTCTTTGCTTCACTTGAGGCTTGTCCCTTTATTTGGCTATATCGTACTTTTCCTGTCTTGTATATCTATAGAACAGTTCTCGTTAGCCATTAGAACTTGTTGTGTTAGGGTTAACACCTCCCCATCACAATAGCTGAGGCATTGTAATATCCTTACTAATAAAGACAGTATACGCCTCGAATGAATTCGTGGTCATTATGACTTTTTTTCTTTAACAAATAGTGTCATATAGGTAATTTAATGGACTTTCATTTATTATGATGTTTCATGTACAGTTGTCAGTATGTCTTGTAATTTAGTTTGAAGTTACTTAAGAATGAGAAGAGTTATTTTTATGTTAGTAGTTAACATGAGTAAACATTCACCCATCAGAACTTACACATTGTAAAACAGAGTTCAGAATCAGTTGCTATTAAAACCTTAGCCCAGGTACAGGGTGTCGACTTAGCTCAACCATTTACAAAAGTATAAATGCTTGCCAAGAGCAAGGAGGAATACATTGTTTTTATTTTTCAATGCATATACATGTAAAATGACAGAGATCTTTCAAAACTAAGAAAACTAAGAGTTAAATTATAAGACATGGTCTTAAATAGGTATGATTTCACAGTCATAAACTTAGCATTTCAGATGACAATAGTAAGTATATACACAGTGTAAATAAATATAATAGCAAGTACTCAATTATATCTGCTTCCCAATCACGTAACTGTCTTCTCTGTAACATGGTTTTGTAATTATAAAAATTGTTCTTTATATTTAATTATGCACACTCAGTTCATAAAATCTGTACTGTTAGCACAGAAACTAGATGAAACAATTCACTAAATGTGTTAAAAAGCTCTACATGTGCACCGACCACCCAATTTCGTGTGCAGTCTACACACATTCTGACTGAATTTACTCAGTGATTACTACGCCTGCTTGTTCCTATTACTGGTTGCAATTTGTTTATGGTAGTAAGTTCATTGAGGTTATGTTTGATGAAATGCCGCTCTGTTTTACAGTGAAACAAAAACTTTGATTTGCTTTGTTCTGTTTAGAAAGGGGGGGGGGGGGGGGAAGGCTGAGAGAGAGCTGTAGGCAGAAAAGTGGCTAATGCAAAGAAGAAATTAATCTGCACCCTATTACTTAAGGAGCTGGGAACTGATGACTTTTGTAATTATCTAAGAATGGATGAAGTATCAGTTTTGGAGCTGCTGAACATCACCAAAACATTCATAACGAAAAAGAATACAATTATGGGAGGTGCTGTAAGCTTTGAGGAGAGGCTACATTACAGGCTACAGCCACTAGCAGAAGTTATGAGGACCTCAAATTCTAAATCTACATCAATGTCTACATCATACTTCACAAGCCACCTAATGGCGTGTGGCAGAGGATACTCCAGGTACCACTAACTGATCTGCCCTAGCCTGTTCCGTTTGCAAATGATTAGTGGGAAGAATGATTCGTTCATTGCACATGTATCCCCGCAGTTATTATCTAAAATGATTCATGAAGCCTGCAGTGTGATTTGTAGTTGCCTGATGAAATGCATATAGTAAAACAAAAGATGTTCATGTAAACTTTATTAATTTATTTATGGATGTAGCATAAACAATGTCCCCTGTAAGTTTAAGAAACTCATTTCGAATTTCAATAAGAAAGACTACAAATGGTGGTGGTACACATCACCTGATAAACACAGCAACATGTACGTAAGAAATGAAGCATTTAGTGATTGTTAGAACTACAAAGAAATGTCCTACACTTTGCCATTCGTAGCAGAAGGCATGGATATAGGCTGGATTTTTTCAACACTTCGAACAGTGAAGCAAGTATATTTTATGAGTAAAAGTCAATTGACTGTCTATACATTGATTTCACATTTTTATTTCTGATACGTATAGGAAATGAAAGCTAAGATCTAAATGTCTGCATTTAGGTTTTTAGACTTCATCTCTGATAAGTATCAAAAATAAAACCCAAAAACCAAAATATGGAATGTCGTCAGACTTTTATTCATAAAATATATCTTTTACTCTCTCTCTATGTGCCACATGAAACCATTATGGATTTGTTAAAAAATGGATCAAGTACTTCACTTCTTGCATCTCTGTTGCCTAAACTATCCCACAGACGTCATCAGGCTTTAAATTTCTCTGGAAAGTGTGTATTTGTTTGCCATGGACTCTGTTATGTATGTTAGAACAGCACTTACACTGCATGCAGTGGCAGAATATAAGCTTTTGTCAGGAGCGGAGAGGGGGGGGGGGGGGGGGGGGCAGGCTGGCAGACACAATATCACTATACTTGGTGGAGTTTATTGAGTGAAGTAGTGGTGGGGGTTGGATGAAGTGGGGGGGGGGGGGGAGGCAGCTGTCTTGTGGCCATACCATTCAACGAGAAAAGTTGATCAGTCAGTTGGCAAAAGTGCCTACTCAGTCGTTTGGTGCATGTGTATGGCCCTTTATTAATCAAGTTGTTTTATTTTTGTGTTTTGTGTTTTCCTGTGGCACTCTTTGCGTGATGCAGAGCTTCTTTCATCCATTGCCCACAGAGAAGAAGTGCAGAGAGAACAAGACATCTGTCATTCTTGTGCTATTAAAGTGCCATTCTGCTAAATACTGGAGTACATGGAAATCTCACAGTGAACATACTGTGTTGCCTTTGAGTGGTATTATATTACTGTTGAGAAGAAATACCAGATTCCACTGAGATAATTATGTGGCCATGGTTAAAATTAACAATCTGAGGCAGTTTAAATAATAATTCTGAGATAGATGTTGTCCGTCCATTCATGCAAATGGAAATAAATAACCTCATAACATCTTTACCAATAAGACATTATTCTGTGATAAATAGTCATTCACCCCATTGAGAAAACCTGACAGTGTGCGATGTTTATGATGTGACTGTTTCACTGAGCTAGCTTTTAACTTACACTGTTAAATATTCTGACACTGGAACAGCCTTTGGTGTACTGGAGATGTAACAAAGATATGAATGTGGATAAGGATTTAGGTGTAAATGCCATTGCCGAAAAGAAACATCTTGACTCTTGAGCACATAGATGCAAAGCTGAATAAAATGATGCGGATCCAAATCTTGGGGTCAGTACAATAATTGGAACTCAAATATGAGTCATTAAAAAGACTTCATTATTGGCTGTTGCATTACATTATTTGCTGGTCTAAGAACAGTGGTGATTACAATACACAGAATAAACATTAGTGGTTACAGTAAATGTATACACAGCTCATTTTTATGGCAATAAATGCTTTCAGGCAGTGTTAATCACACTCTTACTTGAGGACTTACATGAAATTAAAGGAACATAGAGTTTCATTTTTTGTATATTTACAGATGTGTGATTATGGGCGGTTCAAAAACCTTGTCATTCCACCCACTTCTGTGGTGCTGACTACTCGACAACACAAGCTGAGCCGAAAACTTTGCTTGCAATCTGTTACTAAACCTGAGTGGAATGACTGGACACCTCTGATTGTTCTAGGCAAGTTTTCAGAAGATACTGTCTTAATTTTGCATTACCTGTTGCTAAGAAATTCAGCAAATAGTCATTAAAAAATATAAGTCACAGTGCCTTGACTTTAATGTGCACTTATTGCAGTACTCTCTTGCTTCCTTAGTCTAGTTCTTGTACTGAAAATGTCTACAATTCAGTGAAAAACATAATAGTGTGTAGCCTGCATGATCAGACAAGAAAGGAAAAAAAGTTGTGCATTTTTAGATCTTAGCTCATTACTGGAAGAGAGCAAAGTGGTGAGAGAGGGAGCTGAAAGAAAAATGAGGTAAGAGCACCTTTGAGGCAATAGTGAAAATTAGCCTGCAAGCTTTTACAGTAAAAAATCTGAATGTAAGATATATCATAAGCATTATTTTTCTGTCTGCTAAGTTATTATTGAGCAATATTTTCCATGAAAAGGAAAATTGTCAGTTCATGCTTCTTCTTCTCTATCTCTTTCTCTCCCCCATGGCTTTGCATTCTTTAGGTTATTTGCAATATGGTTGGAAGAGGGGGAGGGGGAAAGGAAAATATATATTTCCTTTCAGGTGTTTTTCATTTCTTATTTGGTGTTCCAAGCAAGCTGCTGAGTTGATTTATAAGAATGACTATGTCATCACTTGTATCATTGAACAAAATGATTGCATGACACATATATGTTATTTCTTGAGAATTAATTATTTCTTGAGAAAATTTTCTGCTCGAATCTGGACAAGTTGGCTACCCATTGCCCGACCATTGAAGCCCAAACTGAACATGTTTTGACTCTAATAGATCGCCACCTTCAATCTGTCATGCAGAGCTTCCCGTCCTATATGAAAAGTACAACAACTTTCTGAAGTTCCTCAAATCCATTTTTATCCCTCTTCTATCAGAAATCATCCCACAACACATCTTACTTTCCTCTGAACTTAGCCCTGTTAATTGCCACACTTCAGTCTTTCACATAACTCCTTTGCTTTTGAAGACCAGATGTACAGATATATGGTAATCAGCTTGGTCTCATCCAATTTCAGCCTTTCCATGGACCTCATGGAAGAGGCATTCTTAAAATGTAAAAACTATGCTTCCTGACTTAGTGCAAACTTATTTGTAACACCTCTGTGGCTGGCCTTTGTAGTCCTGGATGTAGGCTTGATTACAAGCTTCAATCTATATCAAACCAAACAACAAGCTACAGTATATCTGTTTCTGGCAGCTCCTTTCAAAGAAAATGTATCCATGGTAAACTAATTTCCCCTGCAACAAATACTTTAACACCTATAACAGTATCCTCCCCCTGGCTTTCTTCTTGCACAGCACTGGTACACAAACAAATTTCATGCTGAGTCTCTTCTGTTCTCCTGTTACCTGTAAGCAGCAAAGTTACTATTTCCAAACAACTCATAGATACCTTCCTTGTTACTGACTACCATCCATGCCATTAATAAATCAATAAATAGACAGAAAGGTTATTTACAACTTGTACAGATATCGGGCTGCCATTATAAGAGTTGTAGGGCATGGAAGGGAAGCCATAGTTGAGAAGGGAGTGAGATAAAGAATTTTAAAATACCCTTAATGTTGTTCATACATTGAGCAAGCTTTGAAGAATACAAATGAGACATTTGGAAATGGAATTAAAGTCAGGAAAAAGAAATAAAAACTTTTTGGTTTATTAGTGACATAATTGTCAGAAATGGCCAAGGACTTGGAACAGTAGTTTATGGAATGGCTAGTGTGTTGAAAAGAGATTACAAGAAGAACATCAATAAAAGTAAAACAAGAGTAATGGAATGTAGTCGAAGTAAATTAGGCAGTGCTGAGGGAATTAGACTATGAAATGAGATGCTGAAAGAAGTAGATGAATTTTGCCACTTGGACAGCAGTATAATTGATGAAGGCCAAAGTATAATATATGAGGGTGGTTTGAAAATTTCTCGGAATGGAACAGAAAAAAAAGTACTTACATCACTGAAACGTTTTTTATATTTTCAATGTAGTCTCCTTGTAGATTAATGTACTTGGTCCAATGATGTTCCAGTGCCTTGGTCCCATCTCGAAAATGAGTTTCCTACAGACCTCCAAAATACTTGTCAACTCCGGCTATCAGTTCTTTGTTTGAAGTGAATCTTCACCCACCAAGAAAAATTTTTAGTTTTGGTCGAAGATTGAAGTCTGACGGAGCCATATCAGATGAATAAGGCGGGTGTGACAACAATTCGTACCTTAATCCATGTAATTTTGCCATGGTGATGGCACGTGTGTGGGGGCGCACATTGTCTTGATGGAAGATGACCTTCTTCCTTGCTAAACCTGGCCTTTTTTCGTGTATCTTTTGTTGCAATTTGTCCAGGAGGGTAGCCTAGTATTCTCCAGTAATTGTTTGCCCAGTAGGGAGATAATCTACAAACAGAATCCCCTTCACATCCCAGAATACTGAACGCCATGACCTTTCCCACCAAAGGAATTGTCTTTGCTTTCTGTGCTGGTGGAGAATCAGCATGTTTCTACTGCTTTGACTGTTGTTTTGTCTCTGGGGTATAGTAGTGCACACAAGTTTCATCTTTGGTCACAAACTGGCGCAAAAAAATATTGTTCCTTTCTCCTAAAATGGGCCAAACATTGTTCTGATATGTCCATTCTCATGTGTTTTTGATCCTGTGTCAAGAGTCAGGGCACTCATCTTGCAGATATTTTTTTCATTTCTAATTCTTCAGTTAAAATGTGATATATCCTTTCAGGTGACATCTGGCAAGCATGAGCAATTTCACACACTTTTAATCAGTGATCCTCCATGACCATTTTGTGCACTTTTTTAATGATTTCAGGAGTAGTGACACATCTTGGCTGACCACTGCATGGATCATCATCTAAGCTCTCCTGACCAAATTTAAATTCATTTGTCCACTTGGCAACAGTTAATATGAAGGAGCGGAGTCCCTCAGTGTATTCTGGAAATTGGCATGAATGTACTTTGCTTTCATACCTTTCTTTACAAAGTACTTAAGCACTGGTCAAATCTCAATTTTTTTCCATCTTTACAAATCACTATGCGGGAACAACAACAGAGCCATGCCACCACCACAGCTCTCTCCCAAGAGCACAGATGTGACACGTGTTTACAAGCAACAGTCCATTGAATATCACGTGAACAACTCTTTGTGCTAGCACTGACCTCGCATGGTGATTCCAAGAACTTTTCAAACCATCCTCGTATATAAAATACAGACTGCCAATAGCATGAAAATCGTATCTGAAAAAGATGTTTCCAGGTTATGGTAGTTACGCAGAGATGAAGATTCCTGCACTGGATAGACTGGTGTAGGGGTCTGAGTCAAACAAGTAGTTTGAATTAAGACCAGAACAAAAACTTCAAAAAGTAAGCAGCACGTTATTATGGCAGACTAAGTAACGTACATTGAATCCTGCACTACACTTCAAAGTGACACACATACATGACGTATTTTTCAATGTAGTCACTACCCGCTATAAACAACAATCAGAATGTCCTACCAATTGTTCAACTCCTCGACAACAGAAAACCTTTCCTTGGTCACAGAGCCATACAAGAACCACAGTGTGAATGTCGTCATCATTGGAAAATGTGTGATTGGTGTTAATCAGTTCCTCGAGTGTCTGGACATTGTTATCTGTTCTCAGTATTGATGGTCTTTGTTCCTGATCAACATCACCCACTTCTTAGCAGCCTTGGTCAAATTGTTGGCACAATTTAAATATGGCTGGACATGACACTGCATTTGGTCCATATACCACCATAATTTTGTGGTAAATCTACAGCTTAGATGTTTTGATAACAAGTATCATACTGTCCTCTGTGCTTCAAGTTTGGAGTACATTTTCTGTTGCCACTCCATTTCACTCCACAGTGTGATGCACATGTGATCTGTGCCACAGAATATGGGAAACCCAGAATATGTACTCTCTTCCAACAATGTGCTGCTGCCATTGTGCAGTGCTCTTAATAATGTGAAATGTCTTGTGTGACTTACTTTAGGAAATCTCCTCATATCAGGGCTATGACTTACTCAACCAGAGCCCGATAGTTTTCCATACTTTTCTGGTATCCTCCCAATGCCTCTGACACTTGCCTTAAGTCACACTCTTAACTTCTGCAACATTCCTATGAAATTAGGTAACATTCCCAGACAACCATCTGTATTAAATGAAACAACAAGTTCACTGTTACCAGTCACCGGTGACTGGTAACAGTGAACTTGTTGTTTCATTTAATGTCAGTAACAGTCACGGTAAAGCCTAACCTAAAAATGTTCGCATTTAAAGTTAATCTGCCCAGTCAGGCAATCAAGGCTATTTTCGAGTACAAAAACAGTGCAGAAAAGGTCGCAATGACGACACAACACATACACTTCAATAGGAATTGTCTCAAGAATAACGTCATCCCAAATTATGTCAAGATTGACATCAAAACAAACACAACTACTGCGAAGAAAACACTGGAAATCGCACGAAAACTCTGGGTGAAAAATGAACTGAAAGAACTTTATATTAAAAAACAAATGTTCAATACACAGCTTTATAATGCAGAATTACAGTTGGGAAAGTTGCTTCATAGATTAGAATATGATTCCATAACCAAAAAAGTCAAAGAGTACACCGAGTTCATCGTACAGAAAACGAAAACTACACAGAAGAGAAAACTAGCCAATCTTATAAAGCAACAATTACCTCCCAAACCGAACCAAAACAGCCAAAAGAAACACACATTCTACACACCCTTCCTCAACAACACGAACGTAACATTCACTGCAGAAGAAGAGGCACTACTCTGCAAAGGCTTAAAACATAATGTTCAAGCTCCGCTGGATCAAAAGAACCAAGAAAAGCTCATCACTTGTGCAACACAGATCTCGACCATCGCCTTTAAGAAGCAAACTGACAGAATATCAGCCTGCCACAAAATTAACGAAATCATTGAAAAGGAAATTGCAAAACCTTTCCCAGCATACAAGAAAAGAGAAGAAGCCCTTACACATACCATTAAGACTAAATTAAACGTGAATAATGCAATAATTGTAAAAGCTGACAAGGGCAACACAACTGTCGTAATGGACAGAACAACATACATAGAAAAAACTTTAGACTTCTTCCAAACCAGCAACATAACTGAAATACATAAAGATCCAACAGCCAGAATACAAAAGGAGATTAAACACATTTCAAACAACATTAACTTCCTACTCACCATCCAAGAAGCAAGAAACATTGTAACAATGAGCCCACAAGCACCTTGCCTTAGATCACAACCAAAGACCCACAAAAACGGGACCCCCATCAGGCCCATAGTGAACTGTAGTAACAGCCCAACATTCAAGCTCAATAAAATACTCTTCAGAATTCTCAAACAAGCATACAAATTCAATAATGAGAGAACACTTAAAAACACAACAGAATTTACACAATATGTCAAAAACATACAAGTGTCTGATGGAGCCACACTTGCCTCATTTGACATACAAAACCTATATTCCTCTGTGCCAATAGATCCCACACTACAGATAATTAATGCCAACCTACATAAACACAAAAATATCCCTTCAACTCACATTAATGAACTAATGGACCTGGTTGAATTCACACTTTCACACAACTATTTTAAATTTAACAATAAAATCTAACCAACAAACTGATGGTCTGGCAATGGGCTCAAATCTTTCCGGATTGCTAGCTAAACGGTGACTGGTAACAGTGAACTTGTTGTTTCATTTAATGTCAGTAACAGTCACGGTAAAGCCTAACCTAAAAATGTTCGCATTTAAAGTTAACCATCTGTATAGTAAGGTTAGCATTCCTTTCATAAAACTTGTCTCCATGCTTACCCATACTCCAGCTAAACAACGGCAAAATGTAGAACATGTACAACATAAAGATAGGATTACATGTGGAACTAGTCATGCAGTTTATTATTAGCTGACATTTCTGTATAGGTGTGACCACCACCAAACTGTTGGAATGCATAAATGGACATGAATGAACTGTTTCACTTTGGGGACATCTGTTATCCAGTTACTGGTATCCTCTACAGCCTGACTCAGGAGGTCAGTTTCCCTGTACTCTGGAGAGGGAAACGTCCTCGTCAACAATTCTTTCGTGCTGCCCTGCTTCTATACTCCACCTATGACAGCCTAACACTTTGTGTTAAATGAAGATGATGTCACCAAGCACTATTGTTTTATTATTCCCCATCATCCCTACTGCTCTTCATCCAAAATAGGTCTGATTTAGCTTGTTTCCTCTTTTATTACCAGAAGAGCGAGCCTCTGATTCTGAAAACTACATTTGCTGCTGTAATTTATTTCTTCCAAATGCCCACTTCATTACACATCCTGCCCATTACAGAATCATTTTCCGATTATAATTTCTTCTTCCACTACAGTTTGCCCCTTGATCCCTTATTTGTTTTCTTGTCTCACCAGTAATTACCAACATGTTTCTCTCTGTAGTGCACAACATTTGAAGTCTCCTGCTGAACTGTTCATAAAATAATTAGCAGTTCACAAATATTAAAAGTTCAGTATAGCGATTAACACATCTAAATTCTCATAGTCATGCCCATGTTTTATTGGGCTAATCCATAACAGTCCTTAAATGCAGCCAAAATAATTCAAAGTCCAAAGCACAATACCAGATACCTACTTAGCCCAGAATTTTGCTAAGTGCAACAGAAAGTTAAAGTATTCACTTGAACACTTGCTGGCAAAAACCTAACACTCTACAAGTTCCAAACCACCTAACTCTCTTCCAACATAGAGGTGACAAAAGTCATGGGATAGCAATATGCACATATACAAACATATGCACAAGTGAAGAAGGGATCGGTTGGTAGGACATGTTCTGAGGCATCAAGGCATCATCGATTTGCTACTGGAGGGCAGCGTGGAGGCTAAAAATCGTAGAGGGAGACCAAGAGATGAATAAACTAAGCAGATTCAGAAGGATGTAGGCTGCAGTAGGTACTGGGAGATGAAGAAGCTTGCACAGGATAGAGTAGCATGGAGAGCTGCATCAAACCAGTCTCAGGATTGAATACCACAACAACAACAACAACAACAACAACAACAACATGCACAAGTATATAAGGACAGTGCATTGGCAGAACTGTTATTTGTACTCGTGCGTAAAGGTTTGTGTCATGATTATAATTGCATCACAGGAATTAACAGACTCTGAATGCGGAATGGTAGTTGGAGCTGGATGCATGGGACATTCCATTTCAGAAATCATTAGGGAATTCAATACTTTGAGATCGATAGTGTGAAGAGTGTGCCTCTCACCGCAGACAACACAGTGGCTGATGATCTTCACTCAACAACCGAGAGCAGCGATATTTGCATAGAGTTGTCAGTGCTAACAAGGCAAGGAACACTGCAAGTAATAACCACAGAAATCGATGTGCGATGTATTATGAATGTATCCTTTAGGACAGTGCAGTGAAATTTGGTGTTAATGGGTTATGGCAGCAGACATCTGACTCAAGTGCCTTTGCTAACAGTACATCGCCTATGGCATCTCTCCTGGGCTCATGACGATATTGGTTGGACCCTAGACAATTGGAAAACCATGTCCTGGTCAGATGAGTCCCAATTTCAGTTGGTAAGAACTGATGATAGGGTTCAGGTGTGGCAAAAACCTCACAAAACCATGGTCTCACTTTGTCAACAAGGTTCCGTGCACACTGGAGGTGGCTCCTTAGTGATGTGGACTGTGTTTACATGGAATGGATTGAGTCCTTTGGCCCAAATGAACCAATCGTTGGTTGTAAGTTGTTATATTCGGCTGCTTGGAGACCATTTGCAGCCATTTATGGACTTCAAGTTCCCAAACAGTGATGGAATTTTTATGGATGACAATTTGCCATATTTACAGCCCACAATTATTCACGACTGGCTTTAGGAACATTCTGGACAATTTGAGCAAATGATTTAGCCCGACATTAATCCCATGGAACATTTATGAGACATAATCAAGATGTCAATTTGTGCACAAAATCATGCATCGGCTACACTTTCACTATTGTGGATGGCTATAGAGGCAACATGACAAGTGTTTCTGCAAGAGACTTTCAAGAACTTGTTGAGTTCATACCATGTCGAGTTGCTGCCCTAATCCAGGCAAAAGGAGGTCCGACTAGATATTAGTAGGTATCCCACAACTTTGTCACCTCAGTGTGGTTACCTCAACAACCTATCTGAACAGAATAACCAGCAGCAGCCTTAGTCACCATTATCTGCCATTTGAGGGTTCCTCCTCCTTTTTTTTTTTTTTTTTTAGCCACTTTTGCCTGCACCCTTGCACTCCACTTCTAGATGACAAGGTAACCAACTCATTTCCACCCCCTAAGGCCTAAGAAATCCAAACTTACCTGCTATGGCTCCCTTGCCCACCTAGCTGATGGCTGCATGACCAGTGGCTGGTCCAGCCATGCTGAAATTTACAATTTTACATATTCTGCCCCACTTACATATCACCAGCGTATGTTTTAATTTCACTCCTCCTCTTTATTTGGCACTTAGCATGATAATTGACATTTAAAGGAGCTCCAAAATTTAACTTAGTTAATCAAATATTATAATTTACCTTTTATTAGTTTCAGAACAGTAGTGTAAACAACTTACTGATTGTGTATGAACCAGAATGAATTTCAAGGGACATGACATGCTAACAAATAGACATATAAAAAAAACACAATTACCGAAATATTAAAGAAAAACATGCTAGGAGAATTTTTAAATAATTTAATATTTCGCACTATGGCCCTCATTTTCTATGCTTATCTTACTAATAGTGATCATTATGTTTGAGATGCAGTATCATTGTTAGCCGATTTGAAATTGCTCTCAGTTATTCAGTCTGGTTTGTTACATTTCATTTGACATTTTAGAATTTTGTTTCATTCACATACTTACTGTGATATTCTGGAGTTGGTTCCTGGTACTGTTTGTCCTCCAGATGTGTCTGTAGATATTACAGCTCCAAAAGAAACATACTGCACCAACATGTATGCAGATTTGCAGCTCACTAGAGGTTTTAAGGGTTTATGCTGTCAAAATATGACTGTGGTGTTGTTCCTTAAAATGATTTGACGTAGCAGATCCACATAGTTCAGGCTCTGAAAGCCATCCTCAATGGAATCAGTAAAAGTGCAAGACAATTAACTATGTAAAACTGACTTATAGAAAGCATGGCTTTCATTGTAGTAGAATCTGTTCAACTCAGCAAACTATGTGTACGTATAAATTATTATCATTGTCGCATAATATTCATAATTTAACTTAAATCACAGCAGAACATACTGCTCCCTAAACTTGCCCACAAAAACTGTGTTGTAACATACAAATACGTTAAAGATATCCCCGTATTTACAGTTAACTTTAACCAACAAAATAAATTTTACCATATGAATTAAAACACATTACAATTATCCCATTAATAAACAGATAATTTCCTCAGCACAACATATGCAACCTGTTCAGAATAGGTCATTTAAACTTATCCTACTGCCCCACTGAAATAGTCAAGCAAAATTGATATCTACACTGAAATGGATAAAATCTTTTCTTCCACAAAGTATCCCACAATCTTCTGATCTCCACACAGCAAAATTGTGCCATCTTTTTTTTTTCCTTGCACCAAAAAGAATGTCTTCACATTCTTTTAGTACATTATGGTACCATCTGCACCTACAAATTATGCACAAACACAAAATTAACATACAATCTTATCAACTACAAATGAAAAACACATGTTTATGTATATATATCATGATTATTGTTTCACAAAGTATAGCTGTGCTACTGTTGCCTATCGTGGTTGAACCTTAGCTCTTAGATCACATGACTGGTTTCACAGGTAGCCCTGCCTTTGATGGGATAGGTGATGTTTGTGACAGGACTGGAGTAGGTGGAGGGAGGAGAATGTTAGGGACAGGTCTTGCATCTAGGTCTATTACAAGCACATGAGCCATGAGGCAAAGGGCTGGGAGCAGGGTTTGTATAGGGATGGACAAGGATATTGTGTAGGTATTGGAAGGACATTTCTGATTTCAGGGTACGACGAGAGGTAGTTGAAACCCTGGCGCTGAATGTAAGGCACAGGAGATCTGATTATGTACAAGGTTGGAAGGGTAATTATATTTATAAAGGCCTCAGTGAGACCATTGGTATATTTTGAGAGGAAACACTCACCACTACAGATGCAGTGGCCACAGGTGGCTATGCTGTATGGAAGGGACTTCTTGGTATGGAACAACAGCTGTCAAAGTGGAGCTACTGCTGATGGTTGGTACGTTTGATAGGGACAGAGGTACTGATATAGCCATCTTTGATGTGTAGGTCAATATTGAGGAAGGTGACTTGATGGGTTGAGTAGGACCAGGTGAAGTGAATAGGGGAGAAGCTGTTGAGGTACTGAAGGAATGTGGCTAGGGTGTCCTCACACTCAATCCAGATTGTGAAGATGTTATCAATGAAACTGAACCAGTTTAGGGGTTTCGGATCTTGGGTGTTTAGGAAGGATTCCTGTAGATATCCCATGAATACGATGGCGTAGGATGATGCAATGCAGGTGCCTATAGCTGTACCCTGGTTTTGTTTGTAGGTAATGCCTTCAGAGGAGAAGGAATCTTGGGTGAGGACATAGTTGGTCATGGCGACTTGGAAAGAGGTGGTTGGTTTGGAATCCATTGGGCATTTGGAAATGTAGTGTTCAATAGCGGTAAGGCCATGGGCTGGGAGCAGGTTTTGTATAGGGATAGATGAGGATATTTTATAGGAACTGGAAGGACATTTCTGATTTCAGGGCATGAGTTAGTGTAAAGGGAGGTGGCATCAATATTGACGAACAGGCCACCATGTGGTAACAGGACAGGAACTATGGAGGGACAGTGGAGAAAATGGTTGCTATCTTTTATGTAGCAGGGTAGGTTGCGAGTAATGGACTGAAGGTGTTGGTTAATGAGAGCGGAAACACTCTCAGTGGGTGCACAGTAACCGACCACAATGGGGGATCCTGAATGGTTCGGTTTATGGACTTTAGGAAGCATGTAGAAGGTAGGAGTACGGGGAATTTTAGGGGTGAGGTTGGTGATGGACTCTGGGGAGAGGATGTGGGATGGACCTAAGGATTTGAGGAGAGACTTCAGATCCTGCTGGATTTCTGGAATGGGGTACTGTGGCAGTGTTTGTAGGTGGATATAACTGACAGCTGGTGGAGTCCTTCTGCCAGGTAATACTTGTGGTTCGAGACAACATTGGTGTCAGCAGGTAGGATTATGAGATCGAGATCAGTTTTTAGATGATGGATTGCCAATGCAGATGTAAGGTTAGTTTGCATGTTGAGGCATTTCGGGAATTATGATGAGGCAAGGTCTCTACAGTGGAAACACTTTTTTGCCCCCAACCATACCAATCAGACTCAACCAAAGACCAATATTGAACACTGCCTGACTCAGTTCACTCCTCCATCCAACCACAATACATCCCCACTGCCCCCAATTCATCCCTGTTAACTTTCTAGAATTTCTTAACCTCAAACCTTACTGCACCATCATTCCCAAAATCCCTCAACATGCAAACTAACCTTACATCTGCAGAAAGATTGTCAATCCATCACCTAAAAACTGATCCCAATCTCGTAAGCCTACCTGCTGACAAAGGCTCCACCAGTGTTGTTTTGAACCGCAAGTATTACCTGGCACAAGGACTCCACCAGCTGTCGGTTATATCCACCTACAAACACTGCCACAGTGCCCCATTCCAGAAATCCAGCAGGACCTGAAGTCTCTCCTCAAATCCTTAGGCCCATCCCACACCCTCTCTCCGGAGTCCATCTCCCTCCGTACCCCTCCTATTCCTTGCACTCCTACCTTCTACATGCTTCCTAAAGTCTATAAAACGAATCACTCAGCATGCCTCATTGTTGCCAGTTATTGTGCACCCACTAAGAGAATTTCCACTCACGTAGACCAACACCTTCAGTCCTGCAACCTACCCTCATACATAAGAAATACCAACCATTTTCTCCACCGACTCTCCACAGTTCCTGTCCTGTTACCACATGGTGGCCTGTTCGTCAATATTGATGCCACCTCCCTTTACACTAACTCGTGCCCTGAAATCAGAAATGTCCTTCCAGTTCCTACAAAATATCCTCATCTATCCCTATACAAAACCTGCTCCCAGCCCATGGCCTTACCGCTATTGAACACTACATTTCCAAATGCCCAATGGATTCCAAACCAACCACCTCTTTCCAAGTCGCCATGACCAACTATGTCCTCACCCAAGATTCCTTCTCCTCTGAAGGCATTACCTACAAACAAAATGCACCTGCACTGCATCATCGTACGCCATCGTATTCATGGGATATCTACAGGAATCCTTCCTAAACACCCAGGATCTGAAACCCCTCACCTGGTATAGTTTCATTGATGACATCTTCACAATCCGGATTGAGTGTGAGGACACCCTAGCCACATTCCTTCAGTAACTCAACAGCTTCTCCCCCATACACTTCACCTGGTCCTACTCAACCCAACAAGCCACCTTCCTAGATGTTGACCTCCACCTCAAAGGTGGCTGAATCAGTACCTCTGTCCATATGGAACCTGTTAACCACCAGAAATACCCCCACTTCGACAGTTGCCACCTGTTCCATATCAAGAAGTCCCTTCTGTACAGCCACCTGTGACCATCGCATCTCTCAAAATGTACCGAGGGTCTCACTGAGGCCTTTACAAATCCTAATTACATTCCCAATTTTTTACAAAAATAATCTCCTGTGCCTTATCTTTCCAGTCACCTAACACCTCCCAAAGCCCAACCATTCGCTCACATAGGATCATTCAACTCATGACTCAGTGCACCCAAGACTGAAGGAACTGAATTACATTCTTTGACAGGGTTTCAACTTCATCTCATCGTGTCCTGAAATCAGATATGTCTACCCACTATCCTTCCCATTACTCCCACAATGGTATTCCACTGCCCACTGAACCTACACAGTATTCTTATCTATCCCTAGGCAACCCCTTCTCCCAGCCCCTTGTCTCTTGTCCCATGTCCCTGTAATAGACCTAGATGCAAGACTTGTCCCATACATCCTGCCACCACCACGTACTCCAGTCCTGTCACTAACATCACCTATCCCATCAAAGGCAGGGCTACCTGTGAAACCAGTCATGTGATCTAAGAGCTCAGGTTCAATCACTGTGCTGCATTCTACATGGGTAAGAAAACCAACATGCTGTCTGGTCACATGAATGGCCACTGGTAAACAGTGGCCAAGAAACAACTGGACTGTCCATTTGCTGATCACACCACTCAACACGATGTCCTTCACTTCAATGACTGCTTCACAGCCCATGCCATCTGGATCCTTCCCACCAACACCAGATTTTCTGAATTGTGTAGGTGGGCACTCTCCCTGCAATATGTCCTACATTCCCATAACCATCCTGGCTTTAACCTTCATTAATCATCATCCTTACCTATATAGCCCCCTTCCTTGTTCCCATTCCAGCACTACACAGCCCTCTATTCCACCAGTGCACCCAATCTTTTTACTTCTCTCCTCTTTCGCTAACCCCCTACCCCTATCCCCTGCCCTCTGTGTAATCTCTCGACTGCACCTAGCTGCCCCTCTCTCCACCTCATCCCTGCGTGCTCCCAGCTGCATTGTACTGTCCCCAACCCCTACCATGCTATCCCTCCCCCTCCCAGCGCCAGCCTCCTCTTTACGCCCATCTGGTTGCTTCTCCCATAATGCCCTGCTGCCCGCAGTCTGGCTATAGCTGTCAGAGACTGTGGTCGTGTGTGTGTCAGTTGCCTTTAAGTGAGAGTGTCCATGTGTGTATGTTTTCTTCTTTTGACAAAGGCCTTGTTGGCTGAAAGCTAGCTTTCCAACAGCCTTTTTGTTGTGCCTTTCTGCAACTCAGCATCTCTGCTGTATGGAATGTATTAGTGGATTATCACAATCTCTCTTCTCATAACAATCAATTTGCATGCCTTTGTGACATACGGTATGTCCTTCAGATTATCCCACACCTTACAGGCTAAAGTCAGCAAATCTCAAGGTCTGGTTGAATGCTGAATTTTGCCTTATTGACCTCCTAATAAAAGATTTCTAACTGTTGATGAGACAGAAAGAAAGTCACTATCTTGTTGGAGTTCAGCAGATACAGCATCATTCTGCCACATGATAAGATAAATTAATTTTCGCATTGAACTTAAAGAACGATGTCTCCATAGTTGCAATGTCAACTATACTGTTAGTCTATACAATGAACAAATTGCTTTTGTTCTCTTTAAATTCTGAATGTGAATCGAGTTAGTGTATTTCCTGTGATATTTTAAAATACACTTACTTACGTTTCTACTCAGCCCAGTTGTTTTTTCAAGGAGTTGTAGTGTGTAGCTAGTATGTTAAACTAAGGACAGTGGAGATATGTAGTTTTTCGTGTTAAGAGATCACAGTGTGAACCTTATTTGCGTACATTTGTAATATAATTTTCATTGCATTAAATGTATCACTTCATGCCTTGAAATCATTTAACCTATTAAGCCTCACCTCCCTCCCCCCCCCCTCTCCCCCCTCCTCACTCCCTTGTTTATCTATTGATAATTGTTGTCCTTTAAGTAGGCTGCACTTTTTTTAACCAATTTACTGGAGAATTGGCAAATGTTTCTTCTCTTTTCCCAGTCAAAGGGAGTCCCTGTAATCAGTGGAATGACTCTTGGGTTATCAAAAGCAAGATTTGAGGGTATTTGGGGCTGCTCGCAATGGTTCTGGATGTCGGCCCAATTGCGTTTATCATCCAGGAATGGATTCATTTGTCCCATTACATAATTAGAGCACATGTTTTCCATACAAGCAAGCCCTAACAAAACACTATTACTGTCTGCCAGTTTGCAATTATGGGTCTAAACAAGGGAGAAACAGTCCACTCTTTAGTTTTTCATGTTTGCGCACTTAATTTTCATTTGCCAATTTGGTATTTGTATACATGATGCAGAATTAAAAGCGAGGTTGGTGATGGCAGACAATGTAAAAAGTGATTGTGCATTGAAGCTCCTCCTCTGCTCCATTTCCTGGAGTACCCTACCAGCCATTCACTGTATGTACCCAGTGCAGAAACAAGTCCATGTCATTAAGGCACATGGGAACCCAGGGAAATAAATTAACCGGTGTGGAAGCTCAGTAGCTATGCAGTAAACACACTGCTGCACAATGTACGAGGGCGGTTCAGAAAGTAACCTCCGATTGGTCACAGTGCGGGTTGTGGGGGGAGTAGCGATGCCATCTGTGCGTTCACGCACTCAACAGGTCAGTCGGCATCAAGCCGTGGTCGAGTGAACGTCTTACCTGCGCTAGTTTAGTTTTTGTGGCAGTTTGAAATGTGTGCTGCAATAGAAAACCCCGCCAAATGTGAATTGCGTGCTGTCATAAGGTTTTTTTACAGCCAAAGGATATTCTGCAGCAGCTATTCATCGTGAGCTTTGTGCCGTGTACGGACCAAGAGTTACGAGTGAAGGAGTTGTCCGTGAATGGGTACGTTTATTTAAAAGTGGACGAGAAAACGTTCATGATGAAGAGGGGAGTGGTAGACCATCATTGGTGACTGACGAACTCGTTCAGACAGTTGATGCAAAAGTTCGTGAAAATCGACGTTTCTCAATGTCGGAGTTGTCTACTGGTTTTCCACAGATTTCTAAGACTCTCTTGTACGAGATAGTGACAGCAAGATTGGGTTACCGTAAGTTCTGTGCACGATGGGTGCCCAAAATTCTTACCGACCACCACAAAACTCAAAGAATGGCCTCTGCATTAGACTTTCTGTCACGTTATGAGGACGAAGGAGAACCATTGTTAAACAGAATCGTGACCGGTGACGAAACCTGGATTAAGTACGTGAACCCTGAGACAAAAGAACAATCAAAGATGTGGGCACATTCAAATTCGCCTACCAAACCAAGAAAAGCCTCGCAAGATTTTTCTGCCACAAAACTGATGGCAACGGTGTTTTGGGATGCCAAAGGGGTGTTGTTGGTTGAATTCATGGAACGTGGTACGACCATTAATCAAGACGTGTACTGTGAAACAATAAAAAAGTTATGACGGGCTATACAGAACAAACGCCGTGGTATGCTGACTTCCGGTATCGTTTTTTTGCACGATAACGCCCGTCCTCACTCTGCTCGCAGAACAACGGCCCTTCTTGAGTCCTTCAAGTGGGACGTTATCAACCATCCACCTTACAGCCCAGACCTGGCGCCAAGTGATTATCACCTCTTCATGCATTTGAAGAAATGGCTCGGGTCACAGCGGTTTGATGACGACGAAGAGCTCAAAGATGCGGTCACAGGCTGGCTCCAGGCACAAGCGGGTGATTTTTATGCAGAAGGAATTTCAGAGCTTGTGAAGAGATACAATAAGTGCCTCAATCGCTATGGAGACTATGTAGAAAAATAGTGCAAAGATGTAGTTGTAAGATGTATATATTAAAATATTTTTATTTAACTTGGTGTATTTTTTTAAATCAACCGGAGGTTACTTTCTGAACGGCCCTCGTATATTCTCATATATTACTTCACTGTTAAAGTAAAGGATCTTGTATCAGTGGCAGTTAGTCGCTGGAAGTGAAGGATAATTACCTGTAGTCTGTGAAATCTACCACAAACGTCATTGTGGCAGCTCGCTTGAGATGAAATTCAAATTGGACAGATGCAAATGTAACTGACTTTTCTGGCAAGATCATGCAATCTATGTGACATGTAACTTTCTGTGTTCTTCACCTTAACAGACAGTTTTATATTTTGGTGAGTGGAGGAGGCCTAGTTTTACTCCTGTGATCTTATTTTAGATAATGAAAACACAAATGTGGTAGGTGTTTTCCATAGCTGGGAAATGTCTGTGCTCCTTCCTAAATCAGTAGAATGAAAAAAGTAATGTATCCAACATGACAAGCTCGTAAAGTGTTCACCAAGTCTCCTAAAGGTCTTTGCCCTATGGCTTTTTTCTCTGACTCTTCTCCCATCCTTGATCCCTCCTCTCTTGTATAGATATACCCAACCAATCTCCGCCTCTAATTTCCACAATAATATCAGGTTCATTACAAAGCTCCCTGAGCTTCCAGTTTTTTCTTGTTTGCCATTCTTCTCTCTCATAAATGGTCCATATATCTTCCACAGATTTTATTTCAGAAACCTTTATCTTTCTCTCTGTATACATACCTTTTCTCCATATTTCTGCATCCTGTAGTAATACAGGTAATATCCTAATTTTTGTTCCTTTTGACAAAATTTTGGGTCATAGTTTGTTGGGTGAATATGAATGCTGTTATTCCATTTCTATACTTACATTTTCAACATTTAAAAGCTCCTCAAAATATTCCTTCCACATTTCCATACCTTTTGTTCTTTCCAAAACTGTATTGGCATTTTAATCTTTAACTAGCTGACAAACCGAGCATTGCCTGAGTATTCATTTTGGCAGTTTTCTGTTAGAAATGAAAAAAAAAAAAAACATGAACTGTGTTTGTAGTGTGATATGAAAAAAAAATTGTTTCCATGTATTCATGGAAACACCTTAGAAATTATACAGCAGACTCAGTGTGAGAAGATCCCAGACAGTTTCTGTTCACTGGGTGCAGCTGCTTTGCATGCCTACAGCATTATTTTGTAAATGTCTCTATGGCAACACCTCTTCATAGCTCTATAGATGGCTATTGTTTTCGCCTAGCTGTTTGCATTTCATAGTTGAAAGCTATCAAAAGCACTGCTAGATGTCAGGGATTTCCTTAAGTTGAGCTGACTGAATGAGTGTCTTACTAGTAGAGTAAATGTATTAAACTTCATGCATGATGCAACATTTTTGCACATGTCTCAGTGTTATGATGTCATATCTCTTGAAATATGTGTCATACAATGATATATGTGTGTATGTGGAGTCTGTATGTGAAATATGTTGCGAATAGAGTTAGTAGCAAAAAAGTAATAAATTTAAACATCATGCATGATGCAGCAGTTCTTCACACATGTAAGTGTTTTATAGTATCGTATCTTCTGATGTGTGTCAAACAGTGATGTAATTCTGTAGGTACAGTCAGTGTCATATGTGGGTACTGTCAGCAAAATATGTTGCAAATAGAGTTTGTAACAAAGAAGTAATAATTGAAGCATTGTGCTCAGTGCAGCGATTTTCATCCATCTCGATGTTGATGACACCGTATGTCCTGAACTGTGTGGTACCGTGATATAATTTTGTAAGTGTATTTAGTGGCATGTTGTCAGCAAATTTTTTTTTTTATGAATATAGGTGGTAGCACAGAAGTAATAAATATTAATATCATGTGCAGGGTGGCACTTTTTTCACAATCTCATTGTTTATAATGTCATCTCTCCTGAAATGTGGTAGGTATGTTGCTCTTACCCCACAGTGATTTTAGCCAGACGCTAAGAGAAATGTGTACCATGTTTTTGTTGAAATCGGTCCACAGGTTTAGGAGGAGCACACACACTCATATATGAGTGTGTGTGCTCCAAAAATATATATATATATATATATATATATATATATATATATATATATATATATATATATAAAATAGAGGGAAACATTCCACGTAGGAAAAATATATCTAAAAACAAAGATGATGTGACTTACCAAATGGAAGTGCTGGCAGGTCGACAGACACACAAACAAACACAAACATACACACAAAATTCAAGCTTTCGCAACAAACTGTTGCCTCATCAGGAAAGAGGGAAGGAGAGGGAAAGACGAAAGGATGTGGGTTTTAAGGGAGAGGGTAAGGAGTCATTCCAATCCCGGGAGCGGAAAGACTTACCTTAGGGGGAAAAAAGGACGGGTATACACTCGGGCACACACACACATATCCATCCACACATATACAGACACAAGCAGACATATTTAAAGATAAAGAGTTTGGGCAGAGATGTCAGATGAGGCGGAAGTGCAGTGGCAAAGATGTTGTTGAATGAAAGGTATGAGTGGCGGCAACTTGAAATTAACAGAGGTTGAGGCCTGGTGGGTAACGGGAAGAGAGGATATATTGAAGAGCAAGTTCCCATCTCCGGAGTTCGGATAGGTTGGTGTTGGTGGGAAGTATCCAGATAATCCAGACGGTGTAACACTGTGCCAAGATGTGCTGGCCGTGCACCAAGGCATGTTTAGCCACAGGGTGATCCTCATTACCAACAAACACTGTCTGCCTGTGTCCATTCATGCAAATGGACAGTTTGTTGGTGGTCATTCCCACATAGAATGCGTCACAGTGTAGGCAGGTCAGTTGGTAAATCACGTGGGTGCTTTCACACGTGGCTCTGCCTTTGATCATGTACACCTTCCGGGTTACAGGGCTGGAGTAGGTGGTGGTGGGAGGGTGCATGGGACAGGTTTTACACCGGGGGCGGTTACAAGGATAGGAGCCAGAGGATAGGGAAGGTGGTTTGGGGATTTCATAGGGATGAACTAACAGGTTACGAAGGTTAGGTGGACGGCGGAAAGACACTCTTGGTGGAGTGGGGAGGATTTCATGAAGGATGGATCTCATTTCAGGGCAGGATTTGAGGAAGTCGTATCCCTGCTGGAGAGCCACATTCAGAGTCTGGTCCAGTCCCGGAAAGTATCCTGTCACAAGTGGGGCACTTTTGTGGTTCTTCTGTGGGTGGTTCTGGGTTTGAGGGGATGAGGAAGTGGCTCTGGTTATTTGCTTCTGTACCAGGTCGGGAGGGTAGTTACAGGATGCGAAAGCTGTTTTCAGGTTGTTGGTGTAATGGTTCAGGGATTCCGGGCTGGAGCAGATTCGTTTGCCACGAAGACCTAGTCTGTAGGGAAGGGACCGTTTGATGTGGAATGGGTGGCAGCTGTCATTATGCAGGTACTGTTGCTTGTTGGTGGGTTTGATGTGTACGGAGGTGTGAAGCTGGCCATTGGACAGATGGAGGTCAACGTCAAGGAAAGTGGCGTGGGATTTGGAGTAGGACCAGGTGAATCTGATGGAACTAAAGGAGTTGAGGTTGGAGAGGAAATTCTGGAGTTGTTCTTCACTGTGAGTCCAGATCATGAAGATGTCATCAATAAATCTGTACCAAACTTTGGGTTGGCAGGCCTGGGTAACCAAGAAGGCTTCCTCTAGACGACCCATGAATAGGTTGGCGTACGAGGGGGCCATCCTGGTACCCATGGCTGTTCCCTTTAATTGTTGGTATGTCTGGCCTTCAATTGAATTTTGTGTGTATGTTTGTGTTTGTTTGTGTGTCTGTCGACCTGCCAGCACTTTCATTTGGTAAGTCACATCATCTTTGTTTTGAGATATATTTTTCCTACGTGGAATGTTTGCCTCTATTATAATCATATCATTAATTTGAACCCAACAATTACGTTTGTTATTGTCGCTGTTGCATTTCGAAATTTTTCCTGTCGTCTTATCTTCTCTTTATTTTCTCTTTCTGTTTTTACCAGTAGTCTCGCTTTGTATTCACCTTCCCCTTTTTACCGTAATCTACTATACAATTTTATCCCGCCTATATATACTCAATAATACGTAACCCATTTCCAAACCATAACCAAAAAAATTTTATTTTACGCTTTCAACACTACCGCTGCTATAAAATCCACCGTTTCTAGTTCAATAACAGCTGCTTTCATGTATTAAACAACCATTTCTAATAACTTTCACTTTATTTCCACTTCCGTTTTTCGCACATCACTGATCATTTTTAGCCGCTCCCCACAGGTTTTAACGTCATTACTTCTTCGTCAGACAATTGTTAGCCCCATTTTCGTAATCTTTCACCACAACACCACTCCTTTTAATACATTTACACGTTTTTTCGAAATTTTCCCGAATTTCTCCGTCCATTAACGTGTTTTAGTGGCAACACAACCACCTAACCTTTATGCACATCGCTGTCTACCAACCCAAGTTGACCACAGGATCAACTTAACCAACACTTTTTCGCCTTTTTTCATACCAGCTCTCCAGTTGCTTTCTAGTTCACCTTTATTTTTTTATCTTTCATTTTCATTTCAACCTCATGTTACACTTTCCACCTTCTAATACCATGTCACCCTGACAACACCCCCACAACGACCCCATTAAGTTTTATTTACATTCCCTCCGCAAACATGCCCTCGCCCTAGCCAGATTACGCTCCCATATTTTATTTTCTCAGGCTTGTGTGACATTTGGCATCACCCCCAAAGGCCTCACATTAAAAGTTCCCATCTCTGGCTGCAACCCTTCTTTCCATCAGTCCCTATACCAGTTCCAAACTGAACAATCCATTGCCCTCACCCACCTAATCCTTCACCTACACATCAACTCAGCCAACGAACACACCCGTTAACTCCTATCCTTAATAAAAGTCCTTAATCTTTCCTCTCCCACATCCACACCGGCTGTTCAGAGCATCCTCCTACAGGCCAACCGCAAATTAGAACAGCATGCCACCCTCCACCTCAAAAAACTATCCAATCTCCTGGTTTCCCACCTCCGGAATGGCAACTCACTCACCCTTCACAACCTTTCCAGCAAACCTTAACCTCCTCTCATTGCACACAAACCCAGTCTCTCCCATCTACTCAATCTCCCACTTCCAGCTCCACTCCCTCCAAAACCTCAAAATTCCAATCAACACAATCTGGTACCACAACACCCTAATTCAGTAGTTAACCTTTCCTCCAAACCTCTCTCCCAATCCGAAACCTCTGTCCTATCCAAAGGCCTCACCTTCAGCCCCACTCCCAGATTCAACCAAACAGCCCTGGTCAAAGATTTACTGTCCTACACTCGTACTCTCTGCTGGAAGTATCACTTTGCCACGAAGAAAAATGATCCTAATCCTACTCCTAATGATCCAACTCCCCGAGACACTATCCAAATTGAACCCTGCCTGGAACAGTTCCGTCCTCCGTCACAGCGGGACCCACCTCCTCTTCCTCAAAATCACCCTCTCCAAACCTTCCAGGAATTTCTGACTTCCAGCCTTGCCTCTCAATCCTTCTTAAAAAACCTTAATCCTACTCCCAACATCACCACTGCTGAAGCCCAAGCTATCCGTGATCTGAAGGCTGACCGATCCATCGTCATTCTTCCGGCGGACAAGGGTTCCACGACCATGGTACTTGATCGTCGGGAGTATGCGTCAGCTTTCAGACAACACCACATACAAAGTTTGCCAAGGTAATCCCATTCCTGATGTCCAGGCGGAGCTTCAAGGAATCCTCAGAACCTTAGGCCCCCTACAAAACCTTTCACCTGACTCCATCAACCTCCTGACCCCACCGACACCCCGCACCCCTACCTTCTACCTTCTTCCCAAAATTCATAAACCCAATCATCCCGGCCGCCCCATTGTATCTGGTTACCAAGCCCCCACTGAGCGTATCTCTGCCTACGTAGATCAACACCTTCAACCCATTACATGCAGTCTCCCATCCTTCATCAAAGACACCAACCACTTTCTCGAACGCCTGGAATCCTTACCCAATCTGCTACCCCCGGAAACCATCCTTGTAACCATTGATGCCACTTCCTTATACACAAATATTCCGCACGTCCAGGACCTCGCTGCGATGGAGCACTTCCTTTCACGCCGATCACCTGCCACCCTACCTAAAACCTCTTTTCTCATTACCTTAGCCAGCTTCATCCTGACCCACAACTTCTTCACTTTTGAAGGCCAGACATACCAACAATTAAAGGGAACAGCCATGGGTACCAGGATGGCCCCCTCGTACGCCAACCTATTCATGGGTCGCCTAGAGGAAGCCTTCTTGGTTACCCAGGCCTGCCAACCCAAAGTTTGGTACAGATTTATTGATGACATCTTCATGATCTGGACTCACAGTGAAGAAGAACTCCAGAATTTCCTCTCCAACCTCAACTCCTTTGGTTCCATCAGATTCACCTGGTCCTACTCCAAATCCCACGCCACTTTCCTTGATGTTGACCTCCATCAGTCCAATGGCCAGCTTCACACGTCCGTACACATCAAACCCACCAACAAGCAACAGTACCTCCATTATGACAGCTGCCATCCATTCCCCATCAAACGGTCCCTTCCCTACAGCCTAGGTCTTCGGGGAAAACAAATCTGCTCCAGTCCGGAATCCCTGAACCATTACACCAACAACCTGAAAACAGCTTTCGCATCCCGTAACTACCCTCCCGACCTGGTACAGAAGCAAGTAAGTAGAGCCACTTCCTCATCTCCTCGAACCCAGAAGCTCCCACAGAAGAACCACAAAAGTGCCCCACTTGTGACAGGATACTTTCCGGGATTGGATCAGACTCTGAATGTGGCTCTCCAGCAGGGACACGACTCCCTCAAATCCTGCCCTGAAATGAGATCCATCCTTCATGAAATCCTCCCCACTCCACCAAGAGTGTCCTTCCACCGTCCAACTAACCTTCGTAACCTGTTAGTTCATCCCTATGAAGTCCCCAAACCACCTTCCCTACCCTCTGGCTTCTACCCTTGTAACCGCCCCCGGTGTAAAACCTGTCCCATGCACCCTCCCACCACCACCTACTCCAGTCCTGTAACCCAGAAGGTGTACACGATCAAAGGCAGAGCCACGTGTGAAAGCACCCACGTGATTTACCAACTGACCTGCCTACACTGTGAAGCTTTCTATGTGGGAATGACCAGCAACAAACTGTCCATTCGCATGAATGGACACAGGCAGACAGTGTTTGTTGGTAATGAGGATCACCCTGTGGCTAAACATGCCTTGGTGCACGGCCAGCACATCTTGGCACAGTGTTACACCGTCCGGGTTATCTGGATACTTCCCACTAACACCAACCTATCCGAACTCCGGCCGTGGGAACTTGCTCATCAATATATCCTCTCTTCCCGTTACCCACCAGGCCTCAATCTTCGCTAATTTCAAGGTCAAGGAAAGTGGCATGGGATTTGGAGTAGGACCAGGACGGACGAAAGCTTGAATTTCGTGTGTATGTTTGTGTTTGTTTGTGTGTCTATCGACCTGCCAGCACTTTCGTTCGGTAAGTCACAACATCTGTGTTTTTAGATATATTTTTCCCACGAGGAATGTCTAAAAACAAAGATGAGGTGACTTACCAAATGAAAGCGCTGGCAGGTAAGTCTTTCCGCTCCCGGGATTGGAATGAATCCTTACCCTCTCCCTTAAAACCCACATCCTTTCGTCTTTCCCTCTCCTTCCCTCTTTCCTGATGAGGCAACAGTTTGTTGCGAAACTTGAATTTTGTGTGTATGTTTGTGTGTCTATCGACCTGCCAGCGCTTTCGTTTGGTAAGTCACCTCATCTTTGTGTATATATATATATATATATATATATATATATATATATATATATATATATATATATGTGGCAGGGGTAAAATACAGGGAGCGAAAGGCTATTTACAATTTGTACAGAAACCAGATGGCAGTTATAAGAGTCGAGGGGCATGAAAGGGAAGCAGTGGTTGGGAAAGGAGTGAGACAGGGTTGTAGCCTCTCCCCGATGTTATTCAATCTGTATATTGAGCAAGCAGTAAAGGAAACAAAAGAAAAATTCGGAGTAGGTATTAAAATTCATGGAGAAGAAGTAAAAACTTTGAGGTTCGCCGATGACATTGTAATTCTGTCAGAGACAGCAAAGGACTTGGAAGTGCAGTTGAACGGAATGGACAGTGTCTTGAAAGGAGGATATAAGATGAACATCAACAAAAGCAAAATGAGGATAATGGAATGTAGTCAAATTAAGTCGGGTGATGCTGAGGGAATTAGATTAGGAAATGAGACACTTAAAGTAGTAAAGGAGTTTTGCTATTTAGGGAGTAAAATAACCGATGATGGTCGAAGTAGAGAGGATATAAAATGTAGACTGGCAATGGCAAGGAAAGCGTTTCTCAAGAAGAGAAATTTGTTAACATCGAGTATAGATTTAGGTGTCAGGAAGGCGTTTCTGAAAGTATTTGTATGGAGTGTAGCCATGTATGGAAGTGAGACATGGACGATAACTAGTTTGGACAAGAAGAGAATAGAAGCTTTCGAAATGTGGTGCTACAGAAGAATGCTGAAGATAAGGTGGGTAGATCACGTAACTAATGAGGAGGTATTGAATAGTATTGGGGAGAAGAGAAGTTTGTGGCACAACTTGACTAGAAGAAGGGATCGGTTGGTAGGACATGTTTTGAGGCATCAAGGGATCACAAATGTAGCATTGGAGGGCAGCGTGGAGGGTAAAAATCGTAGAGGGAGACCAAGAGATGAATACACTAAGCAGATTCAGAAGGATGTAGGTTGCAGTAGGTACTGGGAGATGAAGAAGCTTGCACAGGATAGAGTAGCATGGAGAGCTGCATCAAACCAGTCTCAGGACTGAAGACCACAACAATGAATATAATACAGGGAGACATTCCACGTGGGAAAAATATATGTAAAAACAAAGATGATGTGACTCACCAAACGAAAGTGCTGGCAGGTCGCTAGACACACGAACAAACACAAACATACACACAAAATTCAAGCTTTCGCAACGAACGGTTGCTTCATCAGGAAAGAGGGAAGGAGAGGGAAAGCCGAAAGGATGTGGGCTTTAAGGGGGAGGGTAAGGAGCCATTCCAATCCCGGGAGCGGAAAGATCTACCTTAGGGGGGAAAAAGGACAGGTATACACTCGCGCGCGCGCGCACACACACACACACACACACACACACACACACACACACAAGCAGACATTATATATGTATATCCTGTTTCCCTGTTAGCATTTTCATATGCTTCTTTGGGTTTTTGGAAATCTTCATGTAGGTTATGTTCCTTTGCTACTCCCCTTCTTTCTCTTTTTGCTCACATTTCTCTGAGAACCATGGCAAATCCCCACAAAGGTAAGCCAACACTTAAGTAGCTCTTTATGATTTTTAGCCACTTGCAGCTACTTGCACATTTGTTTTTATAATTTCCCACTGGCCTTCAATGTTGATGCTGTCTTCCATTGTTAAAAACTCCAATCTATTTTGAAGCTTAATGATACATTTCCATGCCTTTTCATTACCTTTCAATATGTCCACATCAATATTCCATTCTTTTATACTACTTCCTCCACTTGGTTTTCCTGTCACTATCCATTGTTGCACCTCTGTCATGATTAAATAGTGGCCTGTGCCTTTGGTCTACCAAGACATGGTCTATTTGGTTTTTTGTTCTACCATCTGGTGGTACCCAGGTTGCCTTGTGAATGTCCTTCAAAGGAAAGTATGTGCTCATAATCCTTATGTTGGCTGCATTTGCGTAGCTAAGAAATCTCTGTCCATTATCTCTACTTTCCGTGTGCAAGCTTTCTGTCCCCACTATTCCTCTGCAGATGTTTCAGCCTACTGACTTCAGCATTGGGTCTCCAACAGTGAGCATCTGTCTTTCTTTTCATCCTCTGCTATATCAGTTGTGGGACTTTGTGTGATTACTGTTGTATTTTGTAATTTACCTCTTAGTCTTATAGCAGGTGTTCTGTCATCAGTTAGTTGAAAATCAATTTCTGCCACTATTATTCTGTTACTGACCATGAAACATACTCCATTTTGGAATTTTCCATCTTCCAATCCACTGTAGTATAGAATGTGCTGGTCCGTTTCCAGCTTTTCTGTTCCTAGGTATCTTGTTTTTTGTGGTGCAACTAGATCCATTACACAACCATCAAGTTCTTCTAACAGAATATTAAAATTCTCAGATGCTGCCAAAATTCTAATGTTTCATTTTGCAATCATAAGTCATTTTTGATGTTCCATATTTCCATTTTCATCTGAGGCACATTCTTGATGTTTCATTACAGGTTCCTTTTTATGAGACGGGTTGTTAACCCAGTGCCCAACCCCCCTCCTGGAGGTCCAGTCCAACTATTTTTTTCATGGTGGGTATTTTATTTCCTCACTACCCTATAACTCTGCTGACAGCAGAGCTGACAATCTTTCCCAAATTTCAATGGGGCACTCCCATCGGAGCCCCCAGGGGGTCCACAACTCTTTTGTGGATACGTGCGTAGCGAGCACGGGACCCCGAGCTAATGTGGCCCTCCTTCCTTTCCGGGCTGCATACCTTCCCTTTCTGCATCCTTCCCCGTCCTCCATCTTCGCCCCCCCCCCCCCCTCACCTCTGGCTCTTTCCTTCCCTTTCTCCCCCTCTGGGAGTATGGTTTGTGCCTACGTCCGGAGACGGACGCTCGAAACTGTAACAAATTCCTTGCTTTCTACACTTGCAAGTCTTCGTCCTTCCTCTGTCCTTCTCTTTTCCTTCCCTCTTCTTCTTGCCCTTTTCTCCGCTGCGGCGTTTGAGACCCCTCTTCTTTCCTTTCCCTTTCTCTTTTTTCCTCCCTGTGCGTGTCTGAAGGCCGACCCACGCACTTCCATGCGTAGCTGGTGACGGGGTAACGCGTAATTCCCCGCCCCAGGTAGACAGGTAGGACACGTACGTACCCCCTGGTAACGGCCAGGCCCAGGGAGGGGTGATTACCCGAGCTGATACCTTCCGAAAGTGCCGATTGGTCCCTCCGTCCGTTTGTCGGGAGGTGTGACCTGAGGTGTGAACAATCACCTAAGGCTGGAGTGCCCTCAGTGAGGGCCCCCACAAGGGAGGAGCGCGCCATCGGAGACGCCGGTAATCATGGGGGACTCTTCCACAATGGTTTCCTCACCTTCCACTATGTCTGCTCACAAACGTAAGTTCACTGAGTCTCAGCCACAGACAGTTCTTCCATCTTTGCCACAGTTCCTTGTTTCTCGGCCTGACGAAGGTCACAACTTCTCCACGGTCAACCCTTTCATTATTCAGAAAGGTGTCGACGCAATTGCAGGTCCTGTAAAGTCTTGTTCCAGATTACGGAATGGCACCCTGTTGTTAGAAACAAACAGTGCCCTCCAGGCACAAAAATTGATGCGTACTTCTCTGCTCCACACCTTCCCTGTCCGGGTGGAACCGCACCGTACCTTAAATTCCTCGCGTGGAGTCGTTTATACGCGCTCCCTCGATGGATTGTCTGACGAAGAAATTCAGCACTACCTGTCTGACCAGGGCGTAACGGCTGTTCATAGAGTTACGAAAAGAGTTGACACGAACATCATTCCAACCCGCACTGTCTTCTTGACATTTGACAGAGTTCAACTCCCATCGAAAATCAAAGCAGGCTATGAGATAATTTCCGTTCGCCCTTACGTCCCAAACCCTACGCGTTGCTATCGATGTCAGCAGTTCAATCACACCAGCCAGTCCTGTTCCAATCCGGCCAAATGTGTTACGTGTGGCAAGGATGCCCATGAGGGTGCTTGTCCACCTCCATCCCCTCGTTGCATCAACTGTATGGGTGACCACGCTGCTTCCTTTCGAGATTGCCCCGTTTTTAAGGACGAAAAGTTCATCCAGGAAATAAGAGTGAAGGAAAAGGTGTCGACCTTTGCTGCTTGAAAATTATTCGCCAGTCGACAGCCCACCGTGCCTCAGACAGGCAAATACAGCACTGTCCTTGCTTCTCCTCGGCCAACAAAGGAGGCGGCCACGCAGACTTGCGACCTCACCTTTAGTGCCACGGTCGTCAGATCGGCCAGCGCAAAGATCGCCCGTTCAACCTCCCCACTTTCGCCTGCCCACTCTATGGCTCACCCTTCGTCGGGTTCTGCTAAATCTCGAGCCCAAAAGTCAGACACCAAGACTTCGAACAAAGAGCATACTCGTGAAGAGTTTTTATGTACCGCAACTTCACAACCATCGGTTCCTCCATCATCTAAACATCATACTTCCAAGAAGGCTACAAAGAAACCCAGTTCCTCTCCTTCTCCGCCAAGGCGTGTCCCATCTACAGCACCACCTTAAACAGTTCCTTCCAAGCTGTCGCCGTCCGTCTTTCCCTTTCTGGATACACGTTCTCTCTTTGTACTGTATACATTCCATCGTCCACACCAATGGCACGAGCTGATCTCCTTCATCTTCTTGGTCAGCTTCCACCCCCCTATTTGCTGGTTGGGGACTTCAGTGCCCACCACCCGCTTTGGGGATCTCCACATCCTTGTCCACGTGGCTCCCTATTGCTAGACGTCTTCCACCAAGCGGATCTAGTTTGCCTCAACACTGGGGTCCCCACATTTTTGTCTGCCTCCACGACAAATTTATCTCATTTGGACCTTGCGATCGGTACTGTTCCGCTAGCTCGGCGCTTCGAATGGTTCGCCCTTGATGATACACACTTGAGTGACCACTTTCCATGTGTCCTTAGACTGCAGCCTCAACTGCCATCTATGCGTCCGCAACGCTGGAAGTTTGCCCAAGCCGATTGGACACTTTTTTCGTCTCTAGCGACTTTCGATGACCGTCGCTTTCCCAGCGTCGACGATGAGGTCACACATATTACCGACGTTATTCTTACAGCTGCGGAACGTTCAATACGACGCACCTCCGAATTGCCCCGACGGCCCCCAGTTCCTTGGTGGAACGAGGCATGCCGTTACGCAATACGTGAGCGGCGACGTGCTCTTCGCATTTTCCGTCACCATCCTACTTTGGCCAACTGTATCCGCTATAAGCAGCTCCGTGCGCGATGCCGTCGCGTCATCCGCGATAGCAAGAAGGCAAGCTGGAAATTCTTTACTAGCTCATTTAACACCTTCACTCCCTCCTCGGAAGTTTGGAGTCTGCTTCGATGGTTCTCAGGCGCGCCTAGTTTCTCCCCGGTCTCTGGGCTCACTGTCGCGCATGACACATTAGTGGACCCCGTCGCAATCTCTAACTCGTTGGGTCAGCACTTTGCTGAGATTTCGAGCTCTTCAAATTACCCGCCAGTGTTTCTCCCGAAGAAATGTGCAGTGGAAGTGCGACCTCTTGCTTTCTCCTCTCAAAATCGCGAAAGCTACAATACTGTTTTCTCCATGCGGGAACTCCAACATGCCCTCTCTTCTTCTCGCTCCTCCGCCCCAGGACCAGATGGTATCCATGTCCAAATGTTGCTGCATTTATCAACCCATAGTCTGTGTTACCTCCTTCGCCTTTATAATCGAATTTGGACCGACAGTACTTTTCCCAGACGATGGCGGGAAGCTATCGTTGTTCCCGTTCCGAAACCTGGAAAGGACAAACATCTCCCCTCTAGCTATCGCCCCATTTCTCTCACGAGTAGTGTCTGTAAGATTTTGGAGCGTATGGTGAATTACCGTTTAGCTTGGTGGCTGGAATCCCGCAGTCTTTTAACACCTGCCCAATGCGGATTCCGAAAGCATCGTTCTGCAGTTGACCATCTTGTTGCTCTCTCCACTTATATCATGAACAATTTTCTCCGGAAACGCCAAACGGTAGCAATATTTTTTGATCTGGAGAGAGCATACGATACCTGTTGGAGGACAGGCATCCTCTGCACACTGTTCTCTTGGGGCTTTCGAGGCCGGCTGCCCCTTTTTCTTCGCGAATTTATGGCAGAGCGCACATTTAGGGTGCGGGTGAACACTACTCTCTCCCGTACTTTCTCCCAAGAAAACGGGGTACCCCAGGGCTCCGTGCTGAGTGTTGTACTGTTTGCCATTGCCATCAATCCAATTATGGATTGTCTCCTTCCTGATGTTTCGGGCTCCCTCTTTGTGGACGATTTCGCGATCTACTACAGCTCTCAACGGACCAGCCTTCTTGAACGACGCCTTCAAGGATGTCTCGATCACCTCCACTCTTGGAGCATCGAAACCGGCTTCCGTTTCTCTCCCAGTAAGACCATTTGTGTTAATTTTTGGCGACGTAAGGAGTTTCTTCCGCCCTCCTTACATCTAGGTCCTGTCAACCTTCCGTTTTCAGACGTCGCTAAATTCTTGGGTCTTATGTTTGACAGAAAACTGTGCTGGTCCTCCCACGTTTCCTATCTTTCGGCTCGCTGTCTGCGATTGCTTAACACCCTACGTGTCCTGAATGGTACCTCCTGGGGAGCGGACCGAGTGGTCCTTCTCCGCCTCTATCGCGCCTTAGTGCACTCGAAATTGGATTATGGAAGCATAGTCTACTCCTCTGCTCGGCCGTCTATTCTTCGGCGTCTCGACTCTATCCACCACCGTGGATTACGTTTAGTGTCTGGAGCTTTTTACACTAGCCCTGTGGAAAGCCTTTATGCTGAGACTGCTGAACCTCCGCTGTCCAATCGGCGAGCAGTCTTTCTGAGTCGTTATGCTAGCCATCTGTCTTCCATGCCTGCTAATCCAGCCCATGACCTTTTTTTCGACACCTCCTTTGATGTAGGGTATGCAGGCCGCTCCTCCTCCCTAATACCCCCGGGAGTCCGCTTCCGCCAACTGCTCCATTCTCTTTCCTTCCGCTTTCCACAAACCTTCTTGACAACTTGGGGTACAGCACCGCCTTGGCTCCGTCCCCGGATCTGCCTGCTCCGTGACCTTTGTCGATTTCCCAAGGATGGTACCCCTACACTTGTTTATCGTTGGGAATTTGCTGCTCTATGTGCACAAATGAAGGAAGCCACATTTCTTTACACTGATGGCTCGAAAACATCGTTAGGTGTAGGGAGTGCCTATATTGTTGGCGACACCCCAAATCAATTTCGGCTTCCCGACCAGTGTTCGGTGTATACTGCGGAGCTTTACGCTGTTCTCCAGGCTGTCCACTACATCCGCCACCATCAGCGGATACAGTACGTTATCTGCTCAGATTCTCTCAGCTCTCTTCTCAGTCTCCAAGCTCTTTATCCTGTGCACCCTCTGGTCCACCGGATTCAGGACTGTCTGCGCTTGCTCCACCTGGGGGGCGTCTCGGTGGCGTTCCTCTGGCTCCCGGGACACGTTGGTATGTGTGGAAATGAGGCGGCCGATATTGCAGCCAAGGCTGCAGTCTCTCTTCTTCGGCCAGCTATTCCATCGATTCCTTTCTGCGATCTACGGAGCGTTTTATGTCGTCGTGTTGTTCTTTTATGGCAAGCGCATTGGTCAACACTTCCCCGTAATAAATTGCGTGAAGTGAAAGCTCTTCCTTGCGCTTAGACCTCTTCCTCCCGAACGCGTCGTCGGGAGGAGGTAATTTTAACTAGACTCCGGATAGGGCACTGTCTTTTTAGCCATCGACATCTTTTAAGCGGCGATCCTCCCCCACTCTGTCCCCACTGCTCTCAGCTGTGGACGGTAAGACACCTTTTAATTGAATGCCCCTATTTTAATCAGTTACGCGCCCGTCTACAGCTATCGCCTGATCTATCGTCGATTTTAGCAGATGACACGCGCTCAGCCGACCGCGTTCTCCAGTTTATTAGTGCCAGTGAAATGACGTCAGTCATTTGAAGCTTTTTTTGGGGACAACCAACCGCTTTCTGTAGTGGATTTTTAAGCCTTCCTTCTGCTTTTAGTTTCTCCAATTTTATGACTTTGTTCCCATTGGTGCTGGTTTTCAATTTCGTTTTTTTTTTTTACTGTTTCCTAAGTCACGGGCTGGGCGCTAATGACCATAGCAGTTTTGTGCCCTAAAACAAAAACCAAAAAAACCAAAAAACTCCCATCGGAGGTCACTGGCAAATCCCTACAAAGGTAATCAAAAACTTTGGCAGCTCTTTTTTCAGAATTTGCATGCTTCAGCTAAACTGCACAATCACGGAGTCTGGAGAACAGAAGTTTTATTCATTACAGAATTCCCATGCACTTAAAAGTGAGGGGATAACGATCAGTCTCCTGGGATATAAAAGTTCTTTGTGTCACCCATAAAATTTAGTTCTTGTGGCATGACACATCTCAAAACTGAGCAACACATTTACATAAAAACTGGCAATTTTGGGAAATCTCCACTTCCCATGCCCCTATTTATTTCTGTGCATGCCCATGAACTGCATATTTGAATGTGAATCTTAATGGGATACGCAGTGAAATTCTATTTATATCTTCCGCTTTAAATTTAAGGGTTTTAGGCCTATCAGACACATACACCTGTAATTATTTAATGGACAGAACTGATAAACTGTACACAAGTGACCCAAAGCATACTATTTTGCAGTACTCTGTTTCTGCATCTTGTTCAATTACTTTGGATAGTAACCTTTTGTCCACATTATTTTCTAAATCTTTGGCATTCTGATAGAATGGTGCATTAGCAAAAAAGTCCACAGTAAATACTTATCAATTAAAACACAATCTGTGAGTGCTCTACAATATTGCAGAAGATTTTTTGATTGTGATTGTGCAATAGTCTCCACCAAGAAGCAGTGGAAGAATCTACTAACTTTGTCAAGTGTGCCAGCACTCCACAGTTAGGACACAGTCCAAAAATTAAGAATACTCAATTGTTTAAAAATTGAAATGGTAATATGTTTATGAAACATTTACAAATACACAGCTGTATAGCTAACACTATTTTTCAGTGCAGTCACATTCATTCTGAATCCACTTTGTGAGCCAAGGGATGAGTTTTGTGATACCTCCATCAAAAAAGTATTCCACTGTCTCTGTGGCCCATTGTTTGATGGCACTCTGGACATCATCATCATCTGTAGAAAACTTTTTCCCATCCATGTACAACTTCAGAGAGATGGAAAAGTGAGTATCTGAGGGTTCCATATCAGGGCTGTGAGCATTGGGGTTGATGATGTCCTAACAGAGTGAGCTTCTTTGTGGCATTGACTGTGTGGTGACATACAGTGTCATACAACAAGTTCACTGCCTTAGTTTTCTTTTGTTCTGCATCACTCTCTGTAGTTTTTATAGTATTTCACAGAACTGTGCAGCATTAATTGTTTCTCCCTGAGAATATGGTCACAAAAGACAGACACTATGATTTTTTAGGTCAAACTGATGGTTTTGAATTTTTTGCTAATGGTAAAGAGAGAAGTCTACACAACAGTGATGGTCTTTTCATCACAGAGATGTAGTGGGGCACCCACATTTCATAGCTAGACATAACAGAGTGAAAGAATTGGTCACTTCCTAATTCAAAGCACTCAAGAAATTCACATGAAACCTAATTCAAAGCACTCGAGAAATTCCCATGAAGATGTGGCTCTGTTGACATTGTGTTGATTGTGAAATGTTTTGGTTTACACATCACACACAGGTTTTGAAAACCAAGAGTTTCAGTAATGATTTCATGCAGAAGAGACCAGGAGATTTCTGAAAACATTGCATTTGTCTCGCCCAAAGTCAATCGATGGCCACCACAAATCATTTCCTTGACATTGTTCACCATCTCATCAGTCACAATTGTGGCATGCCCACTCATTTGTTCATTGTGTACATTTTTTCTGCCGGTTTGAAGCTTACAACACCACTTGTACACATTAGTACAATTCATCACACCATTCACAAAAAGAATTTTGATTTTGTAAAAAAATCTGGACTAGCACATTTCCCATTACAAGAAGAAACTGTTTACACTTCTCAGCTAGCAGCTGACAGGATTCAGAATAGACACGTTCATTTCAATGTGGCACAACAAGAGTTTTCAGCCGACAGAGCCAAACAATTTTACATTCTATTTCTGACACCTTGGTCAGGAACACAGAGCTTGCAATTCTGTCTGGAAAAAAACAAGCTTTTGAATGTCTCAGGCTCAGTACTGTACTTAGTGGACATGTCTTATGTGTGTACTTTTCAGTAGATAACAAACTAAATGCAAAGTGCACTTATCACAATAGTGAAGAGTATACGTTATCAGAATAGGTGACATGTCATTAATGTATTAGTTATTAACTATGGGTGAATTATATTCATAAGAGAGAGATATTTTGTTGCCATTGTGATATATAACACAAAACTATTTAAGTCCAGAAATAATGTTCTGTGTATTATGGAGCTCAACACCAGCTGTTTCTTATAAATATTTTATACATAAATGTTGGCAAAAAGTAAGTAGAACAGAACAGGAATGGATGGTGTATTTTCATTTTCAAATACCAGTACCATTATTTTGCATTCCTTTTTTTAATGTTACAGCTAATCAGAAGTCTGGAAACAAAGATGGTGGAATGGTCCTGGCTTTGTTCCGTCACCTGTTAAACCCAGCACAGGTTATTGACTTGGCTGAACATTCACCGGAGGCAGCACTTGAGTGGTGTTGCTTCTTGAATGAGAAGGGAATTTCAACACGTTTGCTTGTTGCTGGTGGAGATGGAACAATAGGCTGGGTGCTGAATGCTGTTGAAAAGAAGAACTTGATGGTTAGTTTCGCTTGTAATTCTGTTATGCCAGGATTGTGTGTGATGGAAGAGAATGTGAGCTAACTAGTTACTGAAAATGAATAACTACAGCAGTGAGCAAATGGAATTTTACTGTTTCATTTTCATACCTCTCAAATTATTTTAGCAAGGGCACTAACACACACACACACACACACACACACACACACACACACACACACTAGAACAGGGACAGCTACAGAAACCCTTACAGGCAACCAAAAAGTAGAAATTAACAGGTTTCATATGTTTTGAAAATGATTCATGTTTCTGGAGGGAAAGAAGGGGGGAAACTGCTAGAGTTAAAAGAAATATATACAACTAAAGGATGAGAGGATAGAGGCAACTGTACAAAAGAAATCAAAAGATGCAACTGTCTATAACAATAGATATTAAATAGTTGAAGAGAGGCCTCATTATGACAAATAAACCACAGAGCTGAAGGAGGAACTAAGTAAGGAAAGGTTTGAAAGTAAATGTGAAATAAAAACAAAGAAGATAAGTGTGGTATTTTTATCCTTTTGAGGGCCTTTCCCAACAGCAATACATCAAACTCTCCATGTGACAACTAGCCCTGAGGCAACCAGAAGTAGAATTATTGATTTACACTTTTTTGTGTCTACAGAACCTTTACAAAATTGTAACACATCTGCTTAGGGATATGAAAAATCATTTTATTTTATGCCCAATTTTGGTGTAATTTTCTACCACTTTCGGTATTATATTCTACCAGTTTTTCCATTATGTTTTGCTGATTGTGGTATTAGTTACTAGCAGCTAATTTCTTAACTACCTAATGTTCTTTATTTATTTTTTTTTTTTCGTTGTAATGTTGAAAACAGACCCAGTACCAGTTCAAGAACATTTTTTTCCATCCAAGCAACTTATCATTTCACTCTCCTTTGCCTCAAATATTTTCACCTGCACCAGTTTTTGCTACAGTTGTGATATACACTGTATACAAATCTTGCACTTGGGCAACCTCCTTAGTTTGGCATTGCAAATGGCTACTGCTAATTGTGATATGTCCTGTATATAATTCCTGCAGTTGTGGCACTCTTTCAGCATGACGTGTCAAGCAGAGACTTCTGTTGTTTGGGACCTAAACTAGTTCTGAATATACTATCATTTACGTTATATTTATTGACAACTCAGCTCATATTTATTTATAATATAAGAAAGAAGAAAAAGAATTGCAGGATGTATTGAGTTGCATGACCAGTTTAATGAGTAGATAATATGGATTCAGAGTAAATGAAAGAAAGAAAAATAATGATGAGTAGCAGAAATGAGATTAGCAATAAACTTAATCTCAAAATTGTGGACCACAAAGTAGACGATGTGAAGGAATTCTGCTTCCTAGGCAGCAAACTAACCCATGATGGGTGGAGCAAGGAGAACATAAAAAGCCGACTAACACTGGTGAAAAGGCCATTCCTGGCCAAGAGATTTCTGCTAGTATCAAATATAGCTCTTAATTTGAGGAAGAAATGTCTAAGAATGTACATATGGAACAGAGCTTTGTTTAGTAGTGATTCCCCCACCCCACCCACCCCCCCACCGGTGTGTGTGTGACCGCGTGCGCGTCTGCGCTTGTGTGCGTTTTATTAACAAAAAATTTTGCAAATTGCCATTCAGATGCTCTTCGTAGATCTTATAACTGTTGGTAAATTAGTTTAGATTCTCTTGTAGAAGTCACAGATGGAGCTGTGTGTGACAGTTTTCTCAGTTATTGACCAGAACCCTATAGCTTAATGTGTGTTGTTTATTTATTTATTTATTTTTTCTGTATGACCATATGATCTTCAAACATGTAACTTTATTAAAGGAAAAACAATTGAAGATATTGAATGAGTACTAGTAATCCTAATAACAATTGTGTTTCAGTATGAGGCGTTATTTTCATACTACTCTGAATTGACTCTTTTCTGTTGATACTGGTTATTTACATTCATTCTGTCATTACTTGTCAGTTCCTTATTCTCTACTATATTTAATTCAATGTGTGTTAGTGTTTTCACTTTTAATTTCTGGCAGCAGGTATCCAAGTAACAAGGCTGTGTTTTACAGTGTGCTCCAGCACTAGCAATAGTACCTCTTGGAACTGGAAATGACCTCTCCCGAGTTCTAGGATGGGGAAAGGAGCAGCCTAGTCCCTTGGATCCATCAGCTGTGCTTGATGAAGTGCAGAAAGCTGAAATTGCAAAGCTTGACAGGTAAGGCATTTGCAGTCAACTATAATAGTCATTTTCTTGTTTAGTATTTCTTGTTACAGCTATAATGAAAAGTCAAAAATATGCATCAAGAAAGTGTCTTAGTATTTGTAGTGCTGCATTTCCATCTTCATTGGACTGTAACTTAACAATAACATTACTAGCTGCCGACATGAAGAAACTCATATAATGATTTAGCAATTTCTTGATTGATGCTGTCCCCAGGGAAGATACCAGGTGCTACTTCTAAAACAAAAGTTTTTAATGAAATATGATTTTGATTTAATAAACGAAAATCCAAATGAAAAAACAAGTTATCAGACATAATTGTTTGCCAGTACTTATCTTAAGGAGATGAACGATGTTGATAGACACATGAAAAAGTGAAAGAGACACACTACCTTTTGCCTATTTCTGAAGACTGGATGGCGTATCCCCTTTACTTTTATATATACCTATCAGCAGTACCATACATTTTGCCTCCTGCAGGTAAGTACTGATCAGTAATACTATCTTGTGATTTATTTGAAATCTGAATAAAAGTAGCTTTTGTACAGTTAATAAGTGTGTTTGGGCTTGAAAACATGACAGAATATTATATTTAAACTTTTATCGAAACAACACTATTTTGCTACATCTGATTTCACCATTTTTCTGTATGAGCAAGAACATTTTGCTTCTGATTCATTGAGTCCATTGTGCATAGTGCTCTTGATTTCAGGTTCTGTTTTACTATTTCTTCATGAACCATTTACCTCTTTCATCTTTCCTTATCTTCGCACTAATTTAACTACTCATTTCAAAAACCCTCCTTTAGCACGTTTGCACTTTGTTTATTGCTTATTTTTTTAACAGCAAATGAATTCTTCCTAAAAGAAAATGAAGACAGCAGGGATTAAAAGGGACAATTGAAACCAGATCAATGAGACTCTCTTTGACAGGCGTTTAATACTCAATCAGCAGTCATCAGTGTTTCCAAATAAAATGTAAAAGAGAACCAAAGGGTCATTAAGTCACTGAGAAGCAATAAGTCTTCTGACTATGGCAGTATTTCAACCAAAATACTAAACTTTTGAGCTGGCTTGATGACAGAGATGTGCATTTGGTATGTTAATGCTTGCAGGAATTGTTCGGTGCATTTAATTTTACAAAAGTACAACAGATGTCAGTGCAGCTGCTTTAGACACTGGGAGGTACTGTATTCAACTTTGTTCATGCTTGTCCAGGAATCTCATAACCAAATGGCCTGTCTGTTTAATTATGCAGTTGCCACTCAGCCGCCCACTGCAGAATCGTGGCATATGGACGTTGGCCTAAAGAGAGAGAGAAGTTAAGTTATATTCCAGTAGTGTTTGGAAAATATTTTCACGGAACAGGATGGAAGACATGTTCACTATGTCTACAACAGGGGTAGCTGTGGTCTCTTCTCTTTCATTTCCACCATGGCCCATATCATGGTACAAATCTGAACACACCTAAGAGTCAGTTTCGAAGCATTACCAGGTTCAAAGAAAGATGCTATAGCTAAAATGTGCGTAGAAATCTACACTAGTTTATGTTAGTATCAATTGGAAGATTTTGCATTTGATGCTGTTAATGTAAATAAATCAGGACCATGTGTTTCCCATCCTCTTCTATGGTGGTGCTTGGTTTGGTGAAATTCTTTGCTCGTAAGAGTTTCTCTTGCATGCTTTTACTCTCTGAAGTTTTGTTGTTATGTATCATCTTTTTAGATATTAAAGCAAAAAGATCACTTTTCCTAAAAGTGTTGTGTTCTTGCTATAAAAAATATATCCTAAGTTCGCCACTGCAGGTTGGGGACACAAATTTGAAAATTTCAGTTAGTGACAGCCAGAGATTGTGTTCATGTGTGTGTGATTTACATTTGCTTGCGAGTGCGCGCGCGCGTGTGTGTGTGTGTGTGTGTGTGTGTGTGTGTGTGTGTGTGTGTGTGTGTGTGTGTGTGTGTTGATTATTCTGATGAAGGCCTGTTTGGCCGAAAGCTTTGTTTGACAGTCATTTTGTTGTGCCTGTCTGCAATTCAGCATCTCAGCTATATGGTGAGTAGTAACCACCCTTTCCATAATACTGTCAATGTTATGTTATGCTATGATTCAGCATCTCCTCTAAATGGTGAGTAGCAGTTTACCCTTTTCAGAATTTATTAATGCTTTACACAACAGAACAAATAAAACAACTACTATGCAGAGATTGGAATGCAGATAGGCATAAATTTTAATTTGTGTCCGTTCCTTTCTTTAGTTGGTTTTTAAATATTGTTTTACAGTTATAGACATACTGGGATTGTGTAATATTTTAATTTGATTCTAAATGTTTTGACTTTTCATCACCTGTTGTGAGGACTCAGTGTATGTAATCAGATCTTGAGAGCTATCTCTGTGGAAATATCTTGGAAAACACTGCCTGCGAAAGGCAAAGGTCCCAAGTTTGAGTCTCGGTCCGGCACACAGTTTCAATCTGCCAATAAGTTTCGTGTTGGGAAAAGATTTTAATGAATTGAGTGGTATCTTTCTGCAACTTCATTAACATCTCTGTGTATATGGGCTACATTTCCCTGTGTGATGGATGCAGGAAGTTACTGGAGAATACCTGGAATCATACCATTAATGCTTTCCTAAACATTTACATCATTAGTTATATGCTAGTGCCTTTTTTTAGATTTTGTTGATATGATACATGGTATGTTCTTATCAGCTGTAACTTCTCTTACAGCTAAGTACTCAAGGTTAAGACAGTTACCATTTGGCTCTATTGATCTGCATAAATTTTGGGTTCTTTCTATTTCCTTCATAATTCGGTCCACACCCATCAAATACAGGTCAAATGAAGACATGTGTCCACTGAGGCTGTAGCTTTATGGGATAGATTTATTTGCTGTTGGCCAGTTTCAACCTCCTAGTCGATGTTGATCATTTGCCTATTAACACAAAACAGACAGACATGAATCAAACATGTAAATAACAAGATAAATCCTAATTATAAAGTCTCAGGTAATAACATTAAAAATGTTACACTTACATGTAAGTGGTCATATTCTACTGTTTGTATACCATACATGAAGTCAAAAAAATTGCAGAGAATGCCATAGCATGTTCCAGCTAGCACTGTTGAACATATTCATAGTGTAGTCACGATCAGTGTTGTGATGAATATAAACTAACTGCACTTGAAACTGAATCTTGTCATTATATAAATCACATGCCATGGTATTTTGACAGCTATTATTGAACATTTGTGGTTCTTAGTGTAACTTGGCAGAACAGTATGTTCTGCAACTGTATCTACTTCTACATCTACATAGATACTACGAAAGCCACCATATGATGCATGGAGGGGGGGTGGGGGTACCCTGTACCATTGCTAGCCATTTAGTTTCCTGTTCTGCTTCAAAATGGAGTGAGGGAGAAACAGCTGTCTGTATGCCTCCTTATGAGATCTAATTTTTCATATCTTATCTTCGTGGTTCTTATGTGCAGTGTATGTTGGCAGCAGCAGAATCATTTGGCAGTCAGCTTCAAATACCAGTTCTCTAAATTTTCTCAGTAGTGTTCCTTGAATGTCACTTTCCCTTCATGGATTCCCATTTGAGTTCCCAAGGCATCTCTATAACACTTTGTGTTGGTCAAACCTACTGCTAACAAATCTAGCAGCCCACCTGTGATCTGCTTCAATGTCCTCCTTCAATCCAACCTTGTACGGATCTGTAACACTTGAGCAGTATTCGAAAAAATATTGCACCAGCATCCTATATGTGGTGTCCTTTACAGATGAACCACATTTTCCTAAAATTCTACCAATAAACTGAAGTTGACCATTCACCTCCCCTACCACAGTCCTCAGATGCTTGTTGCATTTCATATTGCTTTGCAACATTACACCCAGGTATTTAAATGACGTGACTATGTCAAGTGGTACACTACTAATGCTGTATCTGAATATTAAGGTTTTGTTTTTCCTGCTGATCCACATTAACTTACATTTTCCCACATTTAGAGTTAGCTGTCATTGATCAAACCAACAAGAAATTTACTCTATGTCATCTTGTATCTTTCTTCAGTCACTCAACTTTGACAACTTACTGTACACCATAGCCTCATTAGCAAACAACTGCAGGTTGTTGCCCACTCTATCTGCCAAATCATTAGTGTATATAGAGAACAACAGCGGTTCTATCACAGTTCCCTGGGACACTCCTGACAATACCCTTGTCTTCTTATACACTCCCTGTCAAGGACAGCATACTGGATTCTATTACCTAAGAAGTCTTCAAGCCATTCACATATTGGTGAACTTATTCCAAATGCTCGTACCATTGTTAACAGCCTGCAGTTGGGGCACCATGTTAAATGCTTTTTGGAAATCTAGAAAAATGTTATATGCCTGTTGCCTTTCATCCACAGTTGGCAGTATATCATGTGAGGGAAGGGCAAGCTGAGGTTCATGTGAGCAGTGCATGCTGATTTGTGGACATAAGCTTCTCAGTCTTAAGAAGCTGAGAATATGTTCAAGAATTCTGCAGCAAACCAAAGTTACAGATATTAGTCTGTAATTTTGTAGGTCCATTCTTTTACCATTCTTATATACAGTATTCACCTGCACTTTTTTCCAGTCACTTGGGACTTTGTGCTGGGTGAGAGATTTGTGATAAATGCAGGCTAGGTAAGGGTCAAATGCCGTAGAGTACTCTTTATAAAACTGGATGGGCATTCTTTCTGGACCCGGCAACTTATTTATTTGCTTTCAAATCTTTTGGTTGTTTCTCTACATCAGGGATGTTTATTACTACGTCATCCATACAGGAGTTTGTCTGATGGGCAGATGATGGTACATTTGTTTGATTCTTCTGCATGAACAATTTCTTGAATGTGAAGTTTAAAACTTTGCATTTTGATTTGTTGCCTTCAGCTGCTACATCAGATTAGTCAACAAGGGACTGAATGGAAACCGTAGACCTATTCAGTGATTTTACATAGGACCAAAATTTTCTCAGGTTTTCTGCCATATCTGCTGCTAAGGTATGATGGTGGTAGCTGTTTATGCTTCGCACACAGATCTTTTCATACACACATGAATTTCTACTAACTTTTGCTTCTCATTATTTCCACATTCTCTTTTGAACTGAGAGTGCAACAGCCAAGAGTACAGATCTTCTGAACTTCGTTATTAAATCATGGTGGTTGTTGTCCTCCTTTATCCACTTACTAGGCTCGTACCTTCCAGACCATGATTTATAATCTACTTGAAGTTTACCCACATTGCCTCTACATCCATCTTACAGGAACTAAGTGATCTCAGTTCAATCTCTACATGAGATGCTAAAAACAGCTTATCTGCTCTATCTAGCGGAAACTCTCTGCTAGCCTTCCTGGCTGATTCATTAACTTATGTAACCATAGTTGTTATAATGACATCATGATTGTTAATCTTCATTTCTATACTGACATTGTTGATAAGATCTGACCTATTTGTAGCTACAGGGTCTAAGATATTTCCACTGTGTGTGGACTGCCGAGATAGCTACTCAGGACAGTTTTAGAAAACATGTTCAAAAGTATTTCACACAACTGTCTGTCTGTACCCACCACAATGAATCTATAGACATTCCAGTCTGTATTTGGTAGGTTAAAGCTGCCTGTAACTAGTATTGCATGATGTGGGTATTCTTGTGCTAGTGACCATAGACTTTCTTTGAATGATTCTAAAACAGTGACAGCAGAATTGGGTGGCCAGTAAAAACAATCAACAATTAACTTGGTTTCACCTACAACTGTTATACGTGACCAGATAATTTCTCTGTCACACTCCACTTTGATCTCAATGGAGACAATATTTTTTCGTCAACTGCAGTGAACACTCCCCCTCCTATGGCCTCTAATCTGTCTTTCCAATGTATGTTACACGACTCGTTATATATCTCAGAGTTTTCCACTTCAGGTTTCAGCCAGCTCTCAGTCCCAAGAATAATTTGAGCCTGAGAGCTTTCCTGGAGGACAGTAAATTCGGGAACTTTGTTACAAATACTTTGACAGTTTACTGATAAAATGTTAGCAGTCGAGGTGTCTTTACTCTGAACATGGTCTGACTTAACTTGCTGCTTACTGACTGGCAAGTGTTCACCAGTATACGTCAAACCACCATCTAGCCTAAGAAACCCTCATATTCATTCCACAAGTAGTCTGCTACCTGAGTAGCTGCTTCTGTCATGTAGTACACCCCTGACCTGTCAAGGGGGGTCCTACATATCCTCACTTGATAACACAGGTCTAGAGATCTACAGCAAAGACCATCACAGAGATGATGAAACCTTTTGTTGAGACCCTCAACTCGGCCCCAAACCAAAGGACCTGGATCAGCTCTGGGAACAATGCTGAAAATTGCAAGCTCTGCTTGCATCTCATGTTGCTGTTAGTGTCGATGTGGGAACTGGCCAAAATATTGACCATTTATTAATGGTACACCAAAGATATTGTAGACCTATTACTTTATCAAGATGCACAGCGTCATGCATATGCAAATCTTGCTATGGCCAACGGAATGTGTGTTGGTTGCGTGTATCAATGTTAGCACTGTTGCTGGAAAAAGAGTAGGTGCTCAAAAGCCAGTGTGAATGCTGTTTTCTGTTATATGTTACTGTACTCCATGCATCGATCCGCATTAAGTGAGTGGTTGCTTCTCTCTTATTTTAAATATTGCTCAGGAATTTCCATTGCTATTGCAAATACATGTGTTACATGATCAGCGATTGTAACATTGAAAAAAGGTACCAGATAAGTTGTCGCTTCGTAAGGTGAACATTTTGTGATTCATCCGGTGTCCAACACAACCATAATAGGCAATAAATGTCAAACCCATGATGACTCTCATATAAAACCATGAAGGTGTATTGCAGTCAGTAATAGCTGGACTCAGCTTGCACTGATCCATGTATGAAGAGTTTGGAGCACAAATTAGTTACATCTCCACAGCATGCATAACTATAAATCACATTAGCACCACCATACTAACATGCAACTTCCAGTCTGAAGCAATATTTTCATGTGCTATCATGTCACTAATTACCAGATTGCAATTATGACAAGTATGTGAATGGGCATTATAGAGAAAGCATTCAGATTAATTTAAATGTAGTTGTCAGCTTGTCGTCATGAGCCAGTATAAAATCTAAATCATGACTGTAACACAAAAAAGTTATAGTGTGTCTATCATTAGTCATGATACTACATTATATGTGAGGTGTGTCAAATGGAATGCTCATTTAGAGTTTGATAAGTCACATTTAAGTAAAATTTATCAATGATTCATGTAAATCATGGCAATGATTTCTAACATCACAGTAGGAGCATAAGAGGCTTCACTAAGCAATAGACTTTAACAGGCTAAATGTTATTGTTGAGCGTACTGTATGAACAGGGATCATAATGAAAATAACCATATGCATAATGTAAGTGTTTTAAACCTCAGTTCTTAACCAGGTACTTATATAAGTGTCCTATGCTATGAAGTTTAGATATGTAGGTGCCAAATGGCAGTGCTAGTGTTAATTACATTTGAGGTTAATATGATGTTCTCGTTAGACTGACTGTAGAGATTCGGGATTCATTGTGAACAGGATCTTGCTGTACACATCATGATTGTATCTAGTCTTCTATGAAGCAAGTAACAGCTAAAATTTGTATGGAGCATTCATGCCTATGGAGTCAGAAGAGTGTGAATGAAACTTTCAAAAAAATCCATTATTTTTCCGATCTGTTTGTTCATTTGGAATTTCCGTTGGTTGTGTATTAAATTGTCTATAAATTTTATTTGAAGAGATGACAAAACTAAAGGCAGGATATGGTTGCTGAAATGAGAATGTCATTAACATAGTGTTTAGTAAATAAAAATATGTATTTCACACTTGCTTAAATGCTGTGTGTGCAAGGATGTACTGGTACACAAACTCGTTTAAGGGTTTAGTAAGTTCTGAACTCTAGTTTGTTGTTCGGAATTGAAACCTAAAAAATCTACAGTTGATAACTTTTCTAAGTCTACAAACTTTTGCAAGTTTCAGACACCATTCTGTCCTTCAGTTATTGTCCACCAAATTGACCATGGAAAACTTTTGAAGTCCACAAACAGTTCAGAAATTTCATAAGTTTCTAGACCTGTTATATGAAAAATGTCAAACCCTTTTTTGGTAACAACTGACATCTGCACAGTTCTTGCCTCATCAAGCTCACACAGTCAACTGACCTTGTCCTATAAGGCCACTGCTCACAAGTAGCCTTCAATTTGCCATTACAAAACTCTTAAAATGCAGTTTTTAGACATATTATTGCTGAAACTGTACATTTAAAAATATGACGTAACTGCACTAAAACACTGATACTTCTGATGAGATGCAATATGCTTTTTAAATTGCTTTTATAGACAAATCTTGCATATCATCTCTCATTGGTCACACTAACACAGGTATTATGCATCAGGTAGGAGTATAATTTCACTGGCTTTTATGTGGTGACATTGTTTTTTGCTAGGGTGCTTTGTGATGTATTTGCCTACCATTGTGACGAATTAGTCTAACTTAGTGTTATTCATAATAAATATCTAAACTTGAATATAACTGAACAACTACAGATAGCAATTTTCATTCCGTGTCTCATACTCTCTCTGTATTTATTATTTTTCAGATAATTTTGTACTTAAATGAGGTTTTTAATAATTGGAATCAACATTCTGGCTCATTTCTCAAGTTGTTCTGATTTAATTTAAAAAATCTGTTATTATCTTTTAAGAGTGGCGTTGCAGCACTATCAATTGACACTTTTTTAGTTATGATTACATAAGATATTTTTTGAAGTTATAATTTTTTAAACATAGAAGGTAAATCTTCCTTGGCTCTAATTAATGTACTATTTCACCTACAGAGTAGGTCTTTTTCCATGCTTCCTTGCCTCATCTTTTCTCTTTCAGGTGTTACCATTGCCTTTTATGTAGTTTAATTAATGCTAGTTTTACTTATGTTATAGCCCTGAAATGGTTGGCAGCCTTTGACTTTCCATCTTCTCAGGTTCCCCACACAGTAACCCTTCAGTTTACTTGCTGCCCTCCTGACAGCAGTGGTTTACTTCACAGTTGTTACAACTGACAGCAGAGGTTCAGGTATTGTCTGCTCCATATCTGACAGTCTCAACACACCAGTCTCTTGTGACTATGCCCGCACATGTCTGGACTCACCGCACCATCTGTCAAACTTGCTTGCATTAGCCCTACCTATCTCACAATATAGAGGGATGCTTCTTTTTGTCGCTAGTTAGATGCTGGTAGGGTGGTCTGTGATAATCCATGTAAAGTGGGTTCAGGAAGAACCAAGGTACAAGCTGAAGTTGTGGTTGAGGTCTGCTGGGCTCACTCAAGCATTTGAAACAGCCTAATGATGTCAGCTGCTCTCCCAGTAACATTAAGCAGGGAATAGTAATAAGAGATTTCCAGCCAGGAAATAGTAATTATCAAAGTGGCAAAAAGAAAACAACCAGTGAAAATGCACATCTTTAAGGTAAAAGTCAGTAATTCTGCATATCAAGGCTGATTAATTGAAATGCTGGAATGTTGAACATTTTCTGGAGCAGCTTGTAAGTGTGAAATCTGGGAGGCAGTGAGACAGCCAGCTTGAGTGCAGAAGACATATTTGGGTGGAAGTAATGTTGGAAATGCTTTCTCTGTTCATAAGTTAGTGGTTGATGAAATTATTGTGTCACTATGCCAAGCATATAAGAATTACGTGGAGCTGTTAGCTAGCGGGGGGAGGTGTTGACAGAATGGACGGACTTTGTGAGGTTTAACTAAAGTAAATAAACTGCATTTGAATCTATGGAAATGTGAAGTTCTTTTATTTTAATGTGACTCTTGACCTAAATAGTTGGAAAAGTTATCCTGCACCAGTTCCCAGGTACCAGTAGGAGCTTGTACATTGACTGATTTTAGTGTTCATTTACCAGTTTAAAAGTCAGACTTTGAAATATTTGTGAATGAAATTAAACTGTTACATTGATATCATTGTTGAGGAGTAGCGTTTATTTTTACATTGCATATTTTCATGGCTGGCCTTCGCAGTATCACTATTGATTTTTAATTTATGGACGTAAGGCTGTGGTCCATGGCATAATTCTCTGCCTAATGTTTGATCTTCCATTGGTACAGACTTCATCAGAGACTTTAATGACCCAGAGAGCTGTTACAGACTCAAACAAGCTCAGCTGGGCTTCCAGCCATGAAAGACAAAATGTTAGGTCGAGAATTATGCCTTGGACAGTGGCCTTACAAACATAAATCAAATATAAGCAATATTTTAACATTATCTCATCGGTCAGTATAAAGCTGACCAACTTTATTAAGACTTTTTCTTGTAAATGTGGCTGTGCCAAAAATTGATCTAGGTCCAGCAATAAATGTTGTGTATAATCATGGTGTAATACATAGTTTGGTTTACATGCTGCATATCACCGGCAGTGCGAGGCTTCCAGCCATGAACAAACATGTGACTCATGGAGGGTGAGGCAGAAAAATTTCAGTTGGTTGAGTAACAAGTCCACTAGTTTTGCTCTACTGATTTGTATTATTTCAGACTAGTTTGTGGCTTATTGGGCCATCTTCAGTAAATGACTGACTAGTGTAAGGAAGGGACACTAATTCTTAGGTAACCAAACATTATAAGCAAAGACACAATCTACTTGCACACAATTGTTGCACAACATAAATAAAGAGTGCTCAATGTAACAGTTTCTTAGCTAATGTCAAGATCTCACAAACTTTAGAATTATAACCATGTAACCTGCAATATTTCGTAGTTTAATTATATATTGTGCTTAATGTTGTTCGTTGGGTAAAGTTTAATTTCCGCACTAAGAAACAAGTTTGATGTACAAAACACTAGGCAGATGAGTTGTATCTTTGCTTACAGTGATTGATTACCTAACAATTGGTGTCCCTTTGTGACGCAAGTCAGTTGTTTCCTGAAGATGGCCCAATAAGCCGAAAACTAGTTTGAAATAAACAAAAGTCACTAGAATAAAAACAGTGTACTTGTTATTCAACATTAAATGTGGTATTGTTGTACCAAGAAGTGGTGGAAGAATCCACAAATAAGATTTCAGTTGGTCTTTATATATACCGGTACTTAAAGGCTAACTTTATTAGAAGGTGTTGAGGAAATACACATCGATTCATATTTGAATTTATTAGAGCAAAATAAAGAAGATTAATGTTTAACAGTCTGCTAACATGAAGTCATAAGACATGGAGCATGGGTGCAGATTGGGGAACTATGTGGAAAGAAATTGACCAAGTCCTATCTTTTATAAGCCTAGTAGATATGAGCAGACCTCTGATTCTTTAAAAAATAGAACTCCCATGTATAAAACACCTTCAAATGTCTGATCACTTTACAAATGAGTTAATGCATTAAATATTTGATGTTAAGTTTTTAGGGGAGAAAAAATATGGAAAAAGTCTGAAACTATGTTTAAAGTTGCTAACTGCTGTGAAAGAATGGGTAATTTGTGCTCAATTTTAAGCAAAAAGCAATTTTTTGTGCATCTCAAAGTTTATGATGTCATTTCTGCTTAACTGTGTGTCATATAATGATATAATTGTTTATGTACATTCAGTGATGTTTGTGGATACTGTCTGCAAACTGTGTTGTGACTAGAGTTGGTGGTAAAAAAGTAAAAAATGTGATAAGCAATACACTTTTCTCCTTTCATTATTTTGTGGGGGTGTCAGTGAGAAAATATTTTGTAAAGGTTTGAAATTAGGTGTAAAGCTTGTTGGAAGTCAAAAAAGTGTGCTTATTCTCAAATACTGGATGAATAAAGTCTGTGTGTTTGCATGCGATCAGTTACGCTGCCTTAAGACACACAAATTTTCTAACTGTAATACGTATCTTATTGTGTTAAACTATTAATGAGGAGATTATGACAACATTATAATTTTTTAAGTTCGGTCAATAACTTTGCTAAACATTGAAAATAAAATGTTTGTTGCCTCTGGAAGCTGTTGGGCAGACAACCTACAACTGGTATTGGGTTCCAGAATAATCACTTAGTAATATATGAGGGTTGTTCTGAAAGTAAGTCTCATATTTTTATTCACGAAAACTACAGGAGATACATAAATCACAGCAGCACAGCTAAATAGAGCAATATTTCAACTACAGACTGTCATTTTTCCACATAGTCACCACCATTCGTTGTACACTTTTTTCAACAATGAACCAGAGCCTGCATACTGCACTTGTAAAATTGGAACCAGCTGAGACTAATGACTTCCTTACAGCTTTGACAACAACATCTGAGTCTCGAAAATGTTCATAACATAGTCCATCTTTCAGAGGCCTTAAGATATGGAAGTCTGAAGGCACTAAATTGGGGACTGGACAGTTGATGTGGTAAGACAGTCCAGCCGAATTTTGCAGTGAGTTGCACGGTCGTAAAACTGGTATGGGGCCAGGTGTTATCAAGTTGCAGGTGAAAGATGGTCTTCTCTGGCCTTACCCTGGAAATTCAAGTTTTCAGCTTAGTCAGTGTCGTCTTGTGTGCCGAATTGACAGATTCTCCTGGCTCCAGGACATCCAAAAGAACCATGTCCTGGCTACCCCAGAAGACTGTGCACATCACTTTGCCTGCAAATGGCTGTGTCTTGAATTTCTTCTTTGACAGATAATTCACATGTCGCCATTCCATGGACTGTGTTCTGGATTCTGAGTCGTAGTGCTGATGCCATGTCTCATCTCGGTGACAATGCTATTTGGAATATTGTCACTTTCAGCTTCATATTGGTCCAGTAGGTCCCTACAGATTTCCATTTGATGAGTTTTTTCCTTCTTCTGTAAGCATCTGCGTGACCCATTTCACACAGATTTTGCAACCAAGATGTTCCAACATTGTTTACGAGGCACTACAGCCGACATTCAGAGTTGATCAAAGCGCTCTTCATTGCAAGGGATGACAGCTATTCTGGGTCGATCGTGCCGTGGCTTGTCATACACACCATTTTCACCACCTTAAAAATGCTGTACTCATCGTTTTGCATTGCTCACGTCTATTGTATCATCTCCATACACCTTTAGCATGCATGCATGCATGAATTTCACTCGGCCCAGTTTCTTCAGCAGTGAGGAATTCAATCAAACATCACTGTTTTATACGTGCTTCCATATCAGACTTCATTTTGGAACACTCCTCTGCTGGCGCCAACTACTGCAGAACAATGGAACCACCTGCAAATGAAAGAGGAATGTTCAACCATTAGTGTTACACTAACGACATCTGATGCAGACATCCAAAGTCACCACAAAAAATTAGAAGCCATTACTTTTGGAATGACCCTCATAGATAGTACCTAAACCTTCAGTGCTATTTGGTATAAAATATACATTTTTTGGTACTTCTGGTTCATTTGTCAACGGGAAGAACAAACAGTCTGTCACAGTGTTAGTATAACATGTGCTTTTTTCTTTTGAAGAGTTTTCATTTATGAATTTGTTTGCGACCTGAGCATAGCATTGCTTAAAAATATCAGCAGCCTCAACTGAGTCCATACATTTCCACCCCACCTTCTCCATTGTTATATTACGACAATTTCTTTCCTGTTTTTGTTTAAGTAAAACCGTAGCATCCTTGAAATATCACTCGAAACTGGAAGTTCATTTTAGTAGAAGCTGAATTTTATTCCACTAATAAGCTTACTATATGCTTTCTTCTTCTCCCTATAAACGTCAGAGCTGTCTCAGGTTTTGTTTATCTGTCAGTTTTTTGTATTTTATATTTTACTAATATGTGTTGCATAGTTAGTCTGCATCCGAGGGATTGGAGGGACAAAAGATGTTTATTACATAGGCAAATTGACCTCCCATTTTCAAAATTGTGTCACTTGAATCTAATGGAGCAATAATTACAAAATAATATATAATAAAGAGTTGAAGAAGAAGACAAAGAAGAAACTGGCATGAAAGGATAATCAGAACAACTATGCAAAACCCGTACATGTATATAAAAATTTACATAATGGAAGATGGTCACTGTCTAAAGAACTAAATTGAAAAATATGTGTATAACATTTTACTCATATGTGTAAAATAAATGTAACTGTAGTCCTTGACAGGCATATCTGTCTGAAAAATGTGATGTAACAGATATGCACATTACTATCCATCTGTACAAGAAATGCAGATGGATCTTCAGTAAAATTTATTTTTAGGTCAAGTAATGAAATCAAATGTGACCTCTTAGTTTCTTGTTCAGTTTGTTTATTTATATTTAAATTGATTTTTGATATACACAGAAATAATGAAATTTTGCTCAACTTTGTACTTAAAGTGTATCATGTTGAATAAAATAAAATTATCTGCAGACATTTTTATGCAATTTTGATGAAGAAATTGATTATATTCTTTAAAAAATTGAAGAAAAAATAATTATGGTTCTGCAGGTGGAAAGTTGAAATCAAGCCAGTTCGCCATCTTGGGATTAGACTACCAATACGTCACATCTTTATGTACAACTACTTGAGCATTGGAGTTGATGCACAAATAGCTCTTGACTTCCATCGAACACGTGAATCTCCATATTACCTGTTTGCCAGCAGAATTTTCAATAAGGTAGTTGGATTATGCATAAATATTTTTTGCACTAGTTCACCTTGCTTGTTGTATGCAACCAAAACAGGGAACACATTTATTGACGGTATTTGGTAAGTAGAGATAGGTTTTTTAGAGAAGCAGAGATCAGAGATCAGTGAACATTGTTCATATTGTAAAGGGAGCAGGTGATTAGATGTGTCAGAACAACACTTTTTTTTTACGTTAGGAAGGGAAAAGGAGGGTTTAAGATTCTTTGCAAAAATATTCAAGAAATAATTAAACATCTTTCAGAATTAGGATACAACATTTGTATAAAAAGCTCTTGATTGAAACATATCTGAAACAAAACTGAGTCTGTTTGCTAATCACCCTTAAATATGAAATTTTTCTACTATGGAGCGACAGAAGAATCCATTAGCATGATTTTCAGAAGTTCTCAGAAATATTTTGGCAGCCAGTTGTAATTCAGTCAGTTTATAAAATCATTTATGGTTGTTGCATTAGAATATCCTTGTGAAATTAGTGTACTACTGATTTGTGCTGGTGAATTAGATTTGCCTCAGCCTGTTAATGTATACTGTTTCTCTAAAGACAGTGTGACCACTGGTATAGATATATTAAATGTTACAGGATATAGTTCAGCATCTTACTTCTGTGCAAGAGACTTGGAGAAAGTGGGACTGGCCACACTTACAGGAACATGCCATGAACTGGAGACAATCAATATTAATAAATCTTATTTAAAACATCTAGAAGACCGTACGACAGAAGTAGAATTTTGTAACAAATCCTTGATAGTAGCACCTCTGTACCAAGCACCTGCAGGAAATTTTAACCTGTTCGTAAATAATTTTGAAACTCTGTTGCTATATTTATCAGA